>NC_141921.1:43780416-44380416 GCF_057802395.1 Ceratotherium simum simum | reverse complement strand
TTCATTTACATATTGTCTTTGGCTGCTTACGGGCTACAAAGGCAAGGTTGAATAGCTACAACAGAAACCGTACAGCCCACAAAGCCAAAAATATTTACTACATGGATGTCTTCAGAAAAAGCTTGCCCACCCCTGTTCTAGCTATTGTTAGAGACTTACAAAACGAATGGGATAGCAACATGACCAGAAGGGGTGTAATTACTAAAAGGAAATATGCTCTGATGGGCAAATCTGGAGCTGGAAAATAAACTCCTGCCAGCATGGATCAGCTGACATCTCCTTTCCACGAAATATCCCACATCTGAAGTAACTATATAACCATGTGATTCTCTTAAGTAATACCCAAAGGTATGTATCCATATAAAACAAGACATTTAGACAGACAATTCAAGACATTTCATAATCAGAGTTAAGAAAACTTCTCTGTAGAGCAAAAGGAACTAATGCCATCAAAAAGAACGGAAACAAAAACAAAATCAACAAAATGGAGAACAAAACAGGTAAACTACGGAAACCAAAACAATAGGTTTGGGTAAATTGGAATAAATTGGGGGAAAATAGTAACTAAAATTTGCTCCAAAGGAAGGGGATGGGGTACTATACATAGGGAAGTTTTCAAAAGTGTGAGAAATAAATTGAGTGGTATATATTGAACAGAATACATAAACTGAATGGAACAAACTTACATAGTATTTAAACCTTAGGTTAAGCAAAATTTCTCATGTATTTCAAAATATCAGCAAACTTTGGAAATTTACATTACAAAACTGATTAATACTATCTATACTAAAGTAATGTTCTGTCATTTGCTAGAATAAAAAAAATTTAATAAGTCTGTTAACTTCAAGTTTGAGAATTAAGCAGATGTCTCTCAAATCCTTTGTAAAATCAGGGATTTAGTTGCTTTCTCTACATATTACCGATGCTTAAAAATTTTACCTTCTACTTCTAGATACAGTACAAACAAATACTCAACCTCAAATCTTCTTCCCCAAAAACACCCTGAAACTAACTTTATACTTTTTTTCCTTAAAAAAAATAAAACTCTGCTTTACTTACATACCATAGCAATTCTTATAAATTTTTAAAACACGATTTCAGGTGAAAGCTCTGATGTGTGTGATATATTTTATACACATGAATAGATATTTTATATTATTCTCTGTGATAAGAATGGAAAAAAGATACATACACAAGTGGTACTGGAGGTGAAGCGAATACTCAATACCAATAATCAAAGCTAATACACAATACTCACACTGTTTCCCAACTGCACTTCAGTTTTAACATTACCAGGAAATATGGGGAACAGTTACAATCATTAAAACTAATTCCTGATCTGTTTTTTTTCCAAAGAAGAAATAGGTCAAAAGAACTATTTTATCTAACTTGAGGTAGAAGGCAGTGGGGGAGATAAATAACTAGACAAAATGAAAAGAAGGTACTTTGGCTGGTATCTATAAACCAATGTGAACACACACTAGAAACAGAATCCTCATAATGGTATGTTGCTTAAATTTGCACTATTTGCACTCACATAAGGCCTTTCATCCAGGAATTTCAAAGTGCTTTAACATACAAATTTATTTCAATCATGAATAGAAAACTTGAATTATCCTAGATCAAAGAAAGAAAATGAAAACCTTAAAAAGAGTACATTTTGTTTAAGATCATTCTTTTTTTGTGTGTGTGTGTGAAGAAGATCAGCCCTGAGCTAACATCCACGCTAATCCTCCTCTTTTTGCTGAGGAAGACCGGCTCTGAGCTAACATCTATTGCCAATCCTCCTCCTTTTTTTCCCCAAAGCCCCAGTAGATAGTTGTATGTCGTAGTTGCACATCCTTCTAGTTGCTGTATGTGGGACGCGGCCTCAGCACGGCCAGAGAATCGGTGCATCTGTGCGCGCCCGGGATGCGAACCCGGGCCGCGAACCCGGGCTGCCAATAGCGAAGCGTGCGCACTTAACCACTAAGCCACGGGGCCAGCCCTAAGGTCATTCTAATAAGTCAAAATTAAAACGAAAAGTTCGGGCTGACCCCATGGCATAGCGGTTAAGTGCACGTGCCACACTGCTGGCGGCACGGGTTCGGTTCCCGGGCGCGCACGGACGCACTGCTAGTCAGGCAATGCTGTGGTGGCGGCTCCCACATGAAGTGGAGGAAGATGGGCTGGTCTTCCTCAGCAAAAAGAGGAGGATTGGCATGGATGTTAGCTCAGGGCTGATCTTCCTCATAAAAATAAAAATAATAAAACGAAAAGTTCAAAATTCCAAATGTCCATTTGACATACAACCACTGGACATATGAATTTCCACACTATTAATAACACCAGAAAGTGCAGCCACAAAAACTGTTTCCTAAATTTACAAATTAATAGTTTAAACTCTGAAACCTAAAATTCTAGGAGATTCATTAGCTTGTCCTTTGTAATCCTCACTTTTTTCTTTTAAGGGAAAAAAAAAATTTTAAGGACCCAAAAGCTCCTTCTTCAAAACAGTTCTTTCCAAACCTTATGGAAATGAGTGTAACATACAGATTAGATATCCCTGAAAATATACAGAAGTTTAAAAATTAGAGGAAAAAATTATTGGCATAATATGTTTTAGGTTTTGTTGAATGCAAATACTTGAAAAGTTGAACACTGATACAGACATTCACCAATGAAGCATCCAGTTTCAACCTTTTCCACTTTAAAGAGATGTTTAAAAATGTGTCAGAATGAGTCAAACTCTTCCCATTTGTTTGAATTCTCTAATAGGGGGTACATTTACTTCCTACCCAAAAATATTTGAAAACACAAGATATGCCATTCTTTTTGCTTAATGTTCCACAAATGCCTGAAAAGCAAACTCAATTCAATTTAGTTGACTCAACAAGAGAATTCCAGGTTTTCTAAGCCAATATGTTTTAAACCAAGCATGGATATTCCCTAGGGCCAATAATTATGATATATTATCTAAGTAACCTTTCTAAGCCAAACCAGAGCACTTCTTTCCAAAACTCACATTCTACCAAATTGGGACTCTGTGTAGCGGGAAAAGAGTTCAGTACACACGGATTATTTTTTCCAAAGCAAAGCTTAAATGCCAGAAGCATGAAGATGCTGAGTTACACTGCCCTCTAGAGGCTCCTTCTGATATTCTTTTTAGCCTGAAATAATTAAATTCTGCTCATAAGACCTTTCTAACTAAGCAAGCTTTCAAAATTCTAATATTGGAGACTGACCTTTTTTAAATGGATTAGTAGTAGTTGTTACTAAAACCTGTATTTCAATTACTAACCATTATTAAAGGTCAGCAGTACTTCCCAAAGGGACAGGAAAGCACCCAAAACAGAATTTTATAATTTGCATTAAAAAAAAAGTTTTTAGTAACTCAGATTGCAGGGATCTCTAAAACAAAGATGACTTGTAGCATACATATAGTAATTAACCCAGGCGGCCAGGAGTTCTCTCTAGCAAAACCCCAAGTTCATACATTTGACTGAACATACAAACCTTGGCCCCATGTAGTCAGTGCTCCCCAGGGCTACTTGTATCTGTCCTCTCAGCTCCTAGCGGTTCCTGCCTTTTCTCTAGCCAGGCAACCAGACCCCTAAAGAGATCTTACAGAGCTAATGACAAGCCATAGCAACCAAAGACCTGTGTGAACTGCAAAGCACAAACACCAATAACCATTTTTCCTAAGCATGCAATAAGGAACCTGCCAAGGACTCAAAGTAAATTAAAACCATCCCTCCAGCCTAATAACTCTATAAGCACCTATAACACACCAAAACTTGAGATTTTCTATCATTCTTTATCTTTAAGAACTTACTAAAATATATGTTTTACCATGTACCACCAGTAGTACAGCTTGCCTCAGCTGTCACAGTAAGTGACCAGAGTGGTTTTTTTTTCTTGTTTTAATCTAAATTCACATGAGACCATAAGGTCTCAACCCTGCTCAAACCTTGCTTAAAGGAAAAAAAAAAATTTATATCTCTTCAACACCAAAAAACCATGTCTCAAAAAAGAAACCAAAACTAAGACGCAATGTTCCACAACAAAATGTCTATTATTACTCTTGAAAGCAAAAGTCATCTTGGGGTTCCAATCCAGTAAACAAAAACAGCAGCATCCTTTGGCGCATAAAAGTGAAAATAGGGTTTCTACAGGCTCTAGAACAAGGGCTGGCAAACAAAGGCCCGTGCGCCAAGCACATGCAGACTGTTTTTGTAAACAAAGTTTTCCTGAAACACAGCCACATCCATTCATTTATGTATCGCCTACAGTTGGCTGCTTTCTCTCCACAAAAGCAGAGCTGAGTAGTTGCAACAGAGACCACATGGCCTGCAAAGGCCAAAATATTTACTCTCTGGCCCTTTACAGAAAAAGTCTGCCAATTCCTGCTCTAGAACAAAGACTCCCAACCTTCTCCAGACAAAAGATTTAGAAGCATGTCATATTTGCAAGCACAGGAGTGGTGCTGGTTTGGAGAGAGAAAAAGGGATTATAGCTACTCTCCACTCTATACTAAAAATTAAGGAAATGAAATGATGGGAATGCATGGGAAGGAAGAACTGACAGATGCAGCAGATTCATCCCAAATAATGGCCTTCCAAAAGACTGAATAAGAAGAGCTCTAAGGTTTTCTTTTAGGTACTTTAAAATATTGCTGTAAGAAATAAATGAGGAAAACAAAAATTTCTACATACTATTTTACTCACAGCCATGCTACATTAAGAGCTCACTTCTGAAGTGGGTTGATATTTATATCAAAGAGAACATTTTAAGCAAGCTTTGAGATAGCTATGACAATGAGTATGATTTTAACCAGATCCCAGAATGAATTTGAGATAAATATCATGGATTTAAATCAGTGAACCATCAAAATAAAGATATTTTCCACAACCTAAGATATGAAATATAATTAATCCCTTTGAAGGTAACTATATGTAAATATAAAAAAACAGTATAAAGATGATCTGGTCAAAAGACCAAGATTCTATTCTGGTCTACGTATGGACTCCATATAAATCTTAAAAAAGTCATTTTCCCTTTTTGGACTTCAGCGTTCTCACCTGTAAAATGAGGGAACTGAGCTACATCAGTGGTTCTCAACCATTAGCATTCACCAGAACCACCTAGAGGGGTTTGTTTAAACAAGGATCGCCGGGCACCAGACTTCCCGTTTCAGCTTCACTCATTATAAAAGCTTGGAAGTCGTCAATCCCGTTTTTACAGCAAGAAAAAAACTGAAAACAACTGAAATCAATGGCTTTTCTTAGATCCATCAGAGAATTTAAGGTCACAGGGCAAACCACCACCCCAAAATCTGGAGAGACAGGAAAATACTGAGAACCACAGCCAAGATCAGCTTACCTGAAGCAAAACTACAGGAGCCAGTAACTGGTAGGAACACTTAATGGCAATTCTGACAAATTTCCGAAGACGAAGGACTAACTTAAGAGTTAAAAATTCCTGGAGGTCCAGACTTAGGGAGACCCATATGTAGGTTTCACTTTCAGGAGCCCCACCAGGGTCTCACATGAAGATCAGAGAAAAATCCCCTAGTATTTTGGGCAAGTGGAGGGGAGGTAAACATTTTGAAATAGCTCAGAGCATTCTCCATAAAGAAGGCCTGTCCTCTAAGGGACACTACTTTGCCAGAGCCTTGTCTGAGCTCGCCTGAAAGGGCCATTAGTTAACTCCGTTCCTGTCTTGCCTTCCTATCTCACATAAAAGGAGGGAAAAAGGCTAAGGAACTTCTGAAGGTCATAGCCTAGGGACTTAGGCCCACTAAAAAACTGAGATTTAATATAAAACTATAGGGGTCGGCCCAGTGGTGTAGCGGTTAAGTCGGTGCGCTCCACTTCAGTGGCCCGGGGTTCGCAGGTTTGGATCCCGTGCGTAGACCTACGCACCGCTTATCAAGCCACGCTGTGGCAGGCAACCCACATATAAAGTAGAGGAAAATGGGCATGGATGTTAGCCCAGGGCCAATCTTTCTCAGAAAAAAGAGGAGGACTGGAAACAGATGTTATCTCAGGACTAATCTTCCTCACACACACACAAAAATAATAATAATATAAGATTATAGAATGTTTCTCCTCCCCAATGTCTTACCACCAAATCAACAGGGCTCCAGTATAAATAATAATGGGTTACAACTGAGAAAGCTGCAAGATAGACTCAATTTAAGAAGGAATTCTCAGGGAAACGCAAAAACAAAGGAGAAAAAAAACAAGAAAACTACAGGAAACTGAAGCATCTGGCACCTACAACTACAGCAGACATTCAACACAACATGGCTATTTCTTACAAAGCTAAACATAGTCTTACCATACAATCCCACAACTGCACTCCTAGGATTTACCTGATTGACTTGAAAACTTATGTTCACACAAAAATCTGCACACAAATATTTATAGCAACTTTATTCCTAATGACCAAAAACAGGAAGCAACCAAGACGTCCTTCACTTGGTGACTGGGATAAGCAAACTGTGGTACATCCATACAATGTGATGTTATTCAGCAATAAAAAGAAATGAGCTATCAATACACATACATATACACACATACACACAAACACAAAACAAAACATGAAGGTACCTTAAATGCATATTGCTAAGTGAAAGAAGCCAGTCTGAAAAGACTATATACTATACAACTCCAACTACAGGACATTCTGGAAAAGGCAAAAGTACAGCGTGTAAAAAGACCACAGGTTGCCAGGGGTTCAGGGAGAAAAAGGTAGAGATGAATAGGTGAAGCACAGAGGAATTTTAAGGCAGTGAAACTATTCTGCATGATAATGTAATGTTGGATATATGACATTATGCATTTGTCAAAACCCATAGAACTGTACAACACTAAGTGAACTTAATGTAAACTATGGACTTTAGTTATAATAATGTATCAACTGGCTCGTTAATTGTAACAAATATACCACACTAATGCAAGATATTAATAATATGAGAAACCGTGTGTGTGTTGGGTATATAGGAATAGGAACTCTCTGTGCTATCAGTTCAATTTTTCTATAAATTTAAAACTGTTCTAAAATATAAACCTATTTTTTTCATTGTTGGGCATCACTCTAAGTCTTAACAGGACAGATTTTACAGTTTTGAGGAGCTCCCAAGTGATGCTGATATGGCCACACTTTAAAACCACCAGGCTAGGGCTCCTTCCAGTTCTAAATTTTATGATTCTATTCAGTAATCTTTTCATGGGAACTATGGTAACCAGTCCCCAAAATGATCTCCACTGATCCGGCCTCCTGGTATTCAAACCCTCATATGGCATCATCCCACAATTAAATATGGCTGACCTGGGCCGGCCCCGTGGCTTAGTGGTTAAGTGCATGCGCTCCGCTGCTGGTGGCCCAGGTTCGGATCCCAGGCGCGCACCAACACACTGCTTCTCTGGCCATGCTAAGGCTGCGTCCCACATACAGCAACTAGAAGGATGTGCAGCTATGACATACAACAATCTAGGGCTTTGGGGGGGAAAAAATAAATAAATAAAATCTTTAAAAATATATATATATATATGGCTGACCTGAGTAATCAATACAATATTGGAGAAATGACAAGCCTTCCAAGTCAAGGTCATAAAAGACATTCCAGCTTCTTCTTTCTTAGATTCCTTCCTATGAAAAGCCAGCTGCAATATCATGAGGATATTCAAGCAGCCCTAGGAAGAGGTTCCATGTGACAAGGAACTAAGGCTTCTGCCAAAAGTCAGCACAAACCTGCCAGCCATGTGAGTGAGCTATCTTGAAACTGGATCCTCCAGCTCCAGTCAAGCCTTCCAGTGACTGCAACCTCAGAAGAAACCACAAGTCAGAACCACTCAGGTAAGCCATTTCCAAATTCCTGACCCAAAAAACGTGTGTAAGATAATAAATGCTGAATGCTGGTTTTTTTGTTTGTTTTTTGTTTTTTTGTGTGTGAGGAGGACTAGCCCTGAGCTAACATCCAATGCCAATCCTCCCATTTTTTCTTGAGGAAGACCGGCCCTGGGCCAACATCCATGCCCATCTTCCTCGACTCTATATGGGACGCTGCCACAGCATGGCTTAACAAGCGGTGCGTCAGTGCGCGCCCGGGATCCGAACCTGCGAACCCCAGGCCACCGCAGCAGAGCGCGTGCACTTAACCGCTGCGCCACCGGGCCTGCCCCTGAATGCTCTTTTAAGCTGCTGCTTTGGGGTAATCTGTTACACAATTGGTAATTAATCCAAAAATATAATAGGATTGTGTTATTGTTGATTCTTGCCTTTAATTTGATATAGTTGAAGAAGTCCTGAAAATGTCTCCATATACATTACAAACTAAACTGAAGTTCAGTTTAAAGAGCTCTTCCACTTTTTCTCAAAACAATTAACTGTACACTTTTTTCAGAACATAAAGGATATGGGATGGAAGGAGACAGGAAGGAAAAGAGGAGCAAGATTTTCATCTCCCCTAAGCCATTACTGTTAGTCCTAGGGTACAAATCTGAGAGTTTCACTTTATTGCTTAAAATGCTTTAATAAGTTTCCCTAAATTTACGGAGGTGAATCCAGTCACTGTTCAAGGTCTGCCCTATTCCCAGCTACTAGTCTCACCCCACAGCATAATGGGTACACACAAACATGGACTTATTAGTTTGTATGATCTTGGACAAGCAACTTTACCTCCCTGCCTCAGTCTCCTCATCAGTAAAATGAGGATAAGTATAGTACCAATATCATGATTACTATAGGAACTTAAAAAATTAAAACATAAAAAGCACTTAAAGCAGTACCTTGCCTAACTGCTCAATAACGCTAGCTGCTACCATCATCATCATCTTCTTCCATTTCCCCTCTTATAATGTAGATGGGTACAAGCCATTATGAACTATTAGAACTATTAGAGTTTTCACTCACCCACACTGTTCTTACTTTTGTTTAAGGAAGACTCTTTATATCTGGAATGGCCTTTCTTAACTACCTTACTCTCACTCAGCCTTCTAAACTTTTCAAAGGTCTCTTCTTTATACAGCTTTCTCTGATGTCTCCTTTACTTACTATACCTCTACAGAAACACCCACATAAAATATTTATTTATTCTTTGCCTCTCCCACAAAACTGTATCCTTCTTAATAATACCTAATATTTATTGATTGTCAAGCACTGTGTGCCAGCCACCACGCTTGTAATAGGCACTTTACATGGACAATCAAGTTAAACCTCTTAATAACTGTAAGAATTATTATTATCTTTGTTTTACTGACAGTAAAATTTATAGCACATGTAAATAATAGAAATTTGAACCTCAGGGGCCGACCAGGTGGTGCAAGGGGTTAAGTGCGCGTGCTCTGCAGCAGCGGCCTGGGGTTCGCCGGATCGGATCCCGGGTGCGCACCGACACACCACTTGTCAGGCCAGGCTGTGGCGGCATCCCATGTAAGATGGGCATGGATGTTAGCCCAGGGCCAGTCTTCCTCAGCAAAAAAGAGGAGGATTGGCAGATGTTAGCTCAGGGCTGATCTTTCTCACAAAAAAAAAGAAATTTGAACCTTAGCTATCTGGTTGCAATTTTTCTTTGTTACCACCTAAAATCTAAGGATTATGAGTTTGACACCTTGACATTCTGAAAATTTCAAAGAGGCACATAAAATTTCTAGCAGTTAATATAAACAGGCAACAGTTTTTACAATTTGTAATATAATGTATATACCTATATGTATATTACATGTGTGTATATATGTATTACATTACTGTAGGAGGCTGCCAGGTACACACCTAACTTTACCAGCTTCTTGTTTAAGCTTTCAGGAGATATTCCTTGCATACACAGCATATATGTATAAATTCCTTTTTCTCTTATACAAATAAATAGTAGTATACTTCGTATTTCCTTCTGCAACTTTTTTTGCTCACTTCATTTTTCTTGGAGATTGTTCAGGTCAGTGCACACAAAGTGCCTCACTCTTTTAACTACTGCATAGAATTCCATTGTATGGGTGTACCATATTCACTTAACTATTCTCCTGTACTGTTTGCAGCCTTTTGCTATAATATAAAATGCTGCAATGATAATCCTTAAACACAAATAAAGGGATGGATAGAGGACAGATACATGATTATACAGTATAGTAAATACAGTAAATGTATATCATACAGCAAATGTAGTAAAATGTAACTGTAGAATTTAAGTGGTAGGTATGGGGTATTCACCATATAATTCTTTCAATTCTTCTATATTTAAACTACCAAATTTATACATGTTCTTAGAGTATTGTTTTTCTTTCAACTTTTCAATAAATCACCAATATGAAATATTTTAACAACCTTAACAACCCAAAATTCAAAAATACAATAATCTGGAAATGGCTTTTGCCCTTGGTTTGTAACCCAAAGAAGCAGAAAGAGGCATTATCACAAGAATCACACTTCAACTTCTGTCATTTTACACAAAGTATAGTCAAGCAAGTAAAATTGCCCCAAGAGCCTTATTTCCTCTGGTCTCTCAACGCTCTGCTGCCTATACACTTGCTCTTCACAAAACACAAACAGTTCCCCTCGGGGCCAGGCCGGTGGTGCAAGCAGTTAAGTGCATGCGCTCCGCTTTGGCGGCCTGAGAGTTGCAGGTTCAGATCCCGGGCGCACTGATGCACCGCTTGTCAAAGCCATGCTGTGGCGGCGTCCCATATAAAGTAGAGGAAGATGGGCACGGATGTTAGCTCAGGGCCAGTCTTCCTCAGCAAAAAGAGGAGGATTGGCATCAGATGTTAGCTCAGGGCTGATCTTCCTCACAAAAAAAAAACAAAAACAAAAAACAGTTCCCTACAGCTGTCTGTTACATCTAAGAAAAACAAGGGAAAAACAAAAACCTTCAGAAGGACACAGTTTGACATCTTCCTTCTTAAGCTTTCTTCCTGTATAATTTCCAGAAGTCCTAGCCCATAAAAAATGGTTTAACTCTTCTTTCTGAAAAAAAGACCCATGATTATTCTTCTAATCTTTCTTTAGAGAATATATTCATCCTTCCTCTGAAGATTTAGAAGCAGAACTTTCAAAAGAATTTCTGGATCAGAGAATGCCATTCCAGCCAAGGGACATCCTCAGTCAGGATCTTAAGATAATTCAATGAATGTTTGTTGGCTTGTTTTTGTTTTCTGACTTAAGGGTCCTCAGTGAAAGCAGATCAGCATCACAACAGACTTAATCTTAGGACAGTGCTTTGGTAGGACCAAATATTCAGAAACTTCAGAGAAGGACTTCATTCAAAACTGACATTTGAGCTATACATTCAAGGAGAGGTAGGAGTTTGCCAGTTAGAAAAAAAAGAAAAGAAAGAAGATTCCAATCAGAGAAGAAATCACAGAGAGCATGAAGGCTGAATTATCGCCTTTTTTCCTCCAAGGAAGCAAAAGTTAACCACACTTAAGTTCTTGAAAGAATAGTCATACAATTTCGAGGAATTTCCATTTCTTCAGTTGTTGAACTTGTCAAAAAGAACTGCAAGTTGAAGAGAACTCATGTGAATTGTAAATAGTTCTGAGCTTTATCAACGTGCAGGAATCAGGCAAAATTACTCAGTCCTAAGAGTAAAATAAAACCCAATGAAGTAGCACTAGTTAGTTGCAGTACTTCCACCTCCCTTCTAGAATACTTCTACGTACATCACTCAATGCTTACATTCAGTAAAAGCCTAAGGGAAATGCTGGCACCAAATAAAAGTTTTTATTAAACAGTTTTAGATTGTTGTTAACTAGCAACGGTTCAGCAGAAATAAGAAAAAGCAATAAATCTAGAAATAAGAGTGAAGTACCCTATGGAACATAGGGATGTGGAATAAACACCTATTCCGAGGGTGTGTACACCTCTGTTATTGCCCCATCCCAACTCCAGGGGCCAGCCATGACCCCACTGTGGGGACTACACTGTCAAGACCCCTTGTTCCTCTGCTGCTAATGCTGTACCATCTGTTCAGAAGTGTAGTCCATTTCCAACTCAGCATTCACCCACTCTGGGACTCCTCATCAGACTCCCTCAAGCACTTTATTCAGGCTGTTACCTGACACCTACCACTCACTGTATCATATTCATAAGCCTCTTCTCACTCCCCACGCACTCAGGGTAGAACCTGCAGCCCTGGGCATCGTTCTTTCCCTGTCACCCACCACGATGCCCCAGCATTCCAACACCACCACAGTCATGTTTCCCAAGGGCTCGTGTGCCAAACTGTGCTCGGTACTTTATATACATTAACTCATTTCACCCTCCCTACAACCCTCAGAATAATATAGCATGAACAACATATCACTCCAACCCTGAGAAGAGTATATTATTCCCATCCTACATCCAGAGGAAGGAGTAGGAGCAAAGAGGGCTTAAGAAATTGCCTAAGGCTACACGGCTAGTAAGTGGTAGAAATGGCATTCTCACCCAAGCAGTCAGGCTCCGGAACCCACGCTCTTAATTGCTATGCTAGGAGGAACCTAGACACTTGGTAAACTTAACTGGATGGAATTTCTAGTGGTGCTTTCCAAATAAAGAAGCAAATAAATATTTTTAAGACTGCATATGTTTTTTGCTAGTTTTGTTATCTGTGGACAATTTCCACTCCTTCTATTACTTGACCTTTCGGCAGCATTTAACACTGATAACCTCCCCCTCCTTCAGAGATGCCTTATTCTCCTGCTTTTGTGGCCAATCTTCCATAGCCTCCTTAGTAGGCCCCTCTCCATATGCAAAGGCCTTAGGAGAGTAATCTACAAGACTCTGTCCTGGGCCCTACTGTCATCTCTTTCCTCATACTCTCCCTGGGCAATCTCCAATCCAAGTCTTCAGTCCAGAGCTCATTCCAAAATCATATATTACAAGTCTTGGATATCTCCGCATGGGTGTCCTGTGCTTAAAATTTAGCATGTCTCAAACCGAATTCACTGTCTATCTCTCTCCCCAAATATGTTCTTCCTCTGGGATCATATCAGAGAACTGTATCAGCCTGAGTCCAATCAAGAAAGAGAAACCACATAGTAATTTGAATAAGAAAAGTTTCTAAATAAAGAATTATTAACTACAACAAGGAATTGGAGTAATAAGGAACTGGCTAGTGAGAAGAACTCGAAAAGAACTCTGTAAAAAGAACTCTAAAGAATAAAGGAGGGACCGGCCCAGTGGCGCAAGTGGTTAAGTGCGTGCGCTCCACTGCGGTGGCCCGGGGTTCACCGGTTTGGATCCCAGGCGCGCACTGACGCACTGCTTGGCAAGCCATGCTGTGGCGGCGTCCCATATAAAGTGGAGGAAGATGGGCACAGATGTTAGCCCAGGGCCAGTCTTCCTCAGCAAAAAAAAGAGGAGGATTGGCAGATGTTAGCACAGGGCTGATCTCCTCACAAAAAAAAAAAAAAAAGAATAAAGGAATAGATGATATAAAATATAATAGCAAATATTATATAGCGTAATATATATCAACACCTCTACCCTTAGGGCTGAGACAGAGCACCCAATGAAGAGTTCCCCCAATTCTAGGGCTGAGATCCAGACCTTGTTGGAGAGGGCTCACATCCAGGAGAATTTCTGGAAATCTGCCCTCTGGAACTTGCCAGAAATCTGTCCTCTAGACTGACAAAGAATGTTGTCTGTGGGGAAGTGTCTCACTGGAGGCACTCTGCTACAAAACTGCCCAAGGTAGGGGGCAGGCAGGGAAAAGCTGCTGGCCACTAAAGAACTTTAGCTGCAGGAGCCTGGACACTGGAGAAGCCCCTCAGCCCCTCATGCTGCAGGAGCCTGCCAGGCAAGCACACTGCAACCAGCAAATAAGTCTCTTGCCTCCTTCAGTCTCTTTGTTAACATCCTGCCATCTGGCCCAAGGGAAAATATTTAAAGGGTCCACATTCATTTTCACAGAGCAGGCAGTGAAGGGAAAACTTGAAGGGGCAATAAATCAATAATTGGCATAAGCACCATAATCATCATCACCAAGCCAGAAACCTAGCAGCATCCTTGATTCTTCCTTCAATCATCAAGTCCTGTAGGTTCTATCTCCTAAGTGTTTCCTAAATCCAGCCACTTCTCTCCACTCCCACTGTTAACGTCCCAGTCCTGGCTCACAACATCTCTTACAAGTTATTGCCATCACAGCCATAGGCCTCCTACCATAGATGTGCCCTCTTTATTTCCCTCAAGCGCAATCAGTGTGATCTTTGTAAACAGTAAATCCAATTCTGTCAATCCACCACTTAAAACCTCTCAGGCAGGGGCCGGGCCGGTGGCGCAAGCGGTTAAGTGCGCATGCTCCACCGCGGCGACCCAGGGTTCGCCGGTTCGGATCCCAGGCGCGCACCAACACACCACTTGGCAAGCCATGCTGTGGCGGCGTCCCATATAAAGTGGAGGAAGATGGGTATGGATGTTAGCCCAGGGCCAGTCTTCCTCAGCAAAAAATGAGGAGGATTGGCAGATGTTGGCACAGGGCTGATCTCCTCACACACACACAAAAAAAACACCTCTCAGGCATTTCTCAAGTGTCCATAAGATGGGATCCAAAATCAGTAATGGCTTTGAAAGTTCCCTGCAACTTCCCTCCTCAAAATCTATGCTCCAGACATTAGGAACTTTATGTTGTTTGCCATGTGCAAAGATATCTGTTTTGCTTGCTTGCTTTTTGTTGTTTTGTTTTGCCTTTGGGCCGTTGCACATTGGTTTCCGCTCCCCAGAACAGCCTTCCTTTTTTCCCGTATTTCCATACCCACTTTTCAGTTAGTTGACTCTCTACCATTCTTCAGGTCTCAACTTAGATGGCTCTTGCTCCAAGTCAGGTGCTCCTGATAAGCATACCCAATAGAACCCTCTTCTTCCCCACTTAGAACACATACCACACATTACTGCAATTGTTAACTATCTCATCTTCCATACTTTTACCTCTGTGAAGGCAAGAAAAATTTCTTCCTCATCAGTGAATCCTAGAGAGATGTCTAGAACAAACTAGGCACTCAATAAATATCAGTTCAGTTAATGAATGCTATATGAAAGAGGAAAAAGACTTTATGCAGTGAATAACAGCTTAAAAGGAAAACATTTTAGTTTTGAGATTATACCTGAGATGATGATCAGTGTACACGTGATAAAAAGATTACCCATACATCATTCTAAAGATGAGGAGAAAATGCCTTTGTTCCATGCTTAACAACTAAGATAAAGTAAAATATAAAGTTTATTCCTCAGGGGAAAAACAACTAATTTAACCAGCTGGTAATATAAATTTATATGATTATATTGTATAAGATAAGTGAAAAGACTTAGTTTTCAAGGTGAACAATACCATTCTAATGTAGTATGTACATCAAAGGATTCAGTTTACTTACACCCAATAATGAAAATCAAATATTACAACATAATGTTCCATAGCACACCACGCTTCCACAGTAGAAAATCAATACATCATATTCATTTTCAGCGACTTGTTTACCCAACCACAGTTCTAGAATCATTATGCAATACAAACAGTCTTCTCAAGCACTTTGAACCCATCTGAAACCAGAACTAGGCTTTCTCTGACACCTACTCCAAAAGGGAATATTTCTCTTGCTGACTCACCAGGAATTTGCTTGAGGCTACAAGGGGAAAAAGCTGTAGAGCCAAATCTGTATGTGTGGTTATTCTACCACTATGGGAGGACACTTAGGACGGCTAGTCCAGTACTGCTCCTATTCAACTATGCCAGTGTATTTTACTGTATCCACACAGACCACAGTCTGACCAATCTCACCAGAACATAATGTCTTGTACTTTTCTATCTTCCCCAGTATTCAGCACAGTCCTAATCTAACAGCAAAAGCCTAATAAACACAGGCTGACTGCTGAACTCAAATGACCAATGACAACTTTCTCTATAAGAACATTCCACAAAATTACTAGGGCTGCCTTGGTAAAACTTTCATACACACACAGCCAGGGACATACATGCTCACACACTCCACACATACGTTTAATGCTAGTCCAAAATCAAAAAAATATGTTCATATGATTATTTTTCTTTAACTGTTTTTATTCCAACTGATGTATATTTCATTTTCCATAAAGTTTCTTTGTATATACATCCCTGGCACTCCCTTTCCCCCTCTTCTGCTTTATTTTTCTCCATAGTACAACACGTCTGTACTTCTTTGTTTATTGTCTCTTTTCTCCCACTGGAATGTTTCTCCATGAATAAAGAGATGTTTTGGTTTGTTTTCTTCGATGCTGCATCCTTAGCTCTTAGAACTGTGCATGAAACACAGTATGTGTTCAATAGATATCAGTTGAATGAATGAAAATAGAGCACCAGAAATCGATCTTAATACTGAGGCTGTGAAATGAAAAGGTCTCCAAGTGGGAGTGGATATATATTTGAGAGATGATTCTCTTTAACTTAAAGCCCAAAGGACTTTACGAAATTAAATTGCTACTCAAGCTGCACCCAAAGATCACTAAGCCTGCCCCTGAGTAACTGCTCAAGTACATTTTAACAAAAAAGCAAAGAATTCTATGTCCTGCTTCAGCACCGGAGAAAACCCTGCTATGGAAAATGGAAATTACTTAAGTTCCATATACAGCTAGTTAGGGATTTTATATTATACCTCTCATAACATTATGAGGTCCAGACTAACTACAAAAAGAATTCAGTTGTAGGGCCTGGCCCCATGGTGAAGTGGTTAAGTTCAGCACACTCCACTTCAATGGCCAGGGTTCACAGGTTCGGATGCCGGGCGCAGAACTACACCACTTGTCAGCCATGCTGTGGCAGCAACCCACATACAAAATAGAGGAAGACTGGCTCAGATGTTAGCTCAAGGCGAATCTTCCTCAACAACAACAACAAAAGAGACAGAAGGAGACAAAAATATGGGGCCGGCCCCGTGGTGTAGCGGTTAAGTGCGCGTGCTCTGCTGCTGCTGGCCTGGGTTTGGATCCCGGGCGCACACTGATGCACTGCTTGTCAGGCCATTCTGTGGCGGCGTCCCATATAAAGTAGAGGAAGATGGGCACGGATGTTAGCCCAGGGCCAGTCTTCCTCAGCAAAAAGAGGAGTATTGACATGGATGTTAGCTCAGGGCTGATCTTCCTCACAAAGAAAAAAAAAGGAGACAAAAAGTTGTGTTACAAAAAAAAGAGAATTCAGTTTTACATTTGCTTATAACAGAATTTTCTCCAGATATAATTCCTCTGATACAACAACTCTTCACAAACACTATGGTAAGTCATGGTAGTTACATTCTTAAATACAATCACTAACTAAAAATCCTGTACATAGCAATACAAGTGATGGGTAAATTCTGAATCAAGTAACTCTGTTGGAGAAAACTATACTATCAGGTGTGACATTTGGGCATTAAAACAGAATAGAGAATACAGAACTGATCAAATAGCTCAAAATACTTATTTGGTCAGGAAGAGATCACCTTCAGATTTTAATGAGGCAATAAAATAAGAAAACATTGAAGCAGAGGTGTTAATTAACAAATATTCAGTAAGCCAAATGCACAGATCTATACTGAGTTTTGCGGTAAGAGACAAAAGAAATAAAACATATGGTCCCCATACTAAAAGACTTTTAAAATCTAGTTGAGATAAAATAAACAGAAATTGCAGTATCATGGAGAAAAATGTCCATAGTCTAAAATGGAAAACTTCAAAATCACCTAGACCCAAGAAAATAGACACCACATATTAGAACAATTTGATTTTTCTTTGACATCAATGGCGCTGTTGATGCAGTTTATCCTACCTCCAGTCAAGTAGGTCAATGAACAGAGACTCAGGTGTATGCTACGGGCCACTTCACCTCAGGCTATTTTAATTACTTTCATGGTTACATTTCCCCATCTACTGATACTTGGCATGTCTAGCTATTATTAAGTATTTTCATTTCTATCTCCCAAATGTTTTCCAATCTGTCCCCTTCCATACCTCACTCCCTTTGGCCTATTTCAGCACTCTTGATCACCTGGCTAAATCACTGCAAATAGAAGTCTGATGAGATTACCCAGCTTAAAAACTTCTACTGGATTCCCCCACCCAATGAATAAAGTCTAAACTCCTTAGCATTCTAATTTTAAGGATTAAATTTCTGGCCTCAGCCCTTTCTTCTCCATGCTCCAAGAGCCATGTTTTGGTATATGCACTTTTCCACCACTTAAAGCACATTCCCTTTCTTTTCTATTTTTCAACATCCCTCTTATTTTTTTCTGAAAAGCCCAGTTTAAATGTTATCTCCGTGAAGACTCCTTTGATCTTCACAATCAGTATTATCTTATGCTTTCTGGGTTTTATCAAAGTATTCTGTTTGTAACTCTATTAAAACAGACTGTATCTATGTTCATGTTAAATTGTAGTCTGATGATAGTTTTTGTCTGTCTACCCTCCCCTCGCCCCTTTTTTGGAAAAGAATCTCTTCTTCTTGTGGGGATCTAATAACATGTAGTTTGGGTGGATCCAGAGCTGCCCAATTATTATGCTAAATCCTCCTGGCCACCAGGAATGGTTCAAGAATGGGCCCATGTCTCAAACATAGCCAGTTGGAACCCTCCCCCAGAACTTTTGCTAGAACCATTAGAAAAAAAGAATCTCTTTTTGCTGGATCCCCTAGCTATAGGGATGAGGTCTAGAGCTATAGACAGCAATCTTTGCCACAATGAGGAAAACCTAGTAAGAAGGAAGCTAAAACAAAGAAAGAAGATGGAGGAAGAGAGAGATTCTCAATGCTTCTCTGAACCTCTGGATCTACCCAGGTTCACCCACAAAGCCTCCAAGTTATACAAACTCAAATTACCTTTTTTGTTTGAGCTGGATTTCTGCCACTTGTCAACTGATACAGTACTAATACAAATTATGATCATGGTCTGCTTTACACTATAACTAACAGTGCTCAGGGCAGAAGGAAAAGAAGCATACCTGGCAGGTAAGAGAAATAGCAAGAAAGCCAACGTGGTTGGAGTGAGAGCAAGCATGGAGGGGTGGGGATGGCGGTGAAAGGGCTGGATGGCATTGTAAGGATTTTGGCTTTTACTGAATGAAATGTCAGACCATTGTAAAGTCTCATGCAAAGGAGCGACAGGATCTGACTTAGGTTTTAAAAGGATCACTGCCTGCAGTGCTGTGAAAACACTGTGTGTATGTATTGGGGGGTGGGGAGGTCTTAGAAGCACAACTATTAAGAGACTGCTGGAGCAACCAACCCAGAGATGATGGTGGCTCAGACTAGGATTTCCTTGTTTTTTAAATATCCCATTTTTTGGTTACCAATTACAACTTTGGAAAGAAAGATAAATCAACACATGGTATTCATGCTTGATTTGCTAAGTATCTACTATATGTAAGAAACTCTTCTTTAATTATCACCTCCTTGCCAGATCTAGCTATCTAGCCCAAGAACTCTTTCCTAAACTCAAGATCCATATACAAACAGCCAACTGGAATTCCCTAACTAGATATCACATATACACTTTACCCCCAAAACCTACTCCTCTCTTAGTCCCTAATCTGATTGTCTCAAATATTATCCCCAGGGCCGGCCCCGTGGCTTGGTGGTTAAGTGAGCGCGCTCCACTGCTGGCGACCCGGGTTCGGATCCCGGGCTCGCACCGACGCGCTGCTTCTCTGGCCATGCTGAGGCCGCGTCCCACATACAGCAACTAGAAGGATGTGCAGCTGTGACACACAACTATCTACTGGGGCTTTGGGGGGAAAAAATAAATAAATAAAATCTTTAAAAAAAAAAAAAATATATTATCCCCAATCCTATTTGTTACTAAATAAGAAAGAAGGTATATTATTAACCACTTTTGATATTACTATATAATTAACTACTCACTAAATATAATCTTATTTAAACCTCAAGACAATTCTGTGAGACAAACAGCATTATTTGCCTCCACCATTTTACCGGCAATGCAACTGAGCTCAGAAAGTCAAAGATTACTCTGCTGGAAAGAGGTGGAGCTGAGATTCAAACCTGTGTCCTAATTCACCCAGTTACATAACTCAGAAACCTGAGAATTATCTTACCATGCCTCAGCCCCATTCCTCATAGGTATGAACGACCAGCCTTCATTCCCCTCTTTCTATTCATTCTCACATCACCACTACCTTAGTTTGGAGCTTCCTCATATCTAATCTCAGTTACTACAACAGTCTCACAGGTTATGTTGCTATTTCTTGTACTGTCCTCCTTCCATCCTTTCTCCATACTATCATCAGACACTTCTCTTCATTTCCAAACATAGCCTTGTACTCCAACCCAAGCATAAGGCTGGGAACCCCATGGATTAGGGGAACAGAGTTAAAAGTTCAAAAGCTGAAGGCTATCTCTATATTAGCATGTGTGTATTAATTCTAGCACCAGCAACTTACCAAGCAATTTTCAGTAATATCCCAAGTTCAAGACTCCCATTAATATTGCCAAGTAGGAAATACCTGGTATTTGCCCAATTTCCCCTTTCAGCCTTCATTTTCCAATCCCAAAGGCTGGGACATTAAGTATTTCAAAGACTTCATCCTACCTAGTTCCACCTTCCTAAATTACTACTTTCTCCTCTTATTCCAATCAAAACTGCCATTCCTAGAAGACCCAAATAGGTACTGATTCAATTAAAGTATATGAATGCTGCAGTCATCTAGTAAGAGAAGATGAGGACCAAGACTAGGGTGGTACAGTGCTACAAGTGTACAAACACTATTGCCTCTATACAACACCTGGTGAGTGTGGGAAACCTAGTAGTCTTTTAAGAACCACGAAGCATTCTTTTTACTGAGCAGTGTCTAGGCTCTTTCAGCAGCTTCCCATCCATTCAGGTCATGACTAAGGGCTTGGACTCTGGAATCAAATACCCAGATTCAGATCTGGGTTCCATGCTTTACCAGCAAGTTAGTTCCCTTCTCTGAACGTCATCATCATCAGTTGTTGCTCTGCTACAACTCCCCACTCATCTTCCCTCTTAGCCTTTTCAACATTCGGCCACTGCAGTCTTCTCCTTCTTCTAACTACTGAATGTTACTGACATCCAAAAAGAACCTAATAATTGTGAACAATCAATTCACTTAGATTAGATTGCAACACCCTCTTATACAACTGTTAACTTCTGCAAAGAGCTTAACTAACACAGCTCATTCTTACACACACTATCGGTTTGTTATGATCTTCTATAACTTTTCTATGGCAATTGATTAAGATTAGTCTACCAATGCCTAAGATTTCTTGCCAGGGAAGGTACAATGTTGAATCTTCTCCAGAATAACACTGACTGACAAATTGTTGTTTTTTTTTTAAAGTTTCCACGCTAACCAACTCCAGTTCCTTTCAGAACTACTAAATATTCCAATTAAACTCTAAAATGTTACATCATTTTGTGCCTTTAAAATACCTACTCTCAAAATAAGATTCCCTCCTCAAGAAAGTCAACGGTTAAAAAAAATACTTTTCTATCAGGTATCACAGTAAGAAAAACACTCGTTAGTTGGGGTTGCAGTAGTCATCTACAAATGGTCACCGCACCCTAGGAGGCTCTGCCTCTGGTTTGTGTAATTCTACGTTCTTTTTTCCTTTTTTTGCCATAAAACATTTTAATTTTAGCCACCAAATACAATCATATTCTTACCACTGACTAGCTCGTATTAAGTATCATGGAGTTTTTATAACATATCAACAGTCCTTAAAAATAGAGCTGGGACTTGGGCCGGCCCCGTGGCTTGGCGGTTAAGTGCGAGGGCGGTTAAGTGTGAGCGCTCCAATGCTGGCGGCCCGGGGTTGGAATCCCGGGCGCGCACCAACGCACCGCTTCTCCAGCCACGCTGAGGCCGCGTCTCACATACAGCAACTAGAAGGATGTGCAGCTATGACATACAACTATCTACTGGGGCTTTGGGGGAAAAAATAAATTAATTAATTAATTAAATTTAAAAAAAAAGAGCTGGGACAGATATATTTCACCTATTGCTACAATCACATAATTTCTTTATACTAAATGCCTTGAGTTGCTACAAACAAATACTGCTGTTAGGCACAGAATCTTAGGATACTGTTTTTCTCTCCCATGACAGCTGAAACTATGTAGGTACCACACCCGATAGTAAACATAGCAAATATTCCTCTGAATAAACTGGCAAGAAAAAGGTAAGAGAAATGTTTCAAGCTGAGGATGTGGTGATGGGTACAGAACCCTCCAGGCTACGTGCTGCAGCTCGTTCTAGCACAAAGATCGGGATAACCGCACAACCAGGATGCATCAAAGTCAGTCACCCCAGGGAATTTCCCGGGAGGACCGGATTCTGCGGACATCTTCTGTAACTGTCAAAAGCTGCACATAACAGACAGAAAGAAAAAATACTAAGAAAATGTCACGCCAATTACAAACAACGTTTTCCCACTGTAGAGATTTTTTTTCTGAAAAAGTGAATAATAATTTAATCAGTACTTTTCAAAAATGAATTTAAATGTCTCTGATTAACATACGTATATACATATTTCCATTCCCCAGTACACGCCTAATATAATAAAACAAATGCTATATTAAAATCTTTGGCTCTTGATGAAAACTCTGTGTGTATGAGTAAAAAGATCTTTATTTTTTTTTTATTTTTTTTTTTAAAGATTTTATTTATTCATTTTTTTCCCCCCAAAGCCCCAGTAGATAGTTGTATGCCATAGGTTCACATCCTTCTAGTTGCTGTACGTGGGACTCAGCCTCGCGTTGGACGGAGAAGTGGTGCCTCGGGGCGCGCCCGGGATCCGAACCCGGGCCGCCAGCATCAGAGCGCGCGCACTTAACCGCTAAGCCACGGAGCCGGCCCCAAAAGATCTTTATACTAAAAGATAGTATTGTTAAGATAGCAGAAGAAAGGAGAAAGACAGCAGTTAAGGAAGGAAAAACTAAACATTTAACGTGGGAGTAGAATCTGCAAACTGGACTGTAGAAAAGATATACTGTCTTTTTCAGATAATGCCTCCTACACACCTTTTCTATAGCATCTGCCAAGGTTTGTGATCCTCCATACTTCAGAATTAATGGTTACATTAAACAGGAAGAATATCAGAGATTTTCACTGTCAAAGAATCATCTTACTAAATGCTTTAGAATTATGAACAACTAGGATTTTAAGGTCATTTAATTTTGGGAGTTTCTTTTTAAATACCACCTTTATTTTTAAATGAAAAAAAGTCACAAATATTAGCTCTGATATTAACACAGCCTAACAGCTTAAAGCTTGCTTATAGACCCCCTTTTTAAAACTAATTAGATAAAATCATTTTTTAGTGCCCAGTAATAAGAATCAAGACATATTTTACAAAACCACTTTTGCTAAAAAAAAGTGTTTTCTCACTTATCTATAATATTGGGAAAACATTTCCTATTTTAAGGTTTCTGGCAAAGGCAAACTTTAAATATTATTTAACTGGAGACAGGAAAACTGGTGTTACCACCAAATAAAAATCATTTTTATTTCATATTCCCTTTCTCTTGATGTGATTTAAATATATATATTTCTATATGCAAAATCCATCTGCCTTTTTTTCTATTCTCTCTGAAATTAATCTGTACTATTTATCTGCTATGGAAAGCTTCCAAGTTAATAAGATTTTCAGTCACAGTTTGTCTTTCATAGCTTCAAACTATTATAATACTGAACATATCATTTCAAAAGCAATTATCAACCTTGTCTGTTTCCAATACGAGCTGCTGTAAAGTGCTTGAAACACCCGAGCACACTTTCTGAAACAGGTGTCCTTCTGCTGCCCATCATGATGATCTCTCATTAACTCTGGAAGATACTTATTCAAGCAGTTCCTGTTTACAAACACCCACCAACCCCACCTCTGCCCACCCTGTCGCTGCAAAAAAAAAAAAAAAAAAAAAACCCACCACTTAGGATGTGCCAGGAATTACACCAAGCACTTTGTATCAGTTCTCTCATTTGCTCTTTACTATACTCTAAGAGTAGGCATTATTAGTGTTATGCCCATTTTAAAGATAAGGAAAAGATAAGGAAGCTGTGGTTTAAAGAAGTATCTTGTTCAAAATTACACCAGTCAGGATTTAAATCCAAGACAGTCTCTAGAACTGATACTCTTAACTAGGCATTTAGAAGAATAAATAGGAAGGAGGGCCAGCCCCGTGGCTTAGCGGTTAACTGCACACGCTCCGCTACTGGCGGCCCGGGTTCGGATCCCGGGCGCACACCGACGCACCTCTTCTGCGGCAACTAGAAAGATGTGCAACTGTGGCATACAACTATCTACCGGGGCTTTGGGGAAAAAAAGGAGAAGGCTTGGCAATAGATGTTAGCTCAGAGCCGGTCTTCCTCAACAAAAAGAGAGGAGGATTAGCCTGGATGTTAGCTCAGGGCTGATCTTCCTCACCAAAAAAAAAAAAAAACAAGAAGAAGAAGAATAGGAAGGAAAGGAATTGGGACAAGCAGGTAAATTGTGGAAAAGCTGTTTTCAGGCAACACTGGCCAGCCTGAAGATGAAGAGGGGGAAGAGAAGGCAAAAATCTCTGCACCCCTCCCCACACAAACATTTAACACACACAGGCATTTCACCTAGACTACCAGGAACTCTACCAACTGGAAATCCATACACATTGACAGAGCGGTAGTTCAGCATAGTGGTTCAGCACTTGGGCTGTGGATTCTGATTGCCAGGGTCTGAATCCCTGCTCTACCACTTGTTACCTGTATAACCTTGTTTAAATAACTCTCTCTGCTATGATTTCCTCATCTGTAAAATGGAGAAATAATATTATCTCCTTCATAGTGTTGTTACAATGATAAATTTCCTTAACACACAGTCTGGGACAGTGTCTGGCATATAGTAAGCATACAATAAAGGCTACCTACTATTTATTTATACCTTCTTTTAATGCAAATAGTTCTGGGGGAGTTTTCAGTAAAATATTTTAATGTGTAATAGGTCAATCGAATGGCTTAGAGCAGGAACACCGAGTACCAAAGTCTATTCTCGAGAAGCTGAGGTAGGAAAGTTGCTGCATGGAGCATGTGAGGAGTAGGGCAAGTGTAAGGCAACAAGCTGCCGGCATCCCAGGGGAGGGTCTTTGGGCTAGGGGAGGAAGTAAGAAGGTCACATAAAAGGAAGAGGGAGGAGCCCCAAAACAAACTTTGTCCATTTCCTAACTTTGCCTAAGGTCAGCATTGTTCCCAAGAAGAAACTATTCTCTGTAATATTCTTCAGACAAAAGGTCACCAGACAAGACTGTGGAGGGATTGGAGAGCATTAAGAAAGTACTACGGATTCAGCTAGAATAACATTCTTTGATATTCTATAGTATGCTCTCTGTCAGCCATTATGAAGAGGTAAAACATTAAGAACAAATAATCTTGGGCCGGCCCTGTGGCTTAGTGGTTAGGTGCGTGCACTCCGCTGTTGGCAGCCCGGGTTCCGATCCCGGGCGCGCACCGATGCACCGATTCTCCAGCCATGCTGAGGCCACGTTCCACATACAGCAACTAGAAGGATGTGCAGCTATGACATACAACTATCTACTGGGGCTTTGGGGGAAAAAATAAATAAATAAAAATTAAAAAAAAAAAAAAAGAACAAATAATCCTTGGGGGCTGGCCCCATGGCGTGGCAGTTAAGGGCATGCGCTCTGCTGCTGGCAGCCCAGGTTCGGATCCTGGGCGCACACCGACACACCGCTTATCGGGCCATGCTGTGGCGGCGTCCCATGTAAAGTGGAGGAAGATGGGCACAGATGTTAGCCCAGGGCCAATCTTCCTTGGAAAAATGAGGAGGATTGGCATGGATGTTAGCTCAAGGCTGATCGTCCTCACACACACACAAAAAGAACAAATAATCCTCCCACCCTAAAGTATCCAAGGAAACCACACACCCCTGCTGATCCTGGAGTAGCCAGGGAGCCTTCACTTAGCTGGTGGGGTCTCAACGTGCTGCCCTTGCCAGAGTCATCACAAATTAGCAGCCCAGCACTTCAGGAGCAATCAGCCTGACCACATGTGATTTACTACTTTTTTAATTGAAAAACAGTGGAGTCATTTTATCTCCAAATAAATAGCAACATATGGCAATGAAGACGATATCCTGACACGAAGCATGTTTTCATTACTTGGCACCTACCTGAAAACCTCTCTGACAGATAATTTAAAGAGCAGGGTGGAGGTGGGCAAATTCCATGTTTCTGCCAGCGTTCCTGAACTATACCAAAGTTAAAATTATGCTAGCCTGGTTAGTTTTGCTCTGCGGATCTCCTCTACAATATCAGGTGAAAGAACGTGTAGATATGCATGGTTTTATTCTGAAGAGCCCCAAGTACTGTGCTTATTCCCATAGCAACCAGTAGGCTAAAGAGGGTCCCCATGTTAACTCCACAGACCACCTCAGAGAAGCCCTTCCTTGCAGTTTTATATATTTTTTGTGTGTGTGAGGAAGATCAGCCCTGAGCTAACATCCATGCCAATCCTCCTCTTTTTTTTTTTTTTTTTTGCTGAGGAAGACTGGCCCTGGGCTAACATCTGTGCCTATCTTCCTCCACTTTATATGGGACGCCACCACAGCATGGCCTGACAAGAGGTGTATCAGTGCAGGCCCGGGATCTGAACCCGGGCCAACAGCAGCAGAGCACGAGCCTCAACCGCTACGCCACGGGGCTGGCCCCCTGCAGTTTTATATTCTTATACTAAATCTTTAGTTTAGGATCCATTTCATTAAAGAAAAACAAAAGTAACTACATTATCAGTATCATCATCCAGTGATATACAAGGCACTAAAGTAAAATAAAGGCAAAGTTGGAAAAAAACACTAGATTCCAAGAAGTTATAACAGAATTTCCCCCATTTGATTGTACTATAAGAACATTTGCCAAAATAACTGTTTTCTTTAACCACTGCAAAAAAGAAAGAAAGACAAAATCAAAATAAGCAATAGCTAAAACTTACATAGCTATCTAGAGTACCTCATTTAATCCTCACAACAGCCCTTGAGGGGCCACTATTATTATCCCCATTTTACAGAAAACAAAAAGATACAGAGGCCAAATAACTTGCTCATGTGTCACACAGCCAGTAAGTGGTAGAGACAGGAGTTGAACCCAGACAGACCGCCTCCTAAGTCGCTGCTCTTATTCACTACATGGTGCCACTTTTCAAATGGGGGTAAAAATTGGCTCTTTTGGTCACCCAAAAGATTGTCATATAATGCTGAATTTTGACTTTGCTTTGTATTTCTAATTCTTCTACCTAAGAGAAGCACTTCCTTTTCAGTTTTATATTCTTGTACTAAATCTTTAGCTTAGAAGCATTTTCATTTAAAAAAAAAGAAAAAAGGAAACCAACACTACCAGCACCTTCATCAGGTTATATTAGACAAGGAAGGCACTAAACTGCACGATTCGTATGACCTTTGTTCAGAGAAAAGTCTTCAGAATGATACACAACTGTAAAGTGGTAATTCAGAAAATTTCAAGGTAACTTAACACATATTTTGCCTCATTGAAGGATATATTTCAAAAGCAAGAACATGGACTACTGACAGATAATGTGACTTGCCCTCAGTCATAAGGGTGTAAGAATCAGGGTTTCTTGAAACCTAGCCAGTCCCCTCCCTTTCTGATGGTACATTCAATGTGTCAAGTAATAAACCCCATTTCCTTTGTAGAAAAGTGATGTGATCAAAAGAAATCAAGGAAAATAAATGAAACTTATCAGAGATAGTTTATGTTGATAAAGTGCCAAACTTTAAACCATCTCATAATTTTTAAATTTTGCTTTCATAGCTATTACTTAACAAAGAAAAATATTTTCCAAAAAACATTTTAATCAAAGTCCTATTTATGGGCCGGCCCCGTGGCTTAGCGGTTAAGTGCACGCGCTCTGCTGCTGGTGGCCCGGGTTCGGATCCCGGGCGCGCACCGATGTACCGCTTCTCTGGCCATGCTGAGGCCGCGTCCCACATACAGCAACTAGAAGGATGTGCAACTATGACATACAACTATCTACTGGGGCTTTCGGGGGAAAAATAAATTAAATAAATAAAATTATTAAAAAAAAAAGTCCTATTTAAAGAAACTTCTAATTAGAAATTATTAAACTATGTATGTATTGTTAAAAATAATAATAATCGGTCCTGAGCTATTAGAAAGAGATGTATTGCATGCTATTTTAATAGGCCTAAATGAGGAAGGATCAACATTATTTTAATTTTTAAAGGTCTGTTTACAAAATGCAATCATCCTTTATTAAAAATGCAAGCTATGCTTCAGCAAGAGGTTAGTGTAAATGATTCATAGAGAGATCTCTCCAGTATAATCTTCCTCTCCTGGGAGTTTCCTTTGGATGCTTTATCAAACCACTCAAGCTATTATTAAAAATGCTTCCCGGCGATAAGAAAAAAAAAATACATTTCCCCATTCCCATTCACCACTACCTCTTCCATTTGAGTGATTTATATCTTTTCCAGTCAAAAGTAAAATTAATTCTTCATATTCCACACATTTTTGCAATCATTTCTTTTCACAACATTTTAAGATTATTTTATAATATTCAAAACAAGGAATTTAGCGTTTTTAAAAGTCAGAGGCTTTAATTCACTTACCTATCCTGATATTTCAGCGCGACTATTGTTGTCTTTCATTGAAATTAAAGGAAATTTACCTTTTATTTGATAGATTTTAAAAGATTTTAAAATGTTAACTCATCAAAGTCAAGGCGCCCCAAATTTAAATTCAATTCTCTTCAATTTAAAAATGCTAATGAAAATTGCTGTTTCAATGCTGCAGCATCTGGCTCATTATAACATTCAGTTTTAACTAATAAATCCTTAATTATTAAACTCTGGTGTTCAATTTCTTTCACATGGATAAGCCAAACACACATTGCTATAATTATAAATACCCGGGATAAATTAGTTACAACAACATACCACAAAAAAACCCTCCTCTTACTTCTCTGGTTATTAAATAAGACCCCCAAGTACCTTATAAGGGACACACATTTGAAAGACCACCACTAAACATTTGGGCTCTGGTGTACATAGGTGCTGCATTTGTTGGCTAGCAAATATTTAACTCTGCTGGGTACTCAAGCACAATGCATAGAGCAATTTGTCTGCTTGTGCAAATGGGCCAGTTTTTTCAAAGTGCTTTTTCAGATAAATGTGTCAAAACTGAATGCAATTACATGCCCTAATTCTGGCTTTACAAAGCCAACTCTGCCTCCACCCAACCTGATGTTTTTATTAAGGTGTTCCTGAATATACTTAAGCAAGGTATTATTGCACATCATGATGTCTAGTAAAGGCTGAAATCCCTGAGAGAATATATCTGGCTTTAAGCCTTAATATATGTTAGAGAGTTTTTCATTTTTCTCTCCCACTTGTTTTTTTTTTTCTTTTCCTTTTTTAATCAGCAACATCGACAGGACTGACTGAATATTTTACAATGGAGTTGCGTAGTATGTGTGTTCAATCGGAGTATGTGTGTTCAATCGTTTGGCTTCCCAGAAGATTCATTACAGTTACATTAGAAAGTCAAATCAGGCAATTCTGCAGTCTGGTGAAAGCCAGCATATGAAAGGAGGTTAATACAAAAGAATTTCATTTTAAATACAGGACATTTAGGACTTTAAAAAGCAACATTATGATAAAATTTCCAAGATATTTGTTCTGGCATTAGCACACACTTACAGCTCTAATTTCAGAGATATCTAAATGCTTTTCTAGGAAAGCACGGACGGGAGGAAATTGTTTGAGCTGCAAGGTCTGCCATCTTAATGATCCTCATGCTAAGAACGCTGCCAATGTATGTTTTACCCTCACTCATGGGGAAAGAATCCATGCATTCTCTGATTATACTGATGAAGCAGGAGTCAAGTAAGAGTCAAGGTGTATTCATTTGAAACCTCATAAACATTTTGAGTGCTTTTAATACTTGTCTTTCTGAGTGTAAATAAAACTAAAGATTTTCAGATCTCAATATGTATTTATATGACAAAATCAATGAAGTTAATTGTTTTCTCCATGATTAGTGGCAGATATAGAAAAATCTTCTCAAGCACACATGTGTTTAACTGGCACTTGTATATAATGGTTTCCCTCTCACTAGACTTCAGGCCTCAATAAACTCCTAACTAATCTTATTTAATTTGTTTCCACTGGCTTATAGGTAAGCAAAAATTAAAAATAACTACCTACTGAAATGAAAAGAAAAACGCAAGCCTCTTCATTCACTACAGCAGATTTACAGAATACAGATTTCAAATACAAAGGCTCACCTTTTGCATGAGCAATTTGAAAGCCTAAATATCACGGCAAGAGGGAAAGAGCAGCTAGCAGTGGTGACAGACAGGAAAGGCGGCTGTCTTCAGTGCTACCTTTGGCAGCAGTACAGATGGACTTGGGAGGCCACTGGCTATGCTTAATTTAATATGAAGCTAAATACAGTCAAAACATCTGGTGCACTACTGATGATTATCATGATAAATTAAATCTGACATCACACACAAAGCCATTCAAATAGTCTATTTATATCTTTTTTACCTAAAACACAAAGCTAACAATCTACATTTACTTTTTGTTTTTCACCTCCTCCAACAATCTTCTATTTTAGAAAAGGGAGGTTTTGTGGGGTCTAATGTTTATACAATTTCAGGAACTTCTTTAAGAAAAAGACTATAAAATTTTGTATATAAAATGCCAAGGGGCTCATGCAAGTGAGGGTCCCTTTGGTTTAAGCTTCATTAGCTCCAGAGACAATCCACCTCTGGGGAGGGGTGAAAGGCAGTGTAAGGTAAAGACTAAATGGTATACCAAGTGGCACATGGAATTGGTACAAAGAATAAAAAATTCTAAAAAGCAGACAATTTAACTGACAACCTGCAGAAGAGCAAAAAGGATCTTCTGGGCAGGCATATCAGCAAAAATAAACTACATTCTTAGAATGGATATATAACACATGTTCATAAAATGCAGAACCCCAAATCTGTGGTAGACCACTAGAACAAAAGTACTATTATAAAGGGAAAAAGTTAATGAAAGAATCAAATTATCAATTTTATAATAGCTATAGGACAAGGAATAAGTATAATTTTGATGAGCAACTATTTCATAAAACAGAATTAGATAATCTCTAACAATTTCCTATTTAAAAAAGGCAGAAGACTACCTGTAACTGAAATAACTACTGCCTAGACTACTATATTCAAATTACTGCATTTTTTATTACATTGCTTTGAATGATATTTGGTGAAAATAATTTTTAATTCCACTACTATAGAAAATTAGCTTCATCCAGACGCTTTCAAACAAAAAGGATCTAGACCCTGATTCTGCATCTGAAGGGAGAACAGCACTTCATATAATAAATTCAGTACAATCAAAATGAGAAGCATATTTCTGTTTAGTTTTTCTCATCTTGACTCAAGAGCTGTGAAAAAAGTTATTAAAATTAATGCAAACTATCATAATTCTGTCTTTTTTATTACTGGTAATATTCTTTCTAAAATATTAGTCTGCTTTGCTATACTAGTGCATCTTCTTAAAAGTTCTCTTTGAAGATCAGGATCACTTTAACATTAGGAGAAAAACGCACAGTTATATTAATTTGGAACTGAAAATAATCTCTTTAGATTTTGAAATGTTTTTACGTTTGAAATTTTGAAATGATTCCCTTACTAGAAAGCCACTTATTTTTCTTCACTGCTTCCAATAGTGAAAGATAATGAAGCTACGTGCCATTCAACATAAAACACACAATCAACTGGCAAAGGCTGACCAAGTAAACATTTTCCTATTTCTGTCAAATAAAATTTATTTCTAATAACACTGTCCTGTATAATATTTCCCTAAGTTAGCAAGTTATTGCTCCATTTCTTCTTCACTAAATAATCAATTTTTTTCTAAATTAACACAAGAAATACCACTGGAAACTTGTGACCAGTGAGAATGGATGACCCACAACCAAGTGGATGAACTACATGCGCTGCCAAAATCAAATTCTCTTCCGCATCGTTAATCTAATACTAAATGTGATGCTCCACCAAAAGGGACCAAGAGTTTACAGAATTCCCCATGATCTTATCAGACGAACAAACACAGACAAGGAGAAGAAAAACAGGATAAGCTCATTGTTGCTGGTTTGTATTTTCCTGTCCTTCTCGACTTTCCCCGCAGCTGACCAAACTTTGTAGTTGGATTAAAAGAGCTGGTAGAGAGCACCTATACTTTTTATTTAGTTGGACTTCAGCTTTTTTTCTTTCATTCTAAAGTATAAGGTCAACCAAAACACCAAACATTCTATTTACAAAAGTCACTCATCTTCCCCATTATAGAGATGATGAATATTTAATACTTATGTAAGGACACAAAATGGGATTATTCTCTCACCTCAACATCAAAGTACCATCTAAGAAGATATTTAGTACAGATTGTCAAAGAAAACAAATAGAAGTATTAAATCACTGGAAGGTTATAATTTTCCTTCAGAAAAATTAAAAATTAATATTTTACTCTCAATTATTACCTCTTTCTGATACATTAATTTTAATGTACAATCCTTTTATATAAGAAAATTTTTAGAGCAGGTGCCACACCTCAGAACTTAGGAGATATAACATGGAAAGGAGCATTATCCTTTCAAAAGGCAAGGATGAAGAACATATACAACAATTAGAAAGAAAAAGACCAAAGCATACAACTAAAACAAACAGGGCACCTCAGGCCTTTGCTGGAACAGGCTCAAACTGTAGGTATTATTTTCAAAAAGAAGAATGAAAGACTTCTGCAGTTACTTTACAAGAGTTAAAATTCTTCAAATCAGATTCTTCCTAAGGTAAGGAAAGTAAAAACAGAATGAAGACAACAAAATTCTTTATCCTCTCCTTCAGAGAATACGGTTTAGTACCTTTTTTTAATCCACATCAAGAGATTTGGGTGCCAATTTTGGGCCGGCCCCGTGGCTTGGTGGTTAAGTGAGCGTGCTCCACTGCTGGCGGCCCGGGTTCGGATCCCGGGCGCGCACCGACGCGCTGCTTCTCCGGCCATGCTGAGGCCGCGTCCCACATACAGCAACTAGAAGGATGTGCAGCTATGACACACAACTATCTACTGGGGCTTTGGGGAAAAAATAAAATAAATAAAATCTTTAAAAAAAAAAAAAGAGATTTGGGTGCCAATTCTAACCTAATAACCAAATTACTCAGATATTTTGATTGCAGCCTGTGTGCAATTATACACCCTCCAGGCTCAATTGCAAAAGAGCCATAAAGAACTTAGAACATTACCAAATTCAATACACATAAAAAAGAAAAAAACTATAAAGTTCAAATGTGAGGGATAAGTTTTCTGCTAACACATGGATAACAATACTTAATTCTTATTATATATCTAAGATATTTATTGATGATCAATGCACTGTTACACCGAGCAACTCTAATTGATCAAGGCCTATTTCCCATTTGGGAAAACGAAGACTTATCTGAGAAATGATTCCAAATAAATTCCCCACAAGTAAGCAGACTTAGGACTCTTATTTATATTTCATAGGACAAAAATCTATGTATCATTTACAATCATTTATATCAATCACCACAGTCCAGAAAAGTTGGCCTTGGATTAAGATGCCAAACAAAATCCAAGGTGAATGAAAAGAAAAGGTCCTGGGTCAGTAGAACAGTTTTGTGTGCATGAATCTGGAGAGGACTGGTAGAGCTGTGAGACAGACAATTCCTTGGTGTGAAAAGTAGCGGCCACCACGTGAGGGCTGGAGGTCACGGGGGAGTATAGCAGAAAACCCAGGAAAAGGTAACAAATTGTATAGACCTTTGATGTTGTAAGCCTGACTGTATCTATGGTTTTTTGTATTTACAATAATTATTCCCTTTTATTCTCTATTAATACTAAGTAAAATTCTTTGTGAAAATCCAGCTGGTGTCAGTTACGCTGAGTGAAAACAAAACAAAACAAAACAAAACAAAAAAACAAATTCAGATTTAAAAAGAGAAGAAGTGGACCCTTTAAGACCAATCAGAAGCAGTGGAGCCAGCAAGAATCTAGTATTACTATCAGCTACCATTTATGGGGCACTCACTATGTTCCAAGCATCAGGCTAAACTATTGAATAATTTGTAAGCAGCTCTATAAGGTAGGTATTGTCATTTCCATTTTATAGATGAGGAAACTGAAGGACAAAGAAGTTAGATAACTAACAAGGATACATGGCAGGTAGGTGGCAGAAAAAGGATTCAAACTGTACCTTTTTCCTCTCATGCTCAAAATCATTATGCTTTACTACTGCCCCAAAATGAGAATCAAACTGAAAAAACCTCAAAGAGAAATAAAAACTCAAAGGAAGAGTCAGAGTTCTTTAAACACTCTCCTTTGGAGCACTCCTGTTCTAAAACTGGAGGATTTTCAGGTTTTGCAATGTGACGTTCTTTGTAAAGACATTTGATATAAATCCTTTGGCAAGTTCATTCCACCTCAAGGCTTCAACAGTCCCCATTCTCAATATCGCTATCTTCAACCTTGACTTTTTCCCAGGTCTACTTAAGCATTTCCACCTGCTATCGACAAAAATCACCCAGATTTCTCAAAGAAAAGTTCTATTTATTATCCTCTTCCCTCTCAAATCAGTTTCTCCTCCTGTGTTTCCAAACTTTTAACGGTACTGCCATACTCCTAATTACACCTATGCTGAAAAACTCCCATTTAACACTACACCTGCCTCCAAAAATTGCCAAATCCGACTGATTCTACCTCTACATTCTCACATCTATCGCACCTCTCCATTTCCACTACCACTTAGAAAGGTTGGCTTTGCATTACTTTTCACCCAGTCTCCACTATCTTTGATCACATCCTAGAAACAGTTTTCCTAAAGCACAACTCTAATCATGTCACGCCCATGCTAGAAAACTTTCAAAAAAGCTCATTTCCCACCAAACAACTTTACTTCAATATTCAGATCAAATGCCTCTTTCTCCACACAACCTTGTCTAATTCCATTCCCCTTGAAAGAGGTCATTGCTTCCTCTTCTGAACTTTATAGCACTTGACCTCATATCACAAGTACCTGTATTTACATTACATTACATACGTCATCCCCCTAGTGAAGGACAGGCTCCATAGTAGCAGGGTCAACGTCTGATTCACCTCTGAGTCTCCCAAAGATTCTGGTGCACATAGTATACAGTGCACGTGGTAGGTACTCAAATATCTGATAAATGAATGAAAAATTCTAAATCAGCTTTCTGGATATAACACAAGTTTTTTAGCAAAAGGATCTGTGTCCACTTAATTTTTTAAAAATATACAAACAAATCTGTGAAAAATAATCATAATTTCCATTAAACCAGCTCTTTATAAAGTTTTATTTGGTTCCTAGAATCGTCAGGAAAAGGTGCTTATTTTATTTGAAAACAGAAAAAAGCATGAGTCGGCTAGGTCAAGCAACATCTAATCCTACTATTCACTGAGGCCAAGAAGCATCACTTCATGAGGCCTCAGCTTTGGTACTTCTGGATAAAGTCCCAAGAGGGCTTTCTTTGGACAAAGCATTAAATGCTTCAAGATGACTACTCTGTTTAAAATACCCTCCTCATTTCCCCAAAACTTCTCTTCCCAACATTTAGAGGTTTCTGCCATAAAGTCAGCTCCTCTTTTTTCTCCCTGTACGGCAAGGCCCTAGTAGCATTGCTTATAGAGAAACTAAGCCACATAAATGAAGACTAGGAATTTAAAAGGCCTGAATAACCTGAACCATGGAAAATTAATATTTTGTCCTCCACAATAAAGTTACACCCTTGGGCAAGGAAAATTAAAAACATTATCGTGTCCCTGCAATCAGCAAAAATCTAGGCATGGAAGAGTCAAGGAAGTTAGGGCTTAGCAAACTGAGAAAAGGAAATATCAATTCTGTGCAATTTCCTATCTGCAAACTACAGCAGTTTTGGAGGACAAAACTAAAAATGGAAGACTATTTCTAGATATTCTGATGAAGAATGATAATACTGTATTTACTTCAGTAAAGTCACAATCACAGAAACAAATCCAGATTCTGTTTTAATTGTTTTGTACAATCGTGTAAAAGCACAGAGTGTAATCCAGTTTTTCAATTCAGAAATAAGAGGTCCTTCTTGAAAACTAAAAGGGAAAAAATCTATTCCCATCATCAGATTTTCCATACAGCATTAAAAATGAACATCTGGCCTATAATTCAAGAAGTGAAGGCAGAACTAGGGCACTAGTTGACCAATTACATTTATTCCGGTAAAAAGCTAACTCAAGGTCAAACCTCTGCCACCTGCTGCAGTGTACCAGTCCTAGGAGCCTGTGAGAGCCCCAGGCTTCTAATCAATTCTGTGGTTCCCATTCTCCGGCTTCCCTTCCCTTATCTCTGCCTCCTCCAGGTCAAAGAGCACCCGTGGGGCAGGCAGGGGGCAGCCACAGTGGAGCAGAGTTCACAGCATAGGTTTCACCTGGCCTCTGTCTACGCAGAGCAACAGCCACGCGTCGCTCTCTATATGATCCTACCCTCGCGTCATCTGTAAAAACATGAGGAGAACCAAGGCATGCACAAAAATCATGGAATACCGCCTTGGGTCCAACTAAAATTCTAAGACAGAAATTTAAGGTCCGGCCCCATGGCTTAGCGGTTAAGTGCACGCGCTGCACTACCGGAGGCCCAAGTTCGGATCCTGGGCGCGCACTGACGCACCACTTCTCTGGCCATGCTGAGGCCGTGTCCCACATACAGCAACTAGAAGGATGTGCAACTATGACATACAACTATCTACTGGGTCTTTGGGGAAGAAAAAACAAAAAGGAGGATGAATGGCAATAGACGTTAGCCCAGAGCCGGTCTTCCTCAGCAAAAAGAGGAGGACTGGCATGGATGTTAGCTCAGGGCTGATCTCCCTCACCAAAAAAAAAAAAAAAAAAAGAAATTAAAAAAAAAACACTTTAAATGTTTAAAAAAAAAAACTACACTCATCCATAAATTCAGTCCTTCAGCCAATATGTGCCAGGCACAATCACTGCTGACTGAGCAGACTGTCTGTTTGGGAAAGAAAGTATAGATAAACAATCACAACATGGTGAGTTGAGTACTAATAACGGGGGTCAGGAAAGGCTTCCTGAAGGAAATTACACCTAAATTGAAGCCTAAAAAATTAAATAAGTAAGAGTTGAGCAGGCAAAGGGAAGAATGTTTGCCACCAGAGGGCTTTACCTAGGTAACTAATACCATCAGATATTTATTTTTACAAGATCAAAAGGCTCCAAGAAGATAGCAAAGGGCCAATAAGTACAAGAAAAGATGCTCAACATTATTAGTCATTAGGGAAATGCAAATCAAAACCACAATAAGATCACTTCACACCCTCCGGAATGGCTATAATCAAAAAGACAGATAATAATAACAAGTGTTATCAAGGATGTGGAGAAATTGGAACCTTCACACATTGCTGGTGGGTTTGTCACATGGTATAGACACTTTGGAAAACCGTTTGGCAGCTCCTCAAAATGTTAAACATAGAAGCACCATATGACCTAATAATTTCACTCCTAGGTACATACTCAAGAGAAATGAAAAAACATTTCTACAGAAAAATTTGTACATGAATGTTCACAGCAGCATTTTTTAATAGTCAAAAAGTGGAACCAATCCAAATGTCCATCAACTAATGAATGGATACATAACATGTGGTATATCCACACAACGGACACTTATTTGGCAAAAACAGGAATGAAGGACTGATATATGCTACAACATGGACAAACCTTGAAAACATTACGCTAAGTCAAAGCAGCCAGTCACAAAAGATTATACGATTCCATTCATGTGAAATGTCCTGAACAGGCAAATCCATAGAGACAGAAAATAGATTAGTGGTTGCCAAGGGCTGAGGGATGGGTAGGGAGGACATGGGGAGTGACTGATAATGAGTACAGGGTTTCTTCTGGAGGTGATTAAATGTTCTAAAATTGATTGAGGTGATGGTTGCACAACTCTGTGAACATACTAAAAATAACTGAATTATACAATTTAAATGGGTGAATGGTATGGTATATGAATTATATCTCAATAAGGCTGTTATAAAACAAAACAAAAGATCAAAAGGACTACAATGGTTAAGAATACATGGGAAAGGCACGGGATTTGAATACGCAGATTGGTCTGTAAGCTGTCAAGTAACTCAAGAGAGACAGTGGCTGAACAAGGGTAATGGAACTAGGAAGAGAGAGGAAAAAGAAACAATACTTGGTTATAGATAGTAGGGAGAAAAGAGGGAGTCCACTATGCAGGATTTTTGGTAGATAATTGAGCAGCATTTACTGGCAGGAAAACAAGGAAGGACATGTTTGGGTGAAGGGAAGTTCACTGTATTTTTAAGTTTAATTATATTTACAAAAGTTGTATAAGTACTTGGAGACAGTTTTGTTTCAAGAGGTTGTAAGCTTTCCCAGTCAGGCATTTGTTTATTCAATTTCTAAATGCAATTTAATGTTAGTTATGTTTATAAATGGAACTGGATGTTTAAAGGGAATTAAGTCTGTTCAACTTGAATTAATCAACATACATCAAAAGCTATCTTGAAAGTTTTCTTATATTTTTATATAAAATGTCCTGGATACATGAATAGACTAATAAGATTTATAAATTAAATTTAGGGCTTAAGGAAAACTGGTTTTACATTTTCTAACTTTAATAAATTGACTGTTAATTCTGAAGACTAGTAACTATAAGTAGTTGGGTATCACTGACATGTAGCATTAGTGGCTGGTAATTGATAAGTTCCAATTTGATGGCTTCTATTTTCTCTGAAATATGAAGTGAGATCATCTGTTCAAGAAACAGAAAGGAAGGTGGGCAGTGAGAGAAAGGGGAACAGGAATCCTAGGTCTAATGATAATTGAAATAAAAGCATTGGTGAAAGAAGGGGAAAGGGGGAATACAGAAGGACCACCTGGCATTGTCATGGGCCTAGTCTGGAGCGTGGAAACCGTCACTTCACAGAGGCACCCATCAGCTGAATGATGCCTTTTTCTTTACAATTACTTAGTTAGCACGACTTTCTTCCAAATAATGTTATATGCAATTGGTTACTCTGAGGTATAAACAGAACGTGTTTCCTGAATTTTGATTTTCAGCCATAATTTAAAGATAGCAATAATGAAAAGGAAAATCTATTTATATAACGTACTTAAAGAGTACTTCTGCATTCTAATCCTGACCATGGCAAAAAAGAAGCGTAAAACACACTATCTCTTTAGACGATAACAGAAGTATAATTTATTAATTATACTTTAAAATCATTTCTGTCTTTTTTCCTCTAACCCCTAAGTCCGGATTCTAGACCAGTGTTGTCCAACAGAACATTCAGCAACAATGGAAATATTCTGCATATGCACTAATACAGCAGTTAGTGGTCACATGTGGCTACTGAGCATTTGAAATGTGGCTAGTGTGAAGGAAAAAATCTTTAATTTAATTTTAATTAATTTAAATTTAAGTAGCCACATGAGGCTAGTGGCTACCATATGAGAGAGAATAAACTTGTCTATTAAAGAAAACAAAGAAATTTATGGGCCAGCTAGGTGCCCAAGAGTCCTAAGTTAATAACATATAATCAAAGATAAAACAAGTATGTGAATTCACTCATCCACTCATTTATGAGTACATGTAACAACACTGATCCTTGCCCATGAAGAGTCTTTGGTTCAATTCTCAGAATACAAGAGTTCTGAAGCCTCAAAAATATAGCCGCTAACCGTGGCTTAGCGGTTAAGTGCGCGCGCTCTGCTACTGGCAGCCCCGGGTTTGTATCCCAGGCATGCAGTGACGCACCGCTTCCCCGGCCATGCTGAGGCAACTAGAAGGATGTGCAACTATGACATACAACTATCTACTGGGGCTTTGGGGAAAAAAAGGAGAAAGACTTGCAATAGATGTTAGCTCAGAGCCGGTCTTCCTCAGCAAAAAGAGGAGGATTGGCATGGATGTTAGCTCAGGGCTGATCTTCCTCACACACACTAAAAAATATACAGGTGTAGACTAGGAGAACAAAAGCAACTCATTTCACATCCTAAGTTTCAAGAGAATCCAGTATACTTAAGAAAAGAAGCCATGATCCTTTGAGTACAAGTGTTTATCAGCCATCTTCCAAAGGCTAGGGGTGGGACAAACCTGGCCTACAACCTGTCCTTGTAGATAAAGTGCTACTGGCACACAGCCACGACCATTTGTTTACATATTACCCACGGCTGCTTTGAGGCTACAAGGGTAGAATTTAGTAGCTGTGACAAAGACCAGCCCCAGAAGCCTAAAATATTTACTATCTGACCCTTATTTAAAGAAAAAGTCTGCCGACCTCTGTTTTAGGCTAAGGGCTGCAAAAGCTATTTGCGCCAGGTAAAGGACAAGGAAACTCCGTAAGCCACAATCACCAACTGAAGAAAGAATGCCTGATATCTAACCATTTAAGTTACAAGAAAAAGTTAAACCTAAAAACTATTTTTGAAAATCTTAAACCTCAGAGCGTTTTCTGTTCATTTGTGGCAATGATTTGATAGAGTAAAAGACTTTATTTACCTAGAGAAAAACTTCTGCTGCATTTTATTTTTAGGAAAGAATCAATTACAAGGGAAAAAAACAAAAAATACAAATGATCACGTATGTAAGATTTATTTAAAATACTGCACTTCCAATCCCAAGCCATAGTATTCCACAAGAATCACTAACCCGTTAAATGACTGCCCAGCCACAAAGTGACAGGCAAGTTGCCTGATTCACAATGACAACCACAATGTAAAACATAATATTATTTTTAAAGTATGCTAATATATTGAAGACTTTCTAAAACAAAGCTTGAAACAACCATCACCAAAAGTTTCTATCTTCTACAATACAAAGAGTTGGTACCACTGAGCCGTGTCTTCATCTGTAATGGAGGGAACACTCTCACCTCAGAAGATTACTGTGAAGATTAACTAAGGTTTTGTTGCAAGGTACAGTACCTGACACACAGTGGATTCTTTTTTTTTTTTTTTTTAATTTATTTTTCCCCCAAAGCCCCAGTAGATAGTTTTATGTCATAGTTGCACATCCTTCTAGTTGCTGTACGTGGGACGTGGCCTCAGCATGGCCAGAAAAGCGGTGTGTCTGTGCACACCTGGGATCCGAACCTGGGCCGCCAGCAGCGGAGCACACGCACTTAACCGCTAAGCCATGGGGCAGCCCGGATTCTTAATTTTTTTTTAAATACAGTTGACTGGAAGGGGTCATTCTCCATGGATTATGAATAATTAGGGCTTTACTGTCTCGATAAGACAAAACTACATTTTCAACACTAGTAGCACTGACTGTTTTGGTCAAACCTAGATCTTAGAGGAAGCGTCACCTAATGATTGACAACACAGGCTCGGTAAGCAGACTGCCTCAGTTTACTTGCAACCCTACTACTTACTAGCTGTGTCCCCAGTTTCCTCATCTGCAGAAATAACAGCCCTTACTTTGTGAAGACTGTAGGGAGTATTCCAGTGACGTAGACTGCACACAGCAAGCACTCAATAAATGCTGCATCTTAAACACCTATGGCGAATGTCCTGACTCTAGGAATGTAAACTGGTACAAACTTTTTGGAGGCTAATTTAGCAATTTCTATTAGAATTCAAAATGCACCTAATTTTTTATTCAGTCATTCCACTTTTAGGAATTTATCCTACAAAAATATCCACAGGTGTATGTAAAAATATTGACAAGGATGATAACTGCAACATCATTCATAATAGCAAAAAAAACAAAGCCTAAACATCCATCAACAGGGAACTGGTTAAATTACAACATTAATGTACCATACTACAGAATATAATTATTAAAAAATAGTCTATATGTGTGTACCAATATGGAAAAATGTTCAGGACTTGTAGTTAAGTAAAAAAGGTAAGTTACAGTACAGTATGTAAAGTACAACACCATTTTTGTTACTTAAAAAGGACAGAAAAGGCATACAGTATATATGTTTTCATAGAAAAAGTTAGAAATAATGTACACCAATCTACTAACAGTTATCATTTTGGAGGTTAGAACTATTAGAGACTTCTATTTGCTAAATTACACATTTCTGTATATGTAAAGTTTATAATTAGCATACATTACTTTGAAAATAAGAAAAAAGATAATAGTAGGAAGCCCTTTAAAATAAAGTTTTCAGGGGCAGGCCCCAGGGCCTAGTGGTTAAGTTCGGCGCACTCTGCTTGGCGGCCCGGGTTCATGGGTTCAGTTCCCAGGCGCAGACCTACACTACTCATCAGCCATGCCGTGGCAGCGACCCACATACAAAATAGAGGGAGACTGGCACAGATGGTAGCTCAGAGACAATCTTCCTCAAGCAAAAAAGGAGGAAGACTGGCAACAGATGTTAGCTCAGGGTGAACCTTCCCCAGCAAAAAAAAAAAAAAAAAAAAAAAGGTTTTCAGAGCCAGCCCTGGTGGTCTAGTGGTTAAGATTTGGTGCTGTCACTACCCCGGCCCAATTTTGTTTCCGGGCAGTAGAACCACAATACCTGTCAGTTGTCATACTGTGGAGGCAGCTCACATAGAAAACTAAACTAACAACTAGGGATACACAACCATGCACTGAAGCTTTTAAAAAAAATAAATAAATAAGGTTTTCAAAGACTTTAATACTGTAAGAAATTGTTTATGCTGCAAATGCTGCTTTAGGAAAAGATACAAAACTATATATATAAAAATACAATCCCAATTTTCTAATACATATGACTAGAAAAAGAGACTGGAAGAAAAGATGCCAAAATGCAAACAGCTGTTATCTCCATAAATTTCATGAATGTAGGGGCCTCAACTGTTTTATATTTATATATACTCAGTAACAAATAAGTATTTGTTGAATAAAAAAATATTTCTAGAACCGTACAAAAGTGTAACTACAGTTAACAATACTTTATTGTATATGCGAAATTTGGTAAGAGGGTGAGATCCTAAGAGTTCTTATCACAAAACAATAAAATAAGTGGTAACTATCTGATGTGATAAATATGTTAATTAGATTCAATACAGTAATTATTTCATGATGTATACGTATATCAAATCATCAAAATATACACCTTATATATATACAATTCTTAATAGTCAAATATACCTCCCTCTCCCTTTCTCTCTCTGTGTATGTATATATATATATATATATATATATATACACTTTGTTTTCTCTGGATATAACCTCTTCCTACATTGGACTGAAACTTACCACTACTTCAAATATTTTGTTCCTGATATATGATAATCTGTTTTATCTTATCCTCTTGAAGCATCACTACAAATAAAATTTTACAAACTAAATGAGATGCCATCAAGGAATCACATACCTATTCAGGCCGATTTCCACTGAATAAGTGAACATCTGGTCTGCACCTTTAATATAATATTGAACAAATAAGAAAGAATTTTGTTGACTGAATTACCAAAAAGTTAAAAGATTTTTAAACTCCAAAAATGTCATTATTACTTGACACCTTAGTTTAAAGATCTACAAGTCAAACATCTGTCCAAACAGAGATGTCTAAGAAATATTCCATTCTTGGAAATGCTATAGCCATAACATGAAATTACATTAAATCATAACCAGATGGTATGTCTTTCATAACAAGGCTCATTCAAAGAAAGCAGCTGCTGAATATAAGTGCCATTTTTCTGCAACTCACTATTAACTGGAGGCAAAAAAAATACTCGTTTTTGATATCTTTAAATTTTTTCATGAACTATTTACAACATACAAGCAAATATTAGAGAACATAAGGGACACCATGTACTTACTACCCAGATTTAACTAATGTTAACATTTGGCCATATATGCTCAGATTTCTTTTCCCCTAAAGCAATTAATAAAATATCACGGATATAGTTAGATCCTCTCCATACACATTTTTTTTTTTTAATATTTAAAAAGGAGGGACTAAACGTGACCAAGCTTCAGGGTTCCTGGATCTTTAAAAAATTTATAGTAACATGTTTTTATTATTCCAGGTAAACTCTCACCAATACAATGTATAAATTCCAGCCTGCAGCAAAAACTTACTATTATTATACGAGCCTATCTGTACCAAATAACCTTAAAAAAAAAAACTATTAAAGCTATCCTCTGAAAGACTGTAACATGGATATCTTTGCCATCACCTATATTATTGGTATTTTGTTCATAGTTTTGTTTTTAAATGATTCCTTAGATATGCACTGTACAATATGGTAGACACTAGTCACATATGGCTACTGAGCACTTGCAATGTCCTAATCCAAACTGAGACATAAGTGTAAAATGCACAATGGATTTCAAATATTTAGTACGAAAAAAAGGAATGTAAAAAAATATTAAGGGGCCAGCCTGGTGGCATGGTGGTGAAGTTCACACACTCCACTTCGGTGTCCTGGGGTTCACGGGTTCGGATCCCAGGCATGGACCTACATACTGCTCGTCAGGCCATGCTGTGGCGGCATCCCACATACAAAATAGAGGAGGACTGGCACAGATGTTAGCTCAGGGCCAATCCTCCTCACAAAAAAAATAATGATAATAAAAATTTTTATATTATTTACATGTTTAAATAATATTTTGGACATATTGAGTTAAATAATATACTGTTAAAATTAATTTCACCCCTTTATCTTTCTTTTAATGTGGATACTAGAAAATGTTACATTACATATGTAGCTCATAGTTAAAGCTCACATTATAATTTCTGTTGCACAGTGCTGCCCCATATACATCAAAATAGCACCAGAATAAGAACTAAAATTTCACAACCAAGACTTAGAAAAACATGCAATGGTTGAGATGGGCAAAATAGGAGAGTTGTGGTTGTTACCTAGGCGATTTAGAGGAAAGAATACTATGTAGGGAAAAGGAGGACTCCCAGATTATCCTTCTATATCACCAGAACACCCCAGATAGACTCTCTTTGCCTCATTTCATTTTGCTCATGTGTATCTGGAAAATTACTCTCCTAAAGAAGTCAATTCTTTAGTAACTTAAAAGGATTGAAAACAGATCTAACATAATTCATCCATTTAACAATTTTTATTAACTGGGACTGGGGATACAGTGGTGCATAGGACTAAGGCTTGCTTTCTGATGTGTATGGGGATGTCACGTGCAAACAATGAACAAGTTAACAAATAAGCAAAAAATTCATTTCAGAAAAGTGCTTTGAAGAAGCATGTGAAAAAAGTCCATAGTCAGTCTTTCCAGTCCAATCCTATCTTTAGAATCAGCTTTTAAGAGTCCTTGGATGCCGCAGACACTGAGATTTATTTTAGGGGTGATAAATCAGTTTTTTCAATGTGTTCAAACTGTAAGCTCATTTTCTGTGTAAATATTTTCGATCAAAGCATTCTGCAAAACACATGTACTGTTCCCAAGGACATCACACAAGCAAATGCAAGGCAATTTATGTCATTGTCATGATTCTCACAACACTTAAATGCCCAATTTGGCTTTTAATGCTTAATTAAGGAGAAAAAGTCAGTCATTATTCACCCTTTTTCACTTAAGAAAGGCAAGTGAGAATATCTTGCTGTAAACATGGTAAAATAAATTCCAAATTGTTAAGCATCCCGCATCTTCAATACAAATCTTCTGGTCCAGGAAATGGCACAAAGATCTCGGCTGACACGGTCAACTTACTCTCCCACAAAAGAAACAACTCCAAAAACCCTGGGAGTTCATACTACAGATAAAACGTTAATGCCTGTGGCCATAACTACACAGTTGAATTAGCCTCCATAAACTATGTGCCAATAAGGTCAGAAGCTAAAAACGACCCTTCACTACTGTCGACTCTCAGCGCATCCACGCACCAAAACACTACGCAACCATTATAAACCATATTAAAGTCACAATATACAACTGGGTGAGGAAAATAGCAGATGTTAGAAATGCTTGATAATAACTGGACTCGGTCAGTAAATTATAGCAAATACATCTAACAGAACACTACACAGTTATTAAAAATAATCCTGAAAGTACATTTATTGACACTGAATGACAAGAAAATACTCATATTTTACTGAATACATAGTAATTGCAAAAATGTATTTAATGTGATACCATCTTTTAAATGTATTTATACTGCCTATGTAGGAAAAAAGTCTGGAAGACTATATCACAAACAGCTACCATTAGTTATCTGGGGATGCTTTTTAGTTTCCTCTTTTTAATCCTATTTTCTGACTTTTATACAACAAACATCTACTACTACTTTATATAGTAAGGAAAACGTAAAAGTTAGGTTTACAGCAAGTTACAAAACAGTATATACATATGATATCAATGATATTCAAAGATAATGAGATAAAGAGAAAGGGCAATTACACAAAAGAAATGCCAGAGCGTGAATAGAATGATCCTTGAGTAATCCTTCCCCTCATTTACGGAAGTCTTTGACATCTGCTCATGGTCTTCCTTCTCACCTGGGTCCTACCATAATCAGGGTGACGGCTACAAGAAGTTACCCATCTAATGGCCAGGTGCCTGGTTCCTAGATATCCTCATCTCCAGTGACCTCTACCTTCACTCCATGAAGCCACTCACTTACACAGCCACAACTTGCTCCATGTCTGAAACCACCAATTCAAGGCATTCCATTCTCTGACCACAGCCCCCAGCAATCCCGAGTACTCAGATACTTTGTCCTCCAGCCTCAACAGAACCTTTTGTCCTTTGATCCTCTGTATTCTTCCTGTCAGCATCTTTCAGATTTCACTTCCACTTACTCTGGCCTCTGCCTCTAGGAATTTCATATTTCCCCCTTCATTTTGGTAAACTATTTAAAAACTATACCCAACCTACCTTACTTCAATGACTTAAAAAAAAAGAATCAGGGGCCAGCCCGGGGGCATAGCGGTTAAGTGCGCACACTCTGCTTCGGCAGCGGCCTGCGGTTCACAGGTTGGGATCCTGGGCGAGCACCGACGCACCGCTCATGAGGCCATGTTGTGGCGGCGTCCCATATATAGTAGAGGAAGACGGGCATGGATGTTAGCCCAGGGCCAATCTTCCTCAGCAAAAAGAGGAGGATTGGCATTGATGTGAGCTCAGGGCTAATCTTCCTCACAAAAAAAAAAAAAAAAAGAATCAAACCAGAATTATTATTCTATTATATAGATGAGAATCATGCTTTACCTCATCCTCTCAAGGGGACAAAGAATTGCTCAAGTACTGGCATGTATTTTAATTCTTGAATGGTCCAACCCTCATCTCCTGCTTTTCCTCAAAATTATTTCATAATTCAAGCAAAGCAGAATTAATCATGTGCATTCTCTATCTAATCCTCATACCTGCTCTCATAATATTCATCTCTTCTGTCAGTTCTTTTTACATTTTTCCCATATCTGTATTTTCCAGCACCCAACATCAAATACACATGGTAGGTGTTCGATGAACACTGGAACATCTGACCTCTTTCATCACTTATGCTTTATCTATATTAACTCATCTAATCCTCACAGCAATCCTACTAGATAGGTACTATTACTACCCCTATTTTATAGATGAGGAAACAGGCCCAGAGAAGTTAAGTAACTTCCTCATTAATATAAAGCTACTTTTGGCAGAGCTGAGATTTAAACCCAGGCATCTAGCTAAGTCTGTGCTCTTAACCATCATGTCACACTGCCTCTCAAACAAAAGCTAAACTTTTGCTTAACTGAGAAATCTTTCCGTTGAAAACATGGTTAATAATTTCAACATATGATTTAAGTATACACCAAATTGGTACATAGTTTTCACAGCAACTGTAATAATCCCAAAGTTCTTAGTATTTGCTTATCATTCATAATACAATAATATATTCTATTTTCACAAACCATTTCTTATATAGATTTCCTAAACTGGCTTCACTTTAAACGGCTCAGTAACTTTCTAAATTTTTTCATTCACCTGAAGTTATCACGTACTTTCTTTCCCCAAGACTATCTCATTCTATTTTAAGTATGTAACGCACAATTTATCAAATTTTAAAAATGTGTTCTCCTCTTTCCTCCCTCTAAACACCATCAATATTTGACCTTCCCCTTAAAATACATTCCCTTTTACTAAATGTTAAAATAACATCAAAGTCAAAAATTAGAACTACTTATTCTGATTGAAGCCAATAAGCACTTCAACCTCAGAAGGAATTCTAAGCGGAGCCAGAAAGAAAGTTATCAATATTTTATCTGCTAACATTTTACACTGCAACCTACTTAAAACAGGAAGTATATGGCTCTTTCAATTTCTGGAAGTTTTTGGCTTATCTAAGAAATTCAGATTTTTCTCTTTGCCCTCCTAGAAAAAAAACATACAATCAAGTGTCATTGAATATTTTCTTATGTTTTATGCTATTAAAATTTAATAATGGAACTATGAAAGGAAAGAAAAAAGAAAGAGAGAAGAGAAAGACATCATACGTTTCATTTTTAGAACTTCTTGAAGGAAAATATCAATAAAATGGGAAAATAAAACAGAAGAGAATGAATGTTTTATTTTCTAAATGAAATTAAAGAAAAACAAGTTTCAGACAGGTCACTCTAAAACAGAATATGTCATAATTTTAAGGAAAGGTGTACCGCATGGTAGAAAAAAGCTTCTACTACCCAGACCTAAGTGTGAACCCTAAATCTGCGATTATCAGTGGTGAGATCTCCGAATCTCCATTTCCTCACCTGGAAATCAGTAATGACACCTCCCTTGAAGAATGGGTTATGAGAAGTAACGAGAGAATGTGGCAGCTAGATCATTCTCTTTCTCCAGCCTTTTCTTATATTCATCATACTAAGCAAACAGCAAACAACTGATTCACCTCAAGCATCAGCCATTATATAAAATTTATCTAATGTACATAGTATTAGACAAAGTATCAAAATAATTCTCACTGCAATCACCCTGCACAGACTGTTGTCTTTTAAAGTCTCTCTGCTGTCTTCAGCAATAGGAAGCTGTTTCTTTCTTTTTTTTTTTCAGTGAGGAATATTCGTCCTTAGCTAACATCCATTGCCAATCTTCCTCATTTTTTGCTTGAAGAAGACCAGCCCTGAGCTAACATCCGTGCCAATCTTCCTCTATTTTGTATGTGGGATGCCTCCACAGCATGGCTGTGGAGTGGAGTAGGTCAGCGTCCAGGATCCGAGCCCACGAACCAAATCTGCGAACCAGGCCACCAAAGTGGAGCGCGTGGAACTTTAACCACTCAGCCACGGGGCTGGCCCCCTATAGGAAGTTGTTTCTTGATGTGTAGTTTGAACAGGTCGTCTACTTTCTTTCTACCTGAGATTTGCTTATAACTTTTTTAAAGGATTATTTCTTTGCTACAAAACATAGGTACACTTCACTTTAAGTGCAAGTTCAAACTGAGCATCTCAGAGCAGACTGGATCACATCTAATGCCATCTACTCAAGCCATCTAGCTTTACTAAAGATGTTGCCAAGTCCCTATAGAATTTCTAGAAATGAAAGGATGGTGCAAGGCATGAGAAATTACTAGTCAACTTTACAACCTGTAATTTGACTTTAACACAGTCATTTTACAATAAATTGACTGAAAAATTTCTCAGCCATGCCAAAAATCATAAGACCTATTTATACATTTTAGCTGATTAGTTAAAAAAAAAAAAAAAAAAGGCAATTAACCAAGTTCTTTAATTATCAAGAACTGATGATACTTAAAACACTTCCTTTTAGGGCCGGCGCTGTGGCTTAGCGGTTAAGGGCCCGCGTTCAGCTGCTGGCGGCCCGGGTTCGGATCCCCGGCGCGCACCAACGCACCGCTTCTCTGGCCATGCTGAGGCCAAGTCCCACATACAGCAACTAGAAGGATGTGCAACTATGACATACAACTATCCGCTAGGGCTTTGGAGGGAAAATAAATAAATAAAAAATTTAAAAAAAAAACAAAACACTTCCTTTTAGAGGTCCCTATTCATTTTATTTATTTATTGTGTGTGTGTGTGTGTGTGTGTGTGTGTGTGTAAGATCAGCCCTGAGCTAACATCCGTGCCAATCCTCCTCTTTTTGCTGAGGAAGACCGGCTCTGAACTAACATCTATTGCCAATCCTCCTCCCCTTTTTTTCCCCCAAAGCCCCAGTAGATAGTTGTATGTCATAGTTGCACATCCTTCTAGTTGCTGCACATGGGACGCAGCCTCAGCATGGCTGGAGAAGCGGTGCGTCCGTGAGCGCTCGGGATCCGAACCCGGGCTGCCAGTAGCAGAGCGCGCGCACTTAACCGCTAAGCCACCGGGCCGGCCCTCATTTTAATTTTTGATAGCACTTGTGTGTAAGGGGCACGCACTATACATTCTAATCAAAGAAAATAAATAGTGCAGACGACTTCATTTTTGACAGAGTTTAAAAGAAAGTTCATTCTGATGTTTAGAAATGCAGTTACTAGACAGTTTTATTTGTAATATCAGAATTCATTTATACTCTATCCTAAGGAAATAACTGTAAATAAGAGAAGACACTTGTTAACATAAGCTCCATGACAGCAGAGATTTTTTTCTATTTCTTCATTCCCATATCCTCAGTGCCTAGAACAGTGACACACAATATTCTGTACAGTGTTACTTACAATAGTAAAAATAGAAAACACTATGAAACATTATGTATTTATTATAATGCTAAAAATTATATAATTGCATGGAAGTGCTTATACTTTTCAAAATAACTCCTTTTTTTTTTTAAAGCATTAACCTGCACATTAAGAAAACCGGACTCCAATGTCAACTCAGTCACTAATTTGACTTGTGCCTTGGGGTAAATGATGATCTATCTGGGATCCAGTACCCTCATGTATACTACTTCCCCTCCTTCTTGGCCCTGGCTGGTCCATTATTGAGTAGAGATTACAGGGAGAACGCCACACCTGAGTTACCTCAGAAAGCAAAGACTGACTGTGTGACAGAAAAAGGGGTATGCAACCTGTACCAAATCAAATGGAATCTGTGCTATCCAACCGGACTAAAGCCATATGCTCTTCAAGCCACACTGACTCAGAATCATCCATTTTAACTCTAGGGCCCCAAAGGCATACCTGAACCACTCTACAATAAATAGAGCCAGTAATTCAGATCACCTGATCCAAGAGAACAATGCCATTCAGGGTACACCAAAATATCAAGCCCTACTACTGTCAAAGGAACCAGAAAATAAAGTACAGGTGGAGAGGGAGCACTTTCACCTGCTGAAAATAGAAAACGTAGATCCTTGTGCCAGCCAACAACTCTTATACAATGGAATAGGATGCTCACCAACCTGCTGGAAGAAAAGCAGCTGTTCTGAAGTCCTTGGAATAAAAACTATCATCATCTTACTAAATTCATTATGTATCGCCTGGGACAAATCCATGAGCACAACGTTTTCTCTTTTACAGAATCTTTCAGATGAAAATCTCAAAGACTCTCCAAAAGCATCATTTGCCCTTCAACACCTACCTTCATCCCACTTCCTCACCACACACACACACACACACACACACACTACTAGCATTCACAACTAAAGAACCATGAGATTTATTTATTTTATGAGTACATAAAAGCACAGAAATGTTTAGGAGACATTAAGTTTAAGAAAAAATTTAATTACAAGGACAAATAACTCCAACCTTTACATTGCTCAAATATTTACTAACCAGGTGGCATGTGCCTGACCTGCCCTGGAAGATGAGGATTCAACAGCAAAGAGTAGTCCCCAAATCCTCTGAGTTCCCAGGGTAGCAGAGGCTGAGCGTGCAATTACAGTGCAGTGTCATAAGAGATGTCCCAGGACAGCACAGGTGCCACGGAGAGCACAGCTGGGTACAACCCTGACTGAGGAACGGCTTTCCAGATGAAATGAAGCCTAAACTGAGATCTGAAGAATAAACAGGAGATAGCAAAAAAAAAAAAAAACACAACGGGGAGAGGGGATAAACAGGTATGAAACAGAGTGGGTGTTTGGGGTGAAAGGCAAGAAAAGAGATGAAACTGCATCATACATAAACTATGATTTATGATTTTTTTCCCCCCAAAGCCCCAGTAGATAGTTGTATGTCATAGTTGCACAGCCTACTAGTTGCTGTATGCGGGATGCGGCCTCAGCATGACCGGAGAAGCGGTGCGTCGGTGCGCGCCCGGGGTCCGAACCCGGGCCGCCAGCAGCGGAGCGCACGCACGCACTTAACCACTAAGCCACGGGGCCGGCCCTGATTTATGATTTTTTAAAAAAACTAAAATAACTTCTATATTTGGTGATAGGATTTTTGGTAAATTTTGTTTTTTATGAAATATGATACTAAATAAATGCTCACGGTAATACTTCACAAACTGCTTAGACTTCTAAAAGCTTATTTTGACCTGTGACTGTGTCTCTTTCCTTCCATCTATCCTACTGTCTGACTAAACACAAGTAGGGACAGAAAGCAATTTTAACATAGCACACAAGTGCACACATGCGTCCTTCCCAGGACTGGCCAGCATAGTTCCTATTCCCACAGTACAAATTTGGGGCCAAAAGTACTCAGACAGTCCTCCACAGTCTCTGGCTGCCTTGCTACTTTATTACCTCTCCCCCTCATTCCTTTCAGGTGCCAAGAGGAATTCTGTGCTTAGCATTCCAAGCCTCTATCAATTGGTCTACCTAACTTATCTCACCCCATTACTCCCCACAGATTCTTTACTCCAACGAGGCTCTCTTTACTTGACCCTGTACATACCGTACTCATTCTTGCCTCAGGCTGACCCCTGCTTGGACTGTCCTAACCTGCTCTCCCAGTTCCTATTCAAACAGCACCTATTCTTCAAGGCCCCACTCTTAGCTTCTCAATGAATCCTTAGCCAATTTCTTTAACCAACGATAATCTCTAGTTGATCTGAATTTGAACTATATTTATTTGTTAAGCTAAACAATAAGTACTTCCACTTTTGTTCTGGAAATCTCTAAATGTTGTATTCTTGCAAGGCTTGCCTCCTAAATTGTGAGGCCAAAAGTAACAACTTTTATTTCCCTTATATCCCAGTTATATTGGTATTAAACTTGGAAAACATATATCCAATACCTGCTGGTTGGCTGACAGATCGTGGGTGGAAAGTCAAGCCTGGCAGAATGCAGTGCCAGCTGCTTCTCTCTGGAACTACAGGTTTAAGCACCAGATTAGGACTGAATTTACGTGGTCTTTTGTGACAGGAAACAGAATATGTATACTGATAATGCAAGACAGTTAAAGGAACAAGAAAAATCCTAAATAAAAGAAAAAAATTCCTGATGCAGACAAACACCACCATATTGCAAGTCTCCCCAGTACCTGCCACACTATCCAGCAAATAATAAATAATAATACAGATAAATAATAAATCTATTTGGCAAATGAATGGATTTAATGCCAGTAAAGGAAATATGCAGGTGATAGTATGACTAAGAGCTTAGATTTTAATTAATAAAGCCCCAAGGGGATCTTTGTGTCATTTTTTAAAATGCTAATAAATTTATTTTTAAACAATGCTTCAAATCCTCCATACAAAGATATCTTAATTTTTCTGAAGACCAAGTAAGCCATTTTCCAGGAAGAAAAAAAGTCAGACTTTACTTCTTATTTAGGAAGGAAAAGAGGGTGACAAGAGAGAATAAATTGAAAAACAAATATTGTGTCCCCCCACCACCCAAAGAAGAAAACTTGCAAATCAGATGAGCATCTAAATCACTTACAGCATGTGTCCACAAAAAAATGTCTGCAGGTTCCCAAGGCAGAGAAGAAGGTCAAGGGCAATTCTAACTCCTTCTGGTATAAGACTCTTTATTTGAAAAGAGCTCTTTTTCCAAAGGGGCTCAGGTAAAAAGAAGAAAATTATTTTTATATAAGCTCTGAGAGAACGTCCTTAAAAGTCAACAAGACATATAGGAAAGTATTTCGGGTTCAGAAGAATACAGGGTTAGGGTGCCCAACCTCTTCCAAGAAGAGATTTACCCTCTACTCCCTAGAAACTACTAGTGACATGGAAAACCTCACCTCAGTTACATCGGGCCACGTATCCACAATAAACGTAGCTGCCTGAGGGTGGGCTGAAGAACCGATTTAATGACCAACAAGTAAAGATGTCTTGGTGTTTTAATCTGTAAATGCTATGTCAATGTCCAGGGTGTATGCACACCTCTCACTCTGGGCTGTCAGAGCATGTTTCTACTATTACAGTTCTTTTCAGACTGTATTTTAGTGATTTTTATTCGTATCTGTTCCGTCCTTTTGGTCATGAACTCTGTGAGAGCAGGGACACATCTTACTCATCTCTGTGCTCCCAGGGCCTAGTACAGTGCCCTGCAAGAGACACTAAAAATAATTACTGCCAAATGAATAGACAAGGGGCCGGCCCCGTGGCTTAGCGGTTAAGTGCGCGCACTCAGCTACTGGCGGCCCAGGTTTGGATCCCGGGCATGCACCGACGCACCGCTTCTCCAGCCATGCTGAGGCAGCGTCCCACATACAGCAACTGGAAGGATGTGCAACTATGGCATGCAACTATCTACTAGGGCTTTGGGGAGAAAAAGGGAAAAAAAAAAGGAGGAGGATTGGCAATAGATGTTAGCTCAGGGCCGGTCTCCCTCAGCAAAAAAGAGGAGGATTGGGGGAGCCGGCCCCATGGCTTGGCGGTTAAGTGTGTGCGCTCCGCTGCTGGCGGCCCAGGTTCGGATCCCGGGCGCGCACCGACGCACCGCTTCTCCGGCCATGCTGAGGCTGCATCCCAAATACAGCAACTAGAGGGATGTACAACTATGACATACAACAATCTACTGGGGCTGTGGGGAAAAAAAGGAGGAGGAATGGCAACAGATGTTAGCTCAGAGCCAGTCCTCCTCAGCAAAAAAGAGGACGATTAGCACAGATGTTAGCTCAGGGCTGATCTTCCTCACAAAAAAAAAATAAAATAAAATAATAGACAAGCCCAGTGTACACGAGACTCTCCTTGACTAATGGCCAACCACCCAGAGAAAAGGAGACCCAGATGAGAGCAGACTTCTAGAAGCTATGGCCTGAAATTACAGATCATTTCCATAACAATCATTACATTTTACTTATTAATCACCTTATCTATCCTTTCAGAAAAACGAGATTGAGTTTTCCTTTACATGATTAGTATAGATACATGGAAAGTATGATTCTTCTGAAATCTCTTTTTTTCAAATTAAACATATCAATTCTGCACACCCATAGGAACCACTGAAGAAGAAAAGGGAACATACTGTATTTGAGAAGAAAAAGACATTAGTTTCAAACCCGTAATTCCCTAAAAATCAAGCAAAAAAAGAAAATATGAAGTAAAAAAAAACTTTGTCAGAAACAATTTAAAGACAAATAAAGTACATCATCACTATAAACTTAGAATGTAGCATCAATAAAACAGGTGAAGCTTCACAGAGAAAGATAAATTAGAAGGGCGCCTTCTTCATTTAATGAAGTCCAAGTTATATCTTTTCATAAGCCATTAAGTTTATAAGTGAAAGAGTACCAAATGTATAACTTTTTTTAAGCATCCAAAAACAAACGCCAGCTCAGTAATTCACAGCAGAAACCAGGTAGTCATATACCTTTAACTATGGATCTGGCTAATTTCATAGTCATCCATTACTCTTATGGACCCTCTTATAATATTCACTGAAACAAAGAATTTCAAATACTGACCTCTAATTCACTATAGTACAAACAACAGGTTTTCTGTCCAGAATTACATCAAATGGCCACAGTTCCTTTTTCAGTAACATCATGAGCAAGAGGTGAAAGCCTTCCACAAATTATCTCTGTAAACGGGTCCTGCAGAGACCGTGACACAGGGCCACGGGTGGACGTACAGTTACTCCTGAACAATCACCTCCTGAAAGAAGACAGACGACCCTCACTGCATCTAAAGCGAAACCAAACCTCAAAAATGCAGCTAAACCAACTCAGTGTCATTGGAGTTTTCTAAACCAAACAGGTGTCACAGCTGAGCTCAAAATAGGTCAAATTTCTCCCTCCTTGGTGCTTTAGCAACATTCAATTCTGTTACGCTTCCCTCAGATATTAGATTCTTTTTAGTGGTGTCTTACATCTAGTCTTTTTTCCTCAATTTTAGGAAGGTTTAAAGAAGCTATGGGGCAGAGGCGGGGTACATCAGAGAAGCAGGGGTCTATTTTTATATTAGAAGCTTTAAGTGAATCATTTTGGAGCGAGGCCCACCTTGATGACAGCTGTATCAAAGGCCTAAATTTCCAGGGATCATAAATCACTATAGTAAGCATATCAACAGCATGAGGTACTCTACAAGCATTTTGCAACCTTAACATTTCCATCCTCTACAGTCCTTTGATATCCTCAAAAAATGCCTTGGATTTCAAAGCCAGCCCCACATCAGCAAGGCTCGCCATTGGCATCCTAGAAAATTGCAAGAAAGGCGGCAAGACCCAAGCAAAATGGACTTGGGGGATGCAAGGAATTTGTCAGCACCTGTATTCTTCTAAGGGAGTGATAAAAATATGGCCACTTCCTACAGAATTTTATTTTTAAAAGGAGAAATTACCCCAAATATCCAAACCAAATAAGAAAACAGGCTGTACGAGCACCTCATGGGAAGAGGCACTGTTAACTAGACACCTCTCCCCTAATTCAGTACAAATAAAAAAAAAAAGACCCATACTAATTGTTTTAATTACAAATAAATCTTTGACACCTAGAAAGCAAAAAAGCTTCAAAGCTTCCTTCCTGAATGATGAGACTGGAATAAGCAACTTGAGAGAGAAAAATTGCCTCTTAAATCATTTCAGTGACTACAAGCTAACTCTGGCTCTCTATATCTTTCTATTAAAAGCTCCTGGGCCTGTGATTGAGGTGGCTGGAAAAACTGCTACCCGCTCCCATTCATAACTCAAACAACAACCTACTGATGTCATCCCCATTATATTTTTCCACAAAAAATATATTTACAGATTCCTGGGATTAAAAAATTGCTGAATTTGTTAAAAGAAAAAAAAAAGGCAACACATAATCACTCTCATAAAATGCCTTTTTGATGTCTCTTGTCATAAAATGAAAACACAAGTCTTTATTTTGGCACAAAATACCGAAGAACAAAACAACAGTTCTCTACTGCAGCTGAATACTTACTGAGCACTTAGAAATACCTTCATAAAAACATTCAGAACAAATACATCTGCATGTAGTGGTGGTATAAGAAAAACATCAAGGAAACAGTGGCTTTCTCTAGGAAACATTACAGAGGATAAATTATTGCTAGATTTAAGGGTTGTGGGCTGCAACAGCCCTGAGTTCCTGAGAAAGAAAAAGGTAACTAAAGTACTTTAGATTTGAAAATATTTCCATATCTATTTTTTCACTTCAGTTTATGTACTACAGTCTCCATTTGACAGCTAAGGAAGCAAGGCACTTCATCACACTTCAAGTCCTGGTACAGGAAGAACTGGAATCCAAGTCTTCCCATGCTAACTAGGAGACATATATCAAGCTGATTTATAATGTTCACAGGCTATCATGGTTCAGGACACTTTGGAGAAGCAAGAAAAAACATGAATTACACAGCACATACATAGCGTGTTTAAAAGACCCAGTTATTCTCTCCCATCAAATCAACATCACATCTCTTAGCAAAACTTTGCTTCTAGAGTTATAAACACTGTTCCCCCACAGGTCACCCAGTTCTCATATCTCACCTTGACTCAAATACATGTATTACACAAGAATTTTATTTTGGCATTTTTTTTTTTTTTTAAAGATTTTATTTATTTATTTTTTCCCCCAAAGCCCCAGTAGATAGCTGTGTGTCATAGCTGCACATCCTTCCAGTTGCTGCATGTGGGACGCGGCCCCAGCATGGCCGGACAAGCAGCGCGTCGGTGCGAGCCCGGGATCCGAACCCGGGTCGCCAGCAGTGGAACGCGCTCACTCAACCACCAAGCCACGGGGCCGGCCCATATTTTGGCATTTTTTTAGGACAGTGCCTCTAAGCCAGGCAACAGCCCTCAAGTGGAAATGGAAACATCCACAAGCTAAGCTAAATGCTATATGCAAGCCACTCAATGTTCACATTAGCCTCATCCTAAGAAATCACACCACTGACCCAAGTGTCAGTCAGCGTCATCTTCAATCTCCCTATGAAGAGCTAAAAGAAAAGGAAACCTAATTAAAAGTCCAAGAAAAATTCACTTTAATCAAAACTACAAAGGCCAAGGGACTTTACAGTAGGAAAAAACTCTAAAACACGAAAAAATTGGTAACAAGAAAAGAGATGTCAAGGAGGAAAATGAGGAGACAGTTTTATTTAAAGGACTAAAACCAAACCAATCAAAAATAACTTTCCAAACAGAAGAAGCATAAAAAGATGGAGAAATAATGAAAGATGAGAGGCTTAAAATGCAGGGAATCACAACTTGAAGGATATTTTACTAAGAAGAATACCAAACTAAATGTTTAAAGTATTACTTTATAAAATCAAAAGGAAAGAATGATAGATTTAGCTCTATCAAAATCAACAGAAAACCATCTACTATGAGCATCTTTTCCCAAGTGGAACAACCGTACAGATGAGGGTCCCAGATTTGGCCAGTAATAAGAGCTACTACTCTGTAATAGTCCTCGAACAGGAGCTGCCTGGGACCCTATTAGATGGGAGCCAATGCTAGAGGACAGAAAGAGTTTACTCAGAAAATCAGTCTAACAAATTGCTGGTATGATTTTCTCCTCACTAAAATATCTGTGTGAATCATAACAGAAACACGCACAGGCCAGATCATTACTGTTCTTAAAGGGAAGCAATGGGGCCGGCCCCGTGGCTTAGCAGTTAAGTGCGCGTGCTCCGCTGCTGGCGGCCGGGGTTCGCATCCCCGGGCGCGCACCGAAGCACCGCTTGTCCAGCCATGCTGAGGTCGCGTGCCACATACAGCAACTAGAAGGATGTGCAGCTATGACATACAACTATCTACTGGGGCTTTGGGGGAAAAAAATAAAATAAATAAAATTAAAAAAAAAAAAAAGGGAAGCAATGTAACCATCTCATCATAAACACACACACACTTTAGTAGACATTAAGAAATCTCTGAAACAAAAAATGACCAGAGAAACTACAAAGTTGAATCACCCATCTAAAAAAACTGACTTGCTATTTTAAACACTTACCATATTTTAAAAATCTTTTTACCTCAGAAGCCTTTTTCACTTCAGATTTCGTATTTTAAAAATTTTCAGAAAAAGTCAAAAAGTTTGTATCACCTCTATCAGTTGGAAATCAGTTTCAACTACAAGTTATTTAAAAGAAATCACTCCTCTTCCAGTACCAAAGCCTTGAGATTCCAAAGCAGTTGTCATACGTAATTCCATCTGAGAACCCAGCTAGCCCGACCGCACTCTCCTCCAGTAGGAGAGGCCTACAGACTGGAAAAATCACAGGGAAAGTTGCATTTTCCATTTCATATTCTAGGCTTAATTATGCTGATGAGCTTGGAAAGAAAAAGATGATCTCAAATTCAGCTTGATAGTGATTTACTACAAATAATAAAGCAATGGTTGGCAGTCAGTTTTAAAATAAATGACTAAAAACCCACAAATTATATACTTTAAAAGCACAGGTTTTATGGTATTGTGAGTTATATCTCAATAAAGCTGTTATTTTAAAAAATAAACAAATAAATGGTACTTAGAAAGAAGTACTCTGTATAACATAAACCACCTGGCTCTATTACTGAGAGACCACAAAATGTATATTTTAAAATTCTGATACATAAAAAGATCATCAACGTCACTCATGGTCGAAGAAATGCAAATTAAAATAAGATACTGTAACCTTTCACCTATCAGGTTAGCAAAGATTAAGAACTTTCATAATATCCAGGGTTGGTGAAAAGATAAGAAAATCTAAGCCCTAAAACACTCTGTGTACACTGGCACATCTTGAAGGGCAATTTATCAACAGTTTTCAAAATTAAACATGCACATACTTATTGATTCAGCAATTCCACTTCTAAGAATTTACCCTACAGATATACCTACACAATTGTACAGGTACCAGGATTAAAAAAAAAAAAGAAGAATCAGAATCAATTTAAGTGCCCATCAACAAAAAGTTCAAGTATACATCCACACAACGTCCCACTATGCAATTGTTAAAAGAAAAAAAAGATCTCAGGTATAATTACAAAATAATTGACTTGAAAAATATGTGCTTGAAATATTAAATAAAAAAGCAAAATTTGGGCCTGCCCCGTGGCTTAGCGGTTAAGTGCTCACACTCCGATGCTGGCGGCCCGGGTGCGCACCGACGCACCGCTTCTCCGGCCATACTGAGGCCGCGTCCCACATACAGCAACAAGAAGGATGTGCAACTATGACATACAACTATCTACTGGGGCTTGGGGGGGTGGGGAAGGAGGAGGATTGGCAATAGATGTTAGCTCAGAGCCAGTCTTCCTCAGGAAAAAAAAAAAAGAGAGGAGGATTAGCACAGGTGTTAGCTCAGGGCTGATCTTCCTCACAAAAAAAAAAAAAGCAAAATTCAAGATGGTATGTATAGTGTGTATATATGTGCTTATACATGCACAGAAAATATCTGGAAGAATATTGCAGAAGTGGGCACTACTCTTCTGAACTATGATTACAATGAGTATATATTAATTTTATAATTACAATTTGTATTTAACTTGAACACATCCTGCTCTCAAATAAAGTCTTACCTGGGTGTTACACCTCCCCATGCTATGACCCCAACCTGTCTTTCCAGTGCTCCATGGGGGGATTCCAGCCAAACCAGTCTGTTCTTCCTTCAAGAAATCAGCCCAAAGAACTCCTCTCTAAAATGCTCTTACAATTTGGTTTGAACAGCTACCAGCAACAGCTTCAAATATAAATTACCTGAGTTGAAAGAACTACATCTGCCTGCATCTGCTACAGAACATTTTAAAAGAATTTAAAAAAAAAAGAAAATTGAACACAATTTAATAATCCTCATCATAGAGGCAGCAAAAGTACTCACCATTTCCCAAGCTTTCCAGGCTCTGTGCCTTTGCTCCATGCAATTTTCTATCTGAAATCCTCTTAGCTACTTATCACATGTCCAAATCCTGCCAATCCTTCAAAACACAGGTTAAACATCTCCTCCTACACCAAATCTTCCCTAATGCCCCTAGCCAGCGCTAATTCTCTTTCTTAAACCATAGTACCATCATCTCTTGAGGCACTTTCCTCTACCTAGTACTCAATTGTGTACACGTCTTATTCCCATTAGTGAGAAAATTCATCAAGGGCGCCATCTGTGTCTTGGTCATTTTGTATGCCCCATTTCATACATAAATTAAACTGATATTTCACTAATGCTTATAACAAAAAAAGTATGGCAGGAATCTAAAAATAAAAAGCACAGGCTTTTCTTACATATTTATTTTAATTAGGTAATATTTACATATGACAAACAGCGTGAGTAGGAAAGGTAAGGATCCCTCTCTCTCCATCCCCCTCTCCAGTGCCTTAGTATGCCTCCTCAGAAGGCAAAACTATGATTAATTTCTTAACACAGGGTTCTAAGAAGTCCTTAGACACTATAACTTTATAACATATTCATAACTTTGGGTCTAAGTTCACAGAAATAATCTGTAAATGGCACTTAAAAGTAAATTTATTTATGACAATTATACAATTGCACACAGTGTACTTGTATGTTGGGGCAAATAAAATATAACAACCAACAGATGGAAAGAAAAACCATGTCCTATGACTTTCAAAACTAAAATTATCCAGAGCTGTGAGAAAAGTCATTGTTCACTATCAGGAAAATTAGATTCTTTCAAGTATACCTATAAACCAAATTATTAACGTTTTTTCATAGTGTAAAAACTGCTGAAGGATTCCATAAAGACCATGAAACTCTCACTAAGCTATGAAAAAGGTGCTAAGCCACTACAAATAAAATATTAAAGACTGTAGGTGTTTTGTAAAGCTAGATTTCTTAAGGAATATTAATAAATGTTAATAAAGTTAATAAAAGCATTTCTCAGTATACTAATAGCAACAAGATGTCTGCACATTTTTCTAATTTATAAATAGTAAGAATTAAATGTTTCTAAGAGGTCTTTAGTCATGTTTAGTGTATAAACACTTAGGAAATTTCAATAATTATTCCTACAATAATGAATCACATGAAAATAAAAAAACATACAGGGCAGATTATGCTACTAAGATCAGAATGTTCAAGTCAGAAGGCAGGCAGTTCGTCTTGTTAGAAAATTTACCCAGCAATAAAGATATGAAGCCATCATTAGATCAAAAAAAAATTTAGTGAAAATTCTATATGAATACTGAACTCATTGTAGTAGTATAGTATTCTTATTAACAATATTGAAGGGTGAATTATCAAATGTGTTAATACTATATTATCCACTGGGATTTTACGGCACAGATTGCCAGATGTCCTGCAATACCTATTCTTCCCTTCGTCCAAAGTAATAGAATCTCTGATTTTTGACTAAGCACATAGCCATCTCCAGGAAAGACTACATTTACCAGCTTCCCTTGCAGCTATCTGTGCCCTGTAATTCTGTTATAATGAAAGAGACAGAGCAAAAGTGATGTGTGCAACTTCTGGGAAGTATCATCACAGGATGGGGATGTGCCCAGCTTTTGCCCTCACCTCCCTCGTGCTGGTAAAAATGCAGAACTGACGACAGGAACTGGAGAGGCTATCTGACTAAAAGGAGAAAGCTGGCTCCCGTAATGAGCATGAAGGTACCATACTGGCTTAGGACTGTTCATGATTTACATGAAAGAAAGGAAACTTCTATCTTGCTCAAGTCATTGTTATTTTGGATCTTGGCCACTCACTGCTGTACCTAATTCTACTTGATACAGGCAAAACTATAAAGAAAGAGTACTATATGTATTTATTAAGTACTACTTCATTAAACAATTTCTAACACATATTTTAAACTTACTAGAATTGAAATAAAAACTCATCTTTGATGATTCAAATAACTAAAAGGCTCTAAAATGTTTTTCTATACTATATTTGAGATATAAAAATGTTAACATCAAGAATCTGTCATAAAATCAGCTTCCTGAATATGCCCTGGGGTCAAGAGATTAAGCCAAAGCTCCTTTATCACCAACCTCAATAATCCTTTATCATCAACGTCAATAATACTATACAATAACATTATTCATTCAACAAATGAATGCCTACTGCATTCCTTACATGCTAGATGCCAGGAACACTGAAGTGACCAAAGCAGACGTGGCCTCTACCCTCCCGGAGTTTACAAGACAGGAATGTACCTGAGGTTGCAGAATCTGAGCACAACACTCTGGATGCCTCTTTTCTAGCCTTCAAGTTAGTCATTCCCCTTCCGTCGTCATATTCTTGTTTCAGACTGAGTATAATATGATTAGGCTTCAGCTTTGCTCTGCTAACATAATCATATATAATCATGTTCCTCAAAAATTACTCTCCCATTACCAAAATTAGAATCAGTTATATTACCAAAATGCCACTGCAGGCTATCATTAATGGTGGGCCACTTTTCCCAATGGCAAATCTTATTTATCACATGACATTTCTCCTTAATTTCATCTCAAAGACCCTTAAATTTGAAAAATACTTTGAGGTTCCCCCCAGTCCCAAGGAATGTCCTAAAAAGAGTCAGAATGTAGGGCTGCTGGACAGATGGACAACTGTTTTTAGTTACTCCTCACAGGCCATTAAACCAAGCTCAATAGAGAGCTGAAGCTGGACCAACATGATGCCTCACTCTCTGTCTCCATCCCCTACCTTCTTGAACCTCTCTAAGAGGAGGGAACACTAATCTGATTGGGTCACACTGATTGGACCTTCTTTCTAAGTATGAAGATTAAATGCAGATTAAAAGTTACACATATGTATGAGGGTTTGCTATCTTGCTCTTGTTCATTTCTCTCACACACACTCTGAAAGACTAATTTTGGGTCTTCTGTAAAGTAGCCAGCATAAGGGTAGTAAAATAGTGGGATTTAGGAGAAAGGGAAATCCCTTGCCTAGGCTGTAAGCTTAAGCAATACACTCCAATCCAGTTTACTAGACAGCTCTGCATCAGTACTCTAGCCAAAAGTCCAGTTAATAATAAAATAATACTTTGAATTTCTCACTTGCCATTGTTCTACTTATATAAATCTCCTTCAGGAACATCACAAGGAAGAGGAACAGCTAAGCTATGACATGCTGATCATTTATGAACACCCCAAATCTCATCATTACTCCATGGTTTGTGCCATTCACTTGGTATTTAATCATGTACTGTTTTGCAGCATTTCCTATATTTAAGGAATAGTAAAAATTTTACAGCTGGGAACTTAGAACTTATTCAAACCCTTTAGAGTTGACCCATTGTTCCTACATATCTCCTGGTTGTTGACTGTTGCAGATAACAAAGAAAGGGAACATAGTGGAGAGCTAGATCTCTGGATGATGATGATGATAACAGTAATAATAATAAAAACAGACTAATATTTATTGAACCTTACTATTTACCAGAGACATTTTAAGTACTTCATATGTATTAATTACTTTGGTCCTCACAACCACCTTGTGAGACGAATACTATTATTATTCCCATTTTACAGATGAGAAAACTGAGACACAGAAAGGTCTTGCATAAAGTCACAGACTCAATAAGCAGCAGGCTGGGGGTAGAGTTTAGAGCTCTCAACTACTTTGCTACAGTAATACAATGGTTAAGAGTAGACAAAAAAACAGATGGTAAGTTTTGAGGCTCAGTGCCCAAAAGACATCCAAGGAGGCAGAAGGCAATGTGGATCTGGATCTCAGGAGAGAGATCAGGGCTGTGTTTATAAACGTGCAGGTTGGAAGCACTGGGTGTTAAAGGAAGCCACAGAACAAGATCACTCTGGAAGACAGTGCTGAAAGAGAAGTTAATGGACAGAAGCATGAGGAACCCCAATATTTAAAATAAAGTTAACAGACTGTAAGTCAAACTAAGGATGCAGTGAGGTGGTAAGCATTTTTGTATACTACATATACAAAACATATAACATATTACAAGTCAAAATATATAATGGTTATACCTACTCTACAGGAACTAGAACATAATGTAACTATAATGACTACAGGTTTATGGAGCATCTCTATTTTTACCGTACTGTTGGTCAGAGCTAAGTTTTTCATGTTAAATCTTTAGGCAAGAGCACCACCTATAACACTGGTCCTACAGGAGAAAACATTCTGCTTTAAGATCTATCTTCAGACGTGCTTTCCAGTGAATAAACAGCCATGAAAAGAAAGACGGCCTAAACAGATGACCATATTTCAATGATTCTAAGATGCGTGATGTTTTACATTTGTACAGCATTGGAAGTGCGACAGGTCTTACGCAGTTTAATTGGCAGCAATTTTTTCATTCTTAGCAGTACATAAAATCATGGTGCATCTTACTACGATGGCATCTTAGATTCAATGAAATATGTCTTTCATAATCCATCTAATTCGACATGTGAAGACATATAGTGATATAGGTAAAGGAAAATTTTCTGCCTTCAAGGGGTTTACAATTTATAATTAACACTAAGATACAAATGCAATTAATAAACTTCCACAAGACATGAAGTGATTAAATGGGACGGTTAAAGAAGCGAAGGAAAGGTCCTTAATTGGTAGGAAATAAGAGTGGCCAAACCAAAAAAAAATAAGGCAGTGTGTCCTAAGCACCATTCTAATTGGAACAGATTAGATCTGATGTAAGAACAGGAAGAAAGGAGGAAATAAATGATATCTCAACAAGGGCAGAGGGAGAAGATGAATAATGTGAGGTTTTAGTCATGTCATTCTCCTCTAAGAATCCTCTAGTTAAAGTAAAGCATTGCCTGAAGATAACTAATCAAAGGGAAAAACATTTTTTTTAATCTTCTATATGTCTCTCCTTTGAACCCCTGTGGTGGTTTTAAAATAAAACTACAAATTCTTTTGACACTCCTCCTTCAAGAAGTGGAGCTTAATTCCCCTCCCTTTACATGTGGGCTGGACTTAGTGATTTGATTCTAACTAACAGAATATGGTGGAAGTGATGGTGTGTGACTTCTGAGACAGGTCATAAAAGGCATTGAGGTTTCCTCCTTCCTTTCTCCCTCCCTTTCTCTCTCTCTCTAATTGCTCCTTCTTGGGGGAAGCCAAATGCCATATCATGAGGTCCCCCAAGTAACCATAAGGAGAGGTCCATGTGGCAAGCCACTGAGGCTTCCTGCAGAGGCCTTCTGCCCACAGTCAAGTGAGTGAGCCATCTGGAAGCAGAGCCTCCAGCCCCAGTCAAGCCTTCAGATGACTGCAGCCCCTGATGACATCTTGACTGCAACCTCAAGAGAGACCTCTGAGCCAGAACCACTCAATCAAGCCACTCCCAAACAACTGACCACAGAAACCATGAGATAAAAGATAAATGTCTACTGTATTCTCATCAAGTTTTGAGGTAATCTGTTATGCAGCAATATACAACTAATAAAACCCCATGGTATTCTGTGTCTTTAAAACACTTATCTTTATCTTCTAACAGTTATGTGTATACCAACGGCCAGTATAGAGAGTAATTTCCAGAAGGCTGTTCTTTTCATCTTTACAAACCTTTAAGGTTTGCCTCAAGGAACTGCATAGTTAAGTACTTGTTTTTGTTTATTATTTGCTGAAAGATTCTTGCCAGTGCTTATACAACTGACTGCAGCTGTCCAAAAATGAAGTGATTAAACCTTGAAAAAGAGCATAGCTACCAGAGTAGGGTAAAAAAGAAAATATTGATTTGATGTATCCAATTGAAAGATGGAATGAGGGATAATAGATGCAACAATCAAAAGTAAATGACATAGGTATAAGGTGGAAAAAGCAGTCATTTTGTACCCTTGGAAATACTAGACTGCAAAATCTGCTTGAAGAAAAGAGAAGCAAAGCATTATAATAGTAACACTCAGTACTTATTTCTTTGTTATTAAGGAGAAAAGGACAAGCCACTTGATTAAGAAAGGATTAATTTTATTTTTTATTTTTTTTTTTATTTTTTTTTTTTTTTTAAAGATTTTATTTATTTAATTTTTTCCCCCCAAAGCCCCATTAGATAGTTGTATGTCATAGCTGCACATCCTTCTAGTTGCTGTATGTGGGACTCGGCCTCAGGATGGCCGGAGAAGTGGTGCCTCGATGCACACCCGGGATCCGAACCCGGGCCACCAGCATTGCAGCACGCGCACTTAACCACCAAGCCACAGGGCCGGCCCAGAAAGGATTAATTTTACATGTGTTTCACAAACTGTTCTACAGAATATCAGTTCCTATAAGAAGGTCACAGGTATTTTCTGGGGAAGGAAAAAAACAAAACAAAACAAACAACACACATCCTCTGCACACTACAGGACATTTCTGAGACTTTAAGGTACTAATGTGCATCATAAATTTATTTGACCTCAGAACACTTAAAATACTTGCAGCATAGTATGCTATGAAAATAGTTTGGGAAACATTGACTTGGGTAGGCAGGTAGACAGGTAGGTGGGTATATTCACAGGAAATAAAAGGAGAACAAGACAAATGTGACAAAATGATCTCACCTAAAAAAGAGATCATAACTGACTACCAGTTACAACTATGTAGTTTCTTAAAGCAAAACAGTTAGATAAGCTATCAAAAGCAACAATAGCTGCACCAGATGTCAGGGAAAATGATGATGGGAAAAATATGATAGGCTGTAACAAAAAAAGAAACTTCCCGGGCCAGCCCTGTGGCTTAGCGGTTAAGTGCGCGCGCTCCGCTGCTGGCGGCCCAGGTTCGGATCCCGGGTTCGGATCCCGGGTGCGCACCGACGCACCGCTTCTACAGCCATGCTGAGGCCGCGTCCCACATACAGCAACTAGAAGGATGTGCAGCTATGACATACAACTATCTACTGGGGCTTTGGGGGGGGGGAAATAAATAAATAAAATCTTTGGGGAAAAAAAAAAAGAAACTTCCTTTCCATAGGCCCTGGCTCAGAACGCCTCCCATTCCCTTGGCTCCTACTGTGTACCTCCATGAAAGCTGGCTTGAAGGGGTGAGCACCCCACCATCTGTAAGGCTGGTACGTAGCTTAAGAGATAGTCTGGCCCTTTAACCAACAGTGATGATAACTAACAACATATCAGATCGCTCTGAGGAAATGTTAATTAAAGATATAGTAGTGGAAGTGAAGCAGAGGCATAAAGACACAAGGAACCCAGAGATAAAACAGCTGAATGAACAGTAGAGGATTAGGTGGGCCAGTCCTGGCTGTTCAGTGCCTTGTGCAGGAAAGGAACAGCTTCCTTCAGTAAAAATTTAAGTTAGTATATTATCGTTCACCCTGAACAACCTCGTGTGGTGGCCCGGCCAGAGAGAGCACGATCACAGACTGATGATGCCAGTTTAGTCACAATCAGTGATCCGCACATAAAGAAGGAAGAGGGGAGGGAAAGAGGAGTGAGGGGGCAAGGGGAACACTGGCTCTGGGTTTCATAAGGAGCATTCAGTTTAAATTCACCTGAATGATGTTTTCATATAGCAAAGATCTTTTTAAATCAGTGGCCAAATTTAAAAAGCATCGTATTAGGAATCAAGCACAGCTACTCTAGTGAGGATACACCGCCCCAGTGTAACCAGGTTCTGCCCAGGGAGGGAAAAGTTCCCAGAGCCTCCTCGGGCAGCTTCTCTGAATTCATACGTGCAGACACATGCCCACATTCTCGCCTGCTCACACTCCCCTGAACTGTATTCGGCCCACATAAGTTAAGTGCCACCACCACTCCACCACCCCAGCCCCAGAAGAAGTAAGGGGGTCAGGAACTGGACCTCTGGGACTCTGGAGGACAGGTATAGGTGCCAATGAATGTACATGTATGCTCTGCCGAGTGTGTGTGGGGTATGTGTGAAACAGATTTTTGTAGGAGGGGCTCTCCTGTGCTACTCTGGCACTCTGTCTAGAGATGCTGCATTGCCACGCTTGCTTGCAAGCTCTCTTTCAAGTTAGTCCAAGCCCACAACGTAAATACTGTCCCCTTTAAAGTGGTGTCTATGTGACACACAGCCTGGACGACCATACACAGCCCTGGCACTAGGGTATAGCTCAACAAACTCTTCCTGTTGAGAAGGCAACAAGGTAATCTGGTCGCTAAAGCTGGATGGGATCCATATCATTAACAGTATTCCAGCATCCATGAGGCCAGCAGAACCTGGGGTTCTTGCTCTTCTGTGAGGCCTGACTCTCAAGGGTTATATTTCTGTTGCACTTTTCCCCAATACGTGAAATACCCTAAAAGACTTTCTGTTCCTTGCAACCAAAAATGCCTAACTAAAACCCTTACGAATCACACATATAACTTGTTTAAAATTAAGCCATGACCCATGGCTTCAACCTCTGATGCAAAAGCCCAAGACAAACAGGCTATGAGGATTCCTCAAATACCAAGTGGTCTATGAGTTAGAAGGCACATCATTTTGTAACATAATCTTATAAAGAAAAATTTCACAGTTAAATATATTGCTTATGGTTGCTGATATACTGGCAAATTTTACCAAATAAAAACATCTATTTTACACTGACACAAACAGGTCATTTTCCAAAAAAAACTCTTATATCAGCAATCCTATCTGACTAGTTACCTAATATACAGACACATATTACATCTTATATTACTTGGCACACCAACAAGTTAGTTATACAAATCACAATTCCAATCAAAACTCTAAGCCAGTAAACATATTTAGTATTTGAGCATTTTTCAGTTATTTGTGGTCAAATGTTCATTAAAGTGGCTTAAGCAATCTTAACAATTTTCTAATATAAATGCTCATTTTGCCTCATTATTTAAAAAATGCTATAACTGTTAGACAAGAAACCAAGCACAAGCCAACAGGCTCACCAAAATCACTTAAATAGAACAAGCAAAGCTACAAATTTGGAATAATTACCAAGATACTAATAATTAACAATCACTTAACTATGATTCAAGAGGAATTCCCAGTTGTTGAAAAACCCTATGAGCAACCAGAGCACAGCATTATCAGAAACTGATTACGTAAGACAACAGTGTATTATTTAGGGTATGTGTGTATGTGCAATGAAGTTCACAGCTATGTTACACTAAAGACTCAAACATCTGAATTTTCTGCTATCTTAACCTTTAAATCAACTGCAAAAGACGCTGCCAAAAGCAGTTAGTAGGAAACCACACAATTCCCAAAAGAACTTGGTATACACAACTTATTTTACTACTTAAATGTTTTTTTGATTACTGAGATTTGAACAAGATGTTAAAGATTCAAAACTAATTTTAAAAGTAATGGGTACTTACTAAATCCATAATAATATTCAACATACACTGGTTTTTAGAAAGGCACAGGTCATATTCCTGTGTGTGTTTTTACAGCACCTGGCATACTTCTGTTCAATACTACATATAATTATTGCAGGACCTGACAGTGATTACTGTCCTACTTTTTAAATACTTTTTGACTGACCGATACGTCAAAGTTGAAAAAGTAACTGGTACATTTATTTCTTGATTTGGATTACCTTTTTCCTATGAATTGGTTCTCAGTTACTCTAGTTACCTTGCAACAAATACTGGCAGAGAATATACTGAATTGAAATTACCTGACTCTATTCCTACTGAAAAAATAACACATTTGAATTGCTCACATTTCACTGTAGAAGATACACAACTTTAGAGATTACACTCTAAATTCCGAAAGCAAAGTGAATCAGAAATCACACTCCCACGAGAAGACAGTGTGGAACAGAAGATGTTTATTCTGTACTGAGACCCCTTTGCCACTGCAAACCTCTCTAATAGTTCACTACAATAAAACAATTGAGATGGGGTAGGATGTGTGATAATAAAAATCCTTCCAGGCATTTATCAAGCAGATTATCCCTGAAACTACAACTTGATTTAGAAGCCTTTGAGCAGGAATTTGGCCTTCTGTGTTAATCTGTGTACAAACTCATTTCACATTTTCTCTCACTTCTATTTTTTTAACCTAATCTATAGAATAAGTCATCCTATCACACTTAAATTTTACTTATGTTTATATGACTGTTGAAAACAACACTATTGCAATGCGACACTATTACATATCAAAATCGCTGATTTTAGTGAGCTCCTCTCCTACCCTCCCACCTCCCCACCTCACCTCGCCCTCCATCCCCATTAAATTCTGGAGGAAAACCTCAGGGTCCAGTGCTAAAATTTTTCTTTTCTATTAGGGTAGATCTGTTTGACCTTTTTTACTAATGATACAGAAAACTTTTTTAAAGAGTGCTAATGTTTGTAGTTTCCAACACCAAAAACACAAATAAACCCCCTTATTTTGTTTAATATTTCAAGACAAACTATATTTCTCATAAAAGAAGAGTATCAATTCAAAAGAGTCCTTGGAAGTCACAATGTATAAATACTTGTGATAACAGAACAAATTAATGTCAAGACACAGCCAATAACGTAAAAAGGCTCAATGCAACCGTGCCTGTCAAAGGGCATCTGTATTAGCCGCTCGGGGAAGTGGCATTTGCAGGAAAGCACTACAACTGTGTTCAAAAGAAAATCATTAGGCCTCAGCCGTTAGGAGGCCTCCCCTCCCCCATCCTCTTCGTCTGGCTCCTTCAAAGCAATTAACCAGTAGAAGGTGCTATTCTGCAACCCACACGTATTCACACCAACCTCCATCGGGGCCCAGAGCTGGCTTTAACCCAGGCGGACTCTCAACCTATTTCCTGTCCAGTATTCAAGGAAGCCTCTACACCAGCCCCAAAGCTGACAACCAGATCTTTTCTTATAACCCCTATTTACAAAACAAAACAAAAAACACTGACAGCTCAACAGCCAGCATACCTGACTATCAAACCATCACACCACTAATATGTCAAAACACACATGCACACTTTGCTAAATATTAACCTCAAATACGATCTTTATAATCTTAACTGAGTCAACCTACTTCTGCCTAGAAAAGACGACCTTGGTCACATTCACAACAATAAGTCAACTGAACAAATCACTGTCCCCAACAAAGTCAGGGGCAATGAGGAATATGAAAGCTGCCTGTAAGGCCACGACATATAAAGAGGGATTTTATCTCCACTCACACAAAACAGACAACAACAGAAACTAAGGCTGCAAAGGGAAGAAAGGGAGGTGGAGATGAAGAGTCTCTGAACGTGTTTTTGAGTGTCCTTTAGTTTCCGATGTACTCTTCTGCCTCCTACAAGGTTGCAAAAAGCGCCAGACATGAGATGGGTGAAAGAAAACTGAAAAAGAAAAGCAACCACCCTTCCCCCATCTTCTCTCCTCTCTCCCAAAAAGAACTGTGTTTGTCTGTGCTAACCTAGTCCCAAATATGGGAGAGAGAGAATGAAATGTGTGTATGGAAGAACAATGAGCCCTCAGCCTGGTATTGTGTGTGTGTGCGAATGTGTGTGTGTCTGCCTCTGCCTCTTTTCCCTTCAACCTCAACAACAACAGACAGAGCTGGAAGCCAGCTTTCCATCCAGCCTAGGCCATCAAAAGCAAAACTGGTTTATAATTTATGGGGGAATTAACTCAGCAAGCAAATCCATGGAAGGAAATAGCTACCCAAAGATGATTTTATTATTGTATAGATCCAGCCTCTCTCCCCTCCCCCAACAGACTGAGACTAAAGAAACCAGTGTACACCAGACACAAAGATCTCTCTTTAAATGGAAAGCAATTATCAAAACTGTTTCAAATCTAAACATAGGATGCGTTAATTTATGTTACACCAAAATGTTTCCTTTGTAATTCACCAAATTTCCCTTTGATGTAGTTATCTTTTTTGTGTTTAAAATTGTTTTGAAGAAAGCTATTTCAGGATTCATACAAAACTACTTTCTAAATGTACCTTAAAATAGCAACACATTCTGAAACATTTAAAGCATCCACTTTCTCAAGGACACATTTTGCTTAAATCAATGTTTGAAGTCTGTAATCCAGAAATATCGTAAGCAAATCTTGGAAAAGAGGCAGAGGAAAATGACAATTCAACAATGAATCATTTTGTTTTCCTTTCAACAACTTCTCATGAAACCAGTTTCAAAGGAAACCTGCAATACTTTCCCCCTCCAAACACACACAGACACACAATCTATGTACAACTGCCTCTCTTCTTTCCAAAACCTGAAAAAAATAAAAATAGAAGCCACTCTCCTTCAGAGAGCAGAACTAAAACGTGCGAGTAAGAATCCAATTCTGCTGCAAGTGATTTTTGGCTTCATAATTTAGTAATCACACAGAGCAGAGAACTAGAGATTTAGAACACAAAGAAGGAATCTTCTAATACGAAAATGATACTTTAAGAAAACTCGTTCCCCAAGACCCCCAAATCCACAAACATCCAAGAAATTTACAGCTTCAGTCCTTGACTTCCTTTCCTCCCCCGCAAGTCAGCCAATAATTTAGTCACACGAAACAGTTTAACCTCAGACAAGTCAAACAACAGCATGAATAAGCAGCAAAGAAAGATCAGGGGTCAGCAGGCGAGTGGGACAGTTACCTGGCCCGGACAGGGCCAAAGAAGTCCCCGGCCCTTTCTGCTCGGCCGCCCCTTCTTTCCGGCTGGCCCCTGACGAGAGAGTCCACGCCGAGCCCCTGCCCGCCCCACGCCCCGTGCCCAGGACGAGGGGCCAGGAAAGAGAGAGGGCGCCACGCGCGGGCCACTCGGAGACTTACCTTCCCCGGACGCGCTACACCATCAATGGAGGTGTGTTCGGCGGCTCCCGGGAAAGTGGGGGACGGGGCGGGAGGCCCGCGGGGCTGGGGGCCGCGGGGCGCGGGCCGAGCAGGGGCCGGCCGCGGGGACAGCGCCGGGGGCTGCAGGGGCTTCCCTCCCGTGACCTTTAGAGCGGCCTCCGCTCGGCTCCCTGCTCCTCGCTCGGCCGATCCCTCAGGAGCGGGAGCCCAGGCTCATGTCTGGTTTTGTTTTTCCGAGGGCGAGGGGGCTCCCTGAGGAGGACGGTGATTTTTTGTTTTTCCTCAACTAGGAGAGAACACGAGGCAGAGATGATGTGGGAGGCCAGCGAGGGGCGAGGACGGGGGAGGCGGGGGCGAGACCCGAGCCGGGGGAGCGTCACGGGCGTGCGGGAGGAAGAGGCGGCTGGGAGCGCGGGGGGCAGCTCGCGAGCGTCTGTGGGAGCAGCGGCGCCTCGGCGATGGTGGCCGAGCCGCGGCGGGGCTGCTGCACCGACCCGCCGCCCACTCCGCGCTCGGGCCCGGCCCACCTCGCAGTATCGCGCCTCTCCATTGGCGCATCCTGGAGTGACGCGCGTGGAGGCTGGGCCAATGGCAGGCGGAAGGCGGGCGGATGGGCGGGATTTCTTTTCCTTTTTTTTCTTTCTAATAAAATGAGCAGAGGAGAAGGGGGGGAGCGGCGGGGCTCTGTCGACGCCGTGTCCGGTGCTCGGGCGCGCGCTCCAGGCGGCGGCTGGGCGGTGGGCTGGGCTGCCCGCCGGGGCGCGTCTTTGTGAGGGCCGGGGCCGCCGCGCGGAGCGGGCAGGTCCCGGGGGCGGGATTGGCCGGAGTCCAGTTGCTCCCGTTATACTGGGGTCACAATTTGCCTTTTCGGCCACTTAAGACGTGGATTCATATCCTGGGGGGTCACGGAGTGGTTCGAACTATTCGCTTAAGGACTCTTTCGATATTCTGATGAGCATTAACGTTTTCAAAAATAAGTCTATGGCAAAAGATTAAGACAGAGCAAAACGAAATTGGCAGATCGCGCTGCATATTTAAAAAGAATAATAAAAATGAAAAGTGTCATTAAAGAATAAAGAAAGGACTATAACCGCAGACAGAGGAGATTTTAGAGAGAGAAGTGTACACAACTCCATGCCGTGTTTGAAAAAAAAAATCTTAAAAAATTAAAAATCCAAATATCACCTTTTTTCTTTCAGAAACCTGGTATTTTGTCCCACTTCCCGAAAGGCTGATAAATCACAGAGTCTACGACGCTATAAGGGGAGTGAGGGGCAGGGCAAATGCTCGTATTCTATTTAATATAATTTATAGGATTGAGGGGTTTGGAAATTTTAATTATGATTAGCACTTTTTGAAATGCATATCATGTTTATTGAGTTCTTTCACAAACCCTGGCATGCATCCAGGATGAATCATCAACCTATTGTTGGTTTGTTAATATACTGTAAGTGCTTATTGGTGTCCTTATCCCATACACTCTTCCTGAAGGAGTTCAGATCTGTACATAATAGAATAATTAAAGGATAGAACATAGTGCAAAATAATTCACTCATCTATTTCAAATAAGGTGATAATTTTCCTCTTTGGAATATCTATTCAGATTATAATTTCTACATCCAATAGTCTCTTTTAAGAATAATTTGGACTAGCAGATATTATTGGACTGTGACCCAAGAGATCTAAAAACAAATTGGTCTTTGCGATTACCTTTCAGAGTAACTTGGAGCATGAAAAATCCTCTCTGCTGCAATTCCTTCAGCTATGACTTGGGGAAACTAGTTAATACCTCCTTATATGTCTAATAATATGAGAACTGAATTTTACAACATAAAAAATTCAATAAACTGCTCTCAACATCCTAGATATGGATGGAACTATTCGGCATCAGTTTGGAAATATGAGGGGTAAAGTGTATTAGTCAGATGGCTTCAGTTTTCATCAAAATCTGCATTTACAGGAGCCACCACTATTTCTAATAAAGGATCAGCTTTGTGGTGGGCAAATGGACCCACACTGTGAATCCTCCACTGCCATTCAGCAGGGAGGAAAGAGGCTCTCAAGATCAGGAAACAACATTTACTGTAGCTTTAGGGATTGGCATCATTTTCATCTATTCATAAAAATGTAGATTTAGAGGTCTTGAAATTCCACATAGTTATAAAGCATAAAATTATGGTATCAGGCCATACTATTAGCAAACTAGACCTATTTAACTATAACAATCCCATACAAGAATTGTGGTCCAGCCATAAAGCCAGAGAGTATGGCCTTCCTTCCAAGGATCTGAGAAGCTGATAATGTAATAACAATATATCGTAATAAGAACAACTATTAAACCATTGATTGAAAGCTTATTATGTCCCAAGTGCCATGCGAAGCATGTTGCATTCCTTAGCCCACTTAGTCCTGACAACAGCTCATGAAGTTGTAGTAGTATTTTCTCAATTTTTTTTTAAAGATTTTATTTATTTATTCCCCCCCCCCAAAGCCCCAGTAGATAGTTGTATGTCATAGTTGCACAGCCTTCTAGTTGCTGTATGTGGGACACGGCCTCAGCATGGCCGGAGAAGTGGTGCGTCAGTGCGCGCCCGGGATCCGAACCAAGGCCGCCAGCAGCGGAGCACGCGCACTTAACCGCTAAGCCATGGCCGGCCCTATTTTCTCAATTTTAGAGGTCAAGAAACTGGGGCTTAGAGAAGTTAAATAACTTGCTCCAGATGAAAGAGGGCAAAAATATCTAGTGAGTTTTTTTCCCACCATGAAATTGGAAAAAGTTTCCTTACTTTCAGCAGGCTTTAGAAAATGGGGATTACTTTGCTTATTGAATCAGAAAAACATCAAGGACTTTTGTCAGTTATTTTATGCATCTTACTACACGTAGAAGTGATTTTATTTTATTATTTTGTATATGGAAGTCACATGGGAGATATAATAGCATTATTTAAAAGAAGCTAGGAGGGCCGACCCCGTGGCTTAGCGGTTAAGCGCACACACTCCGCTGCTGGCGGCCCGGCTTCGGATCCCGGGCGCGCACCGACGCACCGCTTCTTCGGCCATGCTGAGGCCGTGTCCCACATACAGCAACTAGAAGGATGTGCAGCTATGACATACAACTATCTACTGGGGCTTTGGGGGAAAAAATAAATGAATAAATAAAATTTAAATAAATAAATAAATAAATAAAATAAAAGAAGCCAGGAGTTGGGGGCGGCCCTGTGGCTTAGCGGTTAAGTGCATGCGCTCCGCTACCACCCGGGTTCGGATCCGGGGGTGCACCGACGCACCACTTCTCCAGCCATGCTGAGGCCACGTCCCACATACAGCAACTAGAAGGATGTGCAACTATGACATACAACTATCTACTGGGGCTTTGGGGGGAAAATAAATAAATAAATAAAATTTTAAAAAAATTAAAAGAAGCCAGGAGAAATCAGGGGTTACTTAAATGATGTTGTGCCAACCAAATAGCTATGTAGGAAAACAAGGCAACACAGAAAAAAAAAATTAAAAACTAGATTCCTATTACTCCTAAACCCCTTCCCCCAAAATTACAGATGACTATTTTTTTAACATAAAAAAAAATGACGGGCCGGACCCGTGGCTTGGCGGTTGGGTGCGTGCGAGCTGATACTGGCGGCCGGGGTTCAGATCCCGGGCGTGCACCAACGCACCACTTCTCCGGCCATGCTGAGGCCGCGTCCCACATACAGCAACTAGAAGGATGTGCAACTATGACATACAACTATCTACTGAGGCTTTGGGGGAAAAAAGGAGGAGGATTGGCAATAGATGTTAGCTCAGAGCCGGTCTTCCTCAGCAAAAAGAGGAGGATTAGCATGGATGTTAGCTCAGGGCTGATCTTCCTCACAAAAAAAAAAAATAAAATGAAACCACTAAGCCACTGTTTCTTTGGTTGAGTTACTGGTATTTATTTTATTATTGTCCTCTACAACCAATGTATAGATTATGTACATTCTTTTGTATATGTCAGATATTTTATGTTTTTTTAAAAATGAAACCACAGAAGTATTAGAGGAATACTACAACTTTTTCAAATCATGGATTGAGGAAATTCTTTCTAAGCATGATAGGAAACCCAGAAGCCATAAAGGAAAAACACCAATACATTTTACTGCATAAATATTTTACATCTCTATAAGACATAAAAAACTCAACGCAAGAAACAAGCAAACAGAGGGAAAATGAAAATTTTCAACATCTATAATAAAAGACTAACTTCCTTAATACCAATAATTCTTACAGATTTGTAAGGAAAAGATCAATAGAAAACTGGACAAAATACATGAACAAAAAGTTCACATAAAAACGTATTCAATAAACATATGATACAGTCATAATGAAATAAATGCAAATTAAAATCATCTCTCAAATTAGGAAAATTTTTTTTACTCCATAATATCCAGTATTGATGAGGACGTGGGAAAACAGGCACTCTGATGCACTGTTGGCAAAAATGTAATCACTGTATTCTTTAGAACACAGTTTGGCACTATCTGTGAAAACGTTAAATATCCATACCCTTTGACCCAGCAATTCTGCTTCTAGAAAACCATTCTACAAATAATCTTGCATAAGTGTACAAAAATATATACAAAAGGCTTGCAACATTATTTATAATAGTGAAAACCTGGAAGAACTCAAACACCCATCAACAAAGAATGTTTAAATAAATTATGGTACAAACAGACAATGGAATACCTCACAACTTTCAAAAAGAATGTGGTGAATCTGAATTGATAAAGAATGATAGCCAGGATTCAGAGTTAAATGAAAAAAGCCAGTTACAGAACAATTATGTAAAGTATAATTCTATTTGTATTTTTATAAAGACAAATTTATACATGCTTTAAAAATATCTAGAAACACATCCACCGGGAAACTGTTTACAGTGAGTCCACTGAGCATGGAATGAAGACTGGGGAGGGAACAGGAAACTGACTTGACTTCGTTCAACTCTGTTCTGTTTGATTTTTTTCTCTTCATATCAAGCATGTATAATTTTTACAATTAAAAAAAAGAATTCAAGTTCTTTGAACATATGGCTGGTAACTAGCCTTCATAATTCACCAGAAGTACTCAAGCTTTAGAACAAGTAAATTATTTTCCCCTAAAATGCCTTAAGCGGAACTAGGATGCTTTTATCAAGTCTGGTTTCACACTGAAGCTTGTTTCTAGGCATCGTCTTTGAAATTGCCTTCCAAGTTTATGTAGTGCAAATACAAGCCAATAATGAGCTTCAACTATCTCCCATTGCACTTTTGCAGGTTGAGCCATGAGCAGTGCTGGCTACTGGCTTCCCGCTGTGGTACTTCTTTCTGGAGGCACTTGGTGCTCACCTTGCATTTACCCACAGTGGGTATTTGCTTTATAATGTATTGTAAATCAGATTTGCTCCCTCTCCAGCCTTTTCCCTCAAGCCAAGTAAGTAACCCCTGGAAACCTTTGAAAGTCCCTGCACTGAATTGGAATGGAGAAATGGGTGATTTTGGGGCTTATTATCAGAGGCACATATCAGGCGTGCAAATTCATACAGAGGGGAAACAGCTTTTCAAAAAAAAGGACCAAAAATCAGGAACCCTTTTCCTTTGTTTGGACATGACTGATTGTGGATAGCAATTAAGGTTCTCATTTCAACTCCAGACTCCAGTGAATTTTCTTTGAACTAAAGTCGATGTGGGTCTGTTTACCAACACACTTACAGACAAATCTCAAGGAAACCTTGCTCCATTGAACCACATCAGATCCAGTGGAGTGACGCTCTTCTCTGCCAGCCAATGCCACAGCATGCTGTCCAGGGGCAACAGGATGCCTTTTGGATGAGATCTAAACCCAGCATCTGACTTCTGACCACTTGTGGTTACTGAAAAGTCTCATGGGGCTTTGTGAAAGAATTGAGGGGAGGAGATGCTGATTTTCATTGTCCTGGCCCAATTCCAAGGTTGATCATTAGCAGCACTCCCCCTTCATCTGCCTGCCATCTCACTGAGACTCGTCCACAGTTCCTGTTATAACCAGCTGTCCACTGTTAACTGAGCGAGCCAAAGAGCCAGCCAATTCCACCCTGGGGGGAGCTGCATTTCAAGATAAACATTTCCTCCGCATGTATTGGTAAATTACTTAGGTTTACATTGGCAGAAAGGTGTGGTTTTCTGGGGAGAATAAGGGCATAATCATGGAGAGTTAAAAATTATCCACAAACCCTATTTTGTCTAAATGGTAAACAAAGAAGACTGGCATTGATCACAAAGGGGCCTTTCGAAGAAGGAGTCCAAAGAAAATATATTTTAGATTCTAACTTTTTATTTGGGGGACCCAGAATTTAATCTTATAATATTGATGTGGGAGGTGCTATTTGCCACCAAAATTCATTTCTTCAATCCAAGGGATATATACAAACAGAGCAAACAGGCATGTATCTCTGTAACCCAGAAGAAACAGCGAAATACACCCTCTGCCATCCAAGGTTTGGTACCTATGTTGGACATGTCTGGGGCACTCACTTTAATGTCTCCCTCCTTTTCATTCAACATTTAAGGTATCCTAATTTCAAGATATCCACATTCCCGGTCCTTTCAACCCCAATGTCTCCTTTTTATACTCCAACTTCCAGAATAAATTCTGCTATGTTTACTTTTTTTAATCTTAAAAAGAGCATTTTAAGTTGGAAGCATCCAAGATGTCCTTCAATAAGTGAATGGATAAACCGGTACATCCATTGAATGGTATATTATTCAACACTAAAATGAAGTGAGCTATCAAGCCACGAAAAAGCATGGGGGAAACTTAAAGGCATTACTAAGTGAAAGAAACCAATCTGAAAAGGCTACATACTGTATGATTCCAACTATATGACATTCTGGAAAAGACAAAACTATGTCTGGAAAAGACATTCTGGGAAAGGAAGTGAAAAGAACGGTGGTTGCCCGAGATGGGGGGATGGAGAGATGAACAGGTGGAATACAGGGGATTTTTAGGGGAGAGAAACTATTGTTTGATACTATAAGGGTGGATACACGTCATTACATTTGTCAAAACTCAAAGAATGTACAACACACAGAGTGAACCCTAGTGTAATCACTGTTGTATCAATGTATCAATATTGGTTCATCAGTTCTAACAAATGGACCACACTAATGCAAGATGTTAATAATAGGGGACACTGGAGTGAGGGTGAAGGGGTATATAGGAACTCTGTACTTTCCACTCAATTTTCCTGTGAACTAAAACTGCTCTAAAAAATACAGTATATTGGGCCGGCCCCGTGGCTTAGCGGTTAAGTGCTCGCGCTCCGCTGCTGGCGGCCCGGCTTCGGATCCCGGGTGAGCACCGACGCACCGCTTCTCTGGCCATGCTGAGGCCGCGTCCCACATACAGCAACTAGAATGGATGTGCAACTACGACATACAACTATCTACTGGGGCTTTGGGGGAAAAATAAATAAATAAAATCTTTAAAAAAAAAAAATACAGTATAGTAATTTTTTTTTAAAGAACATTTTAGTTCTGTTCTTTGCATTGTAAAGAATGGAGACTGGGGGCCGGCCCCGTGGCTTAGCGGTTAAGTGCGCGTGCTCCGCTACTGGCGGCCCAGGTTCGGATCCTGGGCGCGCACCAACGTACCGCTTTGTCCGGCCATGCTGAGGTGGCATCCCACATACAGCAACTAGAAGGGTGTGCAACTATAACATACAACTATCTACTGGGGCTTTGGGGAGAAAAAGAGGAGGATTGGCAATAGATGTTAGCTCAGAGCCGGTCTTCCTCAGCAAAAAGAGGAGGATTGGCATGGATGTTAGCTCAGGGCTGATCTTCCTCACACACACAAAAAAGAATGGAGACTCGCTCAACATCTCAAGTAACAGGAGATTTATGTGACGATGTTCCTATACAGAAGGCCAGGCAAAGCTGAAAACCATGTGACATCAGGAAAAGAAGGATCTAGAAGTGGGGCCACAGGGAGGTCAGGACACCCAGCTCTCTACACAGTGAAATCACTGCCCACTGTTCTCATATTTCCCCCCAGCTGGCCTCACCCTTTACCGTAGAGCTTTTCTTCACTTCAAAGCGTCTGCTTTCTCATAATTTCAACTCCCTCATAATTGCGGCTTGCGTGTGGCCTCACAGCTTTGCTGGTTTTTCTGTAGCTCATGACTTATCAGCTACAGCTGCTTCTGCTGACTGCCTCGTGACTTTAGTATTTCCTACTTAAAATTCCTGAGAGAGAGAAACCTAATTGGCCCAGTTCATCATTTTAGTCCCAGCCCTGTCCTGATCCCTGGCCCCTGTGTAAGTAGCAGCACAGGGGTGAAGAATGTCTTGTGGTGCAAAACTCCAGTGCTCAGGGCGGCTGCTTCCTCAGGAACCATGGCAGAGCAACTTCCCTTTAGAAGGCCCGGGTGTGTGTGGCATTCTTGATGTGCCTGACACCAATAGCGTGCTTTTGGAATGGCTTGTATCAAAAAAAAATGATAAAAGTAAAATTGAACCTTAGCAACTAAGTATTTCAATACAATTTTTAGTAGTTACTTTTAAAGGGGCGTTTCTTATAGAAAAACTCCAAAAGGAGCAGACCACAAGTTACAGAATGTTCCTGTTCTCTTGATCAATAAAAATTCCATAAGAATCATCCCTGAGACACATCCCCCCAAACCTCCAGAAGAGCCCCATTACCTTCCAAGTAATAGCAAATCTTACTACACTCAAAGAGAGGAAGAGAAAGCGAAGAAAAACTATGGTGGATCTTTGCTTTACACTGAAGCACCATCTACCCCATCTCACCAAGTAATATGTGACTAATTTTAATCCCAGAGTGAAAGAAATAGCCTAGAGTTAGTGAGCCAGGGAGAGGTGACAAAAAGTGACTTTCTCCCAGGACATAAAAAAACTGGGTAAGTTGATTACCACAAATAAAGGAAATGAGTTTCAGTCTTTATAATTAAGAATAAAATGGAAGAATCAAGAAAGTAATAAAAGCAGCAGGCTCATAGATCATGGCCAGGAGAGGTTCAAGACATACAAACACACCCACAGAGCGAGAGACTATGACAGAGAAAACCAAGCTGATAGTTACCCAGTTGTGTTTTACAAAATCTTACATGTCAATTACACCTCAATAAAAAAAATAAATTTTGAAAATTTTTTTAATCTTACAGATTTTCTTTTAAACTTCTTTTAGCAGCCCATGATAATATACTAATGAAAATGCACTCCCACACTCCATATAGAAATCAAATAGTATGTGAAATGCAAAACTAAAGAATTTTTTTTTTTTTTTTGCTGAGGAAGATTTGCCCTGAGCTAACATCTGTTGCCAATCCTCCTCTTTTTTGCTGAGGAAGATTTGCCCTGAGCTAACATCTGTGGCCAATCTTCTCTATTTTGTATGTGAGCTGCCACCACAGCATAGCCACTGACAAGTGGTATAGGTCCATGCCAGGGAAATGAACCCGGGCTGCCAAAGTAGACCGCGCCAAGCTTAACCACTAGGCCACTGGTGCTGGCCCTACACTAAAGAAATTTTACAATAAAATATCTAAGTTGTTGAACAAGACCCAAAAAGCACAAACTGTTCAAAGACACATTTGACTAAAACAATATTAAAGACTTTTTTTTCTAAGATTCACCCTGAACCAACATCTGTTGCCAATCTTCTTCTCTCTCTTTTTTTTTTTTTCCTTCCTCCCCAAAACCCCAGTACATAGTTGTGTATTCTAGTTGTAGGTCCTTCTAGTTCTTCTATGTGAGCTGCCACCACAGCATGGCTAGTGACAGATGATTGGTATGGTTCCATGCCCGGGAACCAAACCCAGGCTGCGGAAGCGGAGCACACTGAACTTGAACCACTAGGCCGTCAGGACTGGCTCTAAAGACTTCTTATGATAAGTTATATCAATGTAAGTGAAAGTCACAGACTGGGAATAGATCGTTGTCATTTCCATAACCATGAAAGGATTAGTGATCAGAATATATAAAGAAAGCCTATAAATCTATTTGAAAAAAGACAACCCAATAGAAAAGTGGGCAGAGAATAAGAACAGGTAATCCACAGGAGAATCTGTATGTCCAGTAAACATAAAAAGATGTTCAATTCCTCATGTCTTAATTCTTGACAATTTCAATATATAGATAGAAGATTCTTCTAGGGCCGGCCCTGTGGCTTGGTGGTTAAGTGCGCACGCTGCGATGCTGGTGGCCCGGGTTCGGATCCCCGGTGCGCATCGAGGCACCACTTCTCCGTTCATCCTGGGGCCGAGTCCCGCATACAGCAACTAGAAGGATGTGCAGCTACAACATACAACTATCCACTGGGGCTTTGGGGGGAAAAAAATAAAATAAATAAAATCTTTAAAAAAAAAAAAAAGATTCTTCTAACAATTTAGCTTCTTTTGTGCACGCATGTGTATGTGGGTGTGTTTTAATTGTGGTAAAACACACATAACATAAAGTGTACCATCTGAACATTTTTAAGTGTATAGCTCAGAAGTATTAAATATATTCACATTGTTGTGCAACCAATCTCCAAACTTTTTCATCTTGCAAAACTGAAACTCTATATCCATTAATCAACAACTCCCCATTTCCCCCTCCCTACCCCCAACCCTGGCAACCACCATTCTCCTTTCTGTCTCTGTGAGTTTGGCTACTCTAGATACCTCGTATAAGTGAAATCAAACAGTATTTGTCTTTTTGTGACTGGCTTGTTTCACTTAACACGATGTCCTTATATTAATTTTCTGTGGCTGCTATAACAAAATAGCACAGACTGGATGGTTTAACAACAGAAATTTATTTTCTCACAATTCTGGAGGCTGTAAGTCTAAAATCAAGGTGCCAGCAGGGCTAGTTTCTCCTGAGGCCTCTCCCCTTGGCTTGCAGATAGCCATCTTCTTGCTCTGTCCTCACATGGCCTTTTCTCTGTGTGTACACATCTCTCTCTTCCTTTTCTTATAAGGACATAGTTCTCTTGGATTAGGGCCCCACCCTTATGACCTCACTTAAGCTCAATCACTTCCTTAAAGGCCCTGTCTACAAATACAGTCACATTGCGGGTTAGGGCTTCAACATATGAATTTGGGGGGAACAAAGTTCAGTTTATAACAGTCCTCAAGGTTCATCCATGTTGTAGCATGTGTCAGAATTTCTTTCCTCTTTAAGGCTGCATAGTATTCCATTATATACATGTATGGAATAAATATATTTATACTCCATTTTGTTTATGCATTCATCCGTCGATGGACATTTGAGTTGCTTCCAACTTTTGGCTATTGTAAATAATGCTGCTATGAACATAGATGTACAAATATCTCTTTTTTTCCCCATATACTTTTGTACAAATATCTCTTTGAGACTCTGCTTTTGATTCTTCTGGGTATATATCCAGAAGTAGTATTGGTGGATCATATGGTAACTCTATTTTTAATTTTTTGAGGAACGGCCATGCTGTTTTCCATGGTAGCTGCACCATTTTACATCCCCACCAACAGTGCACAAAGCTCCCAATTTCTCCATGTCCTTGCCAACACATGAGTGTGAGGTGATATCAACAACTTAGCTCCTTGAACTTGAACTTCTCTCCTCCAATGATCTTACTCTTTACCTTTATTTCCAAAACATTATATTTTGTATTTATATTTCCAAACCTTGTATTTCCAAAATCTGTCACATCTACCTAATTTCCCTGTCAGGCGTCCTATCCTCCAAGCACCTCCTTCTAGCTAGTTTGTCTTTTCTCAATTATCCTGGTTCCAACAATACTTTGACCCCAGTGGAATATCTAATCCATTGATCCTACCACCTTTTTACTTTAAGGTCTGTCTATGTCCTTAAATTCAGAGGGACTCACCCCTTTGAGAATCTAAAGAAATGACCTACGTAAACTGTCTGTGCTCACTTGCATTTCCACTTGTGCATTTCTTTTGCCTTAACAACGTGTTAAACTGCTTGAATTAATATGGCAGAACAAAAAGTAACTACTTAGCTAAACTTATTAAAATACATCAAATTAATTTGTTATCTCACATAGAATAAGTGCTTTGTCCTATAATGTCTACATTATTTAATGTTAATACAGATTAAAATAGACAAATATTAAGTATGCAAAGCTACAGGCATTGTTTTAATTTTAAATATTTTCCGAGAACATGTGGTTAGACCATATATACATAATAGTGTGTCTCTGCGTGTTTGGGAAGAATTCAGATTTTTGTCTTCCTAAAACAAATCTGAATTCCTCCTAATACCAAAACCCCAATGACTCGATCCCCCCCTCTCCTCCATCTCTGTTGACATTCCATCGTCAATCGCTGTATCCTCTCTCTTGCATACACCCTCAGCAACTTTCCCTCCTCATTTCCTAATATTCCCTGGGTGAAACCACAACCCTGCTTGCTGCCTACTAGGCACCTGCACCTGTCCAGCCAAATGAGGCTGGCATCACACTGCCTGGTTTCATTTTAAATTCATGACCACAAACCTCAAGTGGACTCCTAATGCTCTTGGAAATCATACAATACTTACCCAGGTTAATTTCTCTCCCAATTTTCCAGCCAATTATTTCACATCCTCTCCTCTCTCCTCAAACCTCCAACACCTCCTTCCTTCTTTCCAAGGTCATCGTGGATATTGACACAATCAGCAGAGAAACTCCACAGACTGCACCCTCCCCACATCTATCTATCCATCTCTAAACCCCTATACTCTGGCTTCCTGCCTGCTGTTACAGATGAATCATCTGTGGTCCTATCAAAGCCCAGTCCTCTGCTTTACACTCGATCCCATCCCCTTTCATTACTCAAGGATATCGCTCAGCAATTCTCCCCTCTCTCTGCACATCAATTTTTTGCTGTCTGCTGGGTCATTCCCATTAGAATACAAATAAGATGTTTTTTTCATCCACCTTAACCCTTCTGTTGACTACACTTTATGTGTTATCTAGCGCTCCATTTCTTTGCTTCCTTTTGTAGCAAAACATCTTCAAAAGAATGGTCTGTACTTGCTATCTCCAATTCCTTTTTTCCCATTCTCTTTTAAAACTACTCCAATGTCACTTTGATTCAACCTCTCCACCAAAACTTTTCCTATTGAGGTCACCAATGAGCTTCATGTTGCTAAAAAACAAGAGCCACTTCTCAGTCCTCCACTTTCTTGATCTACCGGCACCATTTGATACAACTGATCACTTCCTCTTCCCAGACAGACTCTTTCTACTTTGCTGCCAGGATGCTAAATCCTCTTGGTTACCTGCCATCTCACTGGTGACTCCTTCTCAGTCTCTTTTAATGATTCTTTCTCTTCTCCCCAGCCTCTGAATGTTCTCCCCAGGTTCAGTCCTTGATCTTTTCTCTACCTACACTCAGTCCCTTGTTGATTTCATTCACTATCATGGCTTCAAAGACCATCCAACTGCTGATGATTTGCAAATGTATGTCTCCAACCCAGACCTCTCTCCTGAACCCCATACTTATATAGCCAACAGCCAAATCAATGTCTCCACTTGGATGTCTAATAGGTATGTCAAATTTAACATGTCTAAAACTAAATACCTGTCCCACCTGAGGTCTCCTCCATCTCAGTCAATGGCAACTCCATCCTTCCTCCAGTGGCTCAGATGAAAACCTTCAGGTCTCCCACACCCATATCCAATCCATCAGAAAAATCCTGTTGGCCCCACCTTCAAACAATGTCCAGAAGCTGACTGTTTCTTACCACCTCCACCAGTACCATCCTAGTCCAAGTCACTATCATCTCTTGCCTGGATTCTTGCAATAGCCTCCTAACTGCTGGCCCCCCAGCTTCTACCCTTGTCCCTGGATGGTCTCTTCTCCACATAGCAGGCAGCGATGCTTTTAAAGAATAGATTAGATCATGTCACTCTTCAGCTCAAAACCTGATGGTGACTCTATGTCAGTCAAGATGACCCAGGCTATGTTGTGGTAGCAAATAACCCCAACACTTCAACACTAAAATAGCAATCATTTCTTTCTCATGCACCAAGTCCTTACAATGGCCTATGGAGCTCTGCATTAGCGGCCCCCACCCACACCTCTTTGACCTCCTGCTCTCTCCCAGGTACAATTGCACCTGGAAGCCTGTTCCTCTGCCTGCACAGCTCTTCCCTTCAAATATCTGCGTGTTTAATTCCCTCACTTCCTACTCTGACTACTTTATTTAAAATTGCAATCTGCTTCTTCTCCATTCCTAAGTCTCACCCCATCCCACTTTCCATACACACACCTGAATGAAAACTTCACTAAGGCAGGGAAGGCAGATGCTTTGTGTGTTTTGTCCCCTGATGTACCCTATGAGTCCAGATTAGGACCTGGCACAAGGTGGGGGCTCAGGAAATGTTGGTTGAATGAATGAACCTCACTAGTAGTCAGGAAAATACAAACTAAACCCACAAAATATTGTTCCACACCCATCAGATGGTAAAATGTACAAGTCTGACAATAGCAAGCCCTGATGAGGATTTAGGGAAATAGAATTCTCCTGCACTGCTAGAGAGAGTGTACATTGGTACAACCACTTTGGAGAGGAATTTGGCACTCGGTAGTAAAGTCAAAAATAAGCATGAACTGTTACAATTTAGAAATTTCACTTCCTAGTATATACCTAGAAGAAATTTTTCCACATGTGCCCAAGGAGACATGCACAAAGATGTTCATAAGAGCATTGTTTATCATAGAAAAAAAATTGAAAACAACTGGAATTTTCATCAGCAGGACAATTGAAAAATAATTGTCATATACAAGGGACTATCATATAGCAGTTAAAATGAATGAATTCAATTTATATGTATTGACATCCAGTCTCCAGTCTAGCATGTAAGAAGCTTGGAAGTCACTTTCATTCACACTACAAGAAAATAGCTCAACAAACTGAAAATCAACAACTGTTCTTAGATCCATCAGAGAACTGAGGTCACAGGGCAAACTGCTGACCCAAAATTTGGAGAGGCAGACAGGTGGATACGGAGAATCACAACTTACCTGAGTGTAAACCTCCACGGGAACCAGTCCAGGGTAGGAAAACCTAAATTGTAATTGATAAATTGCTGGAGGCCCAGTATGGACAAGTTTGAGAGTTAAAAACTCCAGGGGAGCCCTGTCATCGGGGGCCCCCCCACACTTTTGGTGAGTTTTACCTCCAGGATCCCTACCAGGTTCTCATAGTGAAGATCTAGGGAAAAATCCCCTCATGCTTTGAGCAGAAAGAGGGGAAAAGGAGCCATTTTCCCCCAGAGATACTCCCAGAGCATTCCGTCCTTTTTAAAAAAACCTGCCCTCAAAAGAAACTATTTCACCTGAGCCTAACTCACCCCAGAGGAAGGGAAACACCCAACAGCAGCCCCCTCTGGCCTTCCTGCCTCACCTAAGGGGGCGAGGGAACTGAGAAGCACTGGTGAAGGCCACAGCCCAGGGGCACAGGCTCGCTAAAGGGCTAAGACCTAATCATCTACATCTACGCATATCATATTCTACCTGCAGAAAATCAAAGACAAAAAAAATCTTGAAAGAAGCCAGAGGAAAAATACCTACCTATAGAGGAGCAAGGAAAGAATTACCTAGAACTTCTCTTCAGAAACCATGCAGGCAAGAACAGGAAGGAATGAAATATTTAAAGTGTTGAGAGAAAAAACCCACCAACCTAGAATTCTGTATGCAGTGAAATTATCCTTCAAAAGTCAAGGAGAAATAAAAGCTTTCTCAGACAAACAAAAAGTGAGGAGAATTTGTTGCCAGTAGACCTGCCTTGTAAGAAATGTTAAAAGAAGTTCAGAGAGAAGGAAAATGACATTGGTCAGAAACTCAGATCTACAAAGAAATCAAGAGCATTAAAGGAATAAAAAGTGAAGGTAAAATAATTTACATGTAGTGATACCAAAGAAGAAAAAAAAAAATCTAAGGAGGGTAATGTTGAAGGAAAAAGGCAATTTGCAAAAGGACATTTATAGAATGTCCTAATTTATATGAATTATAAAAACATACTAAACAATGCCCTATATATTATATGGATATATATGTAGATAGTAAAAATATAAAAACATTCTCTAAAAAGAGACAAACCAACTTCAGGATAGGGGTGGCAGGAATGTGGCATGAAAATAATATTTTGGCTAGTATTTGTTATATTTTATTTCTTCAAAAAATATCTGAAGCAAATATGAAAAAAAGAACATTTTCAAAATCTATTATCTTCTGTACTTGTTAAGAAAAAGTTTTAAAAAATGTTTAAGAAAACAAATTCTAGGGCCGGCCCCATGGCTTAGCGGTTAAGTGCCCCAGCTACTGGCGGCCCGGGTTCGGATCCTGGGCGTGCACTGACGCACCGCTTCTCGGGCCATGCTGAGGCTGCATCCCACATACAGCAACTAGAAAGATGTGCAGCTATGACATACAACTATCTGCTGGGGCTTTGGGGAAAAAAAAGGAGGAGGATTGGCGATGGATGTTAGCTCAGAGCTGATCTTCCTCAGCAAAAAGAGGAGGATTGGCATAGATGTTAGCTCAGGGCTGATCTTCCTCACAAAAAAAAAAAAAAAAAAAAGAAAACAAATGCTAGCCACAGTCTCCTTATAATATTACAAAAAGCCACTTTCTCTTTCTCCTCATAATTTTAAAGATAAATCCCCTGCACTCAATTTACAAAGACCTTTTCACCAGCAGAGAAAAGTCCAGCAACATCAGAGAAGTGACATGAACCCTTTACCCAGTAAACAAAGCTTCCCTTTGCTTTGCCGAGGATCTCACATCCTCAAAGCTGAATTTAAGCTGGGATTTAAGATCCCATTTAGGAAACAGCCCTTTGAAATATATCCCTGTTCATTATGGAGAAGTTTTCATCTGTCTTCATTCCCTATGAAAAGGCTTTGGTGTTAGTGCTTCTAATCACCCTGGATGGACAGTTGATAGCTAATACCTTCAGTGTATATCACCTTTTTTTAACTGATATTTTAATTCTTTGAAGATAAATATAAACATCTACAAATCAATAAAATGGTATTCAGAGAAGTAAAAAAGAAATGATATAGCAATTGTGGCATTTAGTCAAGGCTATTAGTGCTATTCTAGACCCATAGGATGGTGTAAATATATAAATATCATTAAATGCAAGGTGAGAAAAATACAAAGTTAACATTTTAACTTTGTTAAAAATACAAAGTATTTCAAATCCATTATAATCTATCTTAGAATCTTTTAAAGTTTCATTAGGCTAGAAGTCTCAAAATCACCTAGTCAGACTCTTTGGTCTCGGGATCTTAAATATTATTGGTGACTGTTTTGAGTTGACTTGTGTCCCTCAAAAAAGATATGTTGGGCCGGCTCCATGGCTTAGCGGTTAAGTGCGCACGGTCCGCTACTGGCAGCCTGGGTTCGGATCCCCGGTGCGCACCAACGCATCGCTTCTCCGGCCATGCTGAGGCCGCGTCCCACATACAGCAACTAGAAGGATGTGTAACTATGACATACAACTATCTACTGGGGCTTTGGAGGAAAAAATAAAAAAATAAAAACAACAAAAAAAGATATGTTGAAGTCCTAACCCCTACTACCTCATAATGTGACCTTGTTTGGAAATAAGGTCATTGCAGAGGTAATTAGTTCAGTTAGGATGAGGTCATACTGGAATAGGGTGGGTACCTAATCCAATATGACTGGTGTCCTCATGATGGCCATTTGAAGACACAGAGACTCAGGGAGAACGCCATGTGAAGACGGAGGCAGAGATTTGAGTGATGTGCCTACAAGCCAAGGAAGGCCAAGGATTGCTGGCCGTCACTAGGAGATAGGAGAGAGGCAAGGAACAGATTCTCTCTCAGATCTCTCAAAAGGAACCAACGTTGCCAATACCTCACTTTGGGACTTCTAGCCTCCAGAACTGTGAGATAATACATTTCTGTTGTTTTAAGCCACCCAGTTTGTGGTACTTTGTTACAGCATCCCTAGGAAACTAAGAGAATGACCCAAAGAGCTTATGTTTAGATGGGTTTTACCTTCTGATATTTATTGCATTAGGTGTCTTTGAAACACAAGAATATCTGCACACACATGCCATTAGCTGTCAGAGCAATGACATCATCATAGGTCACGGATCCTCTGGAAAACTCCACCGTACCCTCAACAGGATGAGAGTAAAAAAGGCAAATAATGTCTTAGTTTGTTGTGAGAGTATTTTGACCTCATAGACCCCAAAAAAGGCTCCCTGGACCTCACTTTGATAACTGCTAATGCAAGTCCCTGCATTTTGACAGATGAGGAGACAGGCCCAAGGATGGGCAGTGGCCTCCCTGGTCTTGGCCTAACTAGAGTCCCAGCTGCCCAAATCCCTTGTGGGGGTGGTTCCTAGGATCACAGAGCCACAGAACAGATGTTTAGGGGAGGAGAAAAGGCAAGTAACTAGTGTGAACCAACTAGTTAGTCTAGACTAGACACTGCTCTAGACTTGGTTACATCACTAAGCACAGGTCCTTTAAACTGGCTTGTGCACGGTGCTCATTTATTTTAAAAAGTGATTTAAAGGGTGTGGTCCACGTTTTAAGAGATGAGTCAGCTCTTCTCCCGAACATCTAAGGCAAGGATTCTGAATGGCAAGGACTCCAAGGGCATCCAAGAATCCCCAAAACTATATGAAGAAAATGTGAGTGCATGTGCGTATGTGTGTGTACCTGTGTGTGAGCACCTGACACATGCATGTTTTTGGGGAGGAGGATTCGTAGCGCTCATCAGGTTTCCAAAGGGGGTCCATGACTCGAAAGAAGTCCACAGCACTGAGAGAGGGAGAGGTCATCCAAGGAGGGCCAACTTAGAGGCTTCTCTCTCCACCGTGTGTGGACTTTGAAATCAAGCTCCTTCTCCCTTTTCTGCCCAGAGGACAAGTCTTTCTGCTCTGCTCTCCACTGATGTGTGGATGGGACCTCCCTCAGCCTCGAACCTTTCTCTCCACTGTCTCATGACATGAAAACAGATGTGCATGAAATAGCCAATTCATTAAAAAGTCATGTGAAGGATGACCTCCGCCTGCGGTAGCCGTCAAATACCAGAATAATTCAGAGTTGGAGGGGCAGAGAGGGGGTACCAAGAGGCAGAAACCTGTCCTTTCCTTCTCTCAGTTTGGCCCAGAATGACCAAATGTTCATATAAATACGAACCCTATAACAATAACATTTAAAATGCTAAATATTTTAGTACTCGAACTTATGTTGGATGAATCTTGATGGACTAAATTCAGCTCTAGGTAATTAAAGTAAGATTTTTCAAATTGGAAATAAACAGTAGAAAATATACATATATATTTGATAGAAATAAAATCTGGTCTTTTCTCCTCCAACTGTCTAAAGTTCAGTTTCATGATAACCAAGTACTTCAGTTATTTGTCTTTACAAGTTCACGTTCATTAATCAGCTGCACTTTCTCAAATCACATTACTTTTGGAGAGAAAAATTAGAAAATTTTTCTGAGCAGAGAAAATTAGTAGATTGATTTCTCATCTAAACACCAAAATAGGCAGCATAAAAACAATCTAAAAAAAAACTTCAATTGAACAAATGTTTGAAATCACTTATTTTGGTATATTTTGTGGCACAACAAAAAGATGTCACAGCCGTTTCTGGAAAAGGAAATTTATCTTCCAGGAAGCATATTGGTTCACCTTCAAATTCACAAATGCAGAAACTGCTTATGGCCAATGAAAGTCTTTCCCCCTGAGTAGGATTTAATGGCATACCCCACAGATCCCTACTTATGTATTCTGTTTATACTTTGCAGCAGTAAAAAGTAGTTCATTCTTGGTTTTTATCTGGCAAAATATCACAGTTTAATTAAATTATTTTGGTCTGAGTCCAAAACAGTCTCTTCACGATGTCATAGAAGTTATAGGTTTTCTGATGGATGCCAAGACTATTAAGACTGTACATTATGATCATTATGTATCCATGTATTATGGTCACCTCTGTTTTACAGTTCATTATTTAATAGTGCTTATCTAAAAGGTTAAAGTCTTCATAGGATCATTTGGCTCAATATTAACTTGGCTAATTTACAAATAATTTCACAAATATCTTTGTGTCACCATTAATTGTTGACAAAGATCTGATTCAGGATATGGAATCTTTGGATTAAGAACGCCTGGAGCCAGCCGGGTGGCACAAGCAGTTAAGTGTGTGTACTTCACTGCGGCGGCCCGGTGTTCACCGGTTCAGATCCCGGGCGCGCACCAACGCACTGCTTGTCAGGCCATGCTGTGGCAGCGTCCCATATAAAGTATAGGAAGATGGGCACGGATGTTAGCTCAGGGCCAGTCTTCCTCAGGGGAAAAAAAAAAAAAGAGGAGGATTGGCATCAGATGTTAGCTCAGGGCTGATCTTCCTCACACACACACACAAAAAATGCTTTACCCAGATACTCTTCAGCATTTCCTTAACAAATAATTACCACCTTGTCAGATAAATGCGATATACATTCATGATGTGGCAAACTGATTGTTAAAATCATTCTCCCTTCATTATTAATCTCAGAAATCAGTAATCTAAGTTGTAGTTCCTTGTTATGAATGCACATTAATAAGAGGCTTCATATACAAAAGGGAAGCTGAAGAAATGGAAAAAATAGTAAAAGATATTTTTTGTAATAAAATATTTTGTGTTTCTACTGAAACCAATCAAAAGCACAAAAATTCTAAAGGGATGATATAAATGCAGTAAATCATTCCCAAGAATAAAATGCATTTAATGTCTCCAGGACTGTTCCCTGCACTAAGGAAATGCACCAGGGATACATTAGCCAGATCATTGAGATTCTGGCCCATAGCCCCTTTGTCAACCTGTCTCTTATGGAGGAACATAAGTCGATTTTTGATGCTCATTAAAACGAGCAAAGTGATTCCTTCGTTCCCATCTTAACTCAAAATCCAAACCGTTCCATTTATTCACAAAAGATAAGAATGTCAGAGCTATCTATTATAATTTTCCATCACACAAATATTCCCTTCCTATGTAAGACTTTTTCCTGGGGGCAGAGCATCATTTTGCATCTAGCAAGTACCTTGGAAGCCCCCCTGATGCTTTGCATTTCACTAACTGCATGGCATTCCCTTGAGGCTGGGAAGTAAGCTATGCTGCATTTCTGAGAACAGATTTGAATGGGTCATCATGAATTACTTTGGTCCAGGACTGCAATTTTGCCAGTGAAGATGTGGATGCGTGGCAGAATGGTTAATCAGGAATTATTGAGCCAGGGATTAGACCAGGAAGGATCCTTCCAGATATAGTAGTTATCTAAAATGACTCTCCAGGGGGAGGGGGAAAATCAACGTAGCATCTTATTTCTCACCATACACAAAATAAAATTTAAATTATTTAAAGAATTAAATATAACAAACAAAAATATTTGAACCTGGGGGAAATTTAGGTGACTTCTTACCTTTTCAGTCCTCCGACCTCCAAATGTTGGGCCACCCCAGGGCCCGGAGCTCAGCGTTCTTCTCTCTCCGCACTCACAACTCGAGTGCCACACCCGTACTTACAACTTCGAATGAAACTACACCGTGACAGCTCCCAAATGTACATCTCCAGCCTCGCCCCAGAACCCCAGACTCCTGGGTCTACATGCCCACGTGGAAGTCTAATGGGCATCTTAAACTTATCAAGGCCCAAACCAAACTCCTGCTTTCTCTCCCTCATCTTCAGAGTTTCCTCATCGCAGTGGATGGCAACTCCATCCTTCCAGCTGTTTGAGCCAAAAACCTCAGAATCATCCTTGATTTACTTCTTTTACGTACCCCACATCCAATCTGTTGGCAAATCCTACCTTCAGAGTAGACCCAGGCTCTGCCCACTTCTAACTACCTCCAGTGCTTCTGGCCTGGTCCAGACGCTGCCATCTCTCACCTGGATTGTGGTACAAGCTTCCTCCTTAGTGTCCCCACCTCTGACAGTCTGTTCTCACTAGAGGCGGAGTGGTTGTTTTAAAACTTGTCAGATTTGCTTTCCTCCCCTCAAACTCCTCCACTGGCCTCCTACTCATTCAGAGAAAACCCAGAGGATTTCCCAGAGGCCTACGAAGCCCTACATGAACTGGCCTTGCGTTTTCTCTGTGACCTCACTCCCCACCACTCTTGTCCTGGCCTATTTTGCTCCAGCCACATTGGCATCCTGGTTGTTATTCATACAAACCTAGCCTGCTAGGTCTGGCACCCCACGGCAGTGGCATTTGTCATTTGTCATCTCCTACCTGAGAGGCCCTGTTGTGGGCTGACTTGTGTCTCCCCAAAAGATATGTCCAAGTCCTAGCCCCCAGTACCTGTGAATGTGACTTTATTTGGAAATGGGGTCTTTGCAGATGTAATCAAGATGAGGTCATAACAGATAAGGGTGGGCCTTAAATCTAATGACTGGTGTTCTTATAAGGAGAGGGACATTCAGAGAGACAGAGGAGACAGACAGAAAGGAGAAGCCCATGTGATGATGACAGAGGCAGAGATTGGGGTGATACAGCTACAAGCCTAGGAACACCAAGGATTGCCAGCAACCATCAGAAACTAGAAAAGGCAAGGAAGGATCCTCCCCTAGAGCCTTCAGAGAGAGCATGGCCCTGCCGACACCTTGATCTCGGACTTCTGGCCTCCAGAACTGTGAGAGGATACACTGTTGTTGTTTTAAGCCACCCAGTTTGTGGTCATTTGTTATGGCCACCCTAGGAAACGAATGCCCCCGCCCCCTCATACCAGATGCTTCACACCGTCACTCGGGGCGGGGGTGCTTGCAGGGAGGGCTCCCAGGGCTACCCCATCTGCACCTCTGCTCCACAACCTCTTCTCAGGTTCCCCCAGCCCCCTTCTTCCTCCCTGCCCCAGCCAAGGGGACTCTCACATAGTCCAGGCAAGGGCAAGGGGTGATCCTTTTTTCTCCATTCTCTTCCCAGTTCTCTCAGCACGACATAAACTCTGCTGCTTCCCAAAGCTTTCCCTATTGAGTCCCCAAAAAGGGGATATTGCTTGTTCCTTGACCTTTACAGTCTTACTGTACCGCTCATGCTCTTGAAGCCATGTGGATGCCTCTTCCTAAGGGAGGAGTTCAAAAGAAGTGGGAAAAAGAAAAGCTCAAATATTAATAGTTCAAGATTTTTCAAGATATTATCTTGTTTCATTAACTAGTGGACAAGCCGAGTTCACCCGAGGGCAGTGCTAGAGAGAACAGAAACTTTAACCCATTCCTAACTAGTTACCTCCTCCCTTGCTCCTTTCTTCCACATTCAACTCCTTCAGCCAATCCTCTGTGATAAAGAAACAAAAATGGTAGGAACCCATGACTCCAGTGGGATAAGTAGGGACAGGTAATATAGTGAATGGGCTTTTGCCCTGCAGAGATCTGAACAAATGTGTCACACTTGCTGCTATAATGAGCCCAGAACATCACGATCCTGGCTCTGACATTCACAAGTTGGCGTTTCAGGGGTGGGGCCACTGCCTTGCACCACCACCCCCAACTGTGGGCTGATGACTCAAGTGGCAGAGGGTTGGTGGGAGGCAACAGATGGAAAGCCGTGAAGATAGTCCCAAAGACAAACAGTCAGAGGGACAGAGGGCTGAGTCCGCTGGGGGATGTATTCCAGGACAGACACAGAGAGCTCAGCAGAGTGAGGACCCTTTTAGTGGCGGGAAACAGAGGGTGGTCAGTTTGTTTCTTATTGAAAAATGGTTCACACTGCTGTGCATTTTCTCTTCCATTTGCAATCACAGCAGGGTAGCTCCTGACTGTACAAGAAGGATCACTCTGAGTAGACGTTTCGTGTGGGGCTCTGTAGGAAACCGTAAGAAGCGCAGGAGCAAAGAAACCCTCAAGTGAGTGTTGCCAGGACGAGAAGGGAGAGGTTGAGAGGAGTAGTTGGAAGGCCCCGGGGCTTCATTCATAGCTGGAGGCAAACCAGTTTAGAGTCACTGGGAAACAGAAGGAGCAATGGTCATCCCCCCACCTCCACTGGACCCTGACAAAACCAGCCAAGTCACCGGCAGTGTTGTGATGGAGGAAGGTCACCCATAAATAGGTCAGCTGTCAGCTACACACAGGCTCGCATCCAGGAGTGCACTCAGGGCTCCAAGGGAAAGTGGCCGCCTCATAGAGCTGTGCTTGGGGCCCCCGCTGTGGGTGGTTCCCTGAAATCAACATGCTATTTTGTCCAGATGCTGCAAAAACATGTGAGGACCCCTTTGCTCAGGGCTTCACAGCAAGAACAGAAGACCAGATGGAGGTGCCAGATTCCCTTCTGCACTCAGTCCTGACGGCTCCGAGGCCCCAGAGGGAGAACTTATGCCTCCAACACAAATGTAGACAGGCCGGGACCTTGACATGGCTGCCTGCTCCTGCCTGTGCCCTTTGCTTACAAGGGCCAAAGCAACTAAATTCTTAATAAATCACCTTAAAATCTATTCTAATGAAAGTTTCAAATACAGTAGGAACCCCAGGACACCTCCATCCTCTTCCTTATAAGAGACCATTAAGACTGAAACAAGTTGTTTCCAGCTGAGGCTCACAGAAGGTCAGTGACTTGGCCAAAGTCACACAGCCAGGAGGTAGCAGGAGTCACAGCTCTGAGAGAGTGTGTGTGCATGCTTTTGCCTGTCTATCAGCCATTCACCCTTTTCCTAGTTGCAGCATCCTGTTCTTCCTTTGGGAAAGAGCCCCTTTCCCAATTTCAGTCCATATTGTTGAGTGAGGCTAACCTGTCCCCGGAATCTGGAGGTGAGCATGTGATCCGGGCCTAAGCAATCAGTGATTTCATCCCACTAGGCCACAATGATTGGTTCAAGGATGGGCATGTGACCCAATTTGAGCCAGTGAGAGTCAGGCTTAGGATTTTGGCTGGAACAATTGGGAGAAAGAAGCTAGGGCTGCTGCGATGAACATAAAGAGGTGTTGGGGGCTTCCAAGCCTGGAAAGCCTGCCTGGGGGTAAAACCAACACAGAGAGCAGCAGAGCCAAGACACGGAGAGAGACTCAGTCCTGGTGACATTGTTTCAGCCTCTGGATCCAGCCATGCCTGAAGCCACATGCCAATAAATGTCCTTTTTGGTTGAAACCCCTTTGAATTGATCACTACCACTTGCAAATGAGAAGTCTTGAACCAAGTGGATCCCAAATCCATGCCATCTCCCAACATCATGCTGCCATTGGCTGGGTCCATCATGCCTCCAGATCACCATCCCAACCCTCCCGGGGGTTTCTACTACAGCAATACTTAGCCTCAGCTTGTGTCTGCTCTGTAAAGCTGTGTTCACCTTTAAAATCTGGTCCCTGACAAGTCCTGGCCCAGGATCGGTGCTCAGTAACCAAGAAGGAAGGGAGAGCAGGTGAACCAGAGGGCGCTGCTTTGCTGTTCTTTTCTGCTTTGGGTCAAATTTGCTCCAGGGAGTGTGGGAGCCACAGCAGGGCCCAGGTCGCTCTCTGTGCATTTCCTTCTGCCTCCTCTCCAGTCACCCTGTTGGTTATTCACCCTTCTAGGAAGGAGACAGAGACAAGCGAAATGGAATCTTCCATCTACTATCTCAAAGGAGGCAGGAACCGTAGATACAGACCCATATGTAAAACTTTATAAGCTGTATATCTTGTAAACTCTTGTTATTTTTGTTATTCCACAGATGTTTCCTCATAGTGTCTAGGGAAGAAGGAGGAGGAGGGGGAAGGGGTCACTTGAATTGAGGTGACGTGAGTATTAGTTCTGTGTTCATCGGGGGAGTAAGCTGAGCGAGTGGCCATCTTTTGGGGGTGGGCCACAACACACACTGAGAGCCCCCAGGTACACAGCCTCCCCTGAGGTCAGAGAAGGTTCCATCAGGCCTTTGTTTTTTAGCTGGTATCTCTATTTCTGCTGTGGGATTCATATTTCTCCAGTGCTGATATTTCTCCGGCTTATGGAGGTGCTGCCTGGAGACGTACAAGGGTCTTTTAACACCACAGGCTTTTTCTGCCAAATACTTCAAATACTCTTTTCTCTGGAGGCTGCCTGGATCTGATGCTGGTGGATAAGATGAGGCCCAGCATTCCATGAAAGGAGGGGAACGGCACGGACAGGATGCCCAGGAGGAGAGACCCAAAGATCTGGTCACTCCGCCACCCCATGCCACCGTCCTTCCCCAGACGGGGCAGCCAGGGGCCCGCCATCTGTGCAGCAGCTGATTCTCTGTGGATGGAACCAGAGAGCAGAGACCAGGGCAGAGCCGGACAACAAGGCCAGAAACCCTACCCCAGAGCGGCCCTGGAAACAGGTGATGTCCCTCGGGGATGACGGAGCCCCGTGGAAATTCTCAGCTCCCTGAGCTGTCTGGCCGCGGGGGCCCTCCAGTGGGCACTTTTGCTGGCCCGCTGGTGTCCTTTAGGGCAGGCATGCAGGACTCGTGGGGGCCTCCTCTCCAGGGCTCACCAGGCTGACCCAGGAGGGGCCGCCCGGCCCTGTTTGCTGCTTTCCTGGGAACGCCAAACTCAGCTGTGCTGGAGGGAGCCTGCTCAGCCCCGCCACACAGCTCTGTGGCCCCATGAGGCCAGGGCAGGCGGGATGAGGCCCACTGCTCAAGCCCCAGAGTCAGGTTTTAGGGACAGCACAGCAAGGTGGGGAGGCACGTCGTTCTCTCTCTGTCTCTGTTTCCTTCTCATTCCCTTGGTCCCCTGAAAGACTGAACACAAGTCCCCAACATGCAAGAACTTCGAGGGAGGGCGGTGCTCCCTAAAAGGTTCAGCAGTCAACGTGAGCCGGGAAGGGCTCATTCCGACCGAGTCCCCGTGTCCCAATGGCACCGCGGCCGCCTTCACTGTGGCCAGTTCCTCTAAACCTCACCACAGCATCTGCGGTGACAAGGGAGAGAATAGGTGTTGACAAGGCCTTGCTGTCCAGGAATTTTCCTTATCCAATGACAGCTCCATTCATCTCACCCGGCTTTGCCCAGAGCTCTGGGCTGGCTTTGCCCTGGCCCCGAGTCCCCGTGAGCCACAGCGTACAGTCAGCTCGAAGAGCAAACCTGAGCCAGCCAGCTGGGCCTGCAGAGAAGGGCCGGGAGGCCAGCCAGCCCTGCAGAGCCAGCAGGCAGGACCCAGCAGGCAGGGCGAGGCCGGGAGGCCAAGGGGCTCAGGGCAGCTCCCACAGCGCCCCCTGGTGGCAGAGGGAAGCCCTGGCCCACCCACCATCCCACCTCCCGGGTGAGCCAGGACCCCAGCTGCTTGCTCACCTACTGCCGGTTAAGGAGCAGCCAGGATGAGAGCCCAGACCAGGGCCAGGACTAACGCCTACATTTTGTGCCCTATGGGCCTCTCTTGCCTCCCCCAGCCCTGACTTTTGCCCTAGAATGGGGGGTGGAGGGACACCTTGCTGTCATGCCAGGGGGAGCTGAAGCTGTACCAGCAGAAGGCTGGGGGAGACCTGGGGTCCCTTCTGGCCCCATGGCCCCAGGCATTACACATCTGACCAGGAGTCCTGGTTCCCTGTGGGCAGACAGAGGGAAGACTGCATGCTGACCTGGGAGCTTTGTCTTCCCGGTCCTGGGCAGGTGTGAGCTCAGCTAAGGCAGCAGTTTTGAGAGCTCTGACTCCACCATGAGGGCTCTTTTCTTAACGATAACAAGAAGCACAGCCGAGGATGAGGCGGAGTGCTGGGGGTGGCCACGACATCTGAGCACATTCTCTAAAACGCTACCTTTCTAACAGTTTCTAAGGTGATCTGTTGACAGTTGTTACGACCTAGATGAAAATGACATCTTTTCAACAGAAAAGGCAACTGGATATCCACACGTAACACCTTATACAAAAATTAACTCAAATGGACGAAAGACCCAAATGTAAAGAGCTAAAATTACTAAACTCTTAGAAGGAAACAAAGTGTAAAACTTCCAGACCTTGGATTAGGCAACGGTTTCTTAAATATGACACCAAAAGCATGAGCAACAAAAGAAAAAACAGTTAAAGTGGACTTCATCAAAATTAAACACTTTTGTGCATCCAAAGACACTATCAAGAAGTGAAAAATAAACTACAGAATGGGAAAAAAATATTTGCAAATCATATATCTAATAGTATCTAGAGGGCCGGCCCCGTGGCTTAGCGGTTAAGTGCTCGCACTCCGCTACTGGCGGCCCAGGTTCGGATCCCGGGTGCACACCGACACACTGCTTCTCTGGCCATGCTGAGGCCGCGTCCCGCATACAGCAACTAGAAGGATGTGCAACTATGACATACAACTATCTACTGGGGCTTTGGGGAAAAAAAAAGGAGGAGGATTGGCAATAGATGTTAGCTCAGAGCCAGTCTTCCTCAGCAAAAAGAGAAGGATTAGCACGGATGTTAGCTCAAGGCTGATATTCCTCACACAAAAAAAAATAATAATAATAATAATAGTATCTAGAATATATAAAGATTCTTACATCTCAACAACAAAAAGACAAACAAACCATTTCAAAAATGGGCAAGTGACTTGAATAGATATTTCTCTAAGAAGATATACAAATTGCTAACAAGCACATGAAAAGATGTCCAACATCATTAGTCATTAGGGAAAAGCAAATCAAAACCACAATAAGATACCACTTCATACCCATTACGGTAGCTATAGTAATAAAAGAAAAAAACACACAGAAAATAACAAGTGTTGGTGAGAATGTGGAAAATTCCCACTGTTTTACATTCCCAGCACTATTGCAAATGTACAAAAACCTGTACACAAATGTTCATAGCAGCATTATTCATAATAGCCAAAAAGTGGAAACAACTCTAATGTCCATCCATCAATGATGGGATAAATATCTATATGCCACACCTTATACAAAAATTAACTCAAATGGATCAAAGACCTAAATGTAAGAACTAAAACTATTAAACTCTTAGAAGGAAACACGGGTATAAACCTTTGAGATCTTGGATTAGGTAATGGTGGCATATCCATACAATGGAATATTATTCAGCCATAAAAAGGAATGAAATACCGATACACGCCACAACCTGGATGAACCTTGGAAACATTATGCTTGCCGAGTGAAAGAAGCTAGACACAAAGGATCTCATATTCTATGATGCCATTTATGTGAAATGTCCAGAATAGGTAAATCCATAGAGATGAAGAGTGGGTGAGTGCTACCAGGAGCTGGGAGAGGGAAAGTGGAGAGTGAGTGCTAGTGGGTACAGGTTTTCTTTTGGGGGTGATGAAAATGCTCTGGAATTAGATAGTGATGGTGGTTGCTTAACTTTGTGAATATGACCTGAATTGTACATTGTAAACTGGTTAAAATGGTGAATTTTGTGGTATGTGAATTTTATATCAATTAAAAAAAAGACACCAGAGGGAGCAATGAGGCACCTGGACTAGGCAGACAAAGGGTGACACCTTTTCATGCCCTTGCCCCAGCCCTGGGCTCACACCCTTTGGTGTGAGAGCCTGGCGACACCTCTTGTTACTGGCAGGCGGGAAAAGACAGGTGGGTTGCAGAAGTGCCTGTGGTCCCTTCCCTGGCCTTGCCCTAGTTTTTGCTAAGCAGATGCTCTTGGTCCAGGGAGGCTCAGGCTTCCCCAGGGTCATCCCTGCCCCCTGAGGGTCCCAGCAACCCCGGGTCGATATTTCTCGCCTCACGGCTCAGGGAAGCCCCGGGTTTCGGGATCCATGAGCTAAGTCAGGGCCTCTCAGGTCCAAGGTGATCCCACCTTTTGAAAATGTCTGAAGGCCTGGTTGACCCCATTCTCCAGGTTTTCCCTCTCCTTTAGTTCATTGCTTCTGAGATCCTGCTCTTGGACTTCAACCACTAACGTTTTTTAAAAAATCTCCGCAATTTTTTTTTTAAAGGCTCCCTCTCCCTTTCATCTTGAGCACCAGAACTTCAGAGCTCAAAAGTCCCCCCGGCAGAGATGGCTGTGTGCCTTATGTGTGGTACCCAATGTGGACCGTGTGGCCCATCCATGTGCTCATTCATGCCTGGGGCACCTGCTTTGTGTCAGGCACAGTTCTTGCTGCTGGATACACCACACTGAGCAACATAAAGTCTCGTGGGACTTGCGTTCTCGTGAAGGAAGACTGAAAAGCAGATGTGTGACATCTCAGGTGATGTTAAGTGCTTTGAAGAAAAATAGAGCATGGTGGGGGATAGAGTGTCAGCTGGGGTAGGGCTGAGGCTGGGCTGTATCAGTGCACATGTGCATTCTGGGGAGACAGCAACAACCCTTACTTTGAAAGTGTTTCTCAATGCATCGAAGCCCCAGCATCCTGATAGTCAGGGAACTCAGGAACAAGCAGACACACCTAGACTGCAGAGCAGGTCAGAGGGAAACTTCCTTGCAAGACCAGCCCAGCACTGTGGTCAGAGACAGGCAAACCCAAACAGCTCCACGGTCTCCTTCTTTTAAGGTCAAGTTTAGCTGGGATATGAAGAGAGTAGCTTCAGCCCTTTGGGGAAAGGGAGTTTGTAAACATTTGTCTCTGAGAGGGGTCTCTGTGGCCTTTTGGGAGAAGGACCTCCTTGTCCTCAACTGGATCAAAGTTGCTCAGGATCACTTTCTTCCTCCTGGAGACCCGTGGCTTTGGGATTCCGATTGCTGGAGGCCTGGCAAGACATCACTTGACTTTGCAGGTTGTTTTTGAGGCAAAGACACCAGAATTCACACCTTTTGTATGTCTGTCAGCTTGGGAGTGCTTGTAGTGTCACCTTGCAAAGGACAATACACCCAGCAGCTTTGTGACCTACAGTAAGTCATCTAACCTCTTTAGGCCTGACTTTATACATTAAGAATGATTAGAAGGCCCACTTCATAGGGTTTGGTGAGGAGTAAATAATATGATGTATGTAAAAGACTAGAACAGGTTCTACAAAGTTACAGTAATCAAAACAGTGTGGTATTGGCATAAGGACATATAGACCAATAGAATAGAGAGCCCAGAAATAAATCCCCATATATATATACCTATAGTCAATTATATATATACACACACATATAGTCAACTGATTTTTGACAAGGGTGTCAAGACTATTCAATGGGGAAAAGACAGTCTCTTCAACAAATAGCACTGGGACAACTGGATATCCACATGCAAAAGAATGAAGTGGGACCCTTACCTCACACCATATATAAAAATTAACTGAAAATGGATCAGCAACCTAAATATAAGAGTTAAAACTATAAAACTCTTAGGAGAAGACATAGGGGCAAATCTTCATAACCTTGGATTCGGCAATGGTTTCTTAAATACAACACCAACAGCACAAGCAACAAAAGAAAAAACAGATAAATTGGACTTCATCAAAATTAAAAACTTGTGTGCATCAAAAAACACTAACAAGAAACTGAAAAAACAAAATACAGAATGGGAGAAAATATTTGTAAATCATATATCTGATGGTATCCAGAAAATATAAAGCACTCTATAACTCAGCAATAAGACAACAAACTCAATTAAAAAATGGCCAAAGGACTTGAAAAGACATTTTACCAAAGAAGATATACAAATCGCCAATGAGGGGCCGGCCCCGTGACTTAGCAGTTAAGTGCACGCGCTCCGCTGCTGGCAGCCCGGGTTCGGATCCCAGGCGTGCACTGATGCACCGCTTCTCCGGCCATGCTGAGGCCACGTCCCACATACAGCAACTAGAAGGATGTGCAGCTATGACATACAACTATCTACTGGGGCTTTGGGGGGGGGAATAAATAAATAAAATCTTTAAAAAAAAACAAAAACAAATCGCCAATGAGCACATGAAAATATGTTCAACATTATTGGTCATTAAGGAAATGCAAATCCAAACCATGATGAGATTACCACTTCACACCTATGGGATGGCCATAACAAAAAAATGGAAAAGAATGAGTGTTGATAAGAATGTGGAGAAATTTGAACGCTTGTACATTGCTAGTGGGAATGTAAAATGGTGCAGCTGCTGTGGAAAAGTTTGGTAATTTCTCAAAAAGTTAAACAGAGAATTACCATATGATCCAGCAATTCCACTAAGTATATACCCAAAAGAATTGAAAACAGACTCAAACAGATACTTGTACATCTGTGTTCATAACAGCATTATTCACAATAGCCAAAAGATAGAAACAACTCGTGTCTATCAACAGATGAATGGATAAACAAATGTGGTATATACACACAATGGAATAGTATTCAGCCATAAAAAGGAATGAGGTATTGACACATGCTACAACCTGTAAAAACCAGATATAAAAGGACAAATACTGCACAAATCTCCTCATATAAAATATCTAGAATAGGCAAATTCAGAGACAGAATATGGAATAAAGGTTACCAGGGGTTGGGGGCAGACAGAAATGGGGACTTATTGCCTAATGGGTACAGAGTTTCTGTTTGGGATAATGAAAAAGTTCTGGAAATAGATAATGGTGATGGTTACACAACATTTTGGATGTACTTAATGCCACTGAATTGTACACTTGAAAATGGTTAAAATGGTGAATTTTCCTATGTATATTTTACCACAATTGAAAAAAAAACTAGGGGGCCAGCCCGGTGGCGCAAGCGGTTAAGTGCGTGCACTCTGCTGCAGCGGCCTGTTGGTTCCCCGGTTCGGATCCCGGGTGTGGGTGTGCACCAACGCACTGCTTGGCAAGCCATGCTGTGGCGGCGTCCCATATAAAGTAGAGGAAGATGGGCACGGATGTTAGCCCAGGGCCAGTCTTCCTCAGCAAAAAAACAGGCGGATTGGCAGATGTTAGCGCAGGGCTGATCTTCCTCACACACAAAAAAACAAAGCTAGGACATTGTTTTGCACAGTAACTTCTCCACAGTAGCATCAGGGACCCTGAAGAAGGACTAAGAATCTGGGAGAGCTGCCCCCTTCAAAAATGTGCAGTCATGGCGGCAGTCTGGTGGGCAAAAGAAGGAGCTGGAAGGTGACTGCCGTCAGTTACAGCCAGTCTCAGAAGTGGGAGCTGTGTGTCGGTGCCATTGGAGGGTTTTAATTGCTCTTGAATTAATGTGCTTACTTCTCACCCCTGGGGCGCCTGGGTTTAATTACTGTCTTACGTCACATATGCAAATGAGTCTGCTATCATTCGTGGTCCCAGTGGAAAGCAGCCCTGATTACCAAGGCCTCACACTCTGCAGCAAGACGAGCAGGAGGACGCAGTGATGCCCTGGCCAGGCTGGCCTCCCATTGGAGCTGACGAGCAGGGTTGGAAGGTGGTGGTGTCTGCCTGAGCCATTTCTGGGTCCAGATGAGCTGGAGAGTTCAAGGTTGTGTCTGGGGTCTTTGCTACCTTAAGGCACCGGAAGATCGGTGGTCAATGGCAGAGAAGCCCTGGAGGATCTGAACTCACAGAACCCTCGGGGATAGAGGATTTTCACAGACAAGGAAAGAACTGGGAAGACAGCCTGCAGAAGAGACTGTGGACCAGGGGTTGCAGATTCAAAAGCCAGGGAGGGCTGTGCAGGGAGGTGAACAAGTGGAGCAGGCAGGTGGGACTGCAGCTGCCATCGGCAGTGAACGGCATTCCTTCTAGGAATGCAGGCACAGTGTGGCCATTTCCAATCCATTAGAACCCAGAAATCGGAATTTTTACATGAAATCATTTTCAATTTTGGCAACTAATTAGAATTTTTACAAAACACTGTAGGTTCCCTGGGGCCAGGGGTGGATGTGGGGATTGACTGGGAAGGGGCTCAAGGAACTTTTGGGGGTGCTAGAAATGTTCTATGTTGTGATTGTGGTGCTGGTTTCCCAGATGTATTTGTGAAAACACATCACACTGTACACTTAAACTGGGGCCTGTTACTGAATGTAAATTACACCTTGGGAAGCTTGTTAAAACTCCAGGTTGGTTCAGCGCGTCCTGATGCTTCTCCCTGGGTTGCTGTGAGCTTTCTACTCCCAATGCTTTCCCTTTTCTGTTGAATCACAACCACAGGGGCTTTATATGCTCTGAAGACCTTCCTCCACTTTCCCTGTGCCCTGGACCTCTAGTTTAACTCATTTTGTTCCGAGCGGGAGCCTAGGTGGATGTGAGCATTCACGGTCCTCCCTCTGTGGAATAACCATGAGGTAGCGCTATTATATTGGCCCCATTTCACAGCTGGGGAAACAAGCACAACCGTTCAGTGGAAGGGCCAGAATCCAAATGTCACCTGGCTCCATCTGGGCTCTCAGCCACTGCACTGCCTGCACTTGCGGCTGCTGTGCGGGGAACAGGGGGTGGGATCCCCACTGGCTGGAGGAGAGCTGACTTGGCTGCATCTACAAGCCCTAGCATGGACTTCACAGCCAAGAAGCAGGCTCCTGTCACGGCCCCCTCCCTGCGACTTGGCCCAGCTCTGGGGACTATGTTGATGGCGTTCAGCTGCCCTCTTCCAGCCTCAGCTGCATTCGTTAAAAAGAAAAGTACCAGGGCTGGGGTTTTCCAGGGGAAACCTGGCTGCTTCCCACTGTCTCCTGGAAAGCCTGGCATTCTAGCCCTGCCTGGTCACCACCAACCCTGCAATCCACTTACTGAACGGCAGTGGTTCTCACGCTCGGCCACACACTGGAGTCAGCTGGGGAGTTTCAGAAACCCCGGACGCTTTGGGTTCCACCCCGAGATTCCAATTCACTTGGTCTGGGCAACTGGGGCTTTAAAAGCTTCCCAGGTGATTCTAATGTGTGGCCACATTTGAGAACCACACTGCTTCACATTTTCAACAGATTTTTGTCCTAAAGTCAGAGATGCAGGAATTTGGAGGTTGGAAGACAACCACAGATGAAAAAGACATGTTTTGTGGGAAAGCGTTTGTAATATGAAGTTAAAGTTAACAAAAAGATAGAAAACATATAAAGCAGGTCCCAAGACCAGGGATGTGTGCTGACAAAGAGGTTTCCTTTAGAAACACTTGCAGTTCCTGTAAACTCTTGAGATCTGAAGACATGTTCAACACCCCAGACCATCTTAAAGCCCAGGAACAGCTTTCTGGAAACTGGAATTAATGGTGCCATCCTGCTTCTGACAGGGCCCCAGGAAAAGGTCCTTGGTCTTCAATTCTTCCTGGCTAACTTCTGCCAGCCAAGGTCAGGAATGCGGTGTTTCTGCTGGGTCAGAAGTCCTCAGTCAACTGTCCTCACCTGGGGCCTGGGCATGCCCAGGGCCAGTGTCCAGCCCCAGCTCGCAGCCTTCTTTCAGGGTGGAGCATCTCAAAGGGCTCCCACCTACACTCGCCCTTTAACCCAAGACTGCGAAATGCCTTTATCTGCCAGTCACTGTTTTAAAAACGAAGTCTCAGGCAATGTCGACATTAAACAAAATTTAAAAATACCAAAGCTAACTTGCTGCTTTTAAGTTGGGATAAAGATAAGCCTTCTAATAAGACTGTCAGGCCCAGTTTGATGATTCACTTCCCTCTGGGATCAATTTTCAGATAGAAACCAGTCATTACAACCTGGAAAAGGTTAGTGGTTGTAGTTGTATGAGCAAGAGCTGCACCATGTTATGTAGAAGTAGGACTGTGTCGTCATTATCTGGAGGTTAAGCATGGGTTAAGATGTGTAAGGTGCAGTTGATGGAGGGTGGACTGTGATGGCTTTATGACACAGCAACTTGACTTGAGTCCTGTTATTCAATCAAATGGTAATCCAGGTATTACTGTGAAGCTATTTTGCAGACATAAAGCCATTCATCAGCTAACTTTAAATAAGGAATTCTCCTGCATGGCCTGGGTGGGCCTCACTCAATCAGCTAGAAGGTCTTAAAAGCGGGGCTTGAGGGCTCCTGGAGAGAGAAATCCCGCCTGTGAAATGGCGCTTCACCTGTGCCTGTGGGGCTCTGTGCTGGACGTCTTCCCTTCTGACTGGCTGCCCGATGGACTTTGGATTTGCTCAGCCACGCCCCACAATCACAGAAGCCAATTCCTTTCAATAAATTTCTTAATATCTGTATCTCCTCCTAGTGGTTCTGCTTCTTGGCTTAACTCCTGACTGATCGAGATAAGCAGTGAACAAGAACGTCCACAGGGGGGCCTCCGAGTCCCCTGATCGCGTACTAACACACAACTCAATTGACTTGGATCAAATTATTTTAGCAGAAGAAAAATAAAACACTAATAAAACACCAAACTCCCTCAAGGGGCAAACAGCAACCACAGCGTTTTCTCACTTTAAAATAAGCATATTGCCTCACCCCCAGGCTCACTGCTCTAGAACAGTGCTTTCTGCAGCACTGATGTTTTTTGTCTGCTCTACACAATTGGGCAGCTACGTGTAGCTTCTGAGCACTTGAAATAATGTCAGTGAAAGTGAGGACCAGAATTTAATTTTAATAGGGTTCCAAAATCCTCTAGATGCCCTCTGACCTCCCCAGAGCTACCCCGTCACCTTCTTTCGCCTGCTCCCCCTAGAAACAGAGAACCCACATCCCCACCATCCCAGAGGGTTAGCTGCACTCTGGCCGTCCTGACGGTCTGGAGAGCAATATGGTCACGTGAGCTAGAAGCCACTGCCCTTGAGATAACCTGGAATAGTTCTGCATTTTTACTTTCTCCCAAATAAGATGTCTGAACTTGAGGCCATGTTCTGCTCCCATCTGACCCAACTTCTGTTGGACCTGGCATGCCTCCTCTCACCTTTTGCCTGAACTGCCTTTCCCAAGGATGCAAACGGCCTGAACAAACTTCTCTTCCCTTTTTGTCATGACACAAAGCCTTGAGGTCTCAAAGGCCTACTGCAACACCCCGTGAACACTCAAGACATTAGGACAGACAGGTTCAGACTGTTCCAAACACACATGCACACAGAGTATTCCCTACGGGTCACTGAGGCCTTTTTATTTTGCATACAAAACCATTGGGGCTCTTGGCTATGGACACCTCGGAGATTACACTGTAGATCCACATGGCTCCAGACACTCGGTGGCAAGCAAGGTGAGAAAAACAATGACTTGGGCCAATCACATGATTATAGAGCTAGGGTTTCCAGCAGGGCTCCAGATGGTCAAGCTTGGCTTCTGTAGCAGTTCTAAGGAAGCAGTGAGAACGTTACAGGCATGGGAGAGGGCAGTTAACTACCAGAGGCCCCTCTGAGTATTGGCTGGGGCCTCGAGCTGCCTGTGCAGACATCAGGAGCAGAGGTCTACTTAGCCGACTAGTGACTGCAGGACTTGGGCTCGCCCGCCCAGAGCTTACTTGGCCAGCGGGTTTCTGAAGTTCCTGCCAGCAAACTTAGCCTTGCTGCCCAGTTCCTCTTCAATTCTTGGGAAGCAGAAGGAGAGAGAGAGAGGGAGGGAGAAAGAGAGAAGTCAAATCTCAGTGCAAAGACACACCTCCTCCCAGGAAGTAGAGAACCCAGCGGTTTGTCAGACTCACTCCTCCTCCAATCCTCTAAGTCGGAGCTTCTCTGTGATACTGGGACTAGAAGAGCATTTAGCTCCTCCCCACCCAACTCACCTAGCAGGTTGTCCACCTGCGATCCCTTCTCCTTTACTCCCCCGCCCCCGCTATGTTTCTGAAGGACAAAGTAGAAATGTTAGGACTGCTATTCTATTTCTTGGAATATAAAAAATTTTTGTTTTTTTCAGTGAGGAAGACTAGCCCTGAGCTAACATCTGTTGCCAATCCTCCTCTTTTTTCTGAGGAAGATTGGCCCTGAGCTAACATCTGTGTCCACCTTCCTCTATTTTATATGTGGGATGCCGCCACAGCATGAGCAGTGTGTAGGTCCACGCCCGGGATCTGAACCTGTAAACCCCGGGCCACCAGAGGAGCATGCAAGCTTATCCACTATGCCACTGGGCCGGCCCCCAAATTTTTATTTTTTTAATGAAAGTTTCTTCAACAAATAAGTGGCATGGGGAAAAAGGAGGGGGAATTTATTAGTGTGAACTGTTTGGATCCTGACACCAAAAAACCAAAAGAACATGCATTTTTGACACAACCAAGGGAGACTGAACAGACTTGGTATTGACATTATGAAATTACTACTAATCTATCACAGTAGAGTGGTGATGTTAAAAAATAAATCTTGGGCCAGCTGGTGGCACAGCAGTTAAAAGTGCGCGCACTCCGCTTTGGTGGCCCGAGGGTTCACAGGTTCGGATCCCGGGTGCACACTGACACCCCGGCTTGTCAAGCCACGCTGCAGCGGCGTCCCATTTAAAGGAGAGGAGGATGGGGCCGGCCCCGTGGCTTAGCGGTTAAGTGTGCGAGCTCCGCTGCTGGCGGCCCAGGTTCGGATCCCGGGCGCGCACCAACGCACCGCTTCTCCGGCCATGCTGAGGCTGTGTCCCACATACAGCAACTAGAAGGATGTGCAACTATGACATACAATTATCTACTGGGGCTTTGGGGGGAAAAAAAAAAAAAAAAAACAAATAAATTAAAAAAATAAATAAATAAATAAAGTAGAGGAAGATGGGCACGGATGTTAGCCCAGTGGCAATATTCCTCAGCAAAAAGAGGAGGACTGGCATCAGATGTTAACTCAGGGCTGGTCTTCCACACACAAAAAAGAAGTAAATAAATCTTTTTCTGAAATTAATATACAGCTAAAGAATTTACAGGTGAAGTTATAGGATGTCTTGAATTTGCTTTAAAGTTCTCCAACAAAAATTAACAAGCAGGGTGCAAAGAGACAAACATGGAGAAGTATTGACAGCTGGTGTATCTGGGTGATTGGAAAGAGCGTACATTCTACTGTTCACTGTTTTCTTATGCGTGAAATTTTCCAGGATAAAGTTTTAAAGAAGAGGTCACGTGGGAGGACTCAGGAAACGGATGTTCCTTTTCTCCGCAAGACTGGAAAAAGTAACAACAGCAAAAGGGCAGTCTCTCCAAGTTTGGGAGCTTCCCAAGGACACCCCGAGACAAAGAGAAGGGGACCAAAACACCTGTAGGCACTCAAGAGTGGAAACCCTGCTGTCTGCCCTTTGGCAACGTCCTTCACCTCCCTGAGCCCTGGCTCCCTTGTTCACAAACAAGGGTGCTCAGTTAAGACAGTCGCTAAGCCTCTCTTCTGCCTCTAAAAGTTGTGACTTAATTGTCCAGAGGGGGCCTGTTCCCTCTTCCACCAGATGATGGCAGGACAGCACGGAACAGGCTCCTGCTTTGGGGCAATGTTGCAAGGCGCCTTAGGTTCTAGGCCCAATTCACCCGGACCCTAACACTGCTCAGGCTGGGGAGCCTTGCCCCATCTGTACCTCCCCCACAGAGCCAGGAGCTCCTAGCGGAGGGCAGGGCCCACATACTCTGCAGGCCTTCTCTTTACCTGAGGATCTGGTTGTACTTGGCCAAGCGCTCGGATCGGCAAGGTGCGCCAGTCTTGATCTGGAAGGAGAAAACAAGGTTACATTAGCTTGTAGTGGACACCACATCTTCATGGGCATTTTGGGCAAGGGGAGGGTGCCAGGGCAGAGAGACAATTTCTTGAGGAGGATCTCTGACCCTAGGAAGGAAGGGATAAAAGGGGCCTCCAGGACCCCATTCTGCCTCCTCCCCCCGCTGGTTTGGTGTTCCCATGAAGTTGAGATCAAAGAGAAGAAATAAGAACCATCTTTCATTTCACGGAGCTCCTTACCTGTCCAGTGCAGAGCCCCACCACCAGGTCGGCGATAAAGGTGTCTTCAGTCTCCCCAGAGCGGTGAGACACCATGACGCCCCACCCATTTGACTGGGCCAGCTTGCACCTAGAAGCCAGGACACAAGCCAGATGGTGTGATTCCCTTTCCCGGGCCCAACAGCCCTTTTAGCCCTCTGATGCCATGACTCACTGCCGCTGCTGGAAGACCAGGGGAGGGTCAGGAGTTAGCAGCAGACCTTACGCTCTCAACTCCTGGGGAGGATGATAATCCTCGCCCTCCCCTGAGGATCTTCTCAGTCCCCTAGTCTTGTTTGCAAAACTGGGCTCAGCCTCCCTGAGGGGAGAGTGCATGTCTCCTCTGACCAAGGTTCTCTGTGTGAAATCCAATCAGGAGCGTAGGGCCACGAAGTGGTCAAGATTAGGCCACAATTGCCAAATGCCCCAGCCCCCTGGTGCCACTGCTTACTTTAAAAGCCACCTAGAGCTCAAATTTGACACTCCATCACAGTCTGGGGTGCTGGAGGGCTCCCCTGCACCAGAAGGAAGAAGCTCTTTTCGGCGAGTTCCCAGTCCCAGTCCCTCGCCCGAGACTGCTCCCCGGGGCACTTACGCCTGGAGAGACTCGGTCACAGAGCCGATCTGGTTCACTTTGAGCAGGAGGCAGTTGCACGATTTCTCGCCCACGGCCTTGGCAATCCGCTTGGGGTTGGTCACGGTGAGATCATCCCCCACCACCTGGATTCCTGCGCTAGCGGTGAACTTCTGCCACGCCTCCCAGTCATCCTGGTCGAAGGGGTCCTCGATAGACACCACTGAGGAAAAGAGTCATGTCTCATCAGTGACCCTTCCGGACCGCCTCACAAAGCCTCATTCCCCTGCCAACTCACTGCCTACCTGGCCTCACCCCTGTCTCACCTATAGGATGGGAATGGCCCCCAGCTCATGCCCTGGAAACCCACTCCTGTAACAGGGCACAAGAGTCACTCGCAATACTGGACCCTGACAGTTATTAAATGGGATCCTCACCTGCCCAGGGTGGTCTGAGTTTAGTGTCATTGAGAACAAGAATGGAGCCGTGGACTCAGAAGGGTGAGGACTCGGGTTTTGTCTTGGCAACACCTTGAGCAAGTTATTTAGCTTAGCAGTTCAACACAGGGACTTGGAGTCCAACTTCCTGGTCTGAATTCTTGCTCCACAATTTGTTGGGTGCCCTCGGGCAAGTAACTGACGGGCTCCTGCCTGTGAAATGCTATTAACAGTCTCCACCTGTGTGCATTAAGTGAGTCAGAGCCGAGAGGAGCGCCCAGCTCACGGTGAGCATAACAAGGCTCACTGTCGTCACCTGTATAATGGAGCCAAGACTGCATTTGCTCAGAGGCTGTTGTGACAGTGACAGGAGGTCATCACACTCTGTAAGCTGATGTCACTACTGACACTGCAGAACCAGCTCCTGACTCCTCCGCTGCACCAACTACTTCTGTGAAGCTCTACCCACACTTGTGTGTACATCTGAACTGGAAAAGCACCGTGGGGAGGCGTGTGACAGGTGCCTCTCACCCACTCTCATGCTTGTGGCCATCACCTGCTGGCCGAGTGCTGCAGCTGCCCCACTGCACATCAGTGGCTGGAGAAGGGGCCATGCCCCAGGGGCACTCACCTGGGTAGTCCTTGATGAAGGACTTGTACAGGTTGGCCAGCTCATCAGGTGTGATGTACCTGTTGGGGTCATCGGGTGACTTGAAGTCCAGGTCATACTTCCCTGACCTGAAGAACTCAGAGGCAGCTACGTCCATGCCAATGACAACTTTATCGGTATAGCCGGCTTTCCCAATGGCATTCTTCAGCAGCTCCAGGGCTAGAAAGAGATGGCGGTAACAACTATGGAAACCAGGTAGGTAGAGAGAAAATTTCCCTTAAACAGCTGCCAAATGGCAACCGTCACAGAAATACCAAGAGGTACTTGGGCCCCAACCATTAGTCTCAATGATTCCTCTTACTTTTTTCTGCTTTGGGAAAACCAACCATTGGTTAGGGCCCCCTTGCACATCACCAAGTGGGCAACTCAGTCTTGATTCTAAGAAAAGAGGCCTTCCCACTGACGAATGCTCCCAAATTTAGTGCCCAGAACAGCTGTGCTTGCCAAGACACAGTTACAGTGACCAGCTGAGATCAGCTGTCCCCAGGAATAGGCTTTAAATAGAGCCGAGGCTGGGATCCAAGAGGGAGTGCGCCTAGTGGAAGGGGAGCCTGGGATGGCGAGGCCCTGCCTCCAGGTTCTGCTGTCCAGAGCCCAGGCTCAGGGTCTGCTGCACTTGGCAGCGCTGCCCGTAGGGAAACTGATGAAGACTCGTGGCTCCTGCTCCATCCCAGAGGTCCTTGAGCTATTAGGTCAAATCTTAAGAAAGGGCCATTTTCATAGGTCAAAATGGCCAAATACCAGCAGTTTCATGAGGCTGACCCAAAGAGCAGCAATGGATTCTTTCTTTCTTTCACTAAATGCCCTTGAAGGCGACAGAACATACTTGAGGCCTACTTTTTCCTTCTAAAACAAAAAGCTTTGCTGTGAATTATTGTCCCAAGACTTTCAGTATCCTCTAAGCAATTCTCACATTTAATTCTGTGCCTAAGGATTCAAAGCAAAACAAAGCTTGTGTGAGCTTTACTGTGGTTGAATGAACTAAAATACTTATTGGTCACAGTCCTGAACAGACGGCATCTCCTTGAGCACAGAGCAAATTTCAAACCTCTGCCATTGCAAGGCAGAGCAAGAAGGGCAACAGGCCTAAACCGCCTCTCTGTACTCCACCCGGCCTAATTTACACAGATCATCTGGCCACTCACAAGTCAAATTAATAAGGAAACTCCTTGTTATTTTTTTAAAAAAAGAGGCGCTAGCTTCTGCTTCCCTCTTCAAAATTCTGCTTGCAGTGTTTTGCATTTTGATACTCGATGAACAAAAGGTGGAAAGACCAACGTTCCCCACGTGGCAGGTGTGGACAATCTGCCCACAGAGTTGGGGGCAGTGCTGCAGAACTCAGGGATCCTTTTAGAGCCTGTACCTTCCTTATTCTCCAGAATGTTAGGCGCAAACCCGCCTTCATCCCCCACGTTGGTGGCGTCTTTCCCATATTTCTCCTTGATGACATTCTTCAGGTTGTGGTAAACCTCCGCTCCAATGCGCATGGCTTCCCGGAAGTTTGCTGCACCGACGGGCAGGATCATGAACTCCTGCATGGCCAGCTTGTTGCCAGCGTGAGAACCACCGTTGATGACATTGAAGGCCTGGGGAGAGACGGAGAGGAGAAGTACAGCCCCTGGCCCAGAGACCCGCCCAGAACAGCAAGCCCCTCCCGTTTGACTGCACGGCTCACAGATACAGCTATGTGTGGCCATGAAATGCTCACCAGGCCTCTCCTGACAACTGCAATAACTACCAACAGAAGTGCTTACTGTTCTAAGCACCGGCTACTATCTCAGCGAATGCACACCATCCAACAAGGTAAGTACAATTTTCACCCTTGAATCAAAAGTCAAGGACTTGGGGTGCAGGGAAGTCCAGTCACCTGCTGGAGGTCACTCTTACCAAGCGGCAGAGGAGTTGGAGTTGTTAGCAGCTGAGGCTTCCAGAGCCTGCTTGTATCCACCATGCTGGGAGAGTCACACGTGGACAAGATCAAGACACGGGAGGTCTCAGGTTCCCATGAGAAAGTGAACGCTCCCAGCTGCTCATGTGGGAAGGTGAGAGAAGCCACTCACCGGCACTGGCAGGATGACCTCGGCGTTGCCAGCCAAGTCAGCAATGTGGCGGTACAGCGGCACCCCCTTCTCAACAGCTCCGGCCTTGCAGACAGCCAGGGATACTCCCAGAATGGCGTTTGCACCAAATTTAGCTAGAACACAAGAGAACTGAGCTAAATTGAGGTATTTCCTCCCGACCTCTCCTGCTGGCCTGCCCACCTGTGAGTGCCACCACACTGTATTCGCAACCTTTCTCTCTTCATCATATTTACTTTCTGGTTCAAACTAGAAATGCAAACAGCATTCCATGTGGGCTCATCTGCTTTTTCCCCTAAGAGAAAGCCCTTTCTTTGGTGTAAGGAACCCTGGAAAATTCCATCAATTGCTTGATTTATTGTAAAGGACAGGCGAGCCTCTTTCGAGTAACCCTGCAGACATGCTGCTGCCACCTGGTTATGCTCCTGATATTTAAAAACATGATTTATTACGGTGAGGCGAGGAAACTAGAAGAGACCTCAGACAGTCACGTAGCTCATCATTAGGGACCATATGACCTCTTCCCAAAGGACTTAAAAGGTCTTCAGGAGACGCCCCAATCTTCCCCAGCAAAGCCTCCATCTCAGGCCACTCACATTTATTTTCTGTTCCATCCATCTCTATCATCAGTTTGTCAATCTTCTCCTGCTCCACGACGCTCAGTTTCTACGGGGAGAAGGGAGGGTAAGCCGCTTGGTGTCACTCTATGTGTATGACCTCTGCACTCCTGTCATGGAAGTTATAAAACTTTGCAACTGTGCGAAGTCAAAATGGTTCTGTTATAAGTTTATTTGGTAGAGGAAAAGGGGAAAAATCAAAAGTAAACAGGGAGATGTGAAACTGCCTTTTCCTTGCTTTGACAGCGTCAGGCATTTCTCCAAGCACTGGAGAGCAACAATGAAAAATCTAAGATATAGCCCTTGTGTCATAAGGATTAGTCTAGTCTAAGGGAGTCCAAAGTTACATTATCCATAAGACAGAACTGTCGGGTGCATGCTAAATAAGGTATTACTACAAAGTAGTGTGACTTTTTGGGGCAATAAATAACAGAACTCATTGTTCACTCAAACGAGCTGCGCTCTTCAAAGGCAGGTTATGCTGCTGTCACTCTTGGCTATCCTCAATGATGGCAAACTGTACCATCTGACGGGAGATAGGATTTTTGAGGGTGGTCCAAAATCATTTAGCAATGTTTGATGAATGATCAAAATGAATATTTGTGGTGAGATTATAAAGTAATAAAACTGCTGTCTTGAAAACTGGCTCAAAGTAATTTTTTAATAAAAGTTGGCATTACTTTAAAAACTTAACTGTACCATAACAATGTATTTTATGTATAATGTTCTTTATACAAAAACTAAAATATGAAAAGAAAATCACTTATAACTCCATCACGCCATGTTAACAACTTGGCGTCTTTTGCTTTTTTGACAAAGCATCTTTGGAAAAAGTTAGCAGTCACCCAAGCAGATAGCTTCAGAGGCTGAGCCTCACTAAGAGTTAGACCAAAGCATGTTTCTCCCAAGGGGGAGAAAAAAGGTCCAGGAAAGCCCTGCTCATTGCGTTAGTCATGCCAGGTAAGGGCACCACAGCACAAAGAACAGGGCTGTGTGGGTGCCCAGGAGACTGGGACAGAGAGTGTGTGCCAGCAGGGCAGCAACAAGAAACCGCCTGGGGCCCAATTACAGAGGCCACAGGGGCCAGGGCAAAACAAGCAAGCCGGGGAGAGGAACAACAGAGGTGCACTGTGCCACCAGCACACAGGACAAATTCAAGAGGAGGGACTACACCCAAGGGGAACAGAGGAGGTGGCTGTGGCTGGGTGTGGAACTAGCCGGGGGCTTTCACGGGGTTCCCATCTTGGTAAGCACCAAGGGAGTTATGGAGGGAGGGGCCAGAGGGAGGATAAATGAGACAAAAAATTGCTGAGTGGGCTGGGTTGTTGGTCCCCAGCACTACTTCACCTACAGCAGCTCTGCTTTTATCTGCTTGACATATTGAGACTCCATGTAAGATTTTATTTAATAAGAGTTCCACTGTTTTTAAAGTCAGTAGAAATATAATAAATAATTCCATAGTTCATGAAAAATAAGTCAGTCACCATGGATACTACCTCCACCACCCCTAAGAGCTGCTTTTAAAATCTGGATCTTTATTTCCCAAAGGTCAAGATAGTTGGAAGGAAAAATCAAGGACCTAAGACAGTCTCCCATCTTTGATCCAATTCCATGCACAGTTAGGCGTGTACACCAAGGCAGAGGGCATGTTAGAAAAGGTGTAATTATTCTCATGCAAGACAGGGAATCCAACTGGCTTCTTTAGCTCTCAGAATAAGCTCTTCCATAAAGTGGAAAGCCCACTGGCCCAGGAGACGCTCTGGTGGCATTAATATATATTAGTTATCAGGAGGCAGGTCCTACCTTGCTAATCAGGGCAGGTGCAATAGTTTTATTGATGTGCTCAACAGCCTTTGAGACACCTAGAAGGAATAATCAAATCAAATTACTGACATTAATGAAAAACAGGCTTGAGCAGCATTGCTGGCAAGAACCACTGATATTAACCCCGATATTCAGAGCCCACCAAAAGACCTTCCATGGGACCTCCTTCAAACCCGTTGACCCCCCCAGAATCGGAGGACTTTCTGGCCCAGTCTGAGCGCTCTTACCTAGGACCCCAAGGGTTAGAGCCACACACAGAGCAACCATCTCAGAATGTCTCAAGGGAGGTTAGTTTGCAAGATCATGCACTGGAAACACCAGCTGCGGAAATTACAGGATGTCCAGTGTATTACCTGGGTGCACAAGGCTGGTGCCAGGAACTCATTAATATACTTAACGGGTCTGGAGACACCTGACCAGTAGAGATTGACAGAGAAGGAAAAAAGAAAGACTCAGAAGAGAACAGGCTGTGAAGGACACGGAGTGAGAGAAAGAAGAAACAGGAAGGCAGGAGAATACTGCAGGGGCCAGCAGGTCATCCTCACTACAATCAAGGCACAGCGCCGGCCGGCTTCAGACCAGCACCCGTCTGGGCGATCAGCGATGCTGGGGAGCTATTTGTAGTTCCTCGAGTGCGGCTGACAGCCTCCCCACGGCACAATCGCTGCAACTCTGGCCCATGTCTCCCAACCTTACTCCATCACTGCGCCTCTCCTGCATCCCTTAACACCTTTCTCCAAGACGTCCTCCCTGGCCCCTTGGAGGCTACAAACCATGGTCATACTGTGAGATTTTTCTGCCTCTCCCTGCTGAGAATGCATGTCTAGTCCCCCTGCTGTTCTGTAATCTGGCCACACAAGCTCTATCTACAGGAAGGTGAATGTTACAACACTCAAAGTCAATGCATACAGCCCACCAGAGGCTGGCTCGGCCACAGAGGGGGACTTCTGTGACTCAATCAACAGAAGAACAGACTACAACTGACCTGCAGGTCACCATTAATGGGAGCCATTGGCCAGACGTTCTCTGAGACCAGACCCTTAAGGAAAGCTGATGGTCTGGAAGGCCCACAGAGCCATCCTGGGAGAATGGCAAAGCTTTTCGTTAGTATTAGCTAACACGTCTTCTTATCCTTAGGTTCCCTGGCCTAACCAGGAGTCTTTCACAGGTTAGACAGACCACAACAGAACTAAGCATTACCACTCTTGCCCGAGTTTACAGGTTTAGGAAGGCTGGAATCAGTAAGCCAGCTCTCCCAGCTCTTCCAGGTGCGGTGCACACGCTCACCATTAACACTGTGGGCCAATCAGAGCTTTGCCACCCTCACACACAGGCCACGGGCAGGGCGGGAGGGAGGCCGTGACGGGCCAGGAGCAGGGCTGGAGGCATGGAATACGTGCTGGCTGCAGCCCCGCTCCACAGAGGCAGGCTGTGGGTTCCGACCCTTACCTTTCCCCATATAGCGGGTCTTGTCATTGTCCCGGAGCTCCAGTGCCTCATAGATACCAGTTGAGGCGCCACTGGGCACAGCAGCTCTGAAGAGACCTGGATGTTGAGGGAGAGACGAAAAACAATAACGGTTAAGAAATACAGTTACAGCACTCGCTCAAGGTCCCTCCCCACTCACAGATGGCATCTGCCATTAGGAAACACCGTTACTTCCCTCTACCAACTGGGAGAGTCAGATGGTCTCTTCTACCCGTCTCACGTTTTTATGATTCTGCAATGCAGACTCAACAGCGAAGCTGATAGATTTCTCTAGTTTAGAGCAGAGCTTCTCAAACTTTAATGCACACACATATCACCTGGGATCTTGTTAAAATGCAGATTCTGAAATGGGAGGTTCATGAGTTTGTGTCTCTAACAAGCTCCCAACTGGTGCCCTGCAGCTGGTCTGTGGACCACCCCCAGCAGCGCTGCCCAACAGGAATGTAATGTGAGCCACTTATGGGATTTAAGATTTTCTAACAGCTATGCTGAAGTTAAAGAGTAAAAACAGAGAAAATTAATCTTATTTAACCCAATATATCTAAAACATTACCATTTCAACATATAATCAATAAAAACATTATGAGGTATTTTATTTTTTATTTATTTATTTTTTAAAGATTTTATTTTATTTTCCCCCTCAAAGCCCCAGTAGATAGTTGTATGTCATAGCTGCACATCCCTCCAGTTGCTGTATGTGGGACTCGGCCTCAGGATGGACGGAGAAGTGGTGCCTCGGTGCGCACCCGGGATCCGAACCCGGGCCACCAGCATCAGAGCGCGCGCACTTAACCACCAAGCCACGGGGCCGGCCCTTGTGAGGTATTTTAGACAGTCAGCTCCAGAGCACTGTTGCTGAGTCACCCTCAGACCACTCTGAGATCGGGTTGCTGGCTTTCAAGTCTTGAAAGCGTTGGCTCAAGACCAATCTCTTTAGTTCATTTGCTTCAGTTTAGGCATCGATAAATGCTATTTTGGGGGTTCTCTGCAGGATAGGAAACCAGAAAACAGGATGGGTTGGTGGGGGAGAATAAAGACAATAACTGCACAGAGCTTAATAACACTAGACAACAAGGAAGCATTGAAGCGTGCAGTCCTGCAGATACAGAAACCAGCCACCTGGCTAAACCTACACGTGGAGCATAAAATGGCAGATCCTGGAGAAGGACAGCACCAAGAAGGGTACTGCAGACATCTGGTTATGGGGGTGGGCAGGTTCGGGGAGCAGGAAGTGTAGTCAGCCTCCCGAATCTACTTGAGACTGTAAGGAACTCCCCATCTGAGACACGTGAAGAACCAGTGGGTGTGTGGGGATGTGAAGGCAAATGAACAAAGAGCAAAATCAACCAGGTGTCATAATCAAATGACCTGCCAGTATGCCGGTGTCACTGCCGAGACTACATGTGAGCAGCAGCAGGACATACGTTCTTCTTGACACAGGCCCTAGCTTTCTACACATCCTTCAGGCACCAGACTAGGTGAAGAAGAAAGCAAGCAAGACAGATCCTAATGTTAACTACAGACCCAGGGTGAGAATGATGTGTCAATGTGGTTCAGCTGTAACACATGTACCATTCTGGTGGGGGTGCTGACAGTGGGGACGCTGTGCATGTGTGAGGACAGGAGCTATATGGGAACTCTCTGTACCTTCTCTTCAACTTTACTGGGAACCTAAAACTGCTCCAAAAAACAAATTCTAAGAAAGAAAGCAAAAAGTTATGACAAGCTCTTAACAAATCCAGGATTTCCTGATTTTTGAAAAGGATTAAGATACACAAAAGAGAAAGTTCCATTCATTTAAATTTCAAAAAACATTAATTTTGGTCATTTTGAAGTGTTTCAAACAAAATGCCCCCCTCCCAACAATCTTCTAGTGTCTTGGGTCTTTTTTCGTTTTTGTTGCAAGTCCATTAATTTCCAAGTGGAAAGTTCCACCCGCTGACTAAGCAAACCAATCTAAGATGAAAGGAAATTTTCAGCATCCTCTGAGAACCCATGGTATTCGCCCAAAAGCACATGCTCAGAAGAAATTTGGCTCTCAGAGTGACCGCCACCACGAGTAACAACAGGCAGAAGGTAGGTAGACTTTTGCCGAATGCTGTCTAGACTTGAGGGGCCTTTTCCCGGGCAAGGGTGAGAGGAGGAGAGAGGGGGAAGGGCAGGAAGGGCAGGGCTGGAGGTCTCACAGCCAGGACTGTGATTCACAGACGTGACTCAGCTCTAACTGGCAGGTCTCCGCCATGTGCTCAGCACCACTGGGTGATTCTGCCTGAAGCTCCTTTTCCAACCCCACCCATGACATCCATTTGGAAAAAAGCTGAGATATTGCTAGAGGGAAGACTAGGCTCTGAAGCACTGGATTTTTCTCAAAGTCAAAGCGGGGGGAGCTTTTAAGCGTCCCCATTCTCTTCTTTTTTCACACGGGCAAACCCCTCCTTGGGGCACTTACAGCCAGGTAGAAATAAGAGCCTCTGGAACGTCCCAACACCCAAAGGTAAGAACTATCCCAGATCCCTGGTTTAAGAGTGATTCCTGGAAACAAAGATAAGAGTGCTATAATTACACTTGCACTTGCTTATCTCTTTCCTTTTCAAGAGAGAAAGATCCATCCTATCACACCATATCAGCTTAACTGGTCACAGCAGGCTGTGAAGCAAAGCAGTGATGGGCCCTTTTAGGGACAAGGTATCGCCTTACTCCCCTACCTCACTGACCTAGGAGCCAACCTGGCTTGTTTTAAATACCAAGAAGCAGCAACATAAGGACTCCCATGCCCTACAGCACCCCCACACTCCCCCAGCCAGGAAGCACAACCTACCAGCATGTGCCGATCAGAAAGAAAGGCTTTTACAGTAAGACTTTTCTTTGCCTAAGGCCGTCATTTTTAAAAAGTTTAAAAAAAGGGCATGTGGTGGAAGGAACTATAGTAACAAAGGTGGCACATACCTTTTGAGGTACAGAGATCAACCTCAACAGTGGGATTCCCACGAGAGTCGAAGATCTCTCTGGCATGGATCTTGAGGATAGACATGGTGAATTTCTGTGGGGAAACACAGATCATATTTTCCACAAACCATAATGCAGCCTCAGCTCATTCATTCAAGGGATCACTTCTGAGAACTCCTAGACTTGAAAGAATCTGCATTGGACTAAATACTGGATGTAGGAAGGCTAACTAGAGTGGGAGAGGGCCTGCTGGAAAGCAGGAGGAATTGCTCCTAAAAAAGTAGGTTGGGCCCAGCTCTACAAGGCCTTAATCCCCAGCAGTTCAGGTCTCGTCCTATAAGCAAAGCCTGAACATATATGACCGTACTGGGGAGCAATCAAATACAACGGGAAAGATTAACGTGTTGATGGCATACAGAATGGCTGAAGAGGAGGCAGTCTGAAAACCGCTTATTGTCATTAGTTAACAATGAGGGTTGGCATGGCAATGGAAAAAGACCAAGGGGACATGAAGGTCCCAGGCAAACCCATCTAAGATAAAAAAAAAGGTGGGGTGGGGAGGGAACCAGGAGGAAAATCTGGTTTGTAGTGAAATAGTGAATTAAAAGATGGGGACATAATTCATCAAGTTAAACTTGAGGTAGCAGTAGGATGTTCAACTGGTAGATATTAGATAATTAGAAATTTTCAGTTTGGAGGCCAGGAGTGAGCTCCTTGGTCTGTGCACTGTGATCTTTGCCACTGCCAATTTCCAGGGCTTTCCAACCGCACAGTACTTGAGTCTTTAGCAAGACAGGACACATTAATAATGACATCTAATTAGTATTTCTTTCAAAGGGTATTTTACTCCATTAAAAAACTCAACTATGAAATGTCATGATTTGTAACTAGAGGAAAGATTCTATTTTTGAAGATACTCCAAGGGAAGAGGCTTCCTTTGAAAACATCTCAAAAAAAAAAAAAAAAAAAAAAAAGGTTTGCAGCTACAAAGTGCAAACAGCAAATTCTCAAAGAAAGGCCTTTTCCTTCCTGCCCCCACCGGCTCTCCAAGGAAGAAATGAATTGAACAACGTGTACGACTGAAGTGGATGAGAGGAATTGAATTAGTGTTCAGAAGCCATTATCTAACTGGGCTCCCCCCCAATATCTTCTCTGGAATGTTCTGAAGCAGAAAATGGCATCATTTTTTTTTCTTTTTAAGTTTCAAAATTAGATGCTGAAGTCACTTTTGTGGCTTTGTTTTCTATGTAACAATGGAGTTTTATTCATTAGCCAATAAAAAAATATCTAGTTTTTATCTACTATCTTACAAAAAGGCAAATTCAGTCAAACATGTTTTTTAATTTCAGTTAACTTTGAGTTTTGGCAAATTATATACCTGTGTAACACATTTGTCACCCCAAGAAGTCCCCTCAGCCAGTTTCCAGTCAACCTCCCCCCCCAACCCACTGTACTTGATGGATTTCAGATGCGCTTTAAAGCGCATCTTGATTACACTACCTCAGCATACAGCTATAGGAACTCATCTTTTATCTCATTTTAGTGACATAAGACAAAGTAATTAACTTATTTCACGATGTGAAAATAAAATCCAACTGATCTTTATATTGGATAGAAAAACTATTCTCCGAAGTCATTAAGGGTCAGGGAGAGGCTGGTCTGACCACACGGCTTCACCGCTTTGTGTGTGTCTGGACGGAACCCCGGACCACGGGCAGCATGAGCGGCCCGGGCCTAGGTGTGCCCTGGAGGCAAGTCAACCGACGGGCCACACAGCCCAGACCACGCTGCAGAGGGAGAGGTGAACAGGAAGTTTCCTCAAAGTACACCTTTTTTAGGTCAGATCAGGGGCCGACTGCTGGCGGCCAGCCAGGGGCGCCGGGAGCAGCTCGTGCCCGACCAGGGCGAGGTCGCCTGGACCGCTTCCCAGCGATCCCCTGGCTCAGCCGCAGCCACTCAAGAGTAAGCATCTTCTGGAGTTGTAGCCACTGCCCATGTCGGAGCAGCAGCTTCCTGGGCATCTCTCCTTTCCCTGCCCCTGCCTCCACTTTAGGGAGGGCCTGGCTTGCATGAGCACCGGGATCAGGCCTGGACTGCTCCCCAGAACCTTCCCCTCTCCACGCCTGCTCTCGTAAGCGGCCTGCGCCTTCTGGTCCTGACCTCCCAGCACAGTTACGCGGCCCTGCAACTCCGCAGTCACTTGTTGAGCAGCACCCTCCCCTCCGGAAAAAGCAGGCGCCGCGCCCCGCCTCGGGCCGGGGTGCGCGACTCCGGCCGGGGACTCGGCTCGCACGCGCCGGCGCGCCCCTTCCACGTCCCCGCCGAAGCCCCGGGCACGCCGTCCGGGGAGCAGGAACCCCCGGAGGACCCCGCGCCGCCCGCCTGGGTGCGGGCTCGGCAGCCCTTCCCCGAGCACTCACCTAGCCGCCGGATGTCGCGCCCGGGAAGAAGCAGAGAGTGCTGCAGACACCGAGGGAAGCGTTAAGCCAAAAGGTCTGCGCGCTCCCACTGCCCCGAGCTCGTCTCCGCGCCGCCCCTCCCGACTTCCTGCCCAGCTCGGGAGACCCCGCCCACTTCCCGCCCCCTCCGCGACGCCTCGCCATTGGCTCCCCGCGCCGTCACTCAGGGCCTCGCCTATGGCCGTCACGGCGGCGGGGACGGGGGGACGATGACCTGGGGGGATGGGGCGGGGCTGGGGGGCACCTAGTGCACCGCGGCTGTGTGGGGGTGCAGGCGAGCCCCCGCCCCGCGGGGACTCCCTGGCCAAGCAGCGTCTGCGGCGCCGGGGCCCGGGGGCGGGGCGGGCTGGCCCGGCCGGCATGAGGGCTCGGAGCTCCGTCACGTACTCCGAGTCCTGCACGCACACAGCGTCCCTCCGCCGGCGCACGCCCGGCCCCCGACCTTGGTGACGACCTTCGCGGCCCGCCCTGCCGGCCCTTCGCCCCCCTGCCCCGCAGCGTGGTGCCGGAGACCCCGTCGGCCTAGAGACGTTGGCGGCTGCGCGCCGCGACCCCGCTCCCGGGCCGCAGAGCCGCGTGCCGGGGGCCACGTGCGCCTTCCCGCGCCTGCGCGCTGCGCCCCACCGCGCCCCCCGCCGCCCGCCGAGGTGACCCCGTCCCTTTGTCCTTGTGCGCCGGTCAGACATGAGAGCCAGGTGGCTGAGAGGCAGTTCACTTTCCTTTAATTTCAGCTAATACTTCTTGAGCGCGGCCTGCGTGCCAGGCACATCTCCACGTGCGCCCCAGAGTTAATTCATTCAATAGCTCTTGTTAATGTTGCTTTTTGCAAGGAGACTTAATATCCCTCGCTTTACCCCCGGGGTAGATCAGATGTGCCTGGATGCATGTGAACCATCGTGTATAATGATTTGGACAGGAATTTCACACAGACCCGGGAGATTTCTCAAAGTTCAAACCAGATAATATTCCATGGTAGTCTGGCAAATGAAAACCAGGAAGGGGCGGCTGCAGTGATTTACCTTTTTGTTCAGGAATTGATACTCATTTTTTTTTTTTTTAAAGATTTTATTTATTCATTTCTTTCCCCCCAAAGCCCCAGTAGATAGCTGTATGTCATAGGTTCACATCCTTCTAGTTGCTGCACGTGGGACTCGGCCTCGCGTTGGACGGAGAAGCGGTGCCCTGGGGCGCACCCGGGATCCGAACCCGGGCCGCCAGCATCAGAGCGCGCGCACTTAACCGCTAAGCCACGGAGCCGGCCCTTGATACTCATTTAAAATCAGTCCTGCAGCACATCCCCCGATCGCTTCCATTTCTATGACAGTTATATTTCTCAGCATTCGTCTTGGTCTGTAAGTCTGAGAGCTAAAACGTCTCCATATTTTCCACATTGCCTTGCATAGAGAGATTCAAATGTGTATTTGAATTTAATTCCTATTTCTTCTGGCTAGCTGCAAAAACTGTTTTTCTTCCTTCCCTCCTGGCATTTTTATCTCCCCACCTACTGGCTTAGGTTTCCAAGGCCTTGGGTAAAGGTGATGGTCTGTTGAGCCCACGGTATTTGTTCTCCGTTGACTAAGAAGCAGGAACTTTAGGATTAAATTCAGCAAAAAAGCAATAAGGAAATTGTAAAATATTTCACTGAAGAATTAGATGAATTTTGCAAGCAGAGTTGATGATTTCACCAGCAGGACGCTAATGTTTCAGACTGCTTAAAACCAAGATCCCAGCCCCATGACTCAGCAGCTAAACCAACAGCCAACATTTCCTAAACCTTAAGAACTTTACAGAAATCACTTAGAGCTCTTATTTTCAGAGCAATTCTAAGGCGTGGCCCTGAAAGGGCTCCAAAACAATCTCTTTTATTTTACATTAAAAGGGTTAGAGAGATAAAGATAGAAAGACATGACTCTTCTAACTGCTCTCTGGCCAGAACCAGTGAATCGAGCAGGAAATCAGATGCAGAACATGATCTCAGACAGCTGCTGTCGCAAGATTCTTGGAGGCCACAGCACAGTGTTCTGTGCACTTTGACCTCAAATTGTAGCTCAAATGTTAATGATTGGTAGAGATGCCCTCAGGTCTTTCCCCAAATCCACAGGCTGCCAAATGCTGTTCCTGTCTCCACAGCTCCTGAGGCTTTGTTGGCAGGTGTGGGGCTCACATTTGCCTGCACTCCAGTGCAGGGGCATTTACCTTGTTACAGCTGTTTTGTTATTATTTGTCACTCACAGTACGATTGTTGAGCAATTTCACTGCAGTGGCATACCAAAGGCACTTGCCTTGCTGGTGGGCAGGAAGAGGAAGTGAGTGTCCAAGGCTACTATCAGAAGACCACCCAGGAAGCACTGCAGGTAGCGCCTGCAACACATTTGCAGGTGGGCACCAGGGTTGAGGGAAGGAGAATCTGCAGCATCCTCTGACCCGCCTGGGTTACAGATTCTGTCTGTGGGATGTGCACCCCTGGTTGAAAACTGCTGGTCGACTGAAAAAGTGACATGCCTCTTTGGAAGGTGGGTCTCTAGCCAGATAGGAAACTTCAGGGTTGAATAAGTGGCCCAAGGGAGGAAAGAGATCATCTGAGAGCCGAAGGCCCTCAGGGGATGCAGGTGGATGGCCCCTCCTTGTGATCGTGAGGTTTGTGTTTGTCTGTCATCATTTCACATATGCCAAAGACTACATAAAGTGTATCTGGTGTAAAGAATAATAAATGAACGTCCGTGTACCCACCACCAGCTTAAGAAATGGGACACTGGCAATGCCAGTAAGGTCCCTTGTGTATTCTTAGGCCACAGAGGTGATCACTACCCTAAATTTTGTGTTTATTATTCCCTTGCTTTTTTTTATGGTTTTTAAATACAAATTTTGAACTTTGTATAAATGGCATCATGTTGTTTGTAGCCTTTTGCTATAATTCTTTTTTTTGCTCAACTTGACATTTGTGAGCTCCATCCCTCTAACTGTGGATGGTTGGTTTTCAGTGCTATATAGTATTCCATTGTGTGAATAGCACACGTTTTCCTGTCAGTATACATTTGGGTTGTTTCCTGGTTCTTTTTTTCTTGTTACCAACAATGCTGCTATGAACTTTGTTGCAAATGTCTTCTGAGCACAGGCAAGAGTTTCTCTAAGGCATATACCTAAATCATACATCTAGATGTGGAATTTCTAGGTCATGGGTATAAACATCTTCAACTTTGTTTTCTAAAGTATCTGTACCTCTATGCGCTTCCCCCAGCAGCCTATATGAGTTCTGACCCAGCTTTATAAAGAATTAAATTCAGGGCCGGCCCCGTGGCTTAGCGGTTAAGTGCGCGTGCTCTGCTGCTGGCGGCCAGGGTTCGGATCCCGGGCGCGCACCGACACACTGCTTCTCCGGCCATGCTGAGGCCGTGTCCCACATACAGCAACTAGAAGGATGTGCGGCTATGACATACAACTGTCTACTGGGGCTTTGGGGGAGAAAAATTAATTAATTAATTAAAAAAAATCAAATTCAGCTCTTCCCTTGCATTTTTTTCTAGAAATTTGATGGCTTCTCAATTTACCACCAAGTCCTTCACTTAAAGAAACCCACGTGTCCTCTCTGTAAACTGCAGTCAGCATTGTGCCTTTATGATGGCTTTGAGGGCACCTCTTAGGGCCTCCCACTGTCAACAGCCCCCTCCCCACCATCTTCAAAGCTGACCTCACAAAGTCAGGAAGTAGGGATTGGGCAAGGCGCATGTTTGGGAAGACAGAAGGGAGGCAGCACAGTATGGTTTTTAAACAAAGCCATTGCTAGAAGGGCATGTATCAGGGGTGCCCAAATGGGAGGAGTAAGTAGTAGGGGGATTAAAGAAAAAAAAAACCCAAGGAAGTCAGGGAAGCAAGGAGCAGGCACCCAGCGAGCAGAGATCTCCTTGGAGGAGCTAATGAATGAGGGAGCCAAGTGGAGACTGAGTGGGGCTCTGAACCAACAGGAGAAAATCAGAGGAAAGAGTCTCTATCTTGTGTCAAAGAGCTCTGCGTGGATCCTCTTGTGCCGGAGCTCATTTATCTTTGAAATGGGTGCAATAATACCAACCCCAGGAGGCAGTCTTGAGCTGTAACACCCCAGGTGGCTCCTATCATCAGTTTGGGAGTCATTACTGAATGCTAGAATGGAGGCCCGGAAGGCACTGATGTCTCTAAAATAGCAGGGACAGTAGGTCCCCAGAGCAGTTTTCTTTTCATCTCTGTCTGTTCCCACCCACTCTGTCTCACAGTTCTTATGGTTGTCATTTGAAGAGGACCAGGGCGGCTGCAGCCGTGGGCCCAAGAAACCCTGATCTGCAGCCAAGAGAGGGCTCCTCCTGCCTGTCCGCTAGGCCGGCAGCACTGCTAGAGCAGGAGTGCAGGACCCTGCGATGGCCCCACTGCAAAATGCCAGTCACTGGAAGGAAGGAGCCGTCAGATGACACAGTGCGTGAGCTCCAGATGGAAAAGCAAGAGCCGAGTTCTCCTTTCAGAAGGCACTGGCCCCTTGTGATTCACTGAGAGTAGGGTTTTTGCAGAGGCTTTGCGTGGACCACAGTTAATGAGAAAATTCTCCCTCCACCTATCACAGAGATGTTACTGAGGCCTTATCACCTGCCAGGTATAACTCGTTGAATCCTCACGACAAGTCCATGAATAGGTTCCATGTGATCTTCTCCACTTCTCAAGGCACAGAGAGGCTGGCTGACTTGGCCAAGCCTGCAGCTAGTGAATGGAGGCACCGGGGGACCAACCCAGGCAGCCTGGCTCCCCGCCCTCGCCCCCAACCACTTGGCATCGGCTCCTCCAAGATGAAGTTCACCTCGTCTGTGGATTCGAATGAGAGGCCACAACACTAAACTTAGTCCAAGGAGCCTTCCCTTAGTTTGCATGTCTACCCTAGGACCATAACCATACACAGAACTGAACTGTAGCAGCTTCAAGATTTGAGAAACATTGCTCAGGAAGCCTTCATATCTGCTTGATACTATATTCTCTCTAGACCAGGCTTGTAGCTGGAAAGAGAAAGCAGCTTGCAGAGGCAGAGTGGCAGTTACATTGTATCGCAATTCAAGTTCCAATTACAAAATGTCCCCAACCCCATACTGGTGATGGAATTTTCTGGTGTTTCCTAAACAAATGGTACAAACTTTCTCTGATTTCCCACAAAAAGTTTTCCACAAACTTGACAGTTCCCATGAGGTGAGCTCCCTGGACCTCCTGCGTTGGAATTCCCTGACTGATCTTGTGTCTTGTTTGTTCGTGTGTGTACTGATGGTCGGGAGGACGCTGAGGAGGGAATGGATTTCAGCACAGCAGTTGTCAGAGCCTGTTAGGATATTCTTTTGGCCCGAAGAGAAATGCAGACTGGGCAGATTTATAACTGGCTGAATGGGTCTCCTAAGGGGCTGATCTCAAACTGAAGGCTCGCTCCTAGATGAGGGTAGTGAGGACATGCTGCTAAAAATTTGCAGATCGCCAGAGCCAGGCAGGACAGCTGCGCTCAAGATTGGCTGACTCAGGATTTGCACCAGACAGGCCAAGCAAGGAGCCACATTGATAAACTGCCCCCTTTTGAGGGGCTTCTGCCACACCCACAGCCACTGTGGAAGAGTTTCTCAGACTGGGCAGGCCTTTACCACCGAACACAGCTGACTGGACCCAGGATCAGCACTAGAGGTGGCCTGGCCTGACATGTCTGCCCAGTAGGAGCATGTCACAAAGAACTGTGGGTGACTGGCCAACCAAGTTTGGATTCAGGATCTACGAAGAGACTGATCTGCTGGTGGAAAAGTGCAGATGTAGAGAGACGTGGAACAGGTGGTAAGCAGAAGCCATGAGGCTGAAAAACGAGGAAGCAGACTCGGTGGGGCGGCGGGAAGCAGCGCAGTGTCTGTGGTTGAGGGCTGTAGGGAGAGTGGGTGTGGCTCCGCACCGCTGCCTTATGAAGCTGCCAGATCCAGAGCTGTAGTGACGTGTCGTTCTCAGGAGGAGGCATGTCCAGCTGCTCCGCTTCCTGCCGCCCTGCTTTCCTGGGGTCCGTCCAGGGAGCCCCCATGGCTGAGGAACCCATGTGGGTCTCGTGCTTTGCGATCTGAGAGATCCCAACAGACTCCTCCCAACCAGTTGCAGTGAAGGCCCAAATCTGATTCAATGAAAAGAGAGAGTCCACAAATGGGAGGAGTGATTTAAATGTGTCACTACGGTAACTGTTTATGGAGCCCCTACTGTGTGCCAGGCACTGGGGATAGCAAGGAAAAAACTAAACAAAACAGGCCCTTAACCTCAAGGAACTTACCTTCTAATGGGTGGGTGCAGGAAGGCAGACAGTATTGAAGAGTACATGTGGATATATACGTGGCCGGTGTCAGAGGGACGTTCGAGCAGAGACGTGAGGAAACGAGTCACTGGGAAGAGTGTTCTCATCAGATGGAACCTAGTATGTGTGAGGAATTGAAAGAGACCATGGGCCAGGGCTGGGGGCTGGGGGAGAGTGTAGGACCGGATGCCATGGGCAGGTGGGTGGGATCTTGTGGACAACTTGAAGGCCTGTGGACTTCACCCTGAGCAAGAGGAGGTTCCAGTAGGTTTTGAGCAGAGGAACGGCATGCTCTGACTTCTGTTTTTGAAGGATCACTCCAGCTGCTGCTGAAGAAAGACTAGAGCGCATGTGTCAGTTAGCTGGTGCTCCATGACAAGCCCTCCCAAAACTTAGTGTCTTAAAACAACAGCTGTTTTCTTTGCTCTCAATTCTGTGGGTTGACTGGGGCTCAGCTGGCAGTTCTTCTGTTGATCTCACTTGGAGGGTCTCACATGGTGCTTTTAGGTAGAGCTAGCACATGCAAGATAGCCTCTGCTTTAGTTTCGTAGGACTGCCTTAACAAATTATCACAAATTGGGTGGCTTAACACAACAGAAATGTATTCTCTCATAGTTCTGGAGGCCAGAAGTCTGAAATCAAAGTGTTGGCAGGGTTGGCTCCTTCTGGAGGCTCTGAGGGGGAATCTGGTTCTTATCTCTCTCCAGCTTTGGGCGGTGGCTGCCAATCCTTGGCGTTAGTTGCCTTCGCAGCTGCGTCACTCCAGTCTGACTCTGTGGTCACATGGCATTCTCCTTTTGTATTTCTGTGTCTCTGTGTCCACATTTCTCTCTCTTTTTATGAGTGCCGGTCACACTGGATATAAGGTGCACCCTAATCCAGTATGACCTCCTCTTAATTTGAGTACACGTGCAAAGACTCTATTTCCAAATAAGGTCATTCACAGGTTCTGAATGGACATGAAGTTTTAGAGGACACTATTCAACACAGTACAGCCTTCTGTTTTGCAGGATATCTCCCTGCAGCCTCTCATCATTCAGTAGTCTAGCCCAGGAGTTGACAGACTATGACCCATGGGCCAAATCTGTTTTTGTAAATAAAGTTTTATTGGAACACAGCCACACTCCTTTATTTACATATTGTCTATGGCTGCTTTCAAGCTGCGATGACAAAGTTGAGTAGTTGCAACAGGGATCGTAAGGCCCACAAAGCCTAACCTAACCCTTTATAGAGAAAGTTTGCCCATGCCTGGTCTGTCCTAGCTCCTCACGTGGCAGCCCAAGAAGCAGGCATCCAAGAGGACAAGACCCAGTGTGCACGAGCTGATGGAGAGGCCTCTTGCTGATGTCCCATTGGCCAGAGAAGGTCACGTGGTCAAGGCCAGAGTCAGTGGGGGAGGGGTTACCCATAGGTATGGATACCAGGAGGTGGGCTCATTGGGGCCACCAAAGAAACCGTCTACCAAAGCGGGCAGGGCTGGAAATAGGAGGCCCAGGGAGGAGACTCACCTTCTAGGGGAGAGAACGCGGTGGCTCCATGGGTCTCTGGGGTGGTAGCAGTGGATGCGTGAGAAGTGATGGGATTCCAGGTGTATTTGCAAGCAAAGCTGATGGTTTTTGCAGATGGACTGGTTGTGGGCAAAGCACACGATTATTTATTTCCACCCCACTTACTTCCAAAAAGGATCTGAAATTCCTTGAAGAAAGTTGTGTGCAATAAAATCAATACATATGAAATGAAGACCAGAAAGATAAGCACGAAGTGATCAAGGGAGAGGGGCAAACAGGCACAGGTGGGGGAAAAACATGGCAACAGGGCTGCCCTTGGCCCAGAGGGCAACTGTGTGGGGATAAGATAAAGGAACCTCTTCCTCGAGACATTTTTCTTCCACCTTAGGAGTCTATAGTTACAATAAAAATACAACAGTGTTAAAATGAGAAAGACGGCCGTGATGGGACCGGTGCTTCTTTAGAGGCAGTACCCTTGGGTGATGCATGCCCTGACCACACGTCTGCAACGGCCCTGTTTGGGGGCTTAGTTCACTGTAAGCGCTGGGGGTGTGATTGGCCAGCGTGATGTTGAGTATGTCAAAGAGGATTTTGGAAGGACTATTGATGAGTTTGCTTCCATTAAAGCCAGGAAAGTAAAATTATAATCGATTGTTTTTTTGGTATAAGTAAAATATTTAAACTTAAAATAATGTTGTGAGTTTTAATACACCAACTTTTCAATTTTTAAATATTTTTCAACCACTTTAATGTTCTGGAAAAAATCAATTATTAAAAAAATACAAAAAAACATGTATTTGGGGGCATATCCTCTTGCGTCAGTTTCCAATATTACAGGTCTTCTTATTTAAAATTTTGATATTTTGCTCATTGTGGGGTTTTGGTGTTAATTTTGATGTTTTAAAGTATAATTTTTCTTGATTCCTGGGTTTTTGGTGCCCGCCTGAATTTGCGCCCCAGGTAAGTGCCTCACCTGGCTCACCCTAACTCCGGGCCCAGGGTGATGGGGCAGCTGATACGTAAGTGGCATTAATAGAAGATTCCCTTCCAGCATGAAGGTCGTGCTCAGTTCTGAGTAACAAGCCCACATAGGACCCCTCTAGGGAGGCAGGATGGGGGGACGCAGGATCCCACCCCACTCCTGTCCCCCCCAGAGGAGAGCAGACTTTGGGGGACCTGAGAACTGAACAAGAGCTATTGAAGGATTACTGCGCAGCAAAGGGCATAGATTTAGTCTCTGTGGCTCCAGAAATGAGGACAAGGACTGCAGAGAGAAGGTCCCAGGGAGGTGAGAGCAACTCAAAAGAAAGTAGAAGGGACCATTTCCAAAATGAATGTGGTTCCCACCGCTGGGAGCTGTTCAGGGAGTCTGGGGCCTGCAGCTGCTCCCTCTGTGTCAAAAGGGTTTTGTAGTATGTATATATACTTAAGGTGAGTCAAAATTAATTTACTTCCAATCCTTTTGAGATTTTTGAAATATCTTTAAGATCGTTTGTGAAACCCTGGGATTAAAAAAAAAGAAAACAAACAAAACCCCAAGGCTAATCTCAATTAAAAAAAAAAAAGACATACAACATAAAAACCGTAAAAAAAACCCCAAAACCCAAGCCTGAGAATTAACATCCCAGGCTCCCGCCTCTTTTTCCATTCATCACAAATAGATTTTTGGATCCAGCAAAGACAAAGATGCTTCTGTTACTTTCCAATTAAAGTCTGTCCCATTTGGACACCGTCCCAGGCCTCAATAATGCAGTGCTTATGCACAGACTCCTAGCGGGAGAGAGCCCATCCTGGGCCAGTGCCAACGTCCCTGACTTGGTCCCATCCTAATGGTGTCCTTATCACTCTAGATAGAAGCGTTTACTCCTCGTGCCAGATCCACAGATACCAGCTCCCCAGGCAGGAGTTTACATCTTGGCAGTGCCTCTTATATTGTGAGTTTAATTTATTCTCAGTCATCAGAAGAGTCGATATACCTTGTTCCTTTTTTGGGAAGCACATTTTCTTAATCTGGGCAGGAGTCCCATGAACGAGTTGTTAGAGGCGCAAGGAATGCCCAAAACTGTGTGCAAATGTGGTGTGTCTGTGCACGTTTTCTGTGGTGAGGGGTTCTACTTTAAATTCCTGCAGGGATCTATGGCCCCAAAAGATTAAGAACCGCTGCTCCAGAGAGTGCCCTGAATAATTTTGTCGTTGCATATTTATATCCCTGGAGGAAATGAATTAACTTTTCTATAAATTCTGTAAAATGTCGCTCTATTTTCTGAGCTCAGATCATTACAGCTTTCCACTTGAAGCTCAGGGACTCTGTAGTGAGCTGCAAAGCTCTCAGCACTTGCAGAAGGAACTCATTCATTTTCTCCCCTCCCCTCCCAGCTCCTCAGGAGATGTCCTTGGAAACAAGAGGCAAGACTCCTCATGTGTGTTGTCCTGGTTCCTAGTCCCTTCTTGTGCAGATCCTTCCGATGCAGGGCCAGGCAAGTGCTCCCTTGCATGTGTGTTGGGTGTAGGGTACGTATAGGGTACTAGTGTACATCAAAGTCAGAGAACATGGCCCTCTCCTTCACTAGAAGCCTCTTTAATTCTGGCATTTACTCCCCAGAAAAACAGTTAGGAGCCTAGCTGGGCATCTTCTGGAGGGAGGCGGGGAGGGGGTCCCCCTCCTTAGCAGGCAGCATTACCTCCTGCCAATTTAATTTGGAGCAATGCCTTGGGCCAGAATCTATGGAAACTATGCCAGGAGAAGGTAATCAAAAGGAAAAAAAAAGACATCAACTTCTACCAGCCATACCAGCAGTTTATACCTTTCAGAGAGGGTTACATACCCTTTTGAATTTGGGGTTCTCGCCCAATAAAATAATGTTCATTCCTGTGTAGATCCACACAGAGTTTGGGGGTGTTCTTAGTCATAGACAAGGGAAAGCGCACCCCCCTCACGTTTGCTTTCCGCATGAGCTATTCAGAAAAGTTCTGCCTGCCGCAACGTTTATTAAATACCTTCCACCCACCAGCTCAGTGCTGGGGATTCCAAGATGAGCCAGATGCAGTTCCTGACTTCACGGCACCTGGGCTGGCTGAGTGGACAAAAGCATACACAGCTATGATGCAAAATTAAACATTGAAGGGGTCCGGAATGTGCCATCGTGGTATGAGAATTATTTTGAGCTGAAGGCATTTGAGAATAGAATTTTTTTTTTTTTCTGAACTTCCTTACCTGTGTAAAAGCAGAACATCCCCAAATAACTCAATTGTCATAAATCCCTTCCCTGGAAGCAATCAGGGAAGATTGGCTCTTATAAACAGACATTGCCACGAAACTATCATATCTCCCATCTGTTCTCCTAAGGACCCTTCTCCCCGTCCCTTGCCCTATTAAGATGGTATATAAGCCCCAAATTCTAATTACTTCCTTGAATCACATTTTTATGTAAACTCTCCTACGTACGTGAATAAAAATCCGTCCTTTCTCTTGCTAATCTGTTTAATTTGCAGGCCCCTAAAGAGTGAACATAAGAGAGTAGAGGAAAAGTTTTTCCTCTCTGTCAATGTCTTAACTGGGGTAGCGATGCCTCTGGTTTCTAATTTGTGTTGAAATATGATTCAAGCTACACACTCTAAAGTTACCTTGCTATTCCTCTGCTGGTCAAGGCTCATTCAACAAATATTTATTGAGGGCCCACTATATGCTGGGCACTGTTTTTAGGAGCTGAAGCAAGAACAGAGAACAAGGTAAAATTCTTGCTCTCATGGCGCTTACACTCTGATGCAGAAAATAGACAATAAGAAAGTAAATAGATAGCTTGTCAGTTGGTGGTAAATGCTATGGAGATCATTAATGCAGGTCTCGGGGAAACGGGGTGCTGGTGGGGCGTGTAGCAACAGTGTGTTATGTGATCCATGTAAATCAATTTCTCCATATAAAATTCCAGCAGTGCATATCTTTAGAGACTCTCCCAGTTTTTTTTTTTTAATAGGGCAGAAAAGAAGTTGAGTTTTTTACTACTTCCTTTTAAAATTACAAAAGTACTCTATGCTGGTTATTATATAATTCAAACAAAACAGAAATATACTCCTTTCCTATCTCTCCCTATTTCACTACCCACTGTTAACAGTCTGGTGTGTGACCCTCCAGATTTTTTCTATGCCTGTTCCCAGAAACATATACATATTCATATAGAGATGGATACATACTTAAAAAAAAACTCAAATAGAATAATGCTCGATATATTGTTCTGCAATTTGCTCTCCCCCCACCCCATTATATCACATGTATCTTTCCAGGAACACCACGGCAGTTCATCTGCCCTCGCTCTTCTTACGGCTGCATTGAATGTCATAGTTTAAATATCACACATGATTTAATTAGTGTCCTGCTTCTGGACGTTTAGGTTGCTTCCAAATTTTCACTCTTACATGTAGGTCTGCAACAAACATCCTGAGTGTACGAGTATTTCTGTAGGACAGATTTCTAGAATTTGAACTGCTCGGTCAAATGGTACCAATGTGTAACATTGTCACAGATATTGCTAAAATGACTGTACCCATTTACCATTGCCACCCTGTCAGCAAAAGAGAGCTCGTGTCTCTGCATCTTTTCCAACATTTGATAATACTGGTCTTTTAATTTTTGCTAGTCTGTGAGATGAAAAGCATTATTTTGCTTTAATTTGTATTTTTATAAGTGTTGGTTAAATTAAGCTTCTTTTCCTGTTTGTTTCTTAGCCCCTCCAGTTCTGTAAGCAGAAGGAGTGGGGAAGGGGTCAAGAAATTTGAGACTTGCTCTTCTGTTGGCTTCACCCAAGCCGGGAGTCCTGTGGAAGTGGGGCAGACTTCTCTTTCACAGGCTTGGCGACTCCTTTGCACTTTAATTGAGATTAGCTTGAAAATGCAAACAAACTCTGTAGGAAATAGAGATCATCTACATTTATAAGCAAAAAACTCCTACAAAACAAAAAACAAGGGCCACCAAATTGTTAGATCACCATCAGTTGACACGATTAAGCTTGCATACATTTTTAGTATTAGCTAGAATAATGTTGTGTAAATTTCATACTTAAAAAAAAAATACCATCAAGCCATCTATTTAAGCCTTTAAGCTTGCGTCTCCCCAGTCGACTACAGATGGAGGTGGCGACTTATGTCCTCGTGAGCCTTAGGACAAGTAGAAAGGAGAATTAGTGGCTAGTAGGGTATATAGTAGGACCCAGTAGGACCTTAAAAAGTGTTTATTGACTGTATTAAATGAAAAAAAAAAATTCCCTTGTTTTCTGAAAGCAGTCTGAAGTTCGTGAACCAAGATCAGAACAAAAGGACAAAGCCACTGGGAAACAGTCTTTTAAAAATAGCCCTTTTCCTTTTACAAAAGTAGTCAGAAATTTAGAAAATACAGACAAATGAAAAGAAGCAAAGAAAACCCACTCATCATTCCACAAACAATCCTATTAACAATTTGGAGATTGTCTTTATTTTTTGTGTAACATCTTTATTTAGATAGAATTCATATAATATAGAATTCACCCATTTAAAGTACAGGATTCAATTTTTTAAAGTATATTCACAGGGTTTTGCAACCATCCCCACAATCTAATTTTAGAATATTTTTGTCCTCCCTAAAAGAGACCCCTACCCATTAGCAGATAATTCCTTTCCTCCCCAGCCCTAAGCAACCACTAATCTATTTTCTGTCTCTGGAGAGACAAAAATTTGCCTATTTTGGATACTTTAGGCAAATGGAATCATACAATATGTGACATTTTGTGTCTGGCTTCTTTCATTTACCATAATCTTTTCAAAGTTCATCCATGTTGTAGTCTGTGTCAATACTTCATTTCTTTGTTTTTTTTTCCTAATAACAAAACATCACTTTTTTATTTTATTTTTTTATTTTTTGTTTATTGCAGTAACATTGGTTTATAACATTGTATAAATTTCAGGTGTACATCGTTATACTTCTATTTCTGCATAGATTACATCATGTTCAACACCCAAATACTAATTACAACCCATCACCACACACGTGCCGAATTATCCCTTTCGCCCTCCTCACTCCCCCCTTCCCCTCTGGTAACCACCAATCCAATCTGTCTCTATGTGTTTGTTTATTGTTGTTATTATCTACTACTAAATGAAGGAAATCATACGGTATTTGACCTTCTCCCTCTGACTTATTTCACTTTGCATAATACCCTCAATGTCCATCCATGTTGTCACAAATGGCTGGATTTCATCGTTTCTTATGGCTGAGTAGTATTCCATTGTGTATATATACCACATCTTCTTTATCCATTCGTCCCTTGATGGGCACTTAGGTTGCTTCCAAGTCTTGGCTATTGTGAATAACACTGCAATGACCACAGGGGTGCATGTATCTTTACGCGTTGGTGTTTTCAAGTTCTTTGGATAAATACCCAGCAGTGGAATAGCTGGATCATATGGTAGTTCTAGCCTTGATTTTTTGAGGAATCTCCATACTGTTTTCCGTAGTGGCTGCACCAGTTTGCACTCCCACCAGCAGTGTATGAGAGTTCCCTTCTCTCCACATCCTCTCCAACACATGTTGTTTCCTGTCTTGTTAATTATAGCCATTCTGACGGGCGTGAGGTGATATCTCATTGTAGTTTTGATTTGCATTTCCCTGTTAGTTAATGATTTTGAACATCTTTTCATGTGTCTGTTGGCCATCTGTATATCTTCTTTGGAGAAATGTCTGTTCAGGTCTTTTGCCCATTTTTTAATTGGGTTGGTAGTTTTTTTGATGTTGAGATGCATGAGTTCTTTATATATTTTGGAGATTAACCCCTTATCAGATGTATTGTTTGCAAATATCTTCTCCCAGTTGTTAGGTTGTCTTTTCGTTTTGTTGATAGTTTCCTTTGCTGTGCAGAAGCTTTTTAGTTTGATGTAGTCCCATTTGTTTATTTTTTCTATTGTTTCTCTTGCCCGGTCAGACATGGTGCTTGAAAATATGTTGCTAAGACCTATGTCGAAGAGCGTACTGCCTATGTTTTCTTCTAGAAGTTTCATAGTTTCAGGTCTTACATTCAAGTCTTTAATCCATTTTGAGTTAATTTTTGTGTATGGTGTAAGGTAAGGGTCTACTTTCATTTTTTTGCATATGGCTATCCAGTTTTCCCAACACCATTTGTTGAAGAGACTTTCTTTTCTCCATTGTATGTTCTTGGCTCCTTTGTCAAAGATTAGCTGTCCATAGATGCGTGGGTTTATTTCTGGGCTTTCGATTCTATTCCGTTGATCTGTGTGTCTGTTTTTGTGCCAGTACCATGCTGTTTTGGTTACTATAGCTTTGTAGTATATTTTGAAATCAAGGAGTGTGATACCTCCAGCTTTGTTCTTTTTTCTCAGGATTCCTTTAGCTATTCGGGGTCTTTTGTTGTTCCATATAAATTTTAGGATTCTTTGTTCTATTTCTGTGAAAAATGTTGTTGGAACTTTGATAGAGATTGCATTGAATCTATAGATTGCTTTAGGAAGTATGGACATCTTAACTATGTGAATTCTTCCAGTCCAAGAGCACAGAATATCTTTCCATTTCTTTGTGTCTTCTTCAATTTCTTTCAGCAATGTTTTATAGTTTTTGGTGTACAGATCTTTCACCTCTTTGGTTAAGTTTATTCCTGGGTATTTTATTCTTTTTGTTGCAATTGTAAATAGGATTGTATTCTTAATTTCTCTTTCTGCTACTTCGTTGTTAGTGTATAGAAATGCAACTGATTTTTGTATGTTGATTTTGTATCCTGCAACTTTACCGTAGACGTTTATTACTTCTAAAAGTTTTCTGGTGGATTCTTTAGGGTTTTCTATATATAAAATCATGTCATCTGCAAATAGTGACAGTTTCACTTCTTCCTTTCCAATTTGGATCCCTTTTATTTCTTTTTCTTGCCTGATTGCTCTGGCTAGGACTTCCAGTACTATGTTAAATAGGAGTGGTGAGAGTGGGCATCCTTGTCTGGTTCCTGTTCTTAGAGGTATAGCTTTCAGTTTTTCACCATTGAGGATGATATTAGCTGTGGGTTTGTCATATATGGCCTTTATTATGTTGAGGTACTTTCCTTCTATACCCATTTTATTCAGAGTTTTTATCATCAATGGATGCTGTATCTTGTCAAATGCTTTCTCTGCATCTATTGAGATAATCATGTGATTTTTATTCTTCATTTTATTAATGTGGTGTATTACATTGATTGATTTGCGAATGTTGAACCATCCCTGCATACCTGGAATAAATCCCACTTGATCATGGTGTATAATCTTTTTAATGTATTGTTGTATGCGACTTGCTAGTATTTTGTTGAGGATTTTTGCATCGATGTTAATCAGTGATATTGGCCTGTAATTTTCTTTTTTTGTGTTGTCCTTGTCTGGTTTTGGTATCAGGGTAATGTCGGCTTCGTAGAATGAGTTAGGGAGCTTCCCCCCTCCTCAATTTTTTGGAAGAGTTTGAGAAGGATATGTATTAAGTCTTCTTTGAATGTTTGGTAGAATTTCCCAGGGAAGCCGTCTGGTCCTAGACTTTTATTTTTGGGGAGGTTTGTGATTACTGTTTCGATCTCCTTACTGGTGATTGGTCTATTCAAATTCTCTACTTCTTCTTTACCCAGTTTTAGAAGGTTGTATGATTCTAAGAATTTATCCATTTCTTCCAGATTGTCGAATTTGTTGGCATATAGCTTTTTATAGTATTCTCTTATAATCTTTTGTAATTCTGAGGTGTCTGTTGTAATTTCTCCTCTTTCATTTCTGATTTTACTTATTTGTGCCTTCTTTCTTTTTTTCTTGATGAGTCTAGCTAAAGGTTTGTCAATTTTGTTGATCTTTTCAAAGGACCAGCTCTTGGTTTTATTAATTTTTTCTATTGTTTTTTAGTCTCTTTTTCATTTATTTCTGCTTTGATTTTTATTATTTCCCTTCTTCTACTGATTTTGGGCTTTGTTTGTTCTTCTTTTTCCTTTAGGTGCATTGTTAGATTGTTTATTTGAGGTTTTTCTTGTTTGTTGAGATAGGCCTGTATTGCTATAAACTTCCCTCTTAGAACCGCTTTTGCTGTATCCCATAAATTCTGGCATGTTGTATTTTCATTTTCATTTGTCTCAAGGTATTTTTTGATTTCTTCTTTGATTTCTTCATTAACCCAGTCGTTGTTCAGTAGCATTTTGTTTAATCTCCATTTATTTGTGGCTTTTCTGATTTTCTTCCTATAGTTGATTTCCAGTTTCATACCGTTGTGGTCAGAAAAGATGCTTGGTATTATTTCAATCTTCTTAAATTTATGGAGACTCGTTTTGTGGCCTAATATGTGATCAATCCTGGAGAATGTTCCATGTGCATTTGAAAAGAACATGTATTCTTCGGTTTTTGGATGGAATGCTCTGTAAATATCTACTAGGTCCATCTGTTCTAGTGTGTCATTTAAGGCCAATGTTTCCTTATTGATCTTCTGTTTGGATGATCTATCCATTGGTGTAAGTGGAGTGTTAAAGTCCCCTACTATTATTGTGTTACTGTCTATTTCTCTTTTTATGTCTGTTAATAATTGCTTTATATATTTAGGTGCCCCTACATTGGGTGCGTAGATATTTACAAGTGTTATATCCTCTTGTTGGATTGTTCCCTTGGTCATTATGTAATGCCCTTCTTTGTCTCTTTTTACAGTTTTTGTTTTAAAGTCTATTTTGTCTGATATGAGTACTGCTACCCCAGCTTTCTTTTCATTGCCATTTGCATGGAGTATCTTTTTCCATCCCTTCACTTTCAGTTTGTGAGTGTCTTTAGGTCTGAAGTGTGTCTCTTGTATGCAGCATATATATGGGTCTTGGTGTTTTATCCAATCAGCCACCCTATGCCTTTTAATTGGGGCATTTAGTCCATTGACGTTTAAAGTAGCTATTGATGAGTATGTACTTACTGCCATTTTTTAACTTTTTTTCTCAGTGTTTTAGTAGTCCTTCTCTGTTCCTTTCTCCTTCTATACAGAATTGATAGTCTCTTTAGTTTGACCTCTGTCTGAAAGCTCTACTCTTTAACTCCCCTCCTCCCTCATTTTATGTTTTTGATATCATATCTAACCTCTTTTTTGTGCATTTGTATCCATTGCTCTCTTATCCTGGAATTAGATAATTTTTCCTATTTGTGGTCTTCTCTGTTCCCCTTAAATCAGTCCCTTTAACATTTCTTGTAGCACTGGTTTCTTGGTGACAAACTCCTTTAATTTTTGCTTGTCTGGGAAATTTTTGGTCTCTCCTTCCATTTTCAATGATAATCTTGCTAGGTAGAGTATTCTTGGCTGTAAGTTTTTTCCTTTTAGCACTTTAAATATATTGTGCCACTCTCTTCTAGCCTGTAAGGGTTCTGCTGAGAAGTCAGCTGATAGCCTTATGGGGTTTCCTTTGTATGTAACTTGTCTTTCTCTGGCAGCTTTTAGGATTCTCTCTTTATCTTTATTTTTTTATTTATTTATTTTTTTAATTTTATTTATTTTTCTTCCCCCAAAGCCCCAGTAGATAGTTGTACGTCATAGTTGCACATCCTTCTAGTTGCTGCATGTGGGACGCGGCCCCAGCATGGCCAGAGAAGCGGTGTGTCGGTGCGCGCCCAGATCCAAACCTGGGCCGCCAGCAGCGGAGCACGCGCACTTAACCACTAAGCCACGGGGCCAGCCCTCTTTATCTTTAATTCTAGACATTTTGACTATGATGTGTCTTGGTGTGGGCCTCTTTGGGTTTATCTTGTTTGGGGCTCTCTGTGCTTCCTGTACCTGGATGTCTGCTTCCTTCCTTAGGGAAGTTTTCATCTATTATTTCTTGAAATAGATTCTCTGCCCCTTTCTCTCGCTCTTCTCCTTCTGAGACACCTATAACACGGACGTTAGTGTGCTTGATGTTGTCCCAGAGGTCTCTTAGACTGTCCTCACTCTTTTTAATTCTTTTCTCTGTTACCTGTTCAGCATGGGTAATTTCTAGTCTTTCGTCCAGCTTGCAGATCCGTTCTTCTGTATCCTCTACTCTGCTTTTAAGTCCCTTTAGTGAATTTTTCATTTCCAGTATTGTATTCTTCCTTTCTGATTGGTTCTTTTTCATATCTTCCATTTCTTTGTTGACATTCTCACTGAGTTCATCTATTCTTCTCCCCACATCAGTGAGCAACCTTAACACTCTTAGTTTGAACTCTCTGTCGGGTAGGTTGCTCATTTCTGTTTCACTTAGTTTCTTTTCTGGAGTTTTATCCTGTTCCCTTACTTGGAATGTATTCCTTTGCCTCCTCATTTTGCCTCTTGCCCTGTGCTTGTGTCTACGTATTAGGTAGGTCAGCTACGTCTCCTGCTCTTGGATAGGTGACCTTATACAAGTGATGTCTTAGGAGGCCTGCCGTGTGCTTCCCTCAGTTCTCAATGTTCCAGGGGTGACCCCTATGTGGGCTACATGTGTCCTTCTGTTGTGGCCTGTTTGCTCTCCCTGTATGCACCCAGGTAGGCCGAGTTATCCTCCTGGTCAGCTGTTGTAATGCTCAGCTGTTTGTAGTTGTTCTGGGCCCTTCAGTCTCTTTATCAGGTGTGGGGAGCCCCAGCACAGTTGGCTGCATGTTCTAATACCACATTTGTGTCGCAGTATTTCTTTTTTTTAAGTGAGTAGGCCCCCACCATGGCAGGTTGTTAGGCTCAGGGCCTTACAATTGCTATAAGCCTCCAGCCTTTAGGTCTCTTGTCAGCTCTCTGAGGATTGCAGCTGGGTGGGGCTGGCCTCAGGCACGGGAGCACCCAATTGTTTCAGACTTTGGAAGGTGGGGCAAACCCTTCCAAAGGGTTTTTGTGGGTCTTTGAGAAGCACAAGTCTTCTGCAGCTGACAAGCCCTGCCACCCACAGGTCCACACACACAGTCAACACAGTCCTGCCCCGTGTGTGCGCCCCGACCTCCCGACATGGACCCAGTCTCTCCACGGCGGGAGCCCCACACACTCCACCACTGCCCCACACTCTCCACCCACTCCTTGTGCATGCCCTGCCCCACTGAAGTCGGCTCAGTTGCCAGGCTGCAGAGAATCCAGTCACCAATCTATGCAGGCCCACAAGTTGCCTGAGGGCTAGTTGTTGGGTGGGGACAGTCTCTAGGGTGGGCTGTCCCCCCTGGCTGAGCTGGATTAAATCGGTGCTCTAGTGGGTGGGGCAGACCTGAGTTAGCAGGCCCCAGGGAGAACTCCAATGGCGTCTGTGTCAGGACGCCCATGCCAGGCCACAACAATGGCCACTGCCAATGTCCCAGTCCCTGGAGAGGTCTCACTTCTCACCGAGATGCACTCAGGGCCTATCAGGTGAGTCTCTTTTCACCAAAGCACTATGCATCTTTCTTTCTGGTGATTTTGGGATGCTTTCTGAAATGGGTGAGTTTGCGCGTGGGCCCTTTAAGAGCCGGTTTTAATTTTTTGTGAGCCAGGTTTTCTGGGGGTACTCCCCAGTGTTTTAGTAGCAGGCAAAGTCAGATATTATGCCGCTGGTCTTGATTGTGCTGGGTCCACAAAATGCCCACAGCGGGGGCGCTCCCCGGCTCAGGGCCCCTCTCCTCCAGGGAGGGCTGCGTACCTGTGGGCTGCTCCCGGGCGGCTGCGAAGCTGGCGGCTTGTGAAGGCGGTGGTTTTTCTCTCCAGAAGGGAGCCTCTGCCTCTTCCACCTCAATCAGGATTGTCCCTTGTTGCAGGAGTTCCTCTTATCCAGCTTTTAGTTCTGTCTCAGGGCAATTTTTCCACAAGTAGTTGTAAATTGGCTGTGTCTGCGGGAGGAGGTGAGTTCAGAGTCTGCCTACGCCCCCATCTTGACCTCCCCCTCCTCATTTCTTTTTATTGCTGAATAATATTCTCCCGTGCAGATAGACCACATTTTATTTATCCATTCATCAGTTGTGGACATTTGGGTTATTTCCACTTCTTGGCTGTTGCTAATAATGCTGCTGTGAGCATTCACATACATGCTTTTGTGTGGACATATGTTTTCATTTCTCTTGGGTATATACCTAGAAGTGGAATTCTTGGGTCATATTCATCTTTTTTCCTTTGCTTATATATTGATATAGGGGTTCCCCTCCCCTAAATGGACTCATTTTGAACATACTGTTAAGTAGCTTGATTTTTTTTTACTTAAAAACATACTCTGAAACATCTTTTCATATCATTAAGTATTTCTAACCTATAATCTCAAAAATAAATTAGTGTTTTGGACAAAATACAGCCTAAGTCTGGAGAATGATATTTAGGAGGTGGAATTGTGGGCAGTTCTCCAAGTGCCCCTGCTCCAAACTTTCTGAAGGTTCTGGTGGTATTTTAATAATAAAGTCAAATAAAACACAAACTGCCTGTTTGCATGGAGTGATGTGTAATTTTTAAATATAAACCAACCGATAATAAGAAATAACAAGGATGCCTTATTATTGGGAGTTTGGGCCACTTGTTTCCACTTGGATGCCTTCAGCCCGGGGTGGGGGGGATTCTTCCCCAACAGAGGCCTGCAGGAAAGAGCAGGGGCCCTTTCTCCTGGCAGGGAGCGGTTACTTGCGTGGCTATGAGGGCCAAGAGCCCCTTGGGGTTTCATACTGTCCTCGGCTCCTTTATGACCGTCTGACCCTGAACTGGCAACAGAGCAGACTTCCCCAGAAAGATTTTAGGGATTTTTTCAATTCGATTTTTAAAACTTTGGGTATAAAAAGTTCTAACACTAAGTACTTAAAATGTACCTAAAATGAAGTTCTGGGATTAAAAACTATTAAAAATAAAAATGGTTTATTGGGGCGTAATACAGGGCACATGTGGCATGAACTTTCAAACCAGCCTATTTGATCATGTCGTAGGTGAGGAGACAAAGGTGAGGGATGAAGAGAAAGAGGCAGGAGCAGGAGAAAGTCGTTTGCAAAGAGACACAGAGACATAGGCTCACGTCTCTTATTTATTTATTTATTTTTTGTGAGGAAGATCAGCCCTGAGCTAACATCTGTGCTAATCCTCCTCTTTTTGCTGAGGAAGACCAGCTCTGAGCTAACAACTATTGCCAATCCTCCTCCTTTTTTTTTTTCCCCAAAGCCCCCCAGTAGATAGTTGTACGTCATAGTTGCACATCCTTCTAGTTGCTGCATGTGGGACGCGGCCTCAGCATGGCCGGAGAAGCGGTGCGTCGGTGTGCACCCAGGATCCGAACCCGGGCCGCCAGTAGCGGAGCGCGTGCACTTAACCGCTAAGCCATGGGGCCGGCCCACGTCTCTTATTTTTAATCATTTTGAGTAAATTTTGATAGACACAAAATCATATTTTAAAAGTCAGTTATAGATGATTGTGATACATTGAATACTGGGTACCACCCCCCCGCCCCGGCTGGAAAGAAAGAACACAGGGTTCTCTGTAAAGACCCCTGGGCCCTCCATTCTACCCCCTGCCACCCCTGCAGAGGATCCCATCGTCCTGAGTTGTCTTTATTGTTATCTTGCCTTTCTTCTTCTTCTTCTTTTTTTTTTTTTCTGAGGAAAATTCGCCCTGAGCTAACGTCTGTGCTGATCTTCCTCTATTTTGTACGTGGGTCGTCGCCACCGCATGGCCACTGACGAGTGGTGTAGGTCTGCCCCTGGGAACCAAACCCAGCTGCCAAAGCAGAGTGCACTGAACTTAACCACTAGGCCATGGGGCCAGCCCCCTCTGGCCTTTCCTAAAGTTTTATTACATACACTTGTATCCCTACATCATAGATTGTATAGTTACATGTCTTTGAGCTTGATGGGAACGGAATTATACTCTATGTTTTTGTCTCACCCCATTCCCCCCTCCCTGTCCCATGCCTCTGATATTCTGTCCCTGAGATCACAGTGTGTAGTGCTAACCCCACACTACGCAATGGGCCCTATTGTAGGAATAGTCCAACTAAATGTTTCTAGTCTACTGACGATGGATCATTTGTTGTTATCAACAGAGCTGCAATGAACGTTGAACGTTCTTGTTCGAGTGTCTGGTCCACGTGCTTGTCCCTTTATTTCTTATGATGGCAACCCCTCCCATTCTCCCCCTCACCACGTACTGCTGCCCACCTGCACCCAGGTGTCATGGCAGAGTGCTGGGCGAATCTACCTGAGTAAGTTTTCCATGTGCCTTTGCTGTATGTCTGGTTTCTATGGAGGTCTGCACTGGCCTTTCTGGAACTAGCTGGAAATACAGGACCCTTTGAACAGCTCTTGGCTAGTGACTTGATTTTCCTTCTGGAAACTAGCAGATGCTTGTTGTCAGGGGATGAACCCCTGAGACTGGGGCTCTGGCCCTCCTGGGACACACCTTTGACTTTCCATACCTCAGGTTCCCTGACTGTTAAATGGGGAGAGAAACACCTGTCCTGCCTAGGTCAGAAGGTTTCACAAAAAGAAACTGTTAAGAATTGGCTCCCCAAATATCACCAACACAATCTGTTGATAAGACAAAGCTGAGTTCATAGCTTACCATAGTATGGGGGACACCACTTGGCAAAGGTTCAGCAGGGTAAGATCAGAGTTTATTGAGAATTGGAAGTTTGGTGTAAGGTGGATTTTTCAATGAGAGAGTTGAGTAGGATTGGGTTAAAATCGTGATACAATGGTCCAGGATTGGTGGGAAAAGCAGGACAAGGATTTTGAAATTAGCTGGAAATTCAAGGATTCAAAGAATCTTAGGGCACAAACTGTTGGTGCTTTCCATTGAAGAGTTGATGGGTCTTTCAGGAAGTTCTTGTAATGAACAAACCATTTTCCTGGGCAGGAGATGCTGGGAAGCATAAAGACATGCTAAGGAAGACAGGGAAGGGCAAAGTCGCCTTAGTGCAGATAATCAGGTGTGGTTCTGGTTCTCAGCATGCAGCTGGGTGTTGGAGCAGATCGTTTACATTCTCAAAACCAAAGCATGGCCTGGAAAGTATAAAGCTCTCTACAAGTCAGGGAATTAGTGATATTAAGAAACATGTCTTTAGCTTTCTGGAAAGCACTGATAGCTAGGTATGGAAAGAGATGATCTTAGTTTTGTATAACCCAGAAATACAGTAGCTGGAGATGTGAAATCCCGGGTGCTGGGCCAGGGAGCCTGAGACTCGAGGATAAGGATGCACATTGCTCCCAACCCCTCTGCTCTGGTCACCCCTCGTGCCATTTGTTGGGTGGGGGACATGTGTGGAGGGGTCTGCAACAATGTGTGTTTCTGTTTGTGGGGCTCCTCCACCTGGGATACAGACCCTCTTCCTCTTTGACTGGCTGATCAAAACAACAAAACAACAAAGCCCCTTATGATGCCTTATATAGTGCCGTATAGAGAACATTGTAAACCAGCTGCCTCTTCCTCATCATTCCGTCTCCGCGCTGCGCCTGACCCCTGGTCTGTGGACCGGCGCTGCCTCCTCTGGGCTCTCTGTGCCCTGTGCGTCCTGTACCCTACAACGGTTGTTTCACCCATCAGACTGGGAAGCCTAGGCTGAGACTCATCATATTCGCCCCTGTAGCCACGCGTCCAACCCAAAGCAGGTGCTTGATGCATTTTTGCTGGATGGATGAAGTGCTTCTCTGTAGGCCATATTGGAGTCCATTTTCTAGCTTCCTAAACCCACTGCCTGAGTCTCATATCCTCTCACTATCCTTATCTGTCCATGCTGAGATTTGGTGGTGACCTTCTTCAGGAGGCCATCTGCACCTGTGGAAGGAGAAATGGAATCAGCCTTTGTAGGCGTCCAAATCCTCTTCCCAGTGGGGACCGGCTGTAGGGATCACAGAGGACACCTGCGTCTTCCTGCGGCTTGAGCAGGATCTGTCTGGGCTCTGGCAGCTACGAGGATTACGGGGCCATGTCTCTCCCCAGCTTCATGGGACCAGCGGGATGAACCTAGTTAGGAGCTCAGCAAGCTGCCCAAGGCAACAGGAGCCAGGCATCTGCGCTATGCAGGCTTTGGCACTGGTCTGCTGTTTGGACGGCATTTTTCTCCTGTAATCAGCAGTTTACAAACACTCACACTCCAAATTCCATTTCGGAGAGGGCGAGAGGAGCGAGCTGTGAAAAGGCAGCTTCGGGCAGGGCTCAGTATCTCCTGATACTGAGGGGTGGGGAAAGGTGCTGATTTCTCTGCCGCTTATGGACAGACCTTCAATCCAGTCACCAAGAGAGGGTCTTCAGCGCCCCTTTAATCTCCATCAGTGCCTCCCCCAACACAGCTCCCCAGACATGATCTAGGTAAACATATGCACGAAGGCAGTATCAAGGCAGGGCTCCTAACTCTCTCTTCCCATCCAGTTGCTGTGTTATACAGAAATTCTGGAGCTCACCTTGTGTCAGTGTCCTCGATATCAAAGTTCCTTTTCCTGGCTAATCTTGCCCAGCCAAGTCAGCAGGGATTCCAGAGTGTCCATATTTGGTAAAATTCCTGTGAGTGTGTGACTGTGAGAATACATTTTTTTCCTAAAGAGAAAGATATAACTTGACTTCATCACATAACTACCCCTTTCTCTCACCACCTTAATAACCCGTTTCAGATCTCACCTCTCTTCTCACCTGCTGTGGTGCTTGTTGCTTTCACAGTGTCAGACTACTTGGTGTTTTATTATATTTCTTTCACTGCTTTTGCATTTCATACTTGACTATGTCACAGGTCACTCCTGTCTGGAGGAAAGCGTCCCCAACTTAGCCTCAGGATTACATGTATTAAGTTCAACTAAATACAAGCTCATGCTACACGATTTCCAAACACATAAGAAAAGCCATCACGAGTGAGAATCAGCAGGAACTACGAACAGACTTAGACCACCGAAAGATTTGAGATTGTGGAGCAATCAGATACAGATCACTAATAACTATATATGAAATTTAAAAAAAAGAGTTGAAAAAACAAGCAATAAGAAGAGACTTCCAAAAATGACCAGGTCTATTTTTAACAGAACCAAACAGAACTTTTAGAAATGAAAATGAATGGTTAAAAAGCCAATTATTAGATGCAATTGAAGACAGAATTGGTCACCAGAAGGACTGAGTGGAGGGGCCATCCCCGTGGTGTAGTGGTTAAGTTTGGTGTGCTCCACTTTGGCAGCCCAGGTTTGTGGGTTTGGATCCCAGGTGTGGACCTACAGCACTCGTCAGCCATCCTGTGGTGGCATCCCACATACAAAATAGAGGAAGGTTGACACAGATGTTAGCTCAGGGCTAATCTTCCTCAAGCCAAAAAAAGAGGAAGATTGGCAACAGATGTTAGCTCAGGGTGAATCTTCCTCAGCAAAAAAAAAAAAAAGAAGGACTGAGTGGAAAATGTTAGCCAGAACGTACCACAGAGAGAAAAAGAGAGAAACTGTGAGATGGAATGACAAAGTCTAACATAGATTTAATTGGAGTTCCACAGCGAAAGATAGAATGGGGAGAGGCTGAGAATAATCCAGAACATATATAGGTTCAAGGGAAAAATCCATATGATGATCTCAGTAGACAGAGAAAAGTCAACAATCATTTATGGTAAGAATGCTTAGCAAGCTAGGAATAGGAAAATTCCTTAATCTGAGTGTATTAGTTTGCTAGGCCTGCCATAACAAAGTACCACAGACTAGGTAACTTACATAACAGAAAATTGTTTTCTCACAGTTCCAAAGGCTGAAGTCTGAGATTAAGGTGTCGGCAGGTTTCTTCTGAGGCCTCTCTCCTTGGCTTGTAGATGGCCATCTACACTCTGTATCTTCACATGATCTTCTTTCTATGTGGTTAATTTCCCCTTTTTATAAGGCCACCAGTCATAGTGGATTTGGGCCCACTCTAGAGACCTCATTTTAACTTAATTATCTCTGTGAAGATCCTGTTGTCAAATATAGTCACATTATGTGGTACTGGGGGCGGTTAGGACTTCAACATATGAATTTAGGGGGACACAATTCACCCCATAACATGAGCTAATTCTTTAGTCTGAGCATCCTTTTTTTTTTTCCTCTTTATTGTGAAATTTTTGTCGTACATTATTGTTTGTCAGTCACTGTATAAATGAGCATCCTTTTAAGTTGGGAACATAACAAGGATGCTCACCATTACTGATTCTATTTAATATTAAATAAGAGGTCTTAGCTAATGTGGTAAGACAAGAAAAAGAAAATGTAGAACAATTAGAAAGAAACCAAACTGTCATCATTTGAAGATGATGTTACTGTCTATATCCATGCTGTCCAATAAAAATATAATGTGAGCCACATATATAATTAAAAAATTTTAGTAGCCACATTAAACAAAGTAAAAAGAAGCAGGTGAAATTAATTTTAATACTGTATATATGTATATATATTTTTTTCTTTTTTGTGAGGAAGATTAGCCCTGAGCTAATATCTGTTGCCAATCCTCCTCTTTTTGCTGAGGAAGATTGTCCCTGAGCTAACATCCATGCCCATCTTCCTCTGCTTTATATGTGGGACACCGCCACAGCATGGCTTGATGAGTGGTGTGTTGTTCTGCGCCTGGGATCTGAACCTGCAAACCCTGGGCTGCTGGAGCGGAGCATGCGAACTTAACCACTACACCACCCGGCCAGCCCCTTTAATACTATATTTTATTTAACCCAGTATATCCAAATGTCATTTCAATATGTAATTAGTATAAAAATTTATTAATGAGATATTTTTATTCTTTTTCTTGGGCTAAGTCTTTGAAACCCAGTGTATATCCTAAACGTACAGCATGTCTCACTTTACACTATGCACATTTCTGGTGCTCAGTAGCCAAGTGTGGCTCACTGGACAGCCACACACACCTTCAGGGGTGAAGCAGCCACCATGTTTCTGTTGGGAGGTCTGTGTTATGTCAGGCGCTGTTGCAGCTCACACGTGTTGCTCACTGCAGGCTCACCTTGTTGGTGTGGTGCCACAGGCCAGCCAAGGCAATCCCAGCTCTTGCCAGATTTCCGCTAGCCAGGGTTGTGTGGTTGCAGGATGCCAAATCTTCACCCTTGCAGACTGCTTTCTGGCTCTGGGAGAGGGATCAGGCTCGCACCATCTTCACCTTGTGAACAATCTTCAGAGTACAATACTGGGATCGGCAGACATGTCCTCATGACAATGTGGTAGGAAGTACTGAGGACAACCTTGGAAGGAGTCTTGCTTAAAAAAACTGGACTTGGGGCCAGCCCCATGGCCTAGTGGTTAAGTTCAGTGCACTCCACTTCAGCCGCCCAGGTTCGTGGGTTCGGATCCTGGGTACAGACCTACACTGCTCATCAGTCATGCTGTGGCAGCAACCCACATACAAAATAGAGGAAGATTGGCACAGACATTAGCTCAGCGTGGATCTTCCTCAGCAAAAAACAAAAAAAACCAAAACTAGACCTGGATTTAGAGCTGCCCTTTCACAGAAGATACGGGAGACAGAGGAACAAGTTAAATTACACCACAAGGAAGCAATCCACACATTCCATAGGACAAACGACCCAGTTTCTCCAGCAAATCCAAGTCATAAAAAGAGAAATAGGAAGGAAAGAGTGACCTGTATGAAAATGCAGACATAAGAGACCTAACAACTTGACACAATGTGGATCCAGATCTAAACAAATTAAATGTAAAAAACACTTTTGAAAAAAAACCAGAGAAATTTAAATATAGGCTCTATATTAGATGATATTCAGGAATTACTCTAAATTTTGTTAATTGTGAGAATGGCATGGTGGTTCTGGCAGGCTGACTATTAGTCCCCAAAGATATGTCCATGTCCTAATCCAGAACGTGTGGATATGTGACCTTACATGGCAAAAGGGACTTTGCCAATGTGATTAAATTAAGGACTTTGAGATGGGTGATTATTTTGGATTATCCAGGTAGGTCCAATGCACTCACAAGGGTCTTTATAAAAGGGAGGCAGGAAGGTCAAAAGCAGGGAGGAAATGTAACATAGAGGCTGGAGTGTAAGCCCTGCTTTACAGGGCCGTAAGCCAAGGAGTGTAAGAGGTCTCTGGAAGCTGGAAAAGGCAAAGAAAAGCGTTATCCCCTAGAGGCTCCTGAAGGACTGCAGCCCTGCCAACGCCTTGATTTTAGATCCATTTTGGATTTCTGACCTCCAGAACTGTAAGATAATAAATATGTATGGTTTTAAGCCACTAAGTTTGTGGTAATTTGTTACAGCAGCAATGAGAAACTAATACAGTGGTTATGTTTTTTTTCTTTTAAAAGACCTTGTCAATTAGAGATGTATAATGAAGCATTTAAGGGTGGAATGACACAGGCTTTACTTTAAAATACCCCCAAAAGAAAAAAGTGTGCGTGATGGGAGATAAAACAAAAATGGAAAAATGTTGATAATGGTTGAAACTGAATGATGAGCATAAACAGGCTCGTTATACAATTATCTCTACTGTTATGCATGGCTGAAAATTTCTAGAGCAAAAATTTAAAAAATATATTGTGTCGGGGCAGGCTTGGTGGTGTAGTGGTTAAATTCGCTCACTCTGCTTCGGCGGCCCAGGGTTTGTGGGTTCGGATCCCATATGTGGACCTACACACTGCTCATCAAGCCATGCTGTGGTGGCATCCAAAACAGAGAAAGAGGGGCAGGCCCGGTGGCATAGTGGTTAGGTTTGCGTGTTCTGCTCTGGCGGCCCAGAGTTCACAGGTTCAGATCCTGGGCACGGACCTACGCACTACTCATCAAGCCATGCTGAGGCAGTGTCCGACACAGAGCAACTAGGATGAGCAACTATAACATACAACTATCTACTGGGGCTTTGGGGAGAAAAAGGGAAAAAAGCAGGAAGATTGGCAACAGATGTTTGCTCAGAGCCAATCTCCCCCCCCACCAAAAAAAAGAAAAAGAAAATCAATTTAAAAAAATGGAGATAGATTGGTACAGATGTTAGCTCAGGGCCAGTCTTCCTCACCAAAAATAAGTAAGTAAGTAAGTAAATAAATAAATAAATAAATAAATAAATAAAGGTGCACCCCAGACTCCGTCTCCAGACCACTTCTGGATCTATACTCAGGCCCTGGGTGGTCTCACTTGTCTCCCAACTTTATTGCTTCAGCTGGACCCTCCTGTGAGCTCCAGACATGCACATCCAACAGCCAACGTCCCTCTCCCTTGGGGGCTAATGGACATCCAAACATAGCATTCCACGGAGAGACTGCCAGGATATATTGTAAAGTGCACAAAGCAAGGCGAATATCAGAGTTTGTAGTATGCTAGCTTTTAAGTAAAAAAGGAGGAAATACATATACACGTGTGTGTCTGCATGTTTGTTTATGTATTTAAGGAGAAACAAGACATGATGTGGAAATTAATGAAACAAACCTTAACTAAACCGGAGTCAGGAAGGCCTGTAGGGGGAGCTCTCACGCCCTAGCGCACATCATCAATTACACCAAACAGGAAGAGACAGAGGCTTCCATCTCGGACAGGAAGTAAACCTACTTTACTCGGAAGGAAGACTTTTCTCCCTCTGGGACAGCAGCCCAGCCAATGAGAAGCTGTAGCCACCTGAACTGTTACTTTCCCCCAGTGGACTTTCCTTTATTTATTTATTTAAATTTTATTTATTTATTTTTTCCCCCAAAGCCCCAGTAGATAGCTGTATGTCATAGCTGCACATCCTTCTAGTTGCTGTATGTGGGACGCCACCTCAGCATGGCCGGAGAAGCGGTGCGTCGGTGTGCGCCCGGGATGCGAACCCCAGGCTGCCAGCAGCGGAGCACGCGCACTTAACCGCTAAGCCACGGGCCGCCCTGGACTTTCCTTTAGAACGGCCCCTCCCTACTCCCCCTTTTTCTCTACAAAGGCAGCTCCCCTTCTTGGTTTGTTGGATTTGCCTGTGGTTTGCCATAGGATGCACATCCGGAATTGCAGTTCTTTTGGCTATTCCTGAATAACTTGTTTTGAGGCTTTTCAAGTAAACAATGGTCACAGGAGTATTATTCTTAACTTGTCTCGCTCTCCCTGCTCCCTTCTGCCTACTTGGGTCACTCCCCCGAGTGAACACCTGCCCCCAAGTACTTGCTGCAGTTTTGTCTTCGGGGGACCTACGCTAAGACGTTTGTCATGTCTAAAACCTCTCCTCCGCTGTTTTTCCTGTCTCAGTAAATGGCAGCTGAATCTTCCAGGTGTGCAGGTCAAAACTTGAGGTCAATTTGACTTTTTCTCTCACTCCCCACATCCAATTCATCAGTAATTCCTGTTGAAATATAGTAAGTGGAAAAAAATCAAACCTCTAAGCCTTATGTGTACTATGAACCCAGCGGTGTGTGTGCATGTGTGTCTGTGTGTGCATGTGTGCGTGTGTCTAGAGAATATCTAGAAGGACACAGACCATAGAGTTAATAGTGGCTACCTCTGAGGAGTGGGCCAAGGCGAGGTAGTGAAATGGAAGGATTTACTTTTGTTCCTCTACACACTGCTTAGATATTTTATTTCATTTTTTATGACAAGCATGTATTACTTGTACGTTTTTGGAGCCCACATGTTTGTCTGTGGCTGGGACTCAGATCAGGTACAGTAAGGGGTGGCCAGGAAGGAGGGGGCTACATCCTGCCCCTGGGGCGGATTTGAGAAGGGGAGAGTGAGTCACAGGGTGGGTGCAGGAAGGTGGGGGCAAAGCAACCATTGGTTAGATCCATCTGGGTTTTCATCTTCACTTCCTTGCCCGGCACTGGGTTTTGAGCCACAAACTAGGTGGACCCCTTGGTGAGGTCTGACCCTCGGCCATTTCCTCCTTTGTAGGGAAGCTTTGTTTTGAGATTAGTTTTCTTGCCGTGCAGAGTTGCACCGGGGCTCCAGAGGTAAATAACAGGGATCCATTTTCTTCAGTTTCTTTTTGCTTTGTCTTCCTGGTAGGGTGTTCAGGATGGGCCAGGGCATGTTTCCAAAGGTTCCTTTGATTGTTTAGAAAAAGCCTTACATAATTTAATTAGAGGGACCCCAGGAATTAGATGCACAGTGGCTGCAGGATTGGCTGAACAGAAAGTTGAAATTCAGTGAATAGGGTTGTTCTGAGTAATTAACCGCCTCGATCTCCCCAGTAAGGAGTCTCAAGAGATGGTACTGTCTTTGCTGGTCCTGGAGGGCCCCTTGGGTTAATTTCTACTTGAACACGGGAACACGAGTCCACAGTGCTAAGCCAGGGGCTGGAGAGGACGGCTGACTGGGTCAGGGGTGACTCCCAGGTGACCCTAACCCGCTTGTTGGCCAATCTGAGAATTTTGCTGTTGCCATCTCTGAGGCTGGGCTGATTGAAAATGACGCAAAGATCCAGGGTGACTAAGTCCTCTTGAAGATTCTTGCCATTTTCAATGAGTATTTTATAGAAACATTTTATTACTTGGGGAACTCCTCAGAAATCATTGCGATGTTTTCTTGTTGATTGCTGTGCATGTGTGTTTGTGTGTGTGTGTCTGTGTTTTGTAAAAATGCAGGTAACTTGCCCCCAAGTTTGTTTTTTTAATGAGCTCATATTGTCTAGCTTCTAAAGACCAAAGGGTCAGTAATGCAGGGCGCCATCCCTTTTTGGTAAACATGTGGTGTGAGACTGGTTTCCACAGGAGAAACGACCACTCTGCTGGTTACCTAGCCTGGTAGGGAGATGCCGTGTTGCAAAGACTGCAGGGGCTTAGCCCGTAAAGAGGGAGAGGTTCCTAAGAAAGGGCTTTGGGGGCTGAGTCCTAGTGTCTTAGGCGGGGTGCCCTTGAAACGCTGCCGAGTCTGCCTGGGGAGCCTCTGGGGAGAGATGTCCCAAGGCAGTGAGGATAGGACTGGGCACAGGGAGAAGGTGGCCCCAATGTGGTTGCAACTGAGGCCCAGCCTGGGGGAAAGCTCTGGTCCCAAATCGAGACAAGAGGGCTGGGCCTTTGCATCCCTGCATCAGCAGGTGGAGGATGGGTATCTGCTACGAAGAGGGCATCGCCGGTGTGACAATATTATTCACTATACCTGGCTGACACTGCCTGACTGGCTGCCACTGATGCCTGTATGTCACCTGAGAAAGTTACTTCATACTTTCGAACCTCAGTTTGCTCATCTGTAAAATGGGTCCAAAAATACCCTACCTTTCAGGATTGTTTTAAGGATTAGAGACATAAAATGCACACAAAGCTCCCGGCACAGTGCCAGTGTGGCTAGTAATATGCAAAATACACACTGGATTGCCAAAACTTAGTACAAGAAAAATAATATAAAATAGCTCATAAATATTTTTAATATCAATTACATGCTGAAATGATAATATTTTGGATATGTTAGATTAAATAAAGTTTATTATTCAAATTAATTTCACCTGTTTCTTTTTACTTTTTTAAATGTGGCTACTAGAAAATTAAAATTACATAGGGGCTTATTAGATTAATATACCCTGCTCGTTCATGGGCAGGAGTGTCTGGAGTCTGGATTCTAGACAATGTTCTTGGCTATTCCAAGCCTTTTGCTCTTGAGAAGACCACTGTGTTGCAGCTCAAACTGGGTCCCACAAAAATGTTCACAATCATGTTCAGAATCTTCTGTTTAAGAAGACAGGAAATGGAGCGCTCAGTTTTAGAAAGCATTTCATCCAAAATGGTTAACATATTTATAATGGGGGCTTCAAGGGGACATCCATTTATGCCAAGCAGCTCCTTCTCCATTGACGTTAAATCAAGAATATTTTACCGTGGAGGGCTCCAAATACACCCCTCATTGTTTTCTCCTTTTCAAGACAACATGACAAATTAGTGACCTGGAAGGTTTGAATAAAAAACCCATCAGGGCAATCATTGTTTTCAGAGTTCTTTTCAGCTTAATTAATTCGCTTTGGCTGTCCAAATTCATTCCAGGTCTGCCGGCGAATTTCAAACACAGTGTTATGACAGAGTTCATACCAAAGATTTGGGGCAAGGATTGCTGTTTGCTGAGCTGTCATCTCAAGCCAAACAAACGTCAACAGAGAATCCTTAGGCAAATGAACTTCCCCCTGAATGGGTTCTTTCATCTCCTCCCCCTGCACTCATTCCCGTGGGTACTTGCAGACTGGGCTAACAAGTTAGATACACATGAATGGTGGAGACTGGGTAAAATAAATCAGTGAGTCATCTGGGAAAAGTTGGGCCTAGTCTAAATAAAACTCTTCCTCTATCAATTTCAAAGAGGCTAAAAATCTAGTTCAATTTTCTCTATCAATTTCAAGGAATCCAAAAATTTTTTCTTCAAAAAGTTAAATGGAATTACCATCTGACCTAGCAATTCCACTCCTAGATATACGCCCAGAAGAACTGAAATTAGGTACTCAAGCAAGCACTTACAAGCAAATGTTCATAGCAGCACCGTTAACAATAGCCCAACAGCAGAAACAACAGCAATGTCCATCAACAGGTGAGTGGATACACAAAATGTGGTATATCCATACAATGGAGTATTACTCAGGCATGAAAATACTGATACAGTGCTACAAATGGATGAACCTCAAAAAATTATGCTATGTAAAAGAAGCCGGACATAAAAGTCACATAGAGTACGATTCCATTTATATGAAATATCCAGAATAGGTAAATCCGTGGAGACAGAAAGCAGATTAGTTGTTGCCAAGGACTAGAGGAAGGAGGGAATGGGGAGTGAGTGCTTAATGGGTACGGGATTTTCTTTTAGGTTATGAAAAATTTTGGAACTAGATAAAGGTAGTGGTTGCATAACATTGTGAATGTACTAAATGCCACTGAGCTGTACTCTTTAAAAAGGTTGATTTTATGTTATATAAATTTCACCTCAATTAAAAAATTCTTTCACCTTCTCTATAACCAAGTATTTGATGGTCTGGGAAATGGGATTTTCTGAATATCCAAACAGACGTTTATGGGCATCTTCCCAACCATCAGATAGGTTTCCAGGGCCAGCCTGGTCTCTGCTGGACATTGCAGCAGAGAGACACCAAACTCCTTCCTCTTTTGTGTGGCTCCCTTATCCCTCTACAGACCAGCTGTTGGCAATTACACCTTGGATCTTGTATTAAAAAAACAACTCTGCACAGTATTTTTCTGACCACTGGATGTCATGAGCACACAATATATGCTTCGGCTAGAAACCCTGCATACTTCGAGGAAGGCCACTTCCTTCAACATGGCGATGGTCCTCTGCGTGACTGCACAGAGGGCTCGGGGCAAGTAGTGAGCCGCTGGAAAGATGCTTTGTTTTTGCAAGCATGACATTTGGAAACAAACAGTGCAGCTGATAGAAGATAAGCAAAAATACCGCACTGGCTGCTGCTTTGTGGTTTCCAGAATATTTCAATGGATCACCAGCTATGGGAGGAAAATCAAAATCTAACATGAGGTGTTCTTGGGGCCACTTCTGAAGTAGTATGACCAAGAAAGGTGAGTGACCTCGACCCCTTTGGCCTCAGACAGCACAGGGCTCCACTCATTTAGCAAATTAAAGTAAGGACGAGTAGATGCTCACTATCTCATTTTCCATTGACTCGTCTTTTAATTTCACTGGAGAGCAACTTCCTTGTGCATCGTCCTTAATACATTTGATTCCGCTTCAGAATCGTTTGATTATGGGATTTTTGGCTCTGCCCAGTTTTGCATCAGCACGTCTTCGTTGATAAAAATGCTCTTGGTTTCCTCTCTAAGCTGGGGCAGTTGAGGGAGGCCTGACCGTGCAAAGCAGCACCTTTAATTATTCCTCTTGTCTGTGGGAAATCGCCTGTGTTAATAACATCGTTAACATTTTTGTTTAATTAGGAAGGAAGGTCAGTGAATTAAGCAGGAAGTAAATTGGGGCTCTTGATAGGTTGAAGCTCATATGAGGACACCAGGGTCATTTACCTCCACGCGTGGGTCTATCTGCAAGTTGTAAGGATTTTAGTGGTTTTTTAAAAGCCTATTCATGTTCATGAAGGTGGAGCTGTTGAAATCTGGACTTAGAGAAATTGGAACCAGGAGGCTGAAAAAAGAGAAAATATCCATATTTAGATAAGACTTCTAAAAAAAGATATTTTTATTTCTATGAGCTGTTCAACAGCGGGTGACTTAAAGCAGCAGCCCGGCATCTGAGCAAAACCAGAAGCGAAGACGGAGGATGCTTTTACTTTGGGTCGCACCCAAGTTCTCCCCATCCTTAACACTAACGACTTCTGGTATGGAAAAAAGGTCAGACTCAGAACTCAAAAAGAAGATTTGGCCATTCTTCAGAACTATCCCACAGGAAGAAGTAGGAAGGACGGAGAGTGACAGGTGGGTGTTTTAGGATGGCTGGTCAGAGAAAGCTTCTCTTGAGAGCCATGTCCCCTGAGCAGCGACTGAATGGGGTGAGGGAAGAGCCCTGTGAATATCTGGGGGAAGAGCATTCCAGGCAGGGGAATAGCAGGTGCAAAGGCCCCGTGCTGAGAGCACATTTGGTAGGTTTAAGGAACAGCTGGAGAGGGGGCTGGAGTGGTAGGGTATGGTGTTGCAGAGAGAGCGGGGCAGGTGGTGTAGGGCCTTGAAGCCATGGTGAGGATTCATTGTTACCCTGAGTGAGACCCAAGCCATTGGATGGCTTTGAGGGAGGACTGCCTTGAGCTGACTCATGTTTTGGAAGGATCTCTGTGGCCACTTGGAGAATAAACTATAGGGACCAAAGTAGATGCAGGAGACCAAGCGGAGGCCACTGCAGGTGTCCAAGCAAGGGAGCTGGTGACTTAGATCAGGCTGGTAGCGTGTGGAGGGGAGACAAGGTGGTCAGAGGTATTCTGAAGGTAGACCTGACAGGTCTGTTAGTGGACTGGGTATGGGGTGACCCTCACACTTACCGTGTTTCTTCCTGCCTTCAGGTTTTTGCTGATTGCTCTCCCAGGAACACCCGTCCCCTCAGATCTTCACCTGGCTCCTTCTTCTCAGTCAGCCTTCAGCTCAAATGTCACCTCGAGAGGCCTTCCCTGACCACCCTGTCTGCCTCCTCCTCCCCTCCCCTCATCCTCTATCCCACTATCCTGCTTTATCTTCTTTTTTTTTTTTTTTGTGAGGAAGATCGGCCCTGAGCTAACATCTGCCAATCCTCCTCTTTCTGCTGAGGAAGACTGGCCCTGGGCTAACATCCGTGCCCATCTTCCTCCACTTTATATGGGACGCTGCCACAGCATGGCTTGCCAAGCAGTGCGTCGGTGCGCGCCCGGGATCCGAACCGGCGAGCCCCGGGCCGCCGCAGCAGAGCACGCGCACCTAACCGCCTCCACCCCTGGGCCGGCCCCATGCTTTATCTTCTTAATGTATTTATCACTATTTGAAATAATCTTATTTATTTTTAATATTTGTTTCCTCCAACCAGAATGTAAGCTTTGTGAAAGCATAGCTTAGAAAAGTGACAGAAATGTATATTTGTGGATGTATCACTTAGGAATGCTTTCAGATGCAAGTGACAGAACCCCAACTACCAGAGACTCATAAAAAAAGGGGTTATTTTTCTTGGACAACAAGAAGTCTGGAGGCAGTTGGTGGCACAGCTTCAGCTGCTCTGTGAAGCCACCGAGGACCCAAACTCTTCCTCTCATTCTGCTCTGCCATCATGCATGCTGGCTTTTTTTTTTTTTTTTGTGAGGAAGATTAGCCCTGAGCTGACATTCGATGCCAATCCTCCTCTTTTTGCTGAGGAAGATTGGCCCTGGGCTAACATCCGTGCTCATCTTCCTCTACTTTATATGGGACGCCGCCACAGCATGGCCTGACAAGCGGTGAGTCAGTCTGCGCCCAGGATCTGAATCTGAGAACCCTGGGCGACCAAAGCAGAGCGCCTTAACTTAACTGCTATGCCATAGGTCTGGCCCCAGCATGCTGGCTTTTGATCTTCATGGTCACAAGATAGCTGCCTCAGCTCCAGACATCAGACCTGATTTTAGTGTCAAAGAAGGGGGGAAAATGTTGACAAGCTCTCCTCCTCTCCTATTGCCTCTTTTCATAAGAAAACCAAAGATTTCCCAGAAGTCTCCCCAGCTGATTTCCCTTTATGTCTCATTCATGAGACATGAGACTCACGAGAGTGAGTGACGTGACTGCTATTAGCTACAAGAGGGGCTGGGAAGTGGGCAAGGGAGAGGGGATGGATTAACCAGCAATGGTGCCTTCCTCAGCTGAGTAAATGAACTGGGAGAGATTGATCAATAAAAAGGTGACACTCATATAAGGGACCCAAAAAGTCCAGCGAATATAGACTGAAAACTAGGAAAGTCTTAGGAAGACCATTCATTCATTCATTCATTCATTCCCGTTTCATTTAGGATTTTTGTATCCAAGTTCATGAGTGACATTGGCTTATAATTTTTCTTCTTCATGCTGTCCTTGTTAGATTTCAGTGCCAAAGATATACCAGCCTCATAAAATGAGTTGGAGAGGCTTCTCTATTTTTGGCGAATTTTTTTCTGTAAAGGGCCAGATAGTAAACATTACATAGTAAATACCAGGCTTTGCAGATCCTATGGTCTCTGACACGGCTCTCAGCACAGCCGTGAGAGTGTGAAGCAGCCCCAGACGATACGTAAAGGAATAGGCGTGGCCGAGTTTGGCCACACGCTGTGGTCTCCCTATCCCTGCCCTGGGCTATGTTTTCTGTAAGTTTGGAATTATTTGTTTCTTAAATGTTTGGGAAAACTCTCCTGTAATACCTCATGGGCCTGTTTTTGTTTTGTGAAAATATTTTTAAATTGTTGATTCAGTTTCTTTAATAATTATAGGACTATTCTGGTTGTCTCTTCCTAGGAGACATTACATTATGTTATATTCTTGTAGGAATTTGTCCATTTGATCTATGTTTTCAAACTAATGGACAAAGAATTTTTCATTATTAACTTTTTTGTTGTGGTAAAACATATATGTGTGTGTATATGTATACACACATATATGATAAAGCTTACCATTCTAACTATAAAAATGTAAAAAAAATTTTTAATTGAGGTAAAATATACATAATATAAAATTTACCACCTTAGCCATTTTTAAGTATACAGTTCAGTAGTGTTGAATACATTCGCATTGTTACACGAATCTCCAGAACTTTTCATGTTGCAAAATGGAACATTTTAACCATTTTTAAGTATATAATTTGTTGGCCTTAAGTACATTCACAGTGTTGTGCAACCATCACCACCATCCGTCTCCAGAACTTTTTCATCTTCTCAAATAGAAACTCTGTCCCCAGTCAGACAGAGTTAACAACAACTCCCCAGTCCCCTCTCACCCCAGGCCCTGGTAACCTCTATTCTACTTTCTGTCTCTATGAATTTGCCTATTCCAGGTACCTCACATAAATGGAATCGGACAATATTCATCCTCATGTGTCTGGCTTATTTCACTTAGCATAATGTTTCCAAGGTTCACCCTTGTTATGGCATGTATCTGTCAGAATTTCGTTCCTAGCTAACACTATGGTGCTAATCATTTTGCAATATATAAGTGTAACAAATCCACACATTGGTGACCTTAAACTTACACTATGTTATATGTCAATTATATCTCAATAAAGCTGGAAAAAAATAAAAATTAAATAAGAGAATTTTATTCCTTTTCAAGGCTGAACAATATTCCATTGTATGGATATACCACGTTTTGCTTACCCATTCACCTGTTGATGGACATTTGGGTTCACCTTTTGGCTATTGTGCAATAATGCTGCTGTGGACATGGGTGTGTAAGTATCTGTTTGAATCCCTGCTTTCAATTCTTTTGGGTATACATTGAGAAGAGGAGTTGCTGGATCATATGGTAATTCTATGTTTAACTTCTTGAGGAATTGCCAAACTGTTTTCCTTCATTATTAACTTTTTAATTGAAGTTTTACATATTGAAAATTGCCCAAATTATAAATGTACTGTTCACTAAATCACCTCAGATCAACAGTGTAAACTGTCACCAGGTCAAAATCATGACCACTCTTCAGGAGATCCCTTGTGTTTCCTTCCATTAACTTCTAACGCCATAGGTGAGTTTTGCCTGTTTTGGAACTTTATATAAATAGAATCATATTTTATTTCTTCTTCTATATTAGGCTTCTTTCATTCAACATAATGTGAGATTCATCCATGTTGTTGCCTGTAGCAGTAGCTAATTAATTCCATTTTATAAATATGCCACCATTTATTTACCCATTCTGCTGTTAATGGATATTTGGGTTGCTTCCAGTTTGGGGCTATAATGAACAGGATAGTGATGAACATTTGTGTAAAAGTCTTTTAGTACCTAAATGTACAGATTCCTGTTGGGAATATACCTCTGAGCAGAATTGTTAGGTCACAGGGTTTGTGTACATTCAGCCTCCCTAGATACAGTCAGTTTTCCAAAGTGGCTGAATCAATTTCATGCACTCCCACTAGAAATGGATGAGAGTTTGGATTGTTCTGTAATCTTGCAGACATTTGGTATTATCAGCCTTTAAAATGTTTGCCGTCAGAGTGAGGGTGACTGTGTAATGGTGGTTTTAATTTTCACTGTGGTTTTAATTTTCATTTCTTTTGTCACTAAAGAGGTTAAACCTTTTCTGATGTTAATTGGCCACCTGGAAATTCTCTCTTGTAAAGTGTCTCAAGTCTATTTGTCTATGAGCTGTTGGATGTTTTTCTTATGGATTTGTAAGGGTTCTTTATATATTCTGGACAAGAGTCCTTTGTTGGTTATATGTATTGAAAATACCTTCTCCCACTATGGGGCTTGACTTTTCACTTGGTATGGTGGGTTTTGATGAGCTAAAGTTTCTAATATTAATGTTGCTCAAGTAATCTTTTTCTTTATATCCTACTTAAGAAAGTCTTACCTATCCTCCTATTTATTGAGGTATTTAATTTCTCTCAATAATCTTTTATTAGAATGATTTATGGGCATTTGATGTTGTCTGATGCCATTGTAAATGATATAATTTTTTAAAAATAGACTTCTTATTTTAGAACAGTTTTAGATTTATGAAAAAGTTACAAAGATAGTGCAGAGAGTTCATGTAGTGGAATCATTTTTTATTTCCTAATTGTCTGTTGCTGTTATATAGAGATACATTTAGTATACTGACCTTGTATATATCAAATTTGTATACTTGCTTATTAATAGTAATAATTTATTTGTTGATCTTTTTGGATTTTCTATGTATCCAATTATTTCATCTGTGAGTAAGACAGTTTTATTTCTTCCTTTCTAATCCTCAAACTTTCCCCCTTTATTGCACTGGCCTGGACCTCCAGGAAAGCTTTAATACAAGTTGGGGTAGCAAGCACCCTGCTCTCTTTCCCAGTCTCAGAGGAAAACTCCAAAAATTTCACCATCAAGTATGATGTTTGCTGTAGAATATTTTGTAGATATTCTTTATCAGATTGAGAAAATTCTCCCTTTTCCCCTAGTTTCCTAAGTTTTTTTTTTTTTTTTTTTTAATCATAAGTGGATTTTGATTTTCTCTTTTGGATGGTGAATTTTATCAATTGATTTTTCTGCATATGTTGAAATGCTTTCAATATCTTTTTCTCCTTTATTTTTGTTACATTAATGTTTCAATTTTCAAATGTTAAACCAACCTTGCATCCCTGGGACAAACCCAACCTCTGGTAATTTATTATCATGTTTATATATCTCTGCCTTGGTGATCTCTGATGCTTCAAAGAGATTTTTCGAAAAAAAATTAATTCGATCAGCATTTCTAGTTTTCTTGGGAGGAGTGTTCACGTAAAATAAGTTAGATTTCCTTTGCTGAAGTGGAAAAATTGTAAAGATTTTTAATCTCAATGTATCTGTTATATCCTCCTGTTCACTTTCAGATCAATACTGCAGAGGTTTGTGTGGGCACGAAGCAAAGGATTCTGTATCCGACGCAGAGGCTTGCCCTGCATGCCAGACTGTGACACAGCCAAGAGCTGACTTTTGTCTCCTGCACGCACATGCAAAGGCTGTTGGTCCCGCCCACTCCTGGTAGATTGACCACATTGGGTCTTTGACCCCCTCTCTTCAGTGTTATTGACATTTTTTCAGGTCACCAGGTTGCTGTTCCAGTCCTAGAACAGGACTGTTCCAGGTGCTCTTACCATTGTGGCCACTAAGAGCCCAGAGAAGTGCCTGGCAATTGTGCACTCTCCCAACAGATGGCTGTTGTCCATCTTGTTCCTCCACGGCCCCCTCCGTTCCTGGTGTGTTTTGTGACATTGATGATTTATCACTCTGTTCTTGAAAGTCTAAATCCAATTTTCAGCAACTCTTTGGTTTAATTTAGCTTGGTGGTTCCCTACATCCTTGTGGTAGGCTGAATAATGGCCCCCCCAAAATGTCCACATCCTAATGCCTGGAACCTGTGAATGTTACAAAAGAGATTTGCAAATGTGATTAAGTTAAGGATCTTGAGATGGGGAGATTATCCTGGATTATCTGGGTGGGCCCTAAATGTAATCATAAGGATCCTTATAAGAGGGAGGCAAGAAGATCAAAGGAGGAAGTAGGTGTGATGACCGAAGCAAGAAATTAGAGGTCGTGAGCCAAGGAGTGCAGGAGCTGAAGAAGACAAGGGAACGGATTCTCCCTCAGAGCCTCCAGAAGGAACCAGCCCTGCTGATACCTTGACTTTAGTCCAGTGAAGCTGATTTTGGATTTCTGACCTCCAGATCTGTAAGAGAACAAATTTGTGTTGTTTTAAGCAGAGTTTGTGGCAATTTGTTACAGCAGTGACAGAAAACTAATACAGTTGCATACAGTCCCTTAGGTATAAGGGAAGAGTTAGGACTCAATATAGGTTTGGATTTGCTTATTGGCCAGTTAAGGGTGGAGCTGAAAGACACACAAACCTGTCCTACAGAAGTAAACTGGGGGTGGAGTACATAAAAGGGATTTAAGCAATACTCTAGCAGACTCCAAGACATAGAAGACACAGCAGCAGGAGATACAAGTGGAACATCCAATTCCAACAGCAGGTCCTGTGGTGAGTTTGCACAGAGAGGGGGCACGGAATGTTGATGGCAAGCTGAGCTATAAATATTTTTAGGCATTTGGCTTCTAGTTTGCTAAAACCTAAATTAATAATAGACAAGAGAATTTCCACCAAAGTTTTGGTTTGGGTGTTTTTTGATGTGGGTTACTGGAAGAAGGATAGATATGATGGAGGAAAATGCCTGCTGGTAGACACCCCTAAGTGATAGATGCTGAATTCTAGGAGGACAGATGAGACTGGAGATAGGCTCCAAGATTGGGAAATTCATCAACAGGGAGGCTGGTGAGAGAAAGCATGGGCGACCCCACTGGATTGGGGCTGGATACGGCTGACTATTCTGCAAGTAAGTTATTTAATGTGACAGTTTACTTATGCTTCACTTATAAGGACATAACTAAAAGTCAGAAAGGAAGTACAATTTTTTGAGAAGTCAAAAAGGATGTTTCAGGGGTTGCCGACGTTGGTTTTAGTACAGCCTCTGGGCTCTCAGTTCAGCTCTATCCATTCTTCTTGTGCATGTAATTCTATGAAGTGTAGTCATCTGATTTCTGGCCAAACAGATAAAAAAACAGCAAAAAGAAGCCAGGAGATGAGGGCAGGCAAACAGATAACCCTGAGGCAACAGCTTGCAGCCTATGTTAGCAATGCTAAACACAAAAAATGAACACAAACACACTGGTACCTCTGGGAGCCCCTGCCGCCCAGCCCTGCTCCAGGATCTCCCACTCTCCCTACAATCCACCAACTGAAGGGTTAACTCCTGGCAGAGCAGGGGGCTTCTGGACCCCTCTACAGCACCAAGTCTCTCTTCTGTTCCGATTGGTCATGCCCTGGCCTCACGGATGTTAATAATTTGAATATCACCCCTGAACATAGGTGTACATTGCTTTAATAATTGAGTAAGCTAGCTAACTTTTCCCCCTCAATATCTGATGTAAGAAATCCAAAAATATAACAGGGGTTGTTTCATGTAAGGAGAATAGTCATGTATAGTTATAGGCCCAATGGGCATCAATATATTATGTGCAGGATAATAACTCATTTTCATATTAGTGGGCCTCAGTCATTAAAAAAAGGTTAATTATATTCAGCTTAATCTATTTAAGAAAACAGGCAAAAGTGTGATACATTTTAGAAGTTTTAATCCAAAATGGACTAAATGTCTTGGTACTTTTGTAGAATTGAGGCTTTAACCATCTAGAAAACTCATTTGTTTGGAATGACGCATTCTTCAGGATTCTAGAGCTGGAACTCCTGAATGAACACAACAATGGCCTGTCTGTATTACATACAGCCAAAATGTGCATATTCTTGTGTAGTCAGATTCATTCTTCTATGCCAGTCCTGTGCAAACCTGAGCATTGGCTCACTGGGCTGAGGGTGCCTTCACGTCACCTGGGCCCATTACCCCTCCCTGCTCACCTGGGCTAATGGTGGCTCTATGCTCACCTGGGCTGATGGTGCCTCCATGCTCACCTGGGCCCATCACCCCTCCCTGCTCACCTGGGCTGATGGTGCCTCCATGCTCACCTGTGCCCATCACCCCTCCCTGCTCACCTGGGCTGATGGTGCCTCCATGCTCACCTGGGCCCATCACCCTTCCCTGCTCACCTGGGCTGATGGTGCCTCCATGCTCATCTGGGCCCATCACCCTCTCTGTTCACATGGGCTGACCATGCCTCCCTCTTCACCTGGGCTGATGGTGCTTCCCTGTTTATCTGGGCTGATAGTACTTCCCTGCTCACGTTGACTGACCACACCTTCCAGCTCTCTTTTTCTTTGCCTCAGTGGGCCTCCGTCACAGAGCTGTGGTGGCACCAAGGAAGAACAAATCTCCTTTCTCATTTTTGACGCTATGTTGTGGTGAAAATGGCATACATGTCAACTCATCTCAGCCACTCAAACCACAGGCACTAGAAAAACAGTTGAGAGTAAGATGTCTTGATGAGCTGGAGATGGGGTTGGATAGAGGCAGAAGCAAGTTCAGAGTGTATTGTGACGCACTAAAAAAAAAAAAACCAAACGAAAACAAAACGAACAATGTGCTTCGCAAATACAAAAAGGAGGAAACTCGTGTTGAAAGTTAATGGAAAATTTCAGGGTCAAAGAAGACAGTGAGTTAGAAAGAAGGCAGCAAAAGTGACCTTGCCGAATTCTGGGTGGATTATGTCACTTGAGTTTGCTACACAGCCGAGGGAGGGGACCCTCTTGCTCTAGTAACGTGCCCTCATTAGAAGGTGAGTCTTATGCTTTAAAAGCCTGGCTGGTCTGATTGCTTTATTAACTTGGTTACTCACTCAAACCACCTATTCTCAACACTAGCCAGCTGTACAGGTTACCAGCCAGCTCTGAGCCAAAGATACAGAGAAACCAGGGCGAAGCGGCAGGTTGCAGGAGGGCTCCATGGTGGGCTTGCTAAAATCACAGACTCACAACAGTGACCGTGCGCTCACTGTGAGGATTTCGGGGGCGCAATAACAGTACCCGGGCTCCCTGGGCATCCCACAGCACTGACCGCCAGATAGCAGAACCCAGTGGGAAATGGAGCCGGGAGCCATCGGTAGTGGCAGACACTCACCATTTCCCCAGCACAGGCGTGGGGTCCCCGCTCCCGGAGCCCCCCTTTCTCTGAGTGTCTGTTCCCATCTGCTCTCACTCTCCACGGCCTCTTCCTTCCTCCCTCTCTCTGCAGTTTTCCCCGAGCCCACGGCTCAGTCTTCCGCAGAGCTCCGTCTCGCTCCAGCCTCCCTTTGCACCGCTGACCCATCCTCCCTGGCTGCCACCACACCCTAACCTCTCAGGCTCCATCTGCAGCTCCCTAGTTCTTTCTCTGATTCCCGAGAAAAAACTCAGACGGCTCAATTTGTGTTTTCTTGCCAGTTGGATGTCAGGGGTCCCTGGCCCGTCTAAAGGTCGATTCCCATCCTTGCCATCCTCAGGAGAGGTGGGGTCTCACGGGATTTACAAGGTGGCCTTTTCAGCAGGGCCGAGGCCCAGCAGTCAGGGTGTGACTTACTTGCAAAGACAGGAGAGTGGGTTTCTAATTTCTGAAAACGTGGAAAAGAATCTCATGAGTTGGAGAATGAGTCCTTCATTTTTGTCTTTAGTTCCCTCACTCACAGGCTGGGTGACAATGGTAAGTCACTTCCTCTCCCCATAGAACGAGGGGTCTGAATAGATAATACTGCCGTTTGCCACACACCAGGTGCCACCCCACGTTCTACACACAAATTTGTCATTGAATCCCCAAGAGGGAGGTAGTATCATCAAATCCTGTTAAAGATGGGGAAACTGAGGCACAGAGCAGTTGAGTAACTTGGCCAAGGTCACACAGCTAGTAAGAGGCAGAGCAGGGATCTGAAGCCTGTCAGTATGGCTTCAGAATCCTTGCTCTTAACCATGTTTAATTCATGCTGCCATATTGCCATTCAAGCATCCCTCGGACCCCAGGGAAAAGTGGCAATGAGATAAATGAGGCTGGGGGGGCGGAGGAGGGGGTTAGCTCTGTTCTCCAGAACAGATCGGTCCTTTGTATCCAGCAGCGTGGCCAGCACTCTGCAGGAATGCTGCTGCCCTTGGCCTGTGCCCTCTCTGAAGGGCATGGGAAATGCTGGCCTGTCAGCGGGTATAAACTCAAAGGTTTCTCCCTCAGCTAATTTCAAGGACTGTTTACCCAAGCAGATGCAGGAGGATTAGGCAATCCATTGATCTGATGTGTTTGGTTTGGGCGTGAGTGAGCGTACTGCAGCTGTCGGAACAAATGAATCTCGTGGAGAAACACGGATGGATGCCCTCGCTAGCTCGGAGGGCCGAAGGGATGTGGCTCATGAGCTGGGAATCCGGGGTCAACCAGTGATTTAAGAATGAAGATAAGAACGTGCCTCTAGTCAGGATTCTCCATCCACACCCTATGTGGGGAGCCAGGCCATTTCCCAAGACGCCTGCTGAGCGCTGCCATCACTGCCTCAGTGGCTTGGGTCGATTGCTGAGACAGGCAGGAAATACCAAGCAGAGTCCAGCCAGGGTTTTCAGGGACGGTGATGCCCTCACCAGGTCCCAAAGCTCCTTGCCGGGAGCAAGGTTGCAGGAAGTGCCACCGTTCTGGAAAGCTTCCCCATCCTGCTTCTTCCTGCCTTGGGCTTTTGTCTTTCCTGTGGTGGCTCCTGCACAAAGGCTGCACTGTGTGGCCCTTCAAGTGAGTCTTCATAAGTTAGGACATTGAACAACCAAACCTGTGGGCTAAGTGGACATGGTAATGACACTGGAGGAGATCAGGAAAGTGCATGTCTCCTGGCCAAGTGACCCAAGTCAGAAAGGCGATTGTGGGGAAGGTGTTATTGTTTTAGTGGGCGTAGCAAAGGGTGGATCAGGCAGCCAGACTTGGTAAATTGTTATTTACAGTTTCTGAGCTTTTAAAAGAAGAGCATCCCCAGAATCGGTCCTGATTCCAGACCTTCAGCACCATGGTGGCTCTGGGAGCACTGCTGTCCCTGCTCCTCCTCGGGGCCCAGGCCCAGCACAGGTCCAAGTGGACCTACTCAGGTAAGCCCCTCACTGTGAGGAAGGTGACAGCGCAGCCTGGCATCTTGGGGTGGTGGGGCCGACCGCACACGATTGTGTGCGCTTCCTCTGTTGGGGTCTGCTCGTTGTGGGCTCAGCATCTCGGGGTGTTTGGAGAACAAGCTGAACTTAGAGCTCCATTAAGAAAAGAGGAAATAGTCTCTCCCTTCACAGGTCCGTGAGGTTCACCCAGGATGTCTTGACTTGCCCAGAAGCCGGGGACCTTTAGATAGCCTCCAGATGCCCTCTCTCGGCTGCCATGTCTTGCTGAGACCCAAATTTTATTACTGAAACCCGACTTTTAAAATGTGAAATTGAAAACCCTGGCATTTAGCATCGGTTCTGGCCCATGTGTGAGCCAAAGAAAGGAAGACTGCATCTGTGGGGTTTGGACGTGAAACACCCCTTCTGTGTGGCGGTGAAGAGAGCTCCTGCCCACGTCGCCTCTTTTCTGTACTGGCCTGAGGGATGGGGGCTCAGAGGATGCTCACAGCCGCTGCAGGAGCAAACATGGCGTCGAGCCTGCTCTCTGCACAGTCCCCCAGCTTCAGACATCGGGGGACGCGTACATTCAGGGTGGGTGTATGTCCTGTTAAATCAAGGGCAACGGAGTTAGGGACATGGTGGGGAGGCTCAGAAAGTCCAACTTCAGAGGGCAGAACGGCCAACTCTGACCAACGGCTCTGTTCTAGAGCAGAGGGATCCCACAGCCGGCCAGCGTCTCGGAGACCCTGGGGCTTCTGTTCCTCTGACCCATTGGGACTGGGGGTGGTTCAGAGGGTGAGGAAGAGAGAGAATTCCAACAGCACAGGTCTTGTCCTCCCTAGGCTCAGCCCAGCCTCTGAGACTGTGGGCCTTGGAAAGCCACCAGGGGCCCAGGAAGACATGGGGGCAGCTACTGCAAATGCCTTTCAGGAATACTTGAGAAACCGCCCCCAACACTCTTGGGGCAGGGACCAAAGCCTTTTGATCCATGAAGGGGCTGGGCTCGAGACCTCAGGGCTTGATCCTGGCATCCTGCCTCTAGGAAATAATTGTTTAAAAATTGGGTTGTAGTATTAGAGAAGAGCAGAGAAACAAAGAATTGACTTTTCCATTGGTTGCAAAACCAAGAAGGTGTGAGACACCCCAGTATAAACATCTTCCTTAAAGCAAACTCTGCACTCACCATGCAGACTACCCCCCCACCGCCCCAAGAGGAAAGAGCTCAGAGTCCCAGCTGCTGATGGTGAGACCAGGACCCATAGTGTTGGGAAGCCCAGTCCCCCCCGATTAATGACTTGCTTTCATCACTCTGTCCCCTATGATTAGTAACCACCTTAAAAACAGATAGATTTCCTTACTTTGATATTTCCTTAACTAATCATTCTAGGTCATCTTTGAATCAGATGTTTCCTTTCTTGTCCTGAATCTGTAGGTGTAGGCGCCCAGTGGGCCTTACCACACTGGGGACGGATGAAAGGGGTGAAGCGAGAAAATAGGTGGGAGGTCCTGCCCCAGGGGGCTGAGGAGGCCGTCTTATTGTTGGGGGCTGAGAAGGAGAATTGTGCCAGTCAGAGGAAACAGGAAAGGCCCCGAGGGTAACACAGTAAGGCCAAGCACAGGGACAGTAATTCACAGGCAAAACTAAAGCTGCATATTAAAGACTTGCACCACTTTCAAAACACTAAGTCACGTTCTCAGGGCCAGAGGTTGCAACAGGAAAGTCAGGAATTGGCACCAAAGCCCCCCAGCCACCGGGGTCCGTGGAGTTGATTTAAATGCCCCTCCCGCCTCCTTCTGGAGACCTTGCTTCTGCTTTTTAGAAGGCAGACGTCTGGCCTTGATCCTGGCAGCCCGCCTGGCCCCTGCGGGCCTCCCACTGGGCAGGGCCTGCTGGGAGCTGCAGCCTCTGGCCTCTGCCTTGAGTGAGGCGCCCGCAGGGAGGGCTTGGCCGGGCAGCCCCTCAAACTGCGACCACCTGGGCTCTCTCCTATCTCAGAGGGGGCGCTGGATGAAGCGCACTGGTCGACCGAGTACCCCACCTGCGGGGGGCAGAGACAGTCGCCCATCGACCTGCAGAGGAAGAAGGTGCAGTACAACCCCTCCCTGACGGCTCTGACCCTGGTGGGCTACGACGACCAGGAGAGCGAGTTCCCCATGACCAACAACGGCCACACAGGTAAGGGGTGGGCGCCAGGCTCCAGTCCACGGGGGTCAGCAGGGGAAGGCAGGTGACAGCTGCCAGGAGCAGGACGCACAGAGATCCAGAGTGCAGCCTGGGCTCTGGAGGCCTCAGACGTGAGGGCTGACAGGCGTTGAAACTGGGCGGCTCTTCCAAAGTTGCGCAGCATCTGTCTTTAGACTCAATTCCCAGCTGGCCCCTTCATTCCGCTTTAGCCTCTGCCCAAGCTCACTCGGACACAGCCAGCAGGAAATTCAAGGACAGACAGGTGATGCTGCTGAAGCCACGCGTGCCCCGTGTGCTCCGTTGATCTGTGCCCTGATTTCCCATGTTTTCTGTAGAGTCTGATTAGCTCAAAGCACCCAACAGGCAGGACCAGCATTTCTCAGAGGTTTAAAAAGAAGCTCTTGTTTTCCGTTCCCTCCTAGAAAGGGGGTGAAGGTCAGACAGGAAAAGCTGGGTCTTGACCCCCATTCCAGAAGCCTGGACTGGACAACTGTAAATTCGTGCTTTATGTCTGCAGAACATCCTTCTGATTATCCGTGGGCTCATCTCCTCTGAGCCTCATGACAACCCCAGGAGGGGGCATTTTTTAGGCTGGAAACCAGAGACCTTGGGTGGCCAAGGGACTTACTCAAGGCCACACAGTCTCTCGTGGCCAAGCCAGACCCCGACCCTGGATGTCTGATTTCTTGGCCATGTCCTCCTCTCCCACTCTGGCCCGCAGTGGGTCAGTTTATTGTCCACCCACATAGGTGTCGGGGGGGGGGTCACAGGACTTAGATTTCCTTTTGGCACAATTGAGAAAATAAAACCAATTGCCCTTCATGGAGCTGGTGAACGTAGCACATTGCAGAATGATGGAAGATCTGTAAAATCCTCAGGACACGTGGCCTGGATCACTAAACTCCACAAATAATTCACAAAAGCCTCATTTATCATTAATGTCAAGCTCCTGTTTCCAAAGTTAGTTTCTGAAGCTTCCAGGGGGCTGGCAGTTTGGAGCTTCTCCCCTTTCCTTGCCCTTGGTGGAGAGGGGCTGATGCCAAAGGGCCCAAGGCTGCAGCTAACTGCAGGAGGGAAGCTTGGCTGACCCCACCAGGACAGGTGGCCAGGACTGACAGATGATTGACAACCCCTGTGGGTTTGCGGGCTGAGTTTCTGCTGCCTGCCTCTGCATGGAGGGCTTTGTGCTGAGGAACCAGGAGAGGGGAGGTGTTAGGAAGACCCCAGCTTCCCAGGGGGCTTGCAGTAGCTGCCTCTGCCCACTCTGTGGAGTGCCCTGGACCTTCCTCATAGAGGACTGTGCTGGCATTTCTGGAGGCCAGAAGCTTGTTCCTTTAGGGTCCCCAACCCACCCTACAGCATCTTAAACATATTAGAATGCACTCACAGCTCACATTATTAATATTTTTTGATGTATTTTGAAAGATTTTTATAATTTAGCTTTTGAGATTATTTGGCTATATTCTTTACAATTGCCTATACCTTTCCAGCAAGCTCTGAGCACATTCAAGAATTCTACTGAAGGGAAAAAAAAAAGTGCTAATCTACAAATTTTCAAATCTAATGAAATTTTGATCAATACTGTTTAACAAAAAAGTTGACATGATGTAACTAAACATTTATTAATTTTGATCTTACAGGGTTTTTTTTTATATCTTGGAACCTAGGATATATATATATTTATATGTGTATGTTTAGTAGACTTCATTTTTTAGAGCAGTTTTAGCAGTCATAGCAAAATTGAGCGAAAAGTACAGAGATTTCTCGTATACCTCCTGCCCCACTACATGCATAGCCTCCCACATTATCAACATCACTCACCTGAGTGGTACACTTTTTACCAAGGATGAACCTACATTGACACATCATAATCACCCAAAGTCCATAGTTTACCTTAGGGTTCACTCTTGGTGTTGGACAGTCTATGGGTTTGGACAAGTGTATAATGACGTGTATTCATCATTATAAGAGCATACAGAGTATTTGCACTGTCCTAATTATCCTCTGTACTCTGCCTGTTCATCCCTTCCCACCCCCTAAACCCCTAGCAACCACTGATCTTTTCACTGTCTCCATAGTTTTACCTTTTCCAGAATGTCATATAGCTGGAATCATACAGTATGCAGCCTTTCACATTGGCTTCTTTCACTTAGTAATATGCATTTAAGATTCCTCCATGTCTTTTCATGACTTGACTGCTCATTTCTTTTTAGTGTTGAATAATATTCCATTGCCTGGATGTACCACAGTTTATTTATCCATTCACCCACTAAAAGACATCTTGGCTGCTTCCAAGTTTCAGCAATTATGAATACAGCTGCTATAAACATCCATGTGCAGATTTTTGTGTGGACATAAGTTTTCAACTCCATTCGGTAAATACCAAGGAACGTGATTGCTGGATTGTGTGGTAAAAGTATGTTTAATTTTGTAAGAAACTGCCAAACGGTCTCCCAAAGTGGCTGCACCACGTTGCGTTCCACCAGCAATGAATGCGAGTCCCTTTTGCTCCACACCCTCCCCAGCCTTTGATGGTGTCAGTGCTCCGGATTTTGGCCATTGTCATAGGTGTGTAGTTGTATCTCACTGTTGTTTTAATTTGCATTTCCCTGATGACATACGATATGGAGCATCTTTTCAAAGGCTTATTTTCCATCTGTATATCTTGTAGGATGAGGTGTCTGTTAAGGTCTTTGGCCCATTTTTTAATTGGGTTGTTTGTTTTTTTATTGTTGAGTTTTAAGAGTTCTTTGTATATTTTGGATAGCAGTTCCTTATCAGATGTATCTTTTGCGAGTATTTTCTCCCAGTCTGTGGCTTGTCTTCTAAATTCTCTTGATATTGTCTTTTGCAGAACAGAAGTTTTTAATTTTAATGAAGTCCAGCTTATCAATTATTTCTTTCATGGATTGTGTCTTTGATGTATCTAAAAGGCATCAACATACCCAAGGTCATCTAGGTTTTCTCTTATGTTATCTCTTAGGAATTTTATAGTTTTGCATTTTACATTTAGGTCTGTGATCCATTTTGAGTTACTTTTGGGGAAGGGTGTAAGGTCTGTGTCTAGATTCATTTTTTTGCACGTGGATGTCCAGTTGTGCCAGCATTGTTTGTTGAAGAGACTCCATTGTATTGCCTTTGCTCCTTTGTTAAAGTTGAGTGTATTTATGGGGGTCTATTTCTGGGCTCTCTATTCTGTTCCATTGATCTATTTTCTATTCTTTCACCAATACCACACTGCCTTGATTACTATTAGTTAAGTCTTGAAGTTGGGTAAGATCAGTCCTCCAAATTGGTTTTTCACCTTCAACATTGTGTTGGCTATTCTGGGTCTTTTGCCTCTCCGTATAAACTTCAGAATCAGTTTGTTGATAGCCACAAAATAACTTGTTGGGATTTTGATTGGGATTGCATTGAATCTATAGATCAAGTTGAGAAGAACTGACATCTTGACTATATCAAATCTTCTTATCCAGGAACATGGAATATCTCAACATTCATTTAGTTTTTCTTTGATTTCTTTCATCACAGTTTTGTAGTTTTCCTCATATAGATCTTGTACATGTTTTGTTAGATTTATACGTAGATATTTTTGGGGTTCTAATGTAAATGGTATTTTGTTTTTAATTTCAAATTCTACTTTATATTTTTATGTGCCCCAATTTTTATTACTAGATTCAACAGACATAAAATTACATTTCAATAAGAAGAAATTGAAAACACACTTGGATGTTGAGACAAATTTAAATTGCTACAAAAGTTTCTAAAACTTTTTCTCAATTTCTCTATTTTGTTGTAGGCTAGTAACAGTTGGTGGACCAGTAATTATTTTTTAATATATATATTTTTTCATTTCCCAAACTACATATTCATAGGCTCCAGGAAAGCTTAAAGGCCTGAGGTACTGGGCTTCTAGTGTTCAGTGGGAAAAACAACACTGTTCTCTTAACAGGTGCTATCAGCAACTTTGTTAGGCTCCTTGAAAGGAGGGACGATCTCTCATTCATCTTTCTATTCTGGAACATAGATTAGATGCATTTGAGGGGAAAAGACTCGTACATGAAAGGATAAATCCCCAAATAGATGCCCATGAGTGATGCAGGATTCTGAGCAGGTTTTGATTTTTGAAGGCTGTAGGAGCAAGCTGGTTTTGTCTTTTTTTTTTTTTAAAGATTTTATTTATTTATTTATTTTCCCCCCAAAGCCCCAGTAGATAGTTGTATGTCATAGCTGTACATCCTTCTAGCTGCTGCATGTGGGACACGGACTCAGCATGGCCGGAGAAGCGGTGTGTCGGTGCGCGCCTGGGTTCCGAACCCCGGGCCGCCAGCAGCGGAGCGCACGCACCTAACCGCTAAGCCACGGGGCCGGCCCTTGTCTTTTTTTTTTTAACTTTTATTTTGAGATAGTTTTAGACTAGAAAAATTGCAAAATAGTAAGAGAATTCCCATATACCCTTCTCCCACTTCCCTTAATAGTAACATCTTACAACCATACTACGTTGATATGGTTAACTGCTCTGTAGACCTCATTTGAATTTCATCCCTTTCCCATTAATGTCCTTTGTCTGGTCCGAGATCTCATCTAGGATGCCACGTTGCATTAAGTCATCGTATCTCCTTAGTCTCCTCCATTTGGGGGCAGTTCCTCAGTTTTTCTTTGACTTTGACAACCTTGACACTTTGCTGTTGTTTCTTGAGCACAGAAAATGCTCAGATCACGTGGATTTTTTGGTTTGATAAGAACTTGGTTAAATTAGTTTCAAACAAGGGGGAGGACCTTCTTCTGGAAATTACATCAATTTTCAGAATCTGGAAGGTTCAGCAGGTTGATTTTTGGAGACAGATATTTGGCCTCGCCTTTTCGAAAGCACAGAGACAAGCTCAGAATTGTTACCATTTTTCAATCTGGCCTGTGCAGTCCTGTTGATAAAACTTGAGAATTGAGACATTCTGTCTGCAGGTAATTGTGTTGTGGGGAAACGTGCTTGTCAGGATCTCTGGTTTTGCTCATGTGGTGCTATCTGTCAATTTAGAAAGCTCTGGCCTGGTCCTCAGCTCTCCATTCTCTTGGCACAGATGACTGCACATCTCCTTCTAAAGGCTCTTCCGTTTTTTTCACACGAGCATTGATTTGGAGGCTGGCCACATTTTAAACACTAATACAAAGCACCTGTTCTGCCAAAGGGCATGTTAAAATCTTTGAGGCCGGATTCCTGCCTTACAGCATATTACGTTATGAATTTAATCACAGCTCCCTGCTGCTTTAGACAATTGGGAAGGGAAGAAGGGGACATTTGACAGATATCAAATACCTAATATTTGCTCTTTAAGAAAACTTACTTGTTTATAATCATCTTTGAAGACTTTAAATAGACTTTGCTAACAGGTCAGATGCCACCTGTCCCTTTGCAAGTCCTAAATTGTATCCTCAGAGGTATTTTTCTTAGTCACTCTCTGATGTCACTCTCCATAACTTTCTTTTGTCTGGCTAATTCCAAAATATCGAGATTACTCTAAGGCCTGCGCCAGTGAAATGAACTACTGCAGTTGTGTGACTGGAGACTTCTCTGTAGGAAGTCTGTAGGGCCTGAGGCAGGAGAAAGCTGGAAGAGTGATCCATTTTCTCCTCAGCAAGAACTTAACATTTGAATACGTCCATTGATAATCACATCAGATTAAACCCCTAGCCGAGAGTCCGTGTGTTCCCTCACTTGCTGCGGAATCTGGTCTCTTGTCTTCTGAAGACAAGTTGAGGCCTGTAATGGTGACATCCCGTCCTGTCTACACCCAGTTCTGGCCCAGCTCTGCCCCGACTCGTGAACCGTGTGACTCTGATAAGTCTTTCCACCTCCCTGGGTTGGCTTCTTTGTCCATAAAATGAAAGCGTTGAAGCTCCACTGGAAGGCTCCCTTACAGAGAGTGGAGTGGGTTGTTAGTTGGGCTAGTTCTAGAAGGCTACGTGGGCTGAGGATTTTAACCACGTCACAAAGAAGATAACCTCAACTTGGCCTTACAAACAGTACTCACTCTGGGGAGTAAAAGTAATTAAAATTGTCCCAAGAGGCCCCGCTTCTTAATCCTACATCATGGGCAAATTCCAAAATTAGCCAGATGTGGAGAGTGCAATTCTGGTTTCCACACCCATTGGCCATATCTTTTCAGGGCATCCCCCTTTCCAACAAGCTGGATCTGCCACCTCGTGGTGGCGCCCCTGACCTTCTGTTTCTGGTGGGACTGTGTGTGTGCGTGGGAGAGGCACCTGCCCCACCCAGCTTACTCAGTGCCTGGTCCTCATCCTGTCCTGTGCCAGTCGCTTCCTCCCCACTGGAAACCCTGCTCATGGCATTCTAAGCCAGTCTATAGGACCAGCTTGCCCCCCAGAGTGGGCAGGTGACGAGGGAAGCTGCCTAACCAGTAGGCCTGACCCATCCACACTCACTTGCCCTACTCTCTGCCCCCGTCTTCTCTTCCAGTGCAGATCAGCCTGCCCCACACCATGTACATGACGGCCCCTGATGGCACCAAGTACATAGCGGAGCAGATGCACTTCCACTGGGGCGGCGCGTCCTCGGAGATCAGTGGCTCTGAGCACACCATTGACGGGATCAGATATGCGACTGAGGTACCTTGGGGACCCTGACCAGGTCCTCTTTCCTTCAAACCCCATAGTCACTTTTTTTTTTATTAAAACAGCCAAAAAGACTTTGTGCAATGGTGACAGTCAAGTCACCCTGAGGTTGAGTTTATTTTTTATTCATTCACAACTATTCACTGATCACTGCCATGTGCTGGGGCTTCAGGCCGAGTTCCCGCCCTCCCAGAAGTCACAGTGAGGCAGGAGTTTATAGCCTACACAGTGGGGCAAGCCCTCTTCAGTTTCAGCTGGATTTCTATGTGTTAGATTTTCTGGGTTCCCTCTCTTGCTTAGATCTGTCCTTAGGGTGACCACAGGTATATAGTGGTTTATAGGGGCAAGGGGGGTTCATGCCCACACTACAGAGACCTCAGGAGAACTCAGTGGCCTCCCTCTAGATTCTGCCAGCATGTCTGCCTGGAGGGAGGTGGGGTCAGGGAAATGCCCTTGAATTGCCATCTTTCCAGAATCCCACTTGTGCTTTTTCCATTCTTGGAGAACTTTCTGGTCTTGATAGTTCTCCTAGCCTAGATGGAAGGAGATGGAGGTCAGAGTTGTTTGTGGAAGACAGTCTGAGGCCTGGATGGAACATTTTTCCTTCTTTTCTTCCTTTCCTGAAAACCTGAAGCATTTGAAGTCTGTATCAACTGCCCCTGACTTACTCTTTCTTGCTCCCACAGATTCACGTTGTTCACTACAATTCTAAATACGAGAGCTATGATATAGCCCAGAATGAACCAGATGGTTTGGCTGTGCTGGCAGCCCTCACTGAGGTAGGCTGAAACTATGCATGTGAAGTTATAGGTTGGTGTCCAAACAAGGTGTTAAGTATAAATGAAAGCTCTTCCTTCCTGTCCCTCCTCATCTGTTCCTGAGCTCGCAATTCTTGGAAACACTGACTCAATGGAAGATATACCCTTTATCCAGCCCTTGCTCACAGTCACCTTGTTCCTTCTGTGTTATCAACCTCTAGGACCTTGGATAACTTGCACAAGCTACTTAAAACAGCTGGGATCACCGAGGGTTGACTGGATATAAACTGGTCTGAGGGCAAGGGGAAGCCTGCAACCTGCCAGACAAAGGCAACACCTCTGCCATTCTAAGAAAGTCTGGAGGGTGGGACTTATGGGTAGGTAGGAAGAAGTGGTCAGTGAATCCACTCCCTCCCAAAACAAGTATTAAATTGGATAAAATTGCCACAAACAACTATATCAGTGCTCTGGGAATGGACCAAAGGCAAATAATGATTAAGGCATTTATTTGTGAGAAATGGCTAGAATTTTGAGTAAGAATAATGGGAGTCTGTGGACTTCTTGCCTGGGGATGTTCCCATCTCCACCACCTAACATGGTCAGCAATGTAGGTTTATCAGGGCAGAGTGGACAGGAAAACCAGCAGCTTCACTGCCTGTCTTGAGGAACTGTCTTGATTTGGGATGTAAATTGAAAACCAGGCCCAGGGGCACTGTCAGTAAAAGTAGCAAACTTGACATAAAAGACAGAAAACAAAGAGAGAAAACGTGAGCTCTGATAGTCTGAGGTTGCAGTCCCAATGGGGCGAGTGGCAAGTGGCAGACCAATGAGAAATTTAACAGCAAGATCCTGGAAATGAGAAGGCCACAGCGGGCTATGTAAACTTCCCAAGAGGTGGAAAGTAAAAGCTGAGGCCGAGTTGACAACTGGCCAAATTTTGATCCATCAGCTGAGGGTGTAAATCTCATGGGGTTGAGGGGTTTAAGCACAACCTCTGCTAAAATCATTGGCTGACCACAAATTTATGCTGACCCTAGGTGGTCTCTAGGAATCCAGGCTAAAAAATAAAACAAAGACTTAAGAACTGAGCAGAGACATCAGTTTTTGCACACTGCTGGGGAGACATATCCTGCGGATAAAGTCCAGCCAAGTTCCTAAACAGACATACGAACAAGAAAATCCCTCAGGACAATTTTAAAAAATCATAATTCAGATCTGCTACTATGTATTATATAAAATGTCCAGTTTTCAACAAAAAGTTGGGCATACAAAGAAATAGGAAAATATCCATATTTAGGAGAAAATAAAACAGTCAATAGAAACTGACTCTGAGTGGACCCAGAGTGATTTAGCAGACAGTACCTTAGAAACAACTATCATAAATATGTTCAAAGAATGAAAAGAAACTGTTAAAAGAATTAAAGGAAAATATGATGACAATGATTCAAAAAAGGAAATCTCAATAGAGAAACAGAAACAATAAAAATGCACCAAAATGGAAAGTCGAGAGTTGAAAAATAGAAGGAACAAGATGAAAAATACACTACATGGGCTCAAAGCATATTTGAAGCAGCAGAAGAAAGAATCAGTGCATTTGAATATAGAGCAAAGAAATTATTCAATCTGAAGAACAAAGAAAAAAGATTGAAGAAAAATGAACAGAGCCTTAGACTCATGGGGACAAGATCACACATCCTGAAATATATGTAATGGGAGTCCCAGAAGGAGAGGAGAGAGAGAAAGTGGCAGAAAAAATGTTGAAGAAACAATGGCCAAAATTTCCCAAATTTGATGAAAAACATTCCTTTACCAGTCCAAGAAACTCAACAAACCCGAAGTCTGATAAACACCTAGGCACATCAAAGGCAAACTGCTGAAAGCAACAAGAGAAAAAGGATTCATTACACGTAGGGGAATGACAGTACAATTAATGGCTGACTTCTCATTAGAAACAAGTCATCAGAAGGCAGTGGAATGACTGTGAACTAGAAATTCTACATCCAACTAAACCACCCTTCAAAAATGAGGCAAAATAAAGACATTCCCAGATAAAAAAAAAACCAAGATAATTGCTAGCAGATGTGTCTTAGAAGAAATATTAAAGGAAGTCCTTCTGGCTGAAAGGAAATGATACCAGATGGTAACTCAAATGCACAGAAAGAATTGAAGAGTGCTGGAAATGGTAACTATAGAAGACTATATTCATGTATTTTTGGTCTTTTCTTCTTTTAATTTCTTTAAGAAAATCCCATAAGATTGTTTAAAGCAGTAATGATACCACTGTGTTGTTGGGTTTATAATGTATGTAGATGTAATAGATAAGAAAAATAGAAGAAAGAGTAGGGAAGAAATAGAGCTATACTGGAGCAACGTTGCTATATTTTCCTGGAATTAGGTTAACATTAACCTGATGTAGATTGTGATAAGTTAAGTTGTATATTGTAATCACTAGAGCACCAGTAATAACTGAAAGTGATTAAATGGTACACTAAAAGTATTTGTTAAACACAGAAGGTGGAACAGAGGAACAAAAAAGACGTGAGACATTTAGAAAACAAATAACAAATGGCACTCATGGATCTCAGAAATCTGAATTTATACCCAGGGGAAAAAGAATTGGATCGACACCACTGATGGAGAAGAACCATTGAAAGTAGACCTTTTTCACCAAAAGCAACTTTTCTGACTTTGAAAAAGTCAACCCTCAGACAAAAAATAAAGAGCAATGTGGCAGTGGGCAGAATTGAGCAGTTTTGCCTAGAACATCTGGCTCTCTTCTGCTCAGTCAAAAGTCCTGAGGATGAAGAAGTTAGTGCATGAGACCAAGCCCCCTCAACCCAATGAATCCGACTGTGGCTGACACTGCCCCAAACAGGGTCACTGGGGATATTTTAACAGTGACATTTAGCCATTCCCTGAGGGCATCCCCAGTCACCACGGAGAAGCTCTTTTCCCTGGAAGCTGCCAAAATGCTTCAGATTTCGTCTCCCTAGAAGAGACTGGTGAGCCCAGGCAGTTGGTGGCAAAGAACAGCCAGATTGTCTCCCCAACACAACTGGGGCATGGATGGGCCGCCACCTCCTTGCCCTTGTGGCTCTGCCCAATCAGCCAGAACACCAAACCGCTGGATTAGTGGAGACAGTGCTGGACGGACGTCCCTTATCCTTTCGGTTAACTTCTCTGGGTTTCTCCTACAGGTCAGTGATTACGCTGAGAACACTTATTACAGCAAGTTCATGTCCCACTTGGATGAGATCAGATATGCAGGTAAGGGAAGCCAACAGCAACTGCAGGAGGGCAGAGGAATGAGCATGAGTGTGAGGTGGGACAGGAGGGCAGGGAAGGCTGACGCTGGTGAGGAAGGTGGCAGATAAGCCCTGCTGGGAGAGCACACCCCTCTCTGCGCAAGGTCTCTTGTTCCAGCAATTTCTGCTGTTGGCTCAGGCTGTGAACACCTCTGAGAAACCTGTTTGTAAACTCGACCTGTTGATTCCCACGACTGGAACTTCTGGATGGCCAGAGTTCCACTAACTAGGGATAGCTTCACTTAAGTGACTCTCACCTCTGGCCCCAGCTAGCAGTGACGATCCTGGTCACTAGAGAGAGACGTTCTTAGCTTCAACTGAGAAGACTCTCAAGAGTGAAGCCTCTCATCAACGCGCCTAGACACGAAGACACAGGGGGCTGTTCTCCCATCTCTCTGCTCTCAGAAGGCAGAGTTCTTGTCTGAGTGATTGGCCACTCCCATGGCCAACCCTTGACCTTGAGCACCATCCACGTCAACTGTGAAGCCTTGGTTTTGTGCATCCCCCTCTGGCCACATCTCCCAGACTCCAGCTCCCTGACATCAGTCCTCGCCCCTCCAGCAATTCTCCCCACCTCCATTCAATGGCCTCCACGTTCTCACTACTAGTCATGCCTCAGGCCTTTCATCTCTCTTTACCTAGCTGAGGTTCCACTGGCCATCATTCTGACACTTCCAGGCAAATGACCTCCATGCCCTTGCCCCTCCATCCTTCCCCAAGCTCACCTGGCAAAGCCCCAGACTGACTCCCACCTACTCAGAGCCTGTAACCACATGACTGAATGTGGCTGGACAGAAACACACAGACATCTAACTGGTATTATTTTTATTCATAGCTACAAATATGAATAGGTACTAACACTGCCCAGAAATCCTGAAAAGCAAACTCTGGGCGTTTGCTTTTCTCCTCTCCGAAATAACTACTTCACACTTTTGCCTGTCTCCTGAAGCCCCTGCGCCTTGGCCCCAGCTTCGCCCTTGGAGCAGATGCCTTGCCTCCTACTTCATTGAGAAGGTAGTCGGAAACTCACTCATCTTCTGAACCCACCTGCACCTGACCAAACTCCATGTCCCTTCCTCTGTTACAATGGGTGAAATATCTCTGCTCTTGTCCAAGACCACCGTCCATGTGAGCACCGACCCCTACGTCCCCATTCTCAGGGCCTGGTCTCCTGCTGGTCTCTCCCCTCTCTCTTGCACCATTGATTTCTTACCCTTCATCAGATCATGCTGCTCAGCACACAATTCTGTGCTCTAACACCTCCCACCTCAAAAGACAAATGAAAGTATCTCTTGACCCCACCATTACCCCATCTTCCACCGCATTTTCAGCTCCCCTTGAAAGAATTGTCTAACAGTCCTGTTCTCTTTTCTCACTCACCCTAAGCCGGTCCCACCACTCCATTGAGCCTTCAAGGTCACCCCTGTTGTCAGATCTCCTGGCCACTTTTCTCCTCTTCTCTTAACTGACCTTGAAACATCCATCCATTACAGCCGGCTCTCATTCTCGCCACGCCTCAACCCCTGCCCCCACCCCCAGCTCTGCTCTCTTCTTCTGGCTCCTGCCCTAATGTTGGAGAGTGCCACGACTCTGTCTTCCCTCATTCAGTCCCACGGCCTGAAGTGCCATTCCTAGACTGTGGAACCCAAAAATCTAAATCTGGTCCTCCATGTAGGGATGGCATCGGGCAGGACAGGTGAGGCAAAGTAGACGTAAGAACCGCCTGGGTAATTTACTGACCATGAACAAAGCCAGCGGGAGAAACCACAGGCCTGTGGTATAACTAAGACATTTCCTCAAATTCACCAACCTCAGACATTTTATTTCTACAACTGACCCTGACGCATTTCCTTCTCCACTTCAATAAATTCCTCTTCTGATCAATCCTGCCCACAACACTAGCCTCTTTCTCTGAACTTGGGATTTGTTTATCTAACTGTTGACTTGATATTGCCATATGGATATAAAACTTTACATGGCCTATGCTTAACTATATTCCCTTCCCCTTCCAGGCTTGTCACTAAACTGACTTTCTCATCCCTGCAACAATTGTCATTATCCATCCCATTGTTTAAGCCAAAAATCCTGGAATCATTCTTTTTTTTTTTTTTTTTTTTAAAGATTTTATTTATTTATTTTCTTTCCCCCCAAAGCCCCAGTAGATAGTTGTATGTCATAGCTGCACATCCTTCTAGTTGCTGTATGTGGGACTCGGCCTCAGCATGGCCGGAGAAGCGGCGCCTCGGTGCACACCCGGGATCCGAACCCGGGCCACCAGCAGCAGAGCGCAAGCACTTAACCGCCAAGCCACGGGGCCGGCCCCCTGGAATCATTCTTGATTTTCTCTTTCCATTACCCCCCACATCCAAACCATCAGCAGCTCCTGTTGTTTTCCCTCCCTGCATTCATTTCTTTTGGATATATACCTAGAAATGGAATTGCTGGATATATGGTCATTCTATGTTTAATTTTTTAAGGCACCACCATATTGTTTTCCAGCGGCTGCACCATGGTTCTGGAATTCTTGACTCACTTAAATATATTAGAGTTATGAAATTAAATCTATGCAATGGAGCCCTTTAGAAGGTTATACCTTGAAATCTTTCCAATGACAATAAAGCTTAGAAATCTTTTGCCTACTTATGGGATTATACACTACTAGACTTCATGGCCTTGGTTAAACAAGCGTATTTAAATTCATATCAAAATGATGTCCTCTTTGCCATTAAAAAATGCAAAAGCACTCAGGGAAAGTGAAGCAAAATTCAACTCCACTCCACGTTGCTTTGACAGTCTCATGATCTGCTCAGGGGCCCAGTGTCATTGATGTGAACAAAAGAGGAATTCTCTAGATGCAGCAATGGGTGCAGGTGCTGTGGAGGCTTCAGACACCCTGCAGAAGTCCCTCTCCCTACACCCCACCTGTGGCTGAGCTTGGTTCCCAACGGGCGTGGCAGGAGGAGCTCAGGAAAGGAGGCCTGCCCCTGGACCCCCACTTGGTTCTGATTCTGCCTTTTTAATCTTGATCCAACCATTTCTAAATCAGCCCAAACCAAAGAATTTTGTTCTTTCTTTGAGAGCACTTACACAGAAGCCCCTAGGAGTCATGATTAATTCTTTTATTTATCATAAAACATATACTCTGCCTAACAATGATGATGATGATGATGACACTTACACTCATGAGTATTTCCTCTGTGCCAATTCGAAGCCAGCACTTTATAAACACATCCACCTGTACCCTTACAGCAATCCTACTGAATATTCCCTTCTTACAGATGAGGGAGCAGCCTTAGAGGAGTGAGCACTCAGCCAGGGCCACTCAGCCAGCAGGAGGTATCTGAGTGGGTCTCTCCCCAAAGTCTTTGCTCTTAACCCCTTCCAGGGAGCAGCAAACGGGAGAATTGTTTCCCAATGATCAGCTTCTATGTTCTTCTGCTTAAATCAGGAGATTCGAACTGGTGGTGAGGTCTGAGCCTGAGCTGTCCTCCCAAGGGGCAGCAGTGGTCCCTAACATCCTTTATCTCTTGTCCGCTCCATTAGGACAAAGCACAGTTCTGAGTGGCCTTGACGTTAAGGACATGCTACCTACGAACCTCCACTACTACTACAGCTACCAGGGGTCACTCACCACTCCTCCCTGTACCGAGAATGTCCACTGGTTCGTGCTGGCAGATCATGTCAAGCTCTCCGAGGCACAGGTAATGCATGGCCTCGCTTCACCAAAGTCTCCCCTTTCAACTGCTTGGTTAACAAGAGTGCTCCCCCAAATCTCACCTAATGCCAGCACCTGGGCTCCTATGGTGTTTTCCATGCACAAGGCTGCTGTGCCTCACCTATATTGCCATGGGCAATCCTACTAGTGCTGTGGCAGAGATAGGAAAACAGGCATCAGGGAATGCAAGAAACTTACAGTTGATGCAGCAAAAGGATTAGAGCCTGATCCAAGTCTTAGGAGAAAGGTTGCATAGTGAAGGTAAATATTTACTGAGTACGGCTCTCGCCAGGCACTTTTCTAGGCCTTTGACATACAAAATCCCTGTCCTCCTGGAGCTTACGTTTTAACTTTAGACATGGCTTTATGCAAGAAGAGTGGCTTCATATTTAGCTCTTACCATGCTAAAATGCCTGTAGGTTGGAGGAGAAGAGCTGTATCAGTCATCTTTCGTCTTCCAGCATACCACGAGCACATAATATATGTTTGTTGAGTTGAATGAAGGACAAATGTTACTGGGGTTGCAAAGCAAAGCTGACATTTCCTTTTGGGTGATGTTCTTCCTCAGAAACGAATATTTCTTTTTCTTAAACTTTTCATTTCCCTACTCCAGGAAAAGTTGGAAAGACCCTTATTCAAGGATACCCACACATAAAAATGTTGCCAACCAGGTTGGAAGTGTCCCTAGATGCCTAACAGAAGCAAATGTAAATTACCTCTGAAAAAACGCACCTTAAATCCAGATCTAGGAGAATTTCCACAAATAAAGTTACCTGAAATGAGCTCAATTAAAGAAAAAAATGGAGAAAGACACTACCTATGAGTGAGTGTCAGCAGAATCAGACCTACAAAATTTCAGATAGTGGAATTATAAGACAATTAATATAAAATAAGAATGTTTAGGGCCGGCCCTGTGGCTTGGCGGTTAAGTGCGCGCGCTGCGATGCTGGCAGCCCGGGTTCGGATCCCGGGTGCGCATCGAGGCACCACTTCTCCGTTCATCCTGAGGCCGAGTCCCGCATACAGCAACTAGAAGGATGTGCAGCTACGACATACAACTATCCACTGGGGCTTTGGGGGGAAAAAATAAAATAAATAAAATCTTTAAAAAAATTTAAAAAAAAAAAAAAAAAAAAAAAAGAATGTTTAATATGTATAAAGAAAGTATAAAATGTATAATTTAACATATTTAGTATGTTTAATATGAGTTTTAAATATGAGGAAAGAACAAAAATGATGGGGCCTGCCTGGTGGTGTAGTGGTTAAGTTCACGTGCTCTGCTTCAGTGGCCTGGGCTTCACTGGTTCACATCCTGGGCGTGGACCTATGCACCGTTCATCAAGCCATTCTGAGGCGGCATCCCACATAGAGCAACTAGAAGGATGTACAACTATGACATACAACTATCTACTGGGGCTTTGGGGAGAAAAAAGGAAAGAGGAAGAAGATTGGCAACAAGTGTTAGCTCAGGGCCAATCTTCCTCAAAAGAAAAAGGTATAAAAATGACCAAGTAGACTTGATTTCTAGAAATGAAAAGATAGTAACAGAAATTAAAAACCCAATGAATGGGTTTAATAGCATGTTAGACACAGTTCAAGAAAGAATTAGGAAACTGGAAGACAGAGCTGAGAAATTATCTAAAATGCAGCACACACAGAAAAGGAGATGGAAATATGAAAAAGAAGTATAGAGACAGAGAAAATATACTGGAAAGGTCTAACAAATGTCTATTTGAAATTCTAGAAGGAGAAGGGAGGTAGCATAGACAAGAGGCATGATTTGAGAAATATTGGCTGACAATTTTCCAAAGGAGATAAAAGATACCAAGTCATATATTCAGGAAGCCCAATGAGTCAATGTTAAGTACAAAGAAACCTACACTAAACACATCACAGTGAAACCACAAAATATCAAAGACAAAGAAAAGATTTAAAAGTCAGCCAGAGAGAAAAAGCAGATTATCATGAAAGGAGTACTATTAGACTGAGAGTTGATTCAACACAGCAACAATAAATGTCAGAAAGCAGTGGAATCTTATTTTCATATTCCATGATTCTCATTCATTTCATGCTGAGAGAAATGAATAGCCAAGCTAGAATTGTCCATGCAGCAAAAATGTCTTTTAAGGATGTAGACAAAATATAGACATTTTCAGGAAAACAAAAATCGAGTTTGCCACTTGATATATCTCTGTTGACTTCTTTCTCTCCTTTATACTGGTAACCAAATACTCATAGGGAAAGATTGAAAGAGATTGTTGGAAGAATGAATAGTGGATAAATGGATGCTATGCCTGCCATATAGCACCTAGAACCTCCTTTGGACTTGAGATCTTCTCACAACTGCTTTATCAGGGTTATATAAACCCAAGCTCTAGTTCAATTGCTAACTAAACTCTTTTAAATCACTCGGTGTCTCTTCTCTTCCATAATTCACTTCATGTTGCCTGCAGATTTTGAAGCTAGAGAACTCTTTATTGGATCATCAGAACAAGACCCTCAACAATGGTTACCGCAGTACCCAGGCCCTGAATGACAGAGTGGTGGAAACCAACTTCATGTATCTCTCTAATCAGGGTGAGTGAGATCAACTCTTGTTTATTCTTTGCAATTTGTTGACTTCTGTTTTCTTCCTTCTCTGGGTGGACCCATCTCTTCTGGCAATAGTAAGGGAAGGACAGTCATCTAAATAGCAGGAGGCTCAGATGGGCCAATCTGTACAGGGCATGGGCAAAGGGGATGACTCATTCTCTCAGTCTATGCAGTGATGTAGAACAGAGGAGACAATGAGGAAGAGTAGCTACAGGATTTATTACCTACCTGGTCTTGGCCAGAGACAGTAGGAGAAGCAAGATGGCAGCAACATCCAGATGCTTCATAAGAGTGTAGGCTCAAGGTAACCTCATCAAACCCAACTCAGATTATTTCCTCCACACCTTTATCTTGGTCTGTTTTACAAGCCCATCCCCAACTCTTCCTATACGTTCCCCCAAGGTGGGGTTAACTAGACCATACATTGTTTACTGGATTTTCTTGGGGATCAAGCCCCAGATACCAGGATACTGGAAGTAGGCATAAGCAGTCCAGCTTCTCCCGGACCCTCTAATCCATTGGGTCAGGCTTCAACTATGTTCTTGGCTCACCTCATTTCTGTGGTTGCAAGAATATAAATATCCTGCAATCTTCCCATCTTTATTTTGTCTGCTTCTCTGTAAAGCTGTGGTGAACTATACACATTCCCTGAATTCATTGTCTTTACAATCTGTTTCTATTAACCATTCCTGATACCTTTACATCCTCTAATACAATAGAATTGGTCTCCAATCAATATTACCCTGCCTTTATAAGTATCTTTCCAGATTTTAAATCTCCGTACATACACACACCCCCCTCCCAATGAAGGCCTGTTTGTGATTTTCTCCTCATCGTTCCTTCCTGGTTCCTTTATTGTTATTCCTTGCATCAGTTTGCGCCTCCAATACAATGCTAACAGAGGAAAAATGACACCAGCTAGAATTCCCATTTCCTCATATTATACTATATATGATATTAAGAGTAACAATTCCTTTTTCCAAAGGGTGGCATCCTCCTAAGCAGGTCCAATTGCTCAGAGGCTGACCAAAGGGAGCTTAGACCCACTGATCAGTCTCCTTGTTCTAATTTTGCCATGTTCTCTGGTTTTCCCTATAAAATTTTACACTATTCTTGCAAGAGGCACAAACAGATTGTATAGTTTCCCATATATCACATGCTCTTTCCATGGGGGTGGCCATTCCAGTTTATCCTCATGAGGGAGCTCAGATGGTCTAGATACCCACTTCTTAGACCAAGATGTGCCACGTAGTGGTTTGCCTGTGTGTCCGTTGTGGCCCCCTCTTCTGAGACTCGCTGTTCAGAATTATCACTTCAACAGCCGGTAGGTAGTAAGAGGGCTTCTTCCCTCACCTCCAACTGGGGATCCACATCGCGGCCTGCCTTTGCTGACAATAGAACAGACAACTGGGCATCATCTTGCTCCACCTGCCCTCAGGCCCAGACTTCTACGTAGCAGCGATTGTCTCCAGTCAACCCAGTTGTATGGCCCACGTGATCTCTAATAACTCTATAGAATTCCACCCCAGATGGGTTAATGTGATCAAACCCCCAATGAGGAATGACCCGAGAAACCAAAGTCAGTTGGAAAAACAAGACCTCTTACAATTTATTTTATAGAAAATACCCCCTAAGGTAAGGGCTACTGAGCATCGCATGAGAAACCAAGGTTCAAGGGTGGAACCACTTTCGACACATCATCCCTGGAGTTCTGGCAACTTTCAAGCCTAAATTCAGACATAGCTATGATGCTTGAAGCCAATGGGATGGGAACATGGAGGGCATCCTAAGGAATCAAAAATACTTCCCTAAAGGACATGTGTGGAGAGTGGCATCTGGCTGTCCCACAGAATCTGTTTTCATGAGGACCTCCAGAGTTCTGACCTTTTCCTATTAACTCTTCTTTTTATAGAGTCTGTTCTAGGCTCTGAACTCCAGTCTTACCTAAGCAAGATCAACAATAACCTTGAATACTTTAGAAGATTAATTGAACAGAAGAAGGGGAAGAGAAAGAGCAAATATTAACGAGCTTGAAGCATGAGCTAGGACAGGAAGTGGCTGCCCCCCTGAGCCCACGCCCTGCCCTGTCGCCAATAAATCCTTTGTCCAGATGGCTATACTCCCCCTGAAGCACCTGTTGAATTTCTGACTACACCAAGGGGAAACCATCATCCATGAAAGGAAGTGAGAGGGTTTAAATGTATGAGAAGAGAAATGTATGAGTTAGAAAACACCAGTGGAAATTGACTGGAATAGAAATTTAAAAGGCTAACTCCTCTCCTTTTTTTTCTTTTTTTTGTAAGGCAGATCAGCCCTGAGCTAACATCCATGCTAATCCTCCTCTTTTTGCTGAGGAAGACCGGCTCTGAGCTAACATCTATTGCCAATCCTCCTTCTTTTTTTTTCCCCAAAGTCCCAGTAGATAGTTGTATGTCATAGTTGCACATTCTTCTAGTTGCTGTATGTGGGACGCAGCCTCAGCATGGCCGGAGAAGCAGTGCGTCGGTGCGCGCCCAAGATCCGAACCCTGGGCCAGCAGTAGTGGAGCGTGTGCACTTAACCGCTAAGCCACGGGGCCAGCCCAAACTCCTCTCCTTTCAAATCATGCACGTTGATCTTCCTAAACTATAAACCAGCCCAAACTTCCCTGTAGCATTTAGATGTAATGAACAACTTTGGAAATTTGTCATTAAAATTTTTTTCTGAGCCAGCCCTGTCGGCCTAGCGGTTAAAGTTCAGCGCACTCTGCTCTGGTGGCCGAGGTTCAGTTCCTGGACGCGGACCACAGCACTCATCTGTCAGTAGCCATGCTTTGGTGGCGGCTCACATAGAAGAACTAAAAGGACTCACAACCAGAATACACAACTGTGTACTGGGGCTTTGGGAAGGGGGAAAAAAAAGAGGAAGATTGGCAACAGAAAAAAAAAATTTCTCTTTTCTATTCCTTTGTCCCACTTAACATCCCTTTTTTTTGCCCTACCCCAAGGGACCCAAGTGATGGGATAGAGATCAAAGTGGGAGGGATTTCCAGGACCAAGATTAAGGAAAAGGAAAGAGATTCTTTCATCGGGAACTTGTTGATGGGGAGGTTTGCAGCAGTGATCATGTCCTGTGAGTGCAGGGAGAGGTGGCGGGGGGAGAGCTCCCTGCAGATCTCCTATGGTGCCTGGGCCTTCTTGCCACCAGACCTGGGATCAAGTGCTAGTTCTACCACTGACTAGCCGTGTGGGATAGTAAAATAATCTGTCTTTTAGAGCTGTGGTTTGATTAAATGAGACAAGGTTGGGGGCCGGCCGGGTGGCGTAGTGGTTAATTCCTGAGCTCTGCTTTGCCGGCCTGGAGTTCACGGGTTTGAATCCCAGGGGCGGACCTACGCACCGCTTGTCAGGCCATGCTGTGGCAGGCGTCCCACATATAAAGTAGAGGAAGATGGGCACGGATGTTAGCCTGGCGCCCATACTAGGCTAAGTACTGGGGTACAGAGATGGGGAGGGACGTTTCCTATGCTTGGAGCTCAAGTCTGGTGAACAGGACAGACATTTAAATAACCAATCTCCCTCCCATGGGGAGAACAACTGTGTAAAACCTCCACAGAGGAGCTGTGCTGGCCTGGGTTTGGAAGGCTGCGAAGGAGCTCACCTGGCGAGCCAAGCGGGGGAGGGGCGGGGCACTGCAGGCTGAGGGAATAGCACGCGCTGATGGGAAAACAGGGGACGTGAGAGTAGGTTGGTGTGACCAGAGGACCAGGTTCAAGGGAGCTGGCAGGGAAAGGGGGGTGCAGCTGGGGGAGGTTAGGCTTCCCTGGTACCTTCTGTGCCACTAAAGGGCGTTGCATTTCATCTGTGGGTGACGGGCAGCTCTGGCAGGGTTTTCAGCAAGGTAACGACATGATGACATAAGATTCATTCTTTCAACCAGAAATGAGAGTCTATGATGAACTGGAGATGACACAGGGAACAGTACAGCCAAGCAGCTTACATTCCTCTGGGGCGAGAGACACTATAAACAAGTAAACGAAGACGTAAACAAACAGGATTACACACGCCTGTTTGTGCTTGCAAACAAGGGGAAAAGGAACCAAAAATTAACTGTAATAGTTACCTAAAAGAAGGAGACAGGGGAAAGGGTGGAGGATGGGGCTGGAAGATGGACTTATCTGGATACACCCAGTTTGGCAGTTTTGACTTTGGAACCTTGGATTTCACATAATTATAAAACAAAATTAAAAGATTTTTAAAAAATCCCTAAAATTTAGCTTAAAATGCAAAAACATAGTAAAATGATTGAACAATTGTACATTGAGTTGGGAGCATACACAGACAGAGATGAACGTTTCCAAGTTATTTTATTTTTTTATTTTATTTTTTTTCCCCAAAGCCCCAGTAGATAGTTGTATGTCATAGTTGCACAGCCTTCTAGCTGCTGTATGTGGGACGCAGCCTCAGCATGGCCGGAGAAGTGGTGCGTCGGTGTGTGCCCGGGATCCGAACCCGGGCCACCAGTAGCGGAGCGCGCGCACTTAACTGCTAAGCCACGGGGCCGGCCCCCAAGTTATTTTAAAAGCAGTATTTTTACTCACACCTAGTGGGTATGTCCTAAGCACAAGAAGAAGTGCAAAGAAATCCTCAACCATCCACAGGAGTCTTGTCAGGAATAATACTGGTATCGTTATTTTGAAGCTATGTGTGTGTAATTACTATATATTACTTATATACATAAATAATTATGCTTATGTCCTTAGTAAGAAGATTTTCAGCATAAGAAAACAGAGATCCAAATATAACATCAAAAAAGCTAAGTAAAAACCCTATAATCGTAACTCTGAACTAGAAATATCAGTATGAATTTATAAATTCTTTTTCTATTTCTAAGAAGCACATGTTTCCTAGCTCTGTCCACGTTTCAGGTCTGGAAACAACGGTGCCCCCGAGGCAATGAACACCCTTCTACCCAGACAGCAGTCTCTCAATTCTCCTTCCCGCCATGAGGAAGCAGGGCTCCTAGGAGAAGTGGCCCCTTCCAGATCTGGGGCAAGGACATACAAGTGAGCCTGGGATATCTTTTTAGGCCAGAAAACAAGAAATCCATCTAAGACCACTGGAGTCATGCCCCAAAGACACAGGGGCCATCTTGAAGGGGCTCCTGGGACAGCTTAAGCATCGAAAAGAATAATATCAGAAAGAGAATAATAACTGCAGTAGATTGAAACATATCAAATACATAGAAATACATGAGCTCATAATGGTACTAAAAAAATGAAAGAAAGCTCATTGGTCAACTTGGGAAGTTGCTAGGGAAACCATTTACTATTTTGTAAATTGGCAAATAGAAGGGAGAATCAAGTACGTGTCCTGCCTTTCCTGTCCAAACTGTATTTCAGAGTAATCTCACAGTTGGTCGTATTAGTTTCCTGGGGCTGGTGTAGCAACTCACCACAAACTGCGTGGCTTAAAGGAAGAGAAATGTATTTTTTCACAGCGCTGGAAGCCATAAATCTGAAATCAAGGTGTTGGCAGGGCTAGGCTCCCTCCAAATCCTCCTTCCTGGCTTCTTCCAGCTTCTGGTGGCTCCAGGCCTCCCCGGGCTTGTGGCTGCATCGCTCCAATCTTTGGAGTGGATGGAGTGGAGTGGAAAATTCTCTCTTTTCACATCACCTTCTCCTCTTCATGTCTGTGTCCACCTGTCTTTCTCTTATAAACTTGTCATTGGATTTAGGGCTCACCCAGTTAATCCAGGACAATCTCATCTCAAAAATCCTTAACTTAATTACATCTGCAAAGATCCTTTTTTCAAATAAGTTCACATTCACAGTTTCTGGGTGGACATATCTTTTTGGAGGGCCGCCATTCTACCCACTACAGCTGGTGAACGGAAGTTCTTTTTGGAGCAATTCTAGCTAGTAAATTCAAAAGGAATCATTTTGCAACCTAAATGAAATAATGGACCCAGATGATGATCATCATTGGTTCCTAACACCAGTAGACGGAAGATCAATGGGGTCTTTACACAATGGGCGGACTAGGCTGACCACCTTTAGAGACGCTAAGCAGTGCTAACATTCCTTGACGTGGAACAAGCTGGCATTTTGTGCCTTTTGGAGTACAAAGCACTGCCAATGAAGACTAGTTGCAAAAGAGAATTTTTTTCTGAACCTGAATCTAATTAAGCCTTTAGCTCCAATGAGTAGTTTTCAGGAAATTCAAGGGATAGAAGAACACGTATTCACCAAGAAGATATAAGCTCCGTGAGGAGTCTTTTTCACAATGAACTCCAAGTACCTAAGAAGAGTATTCGGCACATAAAGGTGCTCAATGAGAATGTGCTGAATGAATGAATCCAGATTGCATAAAGAAATTCTAAAAATCAACAAGAACAGAACTAGCAACCCAAGAGAAAAATCATAGAAAGGGAAGAACTGATGATTTACAGGAGAGTAAATGGGAATGATCAATAGATAAGTGAAAAGTCTCCATTTCACTGGCAATTAAGATCATGAAAATTAAAACCACAATGAGATACCATTTCACACCCCCAAATCGGCAAAAACTTTGAAGTCTGACAATACCAAGCACTGCTGAGGATGTGGAGCAGTCTTCCTGCACTGCCAGTGGGAACGTCAGCTGCACCAACCACTGTGAACACCGTTGGGTAACACTGCGTAGATGGGACACGTGCACATCCCACAACCCAGAAACTCCACTCCCAGCTACTTACCTTAGAGAAACTTGCATACATGCATGACACTAAAACGTTCACAACAGCATTACTTGTAATTGAGAACATGGGAAACAACCTAAATGTCTGTCGAGAGGATAATGTAAAATAACCATACTAGGTAGTAGTAAAGAATGAAGGAACCAGAACTACACAAACCCACATGGTAGAAATTCACAAGTATGATGTTGAGCATCGAAAGCAAGCAGCAGGAAAAATCTATAGTGTAATATTATTTTAAAAAGCTGAATAGTAACAAAATAATTATAAAAATATATAGTTTTAAGGTGGCATAATACATAGTAAAGGTGATTCACAAGAAAAACCAAATTCAAAATAGTGGCTGCATCTATTACAGGGAGAGAGGGAGGGGAGCGCAGGGCCTTCGATTGTGTCTGTGATGACTTACTGCTTAAAGTGGGTGCTGGATCCATAGGTGTTCATTACTTTTTAGTAATTACTATTTATTTCTTTAAAAATATGAATCTGATTGCATCACTTTCATACTCAAAACCCTCCAATGGTTTTCCATTGCACTGTGAATACATTTCAGAGCCCTAATTGTGGTCTACATCATTTGGCCCCTGAATGCTTCCTGGGCACATCTGTTACCACTCTCCCTTTTGCTCCCTGAGCTCCAGCCATATTGTTCTTCAGATATACCAAATATGTTGCAGCCTCAGGGCCTTTGCACATGCTGTTCTCGCTGCACTGAATGTAGGGCACAGGCTTCTACTCTTTCTTGCTATGATTCTCCACACACATCACCACGAAAGCCACCAGACTACCTTCTGTTTTACCGTAGAGATTGACAATGAGCTGAGATGACCCTGCTTTCTCAGGTAATGTTGTGGTGGGCCGCGTCTTCACCGTTTTGCCCTGAACTGTGATCCCAGGGCTGGGACCGTTGCTGTGTGATCCTATTCAGGGCAGGCTCATCTGTGGATTGGGGGAAGAGGTTGCAGAATGGCTCTAGAAAGGATGTGTCGTGTAGGAGGGAGAGACTGTCATCCCAAGTAGAATCATGGTGATCTCCAGAATCCTCTCCAGTGAATTCCTGGGCTGGGTGAGCCCCCTGCTCACTGCCACCTCCCTGGGCACCGGCAGATTCAGACACTGGCTGGCACAGGAGCACAGCTCCAAGCGCAGGGAGCCAGGCTGGCAGGGCGCTGGGATGAGCCAGGTGGGAGTCAGGTTCTGCGAGGATTCAGCTTCCAGCGACGTTTTAATTACTACAAGTGCACTCACATTTACGCTGTACTTCACAAGTTGCTGCAAGTTCCCATGGGCCTCCTCTCATCTTGAGCCTCACAGCAGTGCCATGAGGTGAGGACTCTGCTTCCCAAATTAGAGATGGGGAAGCTGAGGCCCAGAGTTCCCCAGGGATAGGACTGGGATTTGAACTCAGCTCTTGGACTCTAAGTCTTTCCACTGTCCTGGGACACCTCCCTTCGGGGTGGGGAGGAGGGCCAGACAGTGCTCCACCGATCCGACCAAGGGGTCCGAAAAAGCATCACCATCAGCATTTACGAAACTACGTGGACAAAAAGCCTGAGTTTCTTTTTCTTTTGGCTTAACATGCCAGAAATGTATCCTCGCCCAGTTCTGGAGGTCAGAAGTCCACAGCCAAGGTGTCGGCAGGGCCGCGTTCCCTCTGCGGTCTCCAGGGAAGGCTCCTTCTCTCCTCTTTCAGCTCCTGAGCGCTCCAGGCGTTCCTCGGCTCCATGTCTCTGCCTCTGTCTTCACATGGCTTTTTTCCTCAAGAGCCCGAGTTTCTGAAGCAGCACCTCTCATCCTGGGCAGACTGTTATTTCCCCCTGCACTTCGTACCCGTGAGCACACTTATTCCGATATTTTCAGTTCACAGGTGTTCATTAGCGCTAAGTGTGGTTCTGTCACCGACTAGGGGCCTGGAGAAACTCAAAGGCGGGTTTGGAAGCAATTACCTGTTTTTCTAAGTTGTTTCTTTTCCTTTTGTATGTTAAGGAGATGTAACCAGCAGCCATCCTGAAACTGACCAAGAGAGAAACTCAAGGGAGAAATAACCACCAACGTCCTGAAACTGACTGAGCCTCACCACAAGAGCTGTGCCCATGACCTTTGCCTTATTTTTAATAAGGCAAGATGTCTCCAGGAGTAGCTTAGGCCTCATTGCGTGGAAGCATGTTCTCCAACTGAGCCTGTGCAAGTGAATACCTGCCTCTCCCTTTTGAATATTCATTCCCCAATCAAATAAAATTTCCTGCTTCCCTTTTCTCGGGACGGCATGACTTTGGAAATGATTCCTCATGGCCTCCTATTTGCAGCAAATACACTTTACTTTGTGAGACAACTTCCACTGGTGCAGAGTCTTATTTAACTCACCCAGAGGCAAGTCCACTTGGTTCGGTAACAGTTCTTCACCCAGGACCCAGGGCTGGGGAGGGAGCTTGAGGAAGGCTGTTCTCTGGAAAGGGGGCTGCAGCCAGGAAGCCACCGCTGTGACCAGAAACTCATTCGCACCGTGAGTGTTTTCTGAGGCCTCGCCACGCCCAGGGCCACTAGGGCAGGCTCCCTGCTCCTGGAGGTCATGGTGGTGGGCAGGAGGCAGGGGCCCCTGTTCTGGCCATGTGAGCCTGTGGGGGTCAGGAGCTTGCTGGGCATGGAGGCTGGAATGGCAGGAGCTGGGGCAGGTGGGGAGGCAGGAGTGAGTCAAGGGCCTGAGAAGGAGAACTGTCTCTTTAGGGAGGTATCCCCAGCTGCCGAGTCCCGGCCACCCTGCCCACCAGTCTGGCTCAGAGGTTTGGCCTCCATCACTGTCCAGAGCCTGCCAGGGGCCCCTGGGGGAGTGGAGACCTGGGGCCTGCTACTGTCCTCCTCTGCCTTGGAGACAGTGGAAATGAAAGGAAGAGAGTCCCCCCACTGGGAGGGACGATGAAGACAGGTACTCAGGAAGGTGACCGAAGAAGTGACTGTCCAACCTGCAACACTTCAGGGAAAAAAATTTCTCTTTTGTAAGTTTTTAAAAGTTTTAGTAAATTTTAGTTCATTATGCTTGCTCAGTTTTGAAGCAAAAACTTGGAAATTTTGTAAATATCTAACTCTAGAAAATTAGTTTGGAGATGAGGATAGGCATAAAATGTGTGTGTGTGTGTGTGTGTGTGTGTGTGTACAAAGGAATCTGGAAATTTCCACACCAAGGGTTTAAATGATAGAATCTTCTAGGTGGGTTAGATTATGATTTTTTCTTTCCTGATGAACAACGATTGCTTCTGTAATAAGAAAAAATATAGGGCCGGCCCCGTGGCTTAGCGGTTAAGTGCACTCGCTCCACTACTGGCGGCCCGGGTTAGGATCCCCGGCGCGCACCGACGCACCGCTTCTCCGGCCATGCTGAGGCCGCGTCCCACATACAGCAACTAGAAGGATGTGCAACTATGACATACAACTGTCTACTGGGGCTTTGGGGAAAACAAGGAGGAGGATTGGCAATAGATGTTAGCTCAGAGCCGGTCTTCCTCAGCAAAAAGAGGAGGATTAGCACGGATGTTAGCTCAGGGCTGATCTTCCTCACAAAAAAAAAAAGAAAAAAAAAAGAAAAAATATAAAGCAAATATAACAAAAGAATGAAGGAAAATGATCTAGAATCTTTTAGCACTTCAAATATTCAATTTTTTTTGTAGTCAATTATATTCTGTTTGTTTTAATTTTGTTGAAAATGCAAGTTTCCAATCACCAATTGTAACTTTTATGGAAACTAAATATTATTATTTAATTGTATTATTACTTATTGTTAATTTATGATTTCAACTTTTCACTATTACAAATGACACAGAGTAGGAATTTGGCTGAATTTAGTTTAAAAACTAAAACAGACACCCAAGAAAAAAATAAAAAGGCTTCAGGTGATAGTAACTTGGGGCTAATGTTATCTCCCTCAGACTGTCATCGTGAACACTTCTAAACTAAATTGCTGAGGTGTCCCGGGAGCTGCCGAGGACAGGGAGATACCCTCTCCCAGCCATAGCACAAAGAATCTGCTCCTTAAACGGCCACAAAACCAGCTTCCCCTCGTCGGCGGGAAGAAAGTCACGTGGCCAACCGCCCCCTCAAGGGCAAGGCTGCTGCGTCTCTCTTGGCGGAGAGCTGGGAAGACGCCTTAGCAGGCCCCGGAATTTCAATGTTCCAGTATTGGTTTCTGTAAGTTCATGGTGCTGGAGCAAAGTTTTAAGAAACAAAATATCCCTTAGAAACAGCCCTTCAGCTGTTCCATGGCGCCCTAGGCGGGTGTTCCCCCCACCAGTGCCAGAAATTTTCCAAAGGCCCTCTGTGTTGGTGCGGTTTGGTGAGAAACTAAGGCAGAGGAGGTTTTGCAGAGGAAGGATTAGAGGGCTGAGGGGCGGGCTGCGTTTGTGGAGGTGCTGCCGCGTTTGTGGAGGTGCTGCCCTCCAGTGGCCACAGTGAGGATGGCGGGGCCTGTGCCCAGGGGACCTTAGAGATCTTCTAGGCCACCCACTGCCATTTGTCATGTTTGTAAACTGAGGTACACAGGCCCTGTAAAAGTCTCATGGTAAGTCACAGGTGTATCAGGACAAACAGCACAGTGCGTGTCCCTGGACTGCTGCTCTTTCTCACCCAGTAAATGCAGGATTGCGTTCCCTATGGCCCCTCTTGCCTCCATGTCCTGCTTTTGGAATTTCAAAGCAGCATCACAGCTGGATGATAGATGCCCAACCTTTCCCATCCACCCTCTTGTCACCCAGAGGCTGCTCCCCCCCACCCCAGCTGAATGGACATGCTGGCCACTCAGATGACCCCTCTTGAGCCCAGCTGACTCTGAGGCCGGTGCTGTGCAGAGGGGGCCAGGCCTGGCACCTGGCAACCCTGAGCCTCACACAAGGGGACGTTGGGGGAACAGATGCCAAGTCCTTCCAGAGACAGCTGCTGTCCAGAGAGAAGGCAGCAGGTGCCGGAGAGAAGCAGAGAAGGACCTCTGGACCTCAGAGAGGGAGGGGTCAGTGTGGCTGAGGGTGGCAGGCGATGACCTGCTTTATCATCAGAGGTTAAAAACCTTTATGGTCAACAAGCTTCTCTTTGAAAATGAAAACACTACAGGAAAGTGCGTAGATGAGGCCATTGTCAGTTATTTAAATCTGGGTGTGAATTAAATGGCATAAGCAAGTGCCCACTAAATATTTGCAGAGTGAAATATCACACTATCTTTCCTCTGGGTTTAGAATGACGGTTTTGATGTGGGGGAAAAGGTAGGAATAATTTGGAGTATCACAGGCCAGTGGAGGGCTAGGATAGGGTGAGGGCCTGAGGTTGCTGGCTTGAGGGCTCAGGTGTAGAGTGATAAAAGAGGGTCTGGAAGGTGAGAAGGTACTGGAAACTATTTTATCTGCGATGGGCCATGAACTCTTGACCAAGCCAAGGGTTTAGAGGGCTTCAGAACTGAGCCGAAGGGACCTCCAATGGAGCCTGGGTGGGCTGTGTGGCCACCATACTGAGCCTCATCTCCTTATGGGCTCTGGATCTGAATTTAGGAACCTCTGGGAGCCCCAGAAGATTTGCTAGGGCATCAGCTCGGCTGTCCCTGAAAGGATGGTGGGGGTGGAAGAGGCATGAGTGCAATATCCCTGGATGTAGGTGAAGATGTGGAGGATGCCACAGTAAGACATCTCAGAGACCAGGCTCTGCGGGCAGAGGCACGGCTGTCCGTGGCTGAGAGGGGCTGGCCTGGGACCTCTGAGAGCCCGGAGTGCATGGATCACCCTTCTGTCACAGGAAGAAGGAGCCACACCTGGGATCTCGGAGCACCTATTAGGGCCTCAAGGGCTCTGTGGGCATTATTAGTAAAATAAAAATCAGATGTAAGACTTCCAAATCATGGATACAAATAATGAAGCAAAGTTAATCAAGATAGCAAAAGAATGGAGAATTGAACAAAGAAAATAGCAAGAACATATAAGAGACACAGTATAAAATAAGATGCAGAAGAACAACATATCAATTATAACAAATATAAATGGATTAAACTCTGATATTTAAAGGCAAAGACTTCAGATTAGATCAAATAACAAAAAAATCTAGGGTGTATCTAAAACATAAGACACAGAAAGTTTGAAAATACGGGGTGAGCAGATACATACCAGGCAAATGCAAACAAAAAGAAAGTCAATATAAATATTAATGTAGAATCCAATGCTGAAAGTATTAAATATAAGTTGAAAGAGTAGCCATAGCATACATTTGGGATACTGCGGTATGGTCAATAGCATTGGGTGAGGGTGCCAAGAATACTCAAATCCTGACCTTGAGCACCCTTCCTTAGAGATCTCTGTGAGGCAGAGCTAATTCTCTTTGTCCTCCCCAACACTCAGTCCATGTGCTCTGGGTGGGGTGATCAGTCAGCATGGCCCATCCTGTTGGCCACGAGGATTGTTTTCAGGGATAGATGTGACCCAAGTGGCCCAACCAGAGCCCATCCCAGAATTGGTGAGAACCCAACCACAACGTGCACAAAACTCAACTCATGGTTTCCCCCACAAAACCCAGTGCTCTTCTTGTGACCCCAGTCTCAGTAAATGGCACCACCATCCAGCCAATGAAGGATGTCAAAAAACCAGCAAACATTTGTTTTTTTTTTAAAAGATTTTATTTATTTATTTTTTCCCCCCAAAGCCACAGTAGATAGTTGTATGTCATAGTTGCACATCCTTCTAGTTGCTGTATGTGGGACGTGGCCTCAGCATGGCCGGACAAGCGGTGCGTCAGTGTGCGCCCGGGATCTGAACCCGGGCCACCAGCAGCGGAGCGCGCACACTTAACCACTAAGCCACGGGGCCAGCCCACCAGCAAACATTTGTAACATCTCCCTCGTCCTCACCCACCATCCAATCCATTACTAAGTCCCATTGATTGTTTCTTCTAAATATCCCTTAATTCTCTCTAGTTTCCTCCGTTTTTCACGGATGCCTCCCAAGTTCAGGATACCATCCTCTCTTTCCTGGACTAAAATAGCCTCCTGACTAGTCTCCCTACTTCCACACCCGCTTCTCCATACACTTGTTCGATTCTAATCCATGCTGCAGTCTTGCAGCATCTTCCTAAAATGGAAAGCTGACAGGGTCATAGGGTGAGATTTGAGTGAGGCTATTGGCTCTAGGTTCCAAAATGTTAAGGTAGAGGAGTGGTTCTCAAACCACAGATTGTGTTAGAACCATCCAGAAGGCTTGTTAAAACATGATCACTGGGCTCCACCCCAGTGTTTCTCATCCAGCAGGTCTGGGGGTTAAGGAGAGAATTTGTATTTCTAACAAGTTTCTAGGGTGTGCTGACACTCGCTCAAGAGCCACTGGTGTAGCCTATTTTCATTTACTGGAAGTCTGCACGGGGGCATGGGTCTAAATCTCTACCAGCTGTAGAGTGTTCCTCTCACTTGCTTTACTCTTGAAGGAGCTATTTTATTCAAGACTTTTTGTTTTCAGAGACACAAAACCCAGATCAAACAGGTTTTAGCAACAAAGGGAATCTACTGGTTCACCTAACTGAAAAATTCAGGAGAAGTCTGGCTTCAGGAGCAGCCGGATCCCAGCTCACACCGTGTCATCAGAACTGAGTCCGTCCTCTCTCAGCTCTGCTCTCTTTTTTTTCTTCGTGAGAAAGATTGTCCCTGAGGTAACATCTGTTGCCAATCTTCTTTTTGCTTCAGGAAGATTGTCCCTGAGCTAACATCTGTGCCAATCTTCCTCTATTTTGTCTATGGGATGCCTGCCACAGCGTGGCTTAACAAGCGATGTGTAGGTCTGTGTCCGGGATCTGAACCTGTGAACCCTGGGCTGCCAAAGTGCAGTGCGTGAACATAACCACTACACCACTGGGCTGCCCCTGTTCTCTCTTGTTCTCACATAAGCATTTCCTTACGGTGGGTGCCAGCAGCTCCAGGACTCCATCCTCTCAGCTCAGCAACCAAGGGGGGAGAATTGGAATAGATACCCCTAACCTCAGTGGGACCCTGGAGAGAATTCCTTCAGCAAAAAAGAGAGTAGGGAAGAAGTCCTGATGGAGGGAGATGGCGAGCGAACCTGACCGTCCAGGACTCAGAGCTGGGTGGAGAGGAAGAAAAGTGGGCCTTGAGTATTCACAGGCACCAGCTGGCCCTTCTCTGGCTTTAGGGTTCAAATTCACATAACCTGCATGTTAAAGGAACACAAAAATAAAAACAATAGGGAAAAAAACCCAAAAATTAAACCAGAAACTCAATGGCACTTCCTGGCGCCTGACAGGAACAAACGAACATATTTTGGGGGTAATTGTAGATATTTGAATATGGCAGCAATACTAGATGATATTAAGGAATTCTTTTAAATTTTGGTATGTGAAATAAAGGTATTATGTAAAAACAAGACTGTATTTGTAAATGATCTATAATAAGGTATGTAGGGATGAAATGTCATGATGTCTATAATTTACTTTAAAATATTTCAGCAGAGGAGGAGGAGGAGAGGGAATATAGCACATTTATAAGTTTTTTTTTTTTAAAGAATCATCACTGGGAAGTGTCCGAGCGTTTGAGGCGCTGGAGCCGCTCAAGACCTGAGAATGCAGAGCAGGGGGGGCGACAGGTGGGAAGAGGAACAAGAAAAGGAGTCGGGGACCCTCATGCCTGGCCACATCCTGTCCCCACATAGGGAAGCAGAGGATAATTGCAAGTCAAGAGAATCGATAGGATCCCCGACCCCGTCCACTCCTGCTTGCAACCCGCCCCTCTCAGAGTCCAAAGCACCCAGATCCTTCGCCCCTGAGCACAGGGCCGGCCCAGCACCCAGCAGCCTGTGCAGACCCAGCGTCGCCCAAGGAAAGATTTTCAGCTCAAACGCCTTGACTGCTCTGAGGCTCCCTTCAGGATGACGGAAGATGGCAAAGACGTTATTGACCAGGGGGCTCCCTTTCTGCAGCAAGGGCACGGCTAGGGTCAGACTCTGGGGACAGAAGCTGGCTGAGATGGAAGTGTGTCTTTGGACATAAAAAGAACAAGAAGCTGAATGACAACAGGGGAGGTAACCTCCGAGCCCATCCTTACGGAGGTGCCAGGAAGGGGTCCGAGGACAGAACAACCGGATGGGACGAATGCAGAAGTGAGGACTGAAGGGCAGAGTTCCGCGGAGGAAGGTTTGGGATCCACGTAGGAAAAATGCTTTATCAGATGAAGCTGCCTGACAACAGTTGCTAACACTGGGTACACGCACTTTACACGGGACGGCCGCACAGGGTATCTTAGGTTGGGTTCCCCAGGAGCAGACGCTGAGCCAAGGATTTCAGGGTAAGGAGTTCACCTGGAAGGAAATACTGGTAGGAGAGTGGACAAATGAGACCAGGCAGAGAAAGCAGCCCATAAAGGGGTGGGTTATCCAGCCAGCTACCAACAGGTACCACGAGGCATCTGGAGCTTTATCCCCAAAAGTCACTCGAGGAAACGTGTAGAACATGCTCAGATTGAGCCCACTTGAGGGACGAGGAACCGGGGCGTCCACACACCAGCTCCATCAGCCAGCGGTGTGTCACCCCCCCAGCTCCTCTGCCCACCCTTGGGCTCAGGCAGGCAGCCTTCAGCAGCCTCAGAAAAATGCCTCAGGTGAAGAGGAGGGCAGACATCGGTATACAAAGAGCCAGCCACACAGAAAAGTGTCTGCCCCACACCCATTGACACATTTCATCCTCTCGACAATCCTAGAAGGTAGATGTGAATACTCTTATCCTCATTTTTGAGATTGGAAAATGAGACAGAGAAGTTGAGTAACTTACCCAAGTGGCAGAGCCAGGATTCTAAGCCAGGCAGTCTGGCTCCAGTGCCGGAATGGGCTGTCTTCGGAGGTGATGGACTGCCTGTCAATGGAGGCATTCAAGCAGAGGCCTGATAACAACTGTAGGAATGCTGAATGAGGGGCTCCTACTGGGGACAGGTACTAAGAGACAGCTAAAGTCTCTTGCAATGTTGAAATCCATGATCTTATGAAGAGGCAAGGGGAATATCTGAAAAACTGGTCCAGGTTGCCAACCTAGGAGGCTCTGATGACAGAAGATGTAGGGGGGGCCCTAAAAGAAACCCCTGCTGAGTGGGCTGCAAGAGTTCCATGAACATGGCCCCCTGAGCTCCACCCAGGTCTCACCAGGCAGTTAACTGATACGCAGGCTAGTTTTCTAGTGGACTGGCCACCAAGCAGACAGTGAGGGTCTGCCTGGGGAACACCTGGCCCCACACTTTGAACCAGTTTTCTCTCCCTGGGAGGCTGCTCATCAGAGCCCAAACCTTGCTAGCCATGAAATCAGCCAGCCCTGAGGCCCCTCCCCCAGCCCTTCCTGATGACCGGGAGCCGTGTTAGCCTCAGGGAAGCTCGGGGCTGTCCGGACTGCACTTGCACGAGGCCGGCTCCCCCACACCTCCTGGGTTCAGGGTCCTCATCTGCAAAATGAGGGCAGTGATGGGACCATCTTTGAGGTCCCAGCTTCTGTGACTGGGGGGTTCAGGCAAGGAAGTGGAGGCCAAGCCTGAGCTTCCAGAACAGTCCAGTCATTCTTGATCTAGCTGAGAACAGCACAGTTTGAATCACAAAAAAACCTGAGTTATGGCATAATTACAGTACATTGAATATTTTCTTTATGCAATGTGTTGCATGGCAATTTAACTATTAATCAATTTAATACCTAGAAGAAAGGTCCTACGGGTCTTGCTGTAATAAATAATCTTCAATTAGTCATGTTTTCTTTTATGCATGAAAACTGAATTGCTATGGTTCTTTAAAAGTTAATTTTCTTTAGAGGACATTCCGCTCACTCCTGCAAACTGCCACCCTTGGCACATCAGGTCCAGGTGTGACAGTGAATGGCAGAGTGGAACCTGGCCAAATGGAGTTCCACAGTGCTGTACTCTGAGATGCCCTTCCTTCCCGGGAACCTTGACCTGGGCATCCTTCCTTATCTGTGGAGTCCTATCCAGGCAAAGTACAAAGAACTATTCCTCATTCTCAAACAAGACATGAGACAGGCACATGGGGTGACTCAGTCTGAACCCCAAACCTCAGAACAACAACATGGATGAGGCTGCCCAGCGAGAGGCTGCAGCTGTTACAACTTGGAGCCACGGGCCACCTGACCACAAATTAAACCCAATAACGGACATTTATTGAACACCCACTAGAAGTGCTGACAAGGCACTATGCTAAGTTCCATCAAGATCTTTGCTCTCAAGGCTGTACCACCTCCACGGGGCACGGAGGTGCCTCCCACGGAGGGACTGCTGCTCCCATGCGACTGATGAGGGGAAGAAATCCCAAGAAATTCAAGGACTTACTTCAGGGTCATAATGTCTATGGCCAAATGGGGACTAGACTTCAGGCCTCCTGATTTTCAAGGTCACACCAGCTCCCCACCACATGCACAATCGCCAGGAGAGCGTGGTTTACTAACATGCATTTTAAAAATATTTTTGTTAATCATCTCTCTTATTATTTAAAATATACAATTGGGGCCGGCCCCGTGGCTTGGCGGTTGAGTGCGCGCGCTCTGCTACTGGCGGCCTGGGTTCGGATCCCGGGCGCGCACTGACGCACCGCTTCTCCAGCCATGCTGAGGCTGTGTCCCACATACAGCAACTGGAAGGATGTGCAACTATGACATACAACTGTCTACTGGGGCTTTGGGGAAGAAAAAAAAAAAGGAGGAGGATTGGCAATAGATGTTAGCCCAGAGCCGGTCTTCCTCAGCAAAAGGAGGAGGATTAGCATGGATGTTAGCTCAGGGCTGATCTTCCTCACACACACAAAAAAATATATACAATTGGATGTTTTGACACATGTACACATCCATGATATTATCATAATTAAGATAACGAGCGTTTCCATCATTCCAAGATTTTCCCCCAGGCAACCACTGATCTGGTTTCTGTCACTATAGACTAGTTTGTATTTTCTATAATTTTATATAATTGAAATAATACAGTATGTACTTTTTTTGGTCTGGCTTCTTTCACTCAGCAGAATTACTTTGAGATTCATGCATATTGTAGCACGTGTCAATAGTTCATATCTTTTTATTGCTGAATGGTATTCTATTGTACCGATATACCTCAATTTGTTTATCTGTTCACCTGGAGATGCACTTTTGTGTTGTTTCCAGATTTTGGCCAATACCAATAAAGCTGCTATGAACATTTGCAGACAAGCCTTTGTATGGACATAAGTTTTATTTCTTTGGGAAGATACCTAGGACTGGAATACTGGATCACATGGTAGATGTATGTTTAACTTTTTAAGAGACGGGCAAACTGTTTTTGAAAGTGGTTGTACCATTTTACATTCCTACCAGCAGAGAATGAGAGTTCCAGTTTCTCCGTGTCCTTGTCAATACTTGATGTAGTCCGTCTTTTAAATTTTAGGCATTCTAACAGGTGTATGGTGGTATCTTATTGTCGTTTTAATTTAATAATTTCCCCAATTACCAATAATATTGAGCATCTTTTCATATGTTTATTTATTATCATATATTTTCTTTGGTGAAATATCTCTTCAAATCTTTTGCCCATTTTTTAAATGAGTTGTTTGTTTTCTTATTGAGTTTTGAGAGTTCTTTATACATTATACATTTATACACCTAGATACAAATGTTTCTCAGATATGTGATTTGCAAATATTTTGTACAAGTTTTTTAATTCTTGTAACAGTGTCTTACAAATAGCAGAAGTTCCTAATTTTGTCAAAGTCCAATATATCAATATTTTCCTTTATGGATTGTGTTTTGTTGTTGTTTTTGTGTAACCCAAGCTCACAAATATTTATCCCTTATATTCTATTCTAGAAGTTTTATAGTTTAAGGTTTTAATTTAGGCCTATGATCCATTTTGAGTTAATTTTTATACATGGTTAAGGTATGGATAAAAGTTAATTTATTTTTGCATATAGATATGATTGCCCCAGCACATTTACTAGAAATACTATCCTGTCACCATTCAATTGCTTTTGTTAAAAGTCATTTATCTATATATGTGTGGGTCTGTTTCTGGATTCTTTATTGTGTTCCATTGACCTTTTTGCTATCTTTCATTAATACCACACTGCTTTGATTACTGTAGCTTTAGTATAAGTCTCAGGTAACAATGTCTAACTTCATCTTACTCAAAGTTGTTTTGGTTATTCTAGGTTCTTTGCATTTCCACATAAATCACAGAATCAGCTTGTCAATTGCTATCCCCTCAAAAAGGCTGCTGGGATTGTGATTGGAATTATGTTGAATCTATAGATCAATTTGGGGAGGATTAAGCCGACCTTGCATTCCTAGAGTAAACCCCACTTGGTCAGGATATATTATTATCCATATATTATTAGATTCTATTTGCTAAAATTTGGCTAATAATTTTTGTATCTCTCTTAAGACATGAGGGATATTGGTTGGTAGTTTTCTTGTAATGCCTTTAGTCTGGTTTTGGTATCAGAATAATTCTGGCTTCACAGAATGAGTTGAGAAATATTCCTTCCTCTTTAATTTTCCAGAAGAGTTTGTGTCAAATTGGTATTATTTCATCCTTAAATGTTTGGTAGCATTCACCAGTGAATCCATTTGGTCCTGGAAATGTTTTTAAACTACAAATTCAATTTCTTGAATTGATGTAGGACTATTAGATTATTTATTTCTTATTGAGGGAGCTTTGGTACTTTGTGTCTTTCAAGGAGTTTGTCCATTTCATCTATGTTGTCAAATTTATTGGAATAAAATTGTTCATAATATCCCTTTATTATTCTGTCACCTTGCTGTATTCTATGGGGTAGAAGCAAGTCAGCTTTGTCCATGCCCAGACTATACTTCCACTCACACCAACCACAAATGCACCAGACCATCTTCTGTTTTACTCCAGAGAGCAGACAATGTGTTTGGATGACCCTGGCTTTACCTGGCCAGGGTAAAGGTTTACTGGTGGGTGGCTCCTTCATTGTTTTGCTCTTGAACCACTAACTGGCCCCAGCACTCTGAGACCTGGGCTTCCCCTTCAGGGCAGGCCTAGCTGCAGATCATGGGAAAGACCTCTATAAGGGGTATGTGATCTAGGAGGGTGGAAGCTTCATTCTGGGCAAGAATCACAGTGGACTCTTGGAATTTCTGAATGAAATATGTGACTAAATGAGTCACATGACCTACTGGGGCCACATCTCAATCTCCTGAAGATTCAGTCTCTGCCACAGGGCGCTGCACAGATCCAGATAAAGAGAACGAGGCCTGGTGGGGACTCTGGGATGAGCATGCTGGGGGACTCGGCTATCAGATATGTTTCAATTGTAATCATAAAAATAACCCCTGACATTTGTAAAATGCTTCCTAACTTAACTTACCAAGCATTTTCACCTGGTTTATATGAGCCAAGTATTTTTTTATTTATTTTTCCCCCAAAGCCTCAGTAGATAGATGTATGTCATAGCTGTACATCCTTCTAGTTGCTGTATGTGGGACGCGGCCTCAACAGGGCTGGAGAAGCAGTGTGTCGGTGTGCGCCCGTGATCCAAACCCGGGCCGCCAGCAGCGGAGCACATGCACCTAACTGCTAAGCCACAGGGCCGGCCCAAGAGCCAAGTATTATCAGCCTCAATTTAGAGATGCAGAAACTGAAGCTAAAAGAGATTAAGTAATTTTCGTGCCTAACGATCAGCATAGGTGAAAAAGTTGGGACCAAAAGAAAGATCTTATACTGGTTTTGAACTATTTCTGCAAATTCTTTGACACAACTCTGTTCAAAAGCTGCAGTCTAATTCCCCTCACTCTCAGCATGGGCTGGAGTTAATGATTAGCTTCTAACAAACAGAATGTAGCAGAAATGATGCTATTTATGTGACTTCTAAAGCTAGTGGTGTGTGTGCATGAGATTCTGTCTGTTTCTCTCTCTCCCAAGAATCCAGCCACCCAGGTATGAGGAGGCCCAGGGCACACGTCAGTTTCAGCCGCCCTCCAGCATCAACCACTAGAAATGCAAGTGAAGGAGCCTTTAGCTGATCTTGGTCCCACCTTTGAGTCTCCCAGCTGACGTCCCAGATGTCAAGGTGCAGAGGTAAGCTGTTCCCACTGAGCCGGGTCTGAATTCCTGACCCTCAGAAACCACAAGAGACAATGACTGTTGTTGTTTTCAGTCACTGTTTTGGGGTAATTTGTTACATGGCAATAGGTTAACTAATGATTAATGCACAAAGCGATAAGTGCTCCAGTGGAAAAAGGCACCGAGTGTTTGAGGAGCCCAGGGGGGAGAGGGCCTCCCCTGGACGGAAGAGCGAGGTTATAAAGGCACATTTAAGTGGAGTTTTGAAGGCTGGGTAGGGCTTTGATAGTTTGGGTATGGGAAGCAAGAAAGCACCCAAGGAAGAAAGGCCCAGAAGTCTGGAAGTGCTTGGGGGTGGTGGCAGGAAAGCCATGCCATGTCAAGGGTGTGACAGAGAGCCATCCAAGGACTTCAGCAGGGAGGTGGCAAGGTCAGGCCAGACTACAGGTGTTGAAAGGTGATACAGTGCTCTCCCTGTTTCCAATGCAGATATCAATCGACCCAACCCAGGGAGGGTATTTTCTTGGGATTGTTTAGAAAAACAATTTTTCTAAAGAATCCCAAGAATACATCTCTTGCCCAACTGCCCCTGCGAGCTGTGAACTCTGGATTAGCTGTGCAACCCACAACCAGAGAGAGGAAGCCTCCCCAGGAAGGCAATGAATCCAGAGTCTTGGCCTCTAGTTCCTTCAATTCTCTAACCAACACAGTGATCGGGACTGGGGCCCCCACATCAATTGCTGAACTTGAAAAGTTTTACTTTAAAAAAGTATGTCCACACATCATGGCAGTTTTGCCACTGATGTCGAATCAGAGAATCGAGCCCTGCCAAGCAACACTCACCCACCTGCCCACGTTCCTACGTCACCCTCCCAGCTGGTGGAGATGGAAGCTAACCACTTCTCAACAAAATCAGGGACTAAACTTTCCAAAGTCTTCCAGTTGCCACTGGGGGGCACAAAAACCTCACAGCTGTCACCTCCCTCGAGACCTGGGGCAGGGAGTCCCCTTCTCAGAGAAGGAGGCCTTGAATGTGGTGCCTGGGCTACATGCAGAGCCGTTGAGAGGCAGTTTCCTTGGTAGGCAGAGACGGTATGCGAGGCCCGACATTTGTGATTTCTTTCTTCTCTGGAATTTTCACTGTGTTTGTCTTGGCAAAAATTCAGTTTATCTCCACAAATGTTTGGCCCTTCGTCTCAGGAATAACCATATAGATGTAAACAGCAGTGAGGAGCAGATTCCAGCAAAGACGATGAAGCTGTAGACACCGATGACCTCCTAGGCCGAGACAAGAAATGGGGGAATGGAGGCAGAACGAAATGACAGGGACAATTCTGGGTGAGGCTTGTGTGAGTCACAAAGGAGTTTCTTGGTGGCCAGTTTTACTCTATTCCTGGAGGAGTGAAATAGCTGAAAACTGGGTCCTGCCCTCCTGTCAAAAAGGACTCCTTGGCCTTTTAACAATAGGGACGTTATGTCCTCTGGCCCTTGAGGGGTGGAGAAGGGAGAGTTGATGAGCACACCTTCAGAAAGAGGGGAAGGAGGCGGTGGCAGGGGACCTGCTCCCCCACGCTGGCTCCAGCTTGCTTTCTGTTGCTTTTGAATCTGGCAGACCAGAGCCCCCAGTAATTTGAGTGAGGGAGCTCCCTTCGGTAAGTGGGAAACTGGCCTATTGACAGAGTTTTGCTGAAGCAGTGAACTCGTGTTTTATGGACCTTGAAAGTGTCTGAGAGCAGCCCCCCTTGTCGAATTAGATGTTCTTAGTAGAAGGGGAACCACTGCTCATTTCCTGGGGCCCCCTCTGCCTCGGGGGTGGGCAGGGTACAACAGGGAATGAGGACAAGGGGCTGCCCACCTGTGCTTTCCTCTGGGACATCCCCACTCACCTGGACTGAAGAGAACACGAAGCCCCCAATGAAGTTGGAGAGCCCCTTCCACCAGGAAGGTGGCTGGCGGAGAGGACTACAGGAAGATCCCGGTCCTCACCACGGAGCGGACGGGACCTCGAGGGCAGACAGCACAGGACGAATGGAGCGGAGAGGGCCTCAGAGGCCCTCCAGGGCTAGTGGTCCACGCTGGCCCCAGCCCCACGCCCAGACCCCTTGGAGCACAGTCTGTTCCAGATGGCCAAGGGCACACGCTCACGGCTCTCAGCCAGTGTGCCCTGCTTCTCCTCCCCTCTGGCTCCACCGGGGTGCACCCAGAGCTGCGCGGGGCGGGGAGGGGACAACCTCCCTCCAAGGGCCCAGAGCCACACCGAGCCCACTCTCCCCCGGTGTCACGTCATTTTGAAATTCCCAGTGAAGGGGCGCAGAGCTCAACGCGCGCTCGTGCCTGGGGCGTGCTGCCCCCCCTGTGGTAGGTCTGGGGAATGGCAGGCGCCTTGCACCCCTGCTTTGGGCCTGTCTCAACCTTTTTACGTTAGGAGACTTGTCTAAAATGTCTAAAGCCATTTTTTTCTTCCTAATCACCATAGCTTATGAAAATTTAACACCACAGATACACTGTATATCTGTTTATGTACTGTATGTCTATCTATGGCTTTATACATGAAAAGAATAAGGTTCCCTCCCTCCCTCCAACCAATTTCCGACCCTTGGGGGTGACATGGCCACGTTGAAAACGCGCAGCCCCAGTGGATGGAGAGGGAGAGGCATTCACAGCCCCCCAGTGAGCTGCCCTTGGGACCGCAAATGAGAAACTCCTGCAATCCAGTGAGGAGGGGGCCCTTCCTCAGGGCTCTGCGCCCTAACGCGGGCACTAGTGAGGGAGTGACCTCTGCTGCCCACCCTGTCCTGCCTCCCCTCGCCCCTCCAGGGGCCGGCAGCGCAGCAGCCCCTTAGGCCCTGGCTCACGTGTCACATGAGTCCATCGTCTGATCCCGAATCTGCCGTCTGATGACCCACGTCCTTCAAGCAGGAGCCCGAGGCCCGGAGAGGCACAGCGGCTTGCTCCAGGCAACACATAGGCAGTATGGGGCAGAACAGCCTAGAACCCGGGCGTCATGACACAAACACCAGCACTTTTCCCACTAGGCCCTCTGGCCTCCACGTTGGAGTTGCACCAGGAAGGCTCACACTGAAAATCCACTTAAATATCCTTAAACATGACTGTGTCCGTGTGGTTCACGGCTGTATCCCCAGGGCCTGGCACAGCACAGACTAAGCAGGATTCCATCAGTGTATGTTGAATGAATCAACACCTTTATTTTGGTTTATGGACAGTTCTTTCAAAACCAAGATTCCCCAGGGAATGTTCTAGTCTTAGAAGTCAGAGATGCCTTTCCCCAGACAGTGAGAGTGGGGCTCCATTCTCAGGAGGACACACAGGGGAGGAAGCCTGGGGTTTGGAGGCTCCCGAGAGGCAGGCCAAGGTGCAGGCCCAAAGCTGCCAGCAGGTGCACCTGGGGATAAGGCAATGAGGGACTGTAACTGGAGGAGAGGGGCCTCTGGTGGGCTGTGGGCTTGGAGGCTAAAGTGAGTGTGTAGAGGGTCCGGACGTGAACCGAAGTGCCCCCAGCAGGGTCTGGCTGGCACGAGCTCCCTCTTTGCAGAGGCTCATCTCCCTGTTGGGTGATGGACCTGAGGCTGGGCACCGCTGGGAGCCACAGGAGATTGGTGGGGCCTCGGCCTGGCTGTGGCACTGGTGGGCACTTAGAAAATGTTTGTTGAATGAGTGAGTGTGAACTGGAATGGCCTTCAAGGAAAAGGTAAACTGAGCTGAGCTTTCAAGTACGGGTGGGGTTTGCAGAGGAACGGAGGAAAAGGTGGAGAGAACATCATGAGCATCACGATCAAGGACACCCACTCCCTTAGCAAATATTTACTGAGCACCTACATGCGCTGGGCCCTGGAAGGCTGGTGGGTGTGCAGGTATCACTGGCCCCAATGGAATGTCCGAGATGCAGGTGAAGACACAGAGGACGCCAAGGCGAGACAGCTCAGGGGCCCTGCTCCCTGGGGAGAGGCAGGGCTGTCTGTGCCCGAGGGCCTCGCTTGGGCCTCTGACAGCTTGAAGCCAAGAGCCCCACGTGCATATGAGTCCCCCTGGGGGGTCCCACCTTCCTGCCACAGGAAGGAGCCACACCTGGATTTCTGAGCACCTACGTGGGCCTCAGGGGCTCTGTGGGCAGGAGGGAGGAAAAGGAGAACAGGGACTGACTTCTAGAGTTCTGATTTACAGACGGCTTCCATAAGCCTTCTGTAACCGAGAGAAATGTAACAGGAGGAACACCTCCCGCTCATTTAGTCTCTGCCCTTCACAACTGTTAACCTACTTGATCTTCATGACGCCCCTGTGAGTTAGGATATTATTGTTTCAACCCCGCAAATGTGGAATCAGAACACAGAGAGCCTGAGCAAAGACCATGAGAACACGGTCCCTCAGGGATCAAGCAATAGCCCGAGTCAGATGATCAGCAGGGGACAGAGCTGGGACCCGGACTCTACACTACTTGACAGAATCCTTCTAGAAGCCATGGGACCAGGAGAGCTGGCAGACCACCATCTCTGCTCCCATAGCCAGGGCAATGGCTGCCACAAAACCAGGGAACAGACTTCAACCAAACTAAACAGGGACCCCAAACTAACTACGCAGGTCACTATGTTGCTACAATGAAGAAAAACACTGCAAAGGAGGAGTTTGCGTGGGGCTGGCGGTGGAGGGGGGCCGGGAAAGCCTCCTTCAGTGAAGTTGTCTCCAAGCTGTGAGGTGAAAGATGAGCCAGGGGACCAGCCTCCCAGAATGGAAGGGAGGGACGTGGATGACATGGGACGAAGAGCCAGCAGAGGCTTCTGAGCAGTGAGTGACAAACTCTGATTCACTTTTTGACAGAGAAAATTGTGGGCAGTGGGGCAGAAGCAGCAGGAAGGTTGGGGTCCGTTTCAATACTTGAAGCAAAAGAGGAGATGGCTGAGGCTGAGGGGCTCTCCTGCACTTGGTGCCAGGTGGCAGCTGCTGGGTTTGCTTTCAGGCAAAGCCAACAGGACTGGTATTGGTTGGACAGAGGCAGTGACAGAAAAAGAGGGGCCGGGGACGCCACCAAGGTTTCCAATGTCATTGCAAATAATCCATAAACAATCTGTAAATCAAAATTGGGGTGAGTTTATTATGAGCCAATCCAGAGGGCCATATAGCCCGGGAGAGTCCTTTCACAAAGGAAAGGAGCACTCCAAAGAAGTGGGGTGTGCAGAGTGGTCATATACCATCAAGAGCATGCATCACATATGGTTGGAATGTCCCTTTTACAATAGTCATGAGATTGTTTTGCCAGTACAGCAATTTGGTGAGCACAGCAGGTCAGTGATCACAAGGTGGGCGGTCACAAGGCGAGCACAGCAGGTCAGCAACCAATCCTGAGTTTAGGGAGAGATGCTTATCCTTAAGGAAATGCCATTGTGGAGGAAATTACATCCTTATCTTTAAGGGCATTGTTCTTGTCTTTGGGACACAGTAAATACTTAAAGCAGCTATACAATGCATGCTCACCTGCCATGTCAGGCCCTTTTGGAAAAACAAGTTCAGGCCAAATTAGTTTTACACCAAATGGCTTCCTTGTATACTCCAATATACCTGATTGCTTGTCGTTTATTTGTTATTTTCCCCTTTTTGATCTATAATCTTTCAATAGAAAGCATCGATGATCAAAATATTGTCCCTCAGTGCCAGGGTGGTTGCTGCCTGCCCTGGGTCCATCATGTCCCTCACTGCCAGGCTTTTATCTCATTTATTTGCCCAGGTGTCCACATTGGGGGGAAATAATCAGATATCGTGGACAAGCATAGACGTATATATATTAACAGAGGAAGCATTTCATAGTTTTTTTGATTAATTTTAGGTTGTTGCACAAACATTGTACATGTGCTTTTGTCACCAACTAGGTGCCCCGAGGAACTCAAGGGTGGGTTTGGAAGCATTTAACTGTTTTTCCTGTTGTTTTTTTTCCCCTTTTGTTATGTTAAGGAGATGCAACCATCAACCACTCTGAAACTGATCAAGTCTCAACACAAGAGCTATGCCCATGACCTTTGCCTTATTTTTCATGCTCAGATCTCTCCAGGAGGAGCTTAGGCCTCATTACCATAACCTGCAGTGTATGTGGAAGCATGTTTTCCAACTGAGCCTGCACAGGCGAATACCCACCTTTCCCTTTTGAATATTCATTCCCCATCCAAAATAAAAGTTCCTGCTTCCCTGTGTTCAAGGACGCCATGACTTTGGAAATGATTCCTCATGGTCTCCTATTTGCAGCAAATACACTTTACTTTGTGAGACAACTTCCACTGGTGTAGAGTCTTATTTAACTCACCGGAGGCGAGCCCACTTGGTTCGGTAACACTTTTCTATGACTTCTTATGTTTACATTGTTCACAATTATAGAACAAGTACAGTAACAATGATAATAATTCAATATTTGAAAAGGTTAGTTTAAAATGAGTTCTTAGGCATAGTCCTTATCAGAAAAAGAAATTTGTCCAGGGTTATAAGATCAATGGACCATCTCAAGTCACTGAGCAATCATTACTCTATCTTGCATGCCAATCTTACAACACTGAGTAAACAAAACAGCAATTAGTTTGAAGATTATGACTAGTACAAGAATTATCCATCCCAAATTTGTATGAAACCTTCCATAGTTCTACTGTAATATCTGGTTTCTTTTGTTTATTTGCAAATTGTTGGGATAACTGGATGGTCTGAGTAACAGAAAAAGAGTAGCCGTGCCCTGTATCATTAATAATACAGGCTATTGGCCATGTTTCAGGACCATAATTAGTAATATCAGACAAACTGCGAACATTGGAACTAGATCTTTCCATCATAATAAATTGTTTTAGAGCTTTCCAATCCATGCCTTGAAAGGGAGAGACCCACCAAGGCAACCCAGAGGCGCTAGAAAGTGGAAGTTGGCTACATATCTAACAATTGGACAGATTTTCGTGTCTAGCAAAGGAATGTGCCCATTGCAGAAAAACATTGCCATCAGAGGCCCATTTGGATGTGGATTAGAAAAACAAACATAGTATTAGGAAAATCTTAGATGGCACTTTTGTAATTAGGTTCTAATCTACCTTATAAAGTTGAGTGGGTAAAGTATTGGGGTAGGAAAAAGGTAAGGCAATCTAGAAATTGATTTTTTTAGCAATTACATAAAGTTTAAACATTACAAGGGTTTAAATGAGGAGATATAAGGTTAGGAGTACAGGCCTGGTCTGGAGTCTTGGGACAGCTGTCTACGACAGATGTCGTTTTCTTCTCATCCTGGTTGGGAGATACTCATCTTGGTCAGTCGAAGTCGGGTGTCAGAGACTGGAGGTGAAGCCCACTCTGGTGGAGAAGCCTTTTTTAAATGAGAAATATGAATCCATGAGTCTATGCCTTGTAGTTTTGCTGCAAATGGGTTGGTTAAAAGTACCTGATATGGTCCTTTCCAACGGGGCTGCAAAGAGTCCTTTATCTGGTGTCTTTTCCAATAAACAAAATCTCCAGGTTGTAATCCATGATCCCTAAGGTCTTCGTCTCCTAGGAACTCACTGTAAAAAGAATCAGCTGCCAATCTCTCGTTTCTTTTAAGTGCTTCAATGAGACCTTGACAATAATGTAAAATATCTCCTTTAAGTAAAGTTCATTCACACACTCCTCCATCTAATTGCATAGGCTGTCCAGTTATTATCTTGAAAGGAGACAGCCGATGCTTACCAAAGGGTGTCGATCTAAGACTGAGGAGCACTAGCGGAAGAGCTTTTGGCCACGAGAGAGTAAATGCTCCTGAAAGCTTTGCCAACTGAGTTCTGATTGTGCCATTAGTTCTTTTCACCAGTCCTGAGGACTCGGGATGGTAAGCGCAGTGGAAATGCTACATTATTGGCCAAATGTTACAAATGGATTTAATTATTTGTTCAGTGAAATGAGTTCCCTGGTCACTATGTTACTTGGTAGGAATTCCCCAAACAGGAATTATTCTTTCCAACAGTAATTTACCTACGGTTACAGCCGTTGCTCTTCTGCAAGGAAAGGACTCAACCCAATGTGAGAACATACAAATCACTACAAGATATATTTATATCCTTGAGATGAAGGCATTTGGACAAAGTCCAACTGCCACACCTCAAAGGGTCCTTTAGGAAGGGGAAAGTGGCCTTATGACCCATGAACTGGTTTCCCTGGGTTATACTTTGGGCATATAACACAACAAGTATAGGCTTTATGGGCCACTGTGGGAGAAAGTTTCCCAAAGTACTGTTTTCCCCATAAAATCATCTTCTCAGGTGCCCCATGGATTACTTGGTGTATACGCTGGAGCAGTGGCAACTGTGCTCCAATAGGCACTGTGGGTTTCTTATTGGGCCGGAACCACATCTATGAGGGGATGTCAGAAATTCCCCCATTTGACTGCCATATCTGTTTCTCTTCTTCTGTGGCAATTTGTTGTGCCTGTAGAAGGAAATCTTTTACTGGGTTAGCAGAGTTAACAGGAAAGCAGCAGGCATTCTCCAGGCTGGGTAGGGCAAGGCTTCAAGGTTGCTTGTTGAGCAGTTGCATCAGCAAGTCGGTTTCCTTGAGCTTCCAAAGTATCAGATTTGGACTGCCCTGGTATTTACAAGGGCCTTTGAAGTTTCCCCTCTGATAGTTATCTCAGTTTCCCCTAAGGTATTTGTGAGGATGAGGGGAAATGTCCCCTTGTAACCCTCAGAGCATCCCTATTCCTGTTTATCGTTGTCATGCCCTGAATCCCATTTGAGTTCATAGCAATCTCCTTTGAAATGACCAGGCTTTTTACAATAGTAACAGGCACTGTCATTTCATTTCTGGTTAGATTTTAAATTTATTTATTTATTTTTCCCCCAAAGCCCCAGTAGATAGTTGCATGTCATAGTTGCACATCCTTCTAGTTGCTGTATGTGGGACGCGGCCTCAGCATGGCCGGAGAAGCGGTGCGTCGGTGCGCGCCCGGGATCCAAACCCGGGCCACCAGCAGCGGAGCGTGCGCACTTAACCACTAAGCCACGGGGCTGGCCCTCTGGTTAGATTTTAAAAGGATGGCTTTTGTTGGGCCACTAAGCTGTTGTAGTTGTATACTCATAACCTGAGTGGCTTTTTCTTTTTTCTGTAAGGTTTTAGATAGTTTATCCTCAGTAGTGACAAGAGCACAAGTGTGCATTAAAGTCCAATCCAGTCCATGTCTCTTAATTAACTTTGCTAATTCCTCATGTAATCCTTCTAAGAAAACTGAATTTAAAATTCCATCATTTTGATGATCTTGAAATCTTTCATGAGCCATCCCAGAGAGCTGTTTGAAGGTTCTCTCAAGCCTTTTAAAATTATCAGAGATAGATTCTTTGGGTCTATGCTTGCATTGATGGACTTTAGCCCAATCTATTTTCCTGGGAAAAATTACAGGAATGACTTTACATAAGTCTCAAGCACTATTTCTACACTCCTTAAGGTCATGAGGCTCATGTTTATGGAAATCCTCCAGGGGGTCTCTCCAATTTGCTTCTTTTATCCATTCCTTTGCATTGCTCTCAGACACCAGCAAATGCACAAGCTGATATAAATCTGAATATCCTGGTTCATATGTTCCAACAATTATATCAAATTCTCAAGCCAATCCTAAAGGATCTTGCAAAGGGTCTGGGAAGTCCTTAGTTAAATTCTTAAGTTCAGTTCTAGTCCAGGGAGTATACACAAGAGCAGGTTTCTCCTTAGAGGGAGCCACTATAACTTTAGGACTTTCAGTATCTGCTCCCTGAGAGTTACTCCTTATTTCCTCTAGAGGTGGAGGAGGAGCAGGAGGGGAGGGAGGAGCAGGAGGAGGTAGAGTGGACAGGTCGGGGTCCGGAAGTTCAGAAAGGAAAGGCTATAAGGATGCTGAGGGAGAAGAAGGAGATGAGCTCCGACGTGCCGAAAGTGGGGGCGGACGAGATGGAAGAGATAAAGGGAATGGGACAGCTTCTGACTTCTTATTGCTCCTTAATTCAAATACAGTTTCTGCCAATTTACGGTTAGTCTCCTATAAGGAAGTCATTTTATCATTATTACGTTTTAAATTTTATTTATTTATTTTTTTCCCCCAAAGCCCCAGTAGATGGTTGTATGTCATAGTTGCACATCCTTCTAGTTGCTGTATGTGGGACGCGACCTCAGCATGGCCGGAGAAGCGGTGCATCGGTGCGCGCCCGGGATCTGAACCCCGCCAGCAGCGGAGCGCGCGCACCCAACCGCTAAGCCACGGGGCCTGCCCTATCATTATTACGTTTTGAAGCCTCTAAATGCCGATCCTAATAAGCTTCCCATTCTTTTGTTTTGGTTTTATAGCTGGCCTTTTCAACTTGTGGGTGCAAATGCAGTAGTTTTGACAGTATTCAGACTTAAGTCATCCTTAGTTAATCTTTCCCATTTTGTTAAATACTTGCAAGCATCGTTTCAGTACACATTATACACGAAACCAGCTGGAGTCCCAGCGGCGGGTTGTCTGTCTGGGAGCTGGCCAGCTTTAGAAGCAGGATTTCCCATTTTCTTTTACTTTTTTTTTTCATCAAGTCTGAACAATTTCTAAGGATAGTGTAGTGGGTCAGAAGTGTGCTGCTTGTGAGTGTTACTCCCTAAAGGAAGGTCATAAACACTCTCTTACATGTCTTGGTTTCTCCTGCCTGCTGTCTAAAACCACTGTGGGGACTCGGAGCACAGGCGACCAACCCTCATATTCACTTCTCCAGATGAGCCTTTAATTAATTAACGTGAATGATAGTGGAGTTCCCTATGCGATGGCTACATGTCACAAGGGTTTGATCCTCTGACACTCCCACTAAGGTTCTCAGTCACCTGAGAACACCTTTCGGCTGGGAGGAGGGGGTGTCCCTTTTCTTCGGAGCTGAACACATTCCGACTCTCATTTCTCTATCAAGCAGTTTGTTCAGAAATTATAACTGCAATTCTTTCTAATTTTAAGGCCAAATTAAAAGGACAACCAATCCAGTTCACTCCAAGCTTCCCCTAAGCTCCCCTGGCCTAGGAAATTCCCCCTAGGTTTCTCTCCATCTAGGAAATGTACCAGTATCCTTCAAATTCTCTAGTCTCAAGACCTTAAATAGCTCATATAAACTCTTGGACTGTCAACTTAAAATAAGAAGGTCCAGGTTTCAGGAGAACTCACTGGGTCACCTGAAGAATGCAATGTTCTGGGGGAGCTCAATGGGCCCCTGTGGTACTAAGCACAGTGTAGATTCCAGGTGGTCTCCAGTGGGTTTTTCTGAAATCCTGCCAACTGTGCCAAGAAATGTCGATGCAAATAATCCATAAACAATCTATAAATCAAAATTGGAGTGAATTTATTATGAGCCAATCTTGAAGACCATACAGCCTGGGAGAGTCCTTTCACAGAGGAATGGAGCACTCCAAAGAAGTGGGGTGTACCGAGTGGTCATATACCGTCAAGAGCAAGCATCACATATGATTGGAATGTCCCTTTTACAATAGTCACGAGATTGCTTTGCCGGCACGGCAATTTGGGGAACACAGCAGGTCAGTGGTCACAAGGGGGGTGGTCACAAGGCGAGCACAGCAGGTCAGCAATCAATCCTGAGTTTAGGGAGAGATGCTTATCCTTAAGGAAATGCCAATGTGGGGGAAGTTACATCCTTATCTTTAAGGGCATTGTTCTTGTCTTTGGGATACAGTAAATACTTAAAGCAGCTATACAATGCATGCTCAACAGACCACATCAGGCCCTTTTGGAAAAACAAGTTCAGGCCAAATTAGTTTTACACCAAATGGCTTCCTTGTATACTCCAATATATCCTGTTGCTTGTCATTTATTTATCACCAAAATGTAACCAGTAATTATTTCTGTAGATAATGTCCAATTTTATTTACTTCTTTTCTCTTGCCTAAAGGCTCTAAATGGTCTACTAAGAACTTAGATTAGTTTTAAAATAAGAAAATAAGGTCTTTAAAAAGGAAACTTTAATTGAAGAAAACAGGCATTTTCCTCACCAGCTTCATCCATCACTCTCCACCACACCTGTTCCTCCACACACTGTCCAAACACCTGTTCCCTGAACACAACCAGCTCTCTCTACCTGAAGGTCTTTGCACTCGCCCATAATTAATGAGCAAGTCATTATGGAGAGGATGGCTTGGAAAAGAAGGCAAGGCATGGAGACATTGTCTCTGAATTATAGAATAATCTCTTCACCACTCTCATCCTCATGTATGATTGCATATTTCCAACTATATAGCTTTACTTGAAAAGGTTTTCTGTCTGCTGGAGCAGTTACTGCAAGGACATGCAAAATGCTGGCTGTTTTCAGAATATTTCACATTATGGCCGTCCTATAATTCTCAAAACCTTTGTAGAACACGGATAATAAACACATGCTGAGAAAATTACAAATTAAAATGATGTTTTCTTGTTTGGGTGCCTATTGTGTTTTCATCTTACTCAGATACTCTTCCCAATTACTTTACAGCCTCTCCTATCACTGTTTCTTGTCCCACTTCATCCTGATCTAGTCTCCAGGATGTTTTCATATTAGAGACTGAGATACATCCTGACATGTGGTAGGGTTTCAACCTGAGAGCTCTGCCCCATTTTATGACCTGGGGGATTATTTTGACATGCTTATAAATCAGACCAAGCTCATCGGCCAGAACATCACATTCCTTCTTCATGTCCTCCATACTGAGTTGCCTTGTGTGTTGTTGTTATTTTCCTCTTTCTCTTATCACATCCAAATACGTTCAGTTATTAATCCCAACACTAGTTTATTCTGCCGACCATGCCGACCTCTGTTTTCTTCCACTTCTTGAATGGAATGAAAGCCCCACGTGCTGTTGCCCATTCGCTGGCTCCAGCCTGGACTGCCTACCATGCCTCACATCACTTGTTAAAATCCATCAGTCCTTTCCTGCCTGGTGGCGCAAGCGGTTAAGTGCGTGCACACCGTTGCAGCGGCCCGGGGTTTGCCGGTTCGGATCCCGGGTGCACACCAACGCACTGCTTGGCAAGCCATGCTGTGGCGGCGTCCCATATAAAGTAGAGGAAGATGGGCACGGATGTTAGCCCAGGGGCAGTCTTCCTCAGCAAAAAAGGAGGAGGATTGGCAGATGTTAGCACAGGGCTAATCTCCTCACACACACACAAAAATCCATGGGTCCTTGAAGGCCCGATGCCACCCCTTCCTGACTCTTTCCTTGAGCACCAACTGGGTTACCCACCCAAACTCCAAAGTTTCCAGAAGCGACCTCCCCCTCTCCATTTTTTCGGATCTCCACCCTTCTCTCCACATCATCGATAGATACAGTTAGAGCAAAATAATCGCATTCACAGAAAGTGATGCCACCAGTAGTCATGGCTGAGTGAGTCCAAGGCAAGCTCCTGACCCAAGCTTCAACTGTTCGTTCCCCACTGGGAACCTGAAATCGCCTCCAGGAGATCACCAGCTCATCTGTCTAGCTGGTCTCTTGTAGAGAGGGGAAAGGACTACTGGCAGGAGACACTTTTTCCTGGGGACTGGGAAGCAGAGGAAAAGGTTTTGTAGGAAGAGAGGAGTAAGGTGGGCATGTGGGCAAAGGCAGAGCTGGAGACAGAGAAAGCCTCCTCGGTTCCCTCAAGACATTCTGTCCCTGCTTCTGGGCTGTTCCTGACGCCCAGCTGCATCCCTGGCCTTCTGCCAGTTGAGCTGTTTCTGTAAATTAAGTCGGTTTTGCTTAAGCTATTCCCAGGGGTGCCTCATTCCTTGCAAACAAAAGCATCCTGGGCACCAGAGTGCAAGTACCCCTGGCAGCCCCCTGTTCAGGACCCCGGCTTCTCCCTCCCACTGAGCAGCTGATTCGTGTCCACCAGCTTTTCACTTCCCTTCCTCCTGGATGCAGAAGTCAGATTTGCACACTTTGAACTTTGCAATAGTATGAACAATATAGCACTAATACGAATACCATTCATCATAGTTCAGTAAATGTTTGTCAGGTTTAATTAAATCAAATGGCTTTCCAGCGGACCAGAAGTTATGAGAGAACCTTGCATGGACACCTCAGAAGCCCCCACTGTGGGGCTAATGACCTCCTCCTCGCCGACATTCCGCCAGCTGCTGGGCACACAGCCCGCCCCCTCATGGCCCCGCACACCACGTTGACCCCGGAAAGCTGCTGGCCGCCCATGAGCATGATGTTGGAGATGAGCTGCCATGGAGAGGCTGAAATGTGAAGAGGCTGAGCCTGGATAGGTGGCCCTCAGCCTTCTGGGCCTGGTCCTCCACGCACATTTCTTCAGTCTCATCCTCTACATCAGCCCAGCCTCGCATTTCCTCAGAGCTGCGGGGAGCAGAGCGGCCCCATGTCCTGGCTGACAGTGGCCTACCCAAGGCTTAGGGAAGCAGGGGGCTAGCTCTCCAAGAGCTCGGCCCACCTCTGGCCACAGCCTAACCATTTCCCCGTGCAGAGTGCTCATTTGACCCAACTAGGTCCCCAATACTGTGATGATGTCCCCAATCACAACCACATCCCCACCTTGGGAAAACTCGCAGCTCTCTACACCGATCAACCATGACGCCGACTCTGACCTGGACCATGTTCCCTGCTGAACCATACCCCAGAGCTGCCCTGGACTCACCAGCACCAACAGCCCCTCTATCCTATGCCATTGGCACCTGCATCTTGGAACGCATCTCCCCATCTTGTCACCTGCCCGTTCTCTGCTCTGGGCACTAGAGGGGGAGGTTTTGGCAGGCCTGGGAGGTGGCAGGGAAGTGAATGGGGTGAGAGGGTCTGGACAGAGCAGCCTGTGTCTTCAGTACTTGTCGAGCTGATTCATCTCTTTTCTGAATAAGGTACACAGCAGGCTCTTGGGGAAGAAGGGCAGAGAGAGAGGCTGAGGCAGCATGGGGACCCCCGTCAGTGCCAGGAGCATGGGCCAATCTAGAAGGAAGCAACACTAAGAACTTGAGACTGACCGGCCAGGGATTCCTGGGGCTCTGGGAACCCTCCAGCTGACCTTCTCTGTGTCCTGACTCTCTTCTTTTACAAGGTCACTTGCCCATGGTGTTCCAGCCCTCGGTGAGAGCCTAGGACAGCAGGAATCTAGTCCTTGTCAAGATGTGGCTGCCCAGGACCCACCCACAAGGGGGTTCCACATTTAAAAGTGGAGAAAATAATTATAATTTTAAAAAGATACATTAATTCATTTTGCAGGAAGAGTCCGGCTTTTCTTAGGAATAGGATAAGAATTAAAACTGTGAGCCCTAGAGAAAATGAAGCTGTGTCTTGTTCCTAATTTTACAGCTGGAAATGGCATAATCTCTACCTCACTAGAGGCTGGGGTTGGGGAGGGGGATGGACCCAGCATTGTAGCTGTGTGAGCTCCTTCTGGAAGGTCTGGGTTAAGACAGCAGTGCTGAGATTCAGCTCACTCTGCTACCTATGATGGGAACTGGCCGAGTTATTTAACTTCTCTCAGTCTCAGTTTTCTCATCAGTCAAATAAAGATGAGGATGAGGATGATGATGAAGTGTCACACAGAGAGTGGTGAGGGTTGAGAGAGACAGCACACGCCCAGCATCAGGACAAGGGGGCTCCTGGCAGTGGCAGGCCAGCATGGCTTCCGTTCCATCCCCTTCGGTGACTGAAGTGTTGAATGTTCAGCTGCCGGGGGGAGACTGGGAATTGTTAACTCCAATGACCTTTCACTGAGCACCTGCTGGGTTCTGAGTCTCTTACTGTGGGGAATCCAAAGACACAAATCTACCCGTGAAAGAATTTGTGTGGAATTGGGGTAATTTGGAAACGTTTACAAAAAAAACCAAACCAAACCCCACTGTGTTCTTGTGGGCCTTTCACAGGGCATACATTCAAGCCCCACTTCCCTGGCCCTCCTCTGGCCCACTCCCCTAGATGAAATTTTGCCCTTTCTCCTCTCTCCTAAACCTCCACTCCCACCCGCCCACTCTCAGGCAATGGCTTTGCCTCCTATGTCACTGAGAAAATAGAAGCAACCAGAAGAAAACACCAAGTGCCACATCCCCAGCACATGACTGTGGCTGTACCCGATCGCTCCTGTGACGACTTCCTTCCCTACTGGACCACTCCTATTGTAGCCAAGTAAGCACACTGTTGTTTTCCCAGCTGAAAACCTCTTCTCCCCAGCCTACCTCCCCTTCCAGCTTCCAACTAACTTCTCTCCTTCCCTTCACAGCAAAACTCCCGAGAGTTGTGTATGCCTCTTGTCTCCCAGTCTTCCCCTTCCATTCCCAAGCACAATTTGTCCCCATCACTCACCAACACTGTCCTTGTCAAGGTCACTCATGTGCACCAAGCGGCACATTGCACAACTCAAAGGTCACCTCTCGGCCTCATCTGACTTGATCCGCCAGGAAGATGGGCACAGCTGAGTGAAAGACTGGCCCCAGCGCCCACGGCTCCTATGTGGTCCCCAGAGACCCTCTTCCCCTTTGACCTCGGGGTGCTGCCGGTACCTGTAGGATGGCCCAGGATGGCCTGCAGACTGGAGATCTGTGCTAGGAAGATTCCCACGATGACAGAAACCTCAGTCATTGCTCCCAGAGTGCCCCTAAGGTTCTTGGGAGCCAACTCTCCTGGGTACATGGTGGGGGTACTGTAGGAGATGCCTGGTTCTGGCAGAACAGAAACCAGGGGAGGAGAGAAACAGCCCCAGGCTCCTGTGACCTGGAAGCCTGAGATTTAATTCAGTTCCGCTCATCGGCCCCGAGCTTCTCCGTGGTGTCAGCTGCCACTGACAGGCAGCTTGCCCAGCCCCCGCCCCACTCTGTGGAGATGGAAATAGAACACATGGACTGTTTAGTTTGCACTTATAAGGAAACCCTTCCAGAATCCTCAGACCCATGAAGAGGACATCATCTTCCTCCTAGTTTCAGAGCTGGGGCCACTCATTACAGACGAGGAGTGTGTCCCTGGGTAGCGGGGCTTAAAGACAACTCCTTTGCTTTGACTTATTTTCTGATTTTTCTAAAGCATAGGTTACCTGTATCACTTTTTTTAAAAAATAGAAGAAACCACCATAGTTAAGAAACCTTGCTTCCCTGCTGACCAAGTCCCCAAATTCTGTATTCCTTTTGCTTGAAGCCCCTCATTCTCAGTGTAAACTGTACATCCTCCTTGGAAGATACCTTGTAAAACCTTATCACTTATTTATACTTCAAAGTAAAAGTGTATTTTTAAAGATCCTTCCTTGATAGAAGATTTTATCAAATAAGAGGAAGGGGAGAGAGGAGCATGAGGTTTGTAAGGGCCTAGGAATGGAGACAAGAAGATGGCCCCAAAGGGAATAGGGCCAGGCAGAGCCAGAAAGACCCTCGTCACCCTGCTTCCAGCGTTGGCAAGTGGTACTGGCCATGTCTGACTCAGACCCTTCCCCACATCAGGGAACCTGAGCACGGGCTTGGGGCTTCAGCTGTCACTCCGGGTACCTGTGCAGACTCCCAGCACCACTGGAGAAAAGACGATCAGCTCAAAAGCCTTGGCCACTTTGCTGACCCCCCTCAGGATGGCGGGGATGAGGGTGAAGATATTGCTGATCAGCAGGGTTCCCTTTCTGCAAGGGCAGCAGAGCCCAGAGGGCAGGGGGACTGAGGCAGCAGCTCTCCCGACACCAACTCCTGTTCTCCGGGCCAGCCATTACAGAGGTGCCAGGAACATGCCTGAGAAAGGCGGAGGGCTAGGTGGAATGGGAAAGCGGGGGCCAATGGGCGGAAGTCCCAGGAAGGAAGGTTTGGGGTCAGGGGGGTGGGGTGAGTGTGGCAGCATGCTAACAATTGGAGCTAACTGAAAACAGTAGGGAAGGAAAAAGGAATGGGCTGCCTCTACAGGTAAAGAGCTTCCTGTCACTGGTGGTATTCAAGCAGAGACTAGACTAGACGAAGATTGTCGGGAATGTTGAACAGGGGATTCCCACAACAGGTGGGATACAGAATTGGACTGATGATCTCTAAGAGCCCTTCCAAGGCTGAAAACCATGAGTCTATGAAGGAGAAGGAGGGGGGGTGTCTGAAAAACAGAACTATGCTGGATGTCCCCTGCCTGCCCCCCAGGATCCACCCCGACCTTCCAGACTGTGCTCAAGGCCCCGTGCAGACTTGCATCAGGGCTCCCATGTCCCTCCCTCCCCTACCTTGGGCTTGGATCAGGAAGGAAGAGAGAGCCCTAGCTGTGGGGCGGCTGCCGGCTGCACCGCCCTTTGTAATTTCCCACACTCTGCCCACCTTGGAGGACCATCGGGACCCTGACTGACACAGGTGCGCTGAGCCAGTCCACCAGGGGGTTGGGGGCTCTGATGCCAGGAGCAGAGAATGGGGGTTTCTAAACAGAAACCCAGAAACCCCTCCTGAGGAGTAGCCATAGGGGTTCTATGAAAACCCCTGCTAGGCAACACTGAGGACTCACCAGATATGCAGACTGGTTTTCTCAGGCTGCTTTTCTCTCCCTGGGGCCGCCGTACCCCTGAGAGAGCTGCCATCAGAGCCTGAACTCAGAGCAGAGGATCAGCCAGCCCTGAGGCCCTGAGAACACACAGCTCGCATGTGCCTGTCCCTCCTCCAGCCCTTCCTGCTGACCAGGAAGTCTTAGCTTGGCTCTGGGCTGTCGGGACCCCACCAGGACAGGGCCAGCACCACACACCAGCAGGTCTCAGGTTGTCATCCGAGAATGAGGGCAGTGATGGGACCATCTCTGATGTCCCTAATTCTGTGACTGTGGGGTTCAGGCAAGGAGTGGAGGCCAAGCCTGGGCTTCTAGAACAGTCCAGTCACTCTTGATCAAGCTGAGAACAGCACAGTCTAAATTACAAAAAAAACCTGAATTAAGGCATAATTACAATATATTGAGTGTTCTCTTCATTCAAGTACACAACGTATGGCAAATTAATTGTTAATCAAGTATTTAAAAGAAGAGGTCCGGGGGCCGGCCCCGTGGCTTAGTGGTTAAGTGCGCGTGCTCCGCTGCTGGCGGCCTGGGTTCAGATCCCGGGCGCGCACCGACGCACTGCTTCTCCGGCCATGCTGAGGCCGCATCCCACATACAGCAACTAGAAGGATGTGCAACTATGACATACAACTATCTACTGGGGCTTTGGGGGAAAAAATAAATAAATAAATAAATAAAATTTAAAAGAAGAGGTCCTATGGATCATGCTTTAATAAATAATTTTCAATTGGCCATCTTTTCTTTTATGCATGAAAACTGAATTGCTATGGTTCTTTAAAAGTTAGTTTTCTTTAGAGGGCTTTCTGCTCACTCCTGCAAACTTCCACCCTTGGCACATTAGGTCCAGGTGTGACAGTGAATCGAAGAGGGAGACCTGGCCAAATGGAGTTCCACGGCGCTGCACCCTGAGACCTTGGGTCACGCCCCTCCTTCCTGGGAACCTTGACCTGGGCATCCTTCCTTATCTGTGGAGTCCTATCCTTGGAGCACCTGGGGTTAGGCATAAAGATTAGTGAGTCTGTGTAAGCCAGGCAAAGTACAAAGAACTATTCCTCATTCTCAAACAAGACATGAGATGGGCATGTGGGGTGAGTCAGTCTGAACCCCAAACCTCAGATCAATAACGCTGATGAGGCTGCGCAGGGAGAGGCTGCAGCTGTTACAACTTGGAGCCACAGGCCACCTGACTACCAATTAAACCCAATCAACGAGCATTTATTGAACACCCGCTAGAAGTGCTAACAAGGCACTATGCTAAGTTCCATCAAGAACTTTGCTCTCAAGGCTGTACCACCTCCACAGGTTAGATGATGGACGCACTGCTGTTCCTGTGCAACTGACGAGGGGAAGAAATCCCAAGAAAATGAGGGACTTACTTTAAGGTCATGATGTCTATGGTGAAGTGGGGACTAGACTTCAGGCCTCCTGATTTTCAAGGTCACACCAGCTCCCCACCACATGCACAATCACCAGGAGACAGTGTGGTTTATTAACGTGCATTTAACCTCCTCTTTACCTGCTGCATTTGTCAACCAGCAGGCCAACCATCAGTGACCCCCAACAAACTCCCCAGAGGAAACACGGATACGGTACATGACCACAGGAGCACCATGGCCTTCTCATCCCTGAATGTTCCGTGTCACTCGAAGTAGATTTCATTATAAAATGACTTCAAGACCTGGAAAACACTGCCCCATCCACAGCCAAGAATATTGGGCAACTCATGAGAGATGATGAAGTAATGCTCTCAGTGCCTCTTGTCATTGTACTGAAGGATGTTTCTGCCAGTGCCCCAGGACACAATTGATTCTCTGCTGTTACCTGAGAATAAAAAAGCCTAATGTATGATGGTGTGAGACGAGGAACCAGACTGCATAAAAAGTTCCTAAAAATTCATTGTTAAAAAATTCACTTTGCAAAGCCTTACTCTGCAAGAGGCAACATAAGAGATATTGTTTGTGACTTTGGGCAAGTTACATTCCCTCTATAAGCCTTAGTTTCCTCATCGGTTGTAGAAAATAATATACATCTAGTAGAGAATTTGTGAGCATTCAATGTGCTATAGTGATGGTACATTGCTTGACTGAGAAAAGATGTTCCATCAATGGTAATAGTTATAAGCATATTAATATGTGCCAAGAGCAAGTAGTGCAGAACCTCCTATAAAGCAGATGCTGAATAAAGTGTAGCTATAAACTGATGACATTGATTTTAAAAGTACAGCAGAACTCACGTACCCCAATGAATGCCAATAGACAACTGCGTCCTGTCCTTGCCCTTTCAAGGACATTCTCTCTACAGTTGTCCCCTGTCTGTCCTGCATCACTGGTTCTTCCTTCTTTATTGCATCCTCTTGTCAGTATAGAACATGACTCCTGCCCTATAAAAACCTAACACAACTCCCTCCTCTCCCTTTACTAAGCCTCATTTCTTCCCTCCCTGTGCATCAGACCTCCTGCAGAAAGCTGTCTGTCTCTCCTCCATCCCACCCATCCTCCCGTGAACCCACTCCACTCTAATCAAGCTTTTGCCTCCGGTTCACACCTCAGCTGCTCTTGTCAAGGCCACTCATGCCCTCCATGAGGTCAAAGCCAGTGGTCAGTCCTCAGCCCTCAGCTTGACTCATGGGCAGGGGCTGTCCCTCCCTCCTGACTCATGTCTGTTACTAGGCCTTGGGGACACTGTGTCCTCAGGTCTTCCCCACCTGACAAGGGCCCTTTCTCTTTTTTCTTTGATTCCCCTCACCCCAATCCCAATCCCTAAATGCCTTGACCTCATTCTCTTTACCTTCTGCAAGCGGCCTTTCCAGGGGAAGGGCAGTGCCACTAAGGCCCAAAGCGACTGGGCAGGGAATCCAGGTCCCCCTCTCATCTCCCTCCCATGTCCCAATGTGCCCGGAAACGATGACACTCCGGGGAGAAACAACCCTAGTGGTCCCCTGGTCTCCGGAGGCGGGCATCGAGGGGAGTACTAGCGGAAGACGGTGGCTTCCGGAAAGAAGATGGCGGCCTCCAGGGAGGAAGGTGGCCGCCACCTCGCACCCACCCGCGCCCACCGTGTGCGGCGTGTTGACCACGGCGATGTCGCAGCCGTGCTGAAGAGCCGAGCCGAAGGCTGCGCTCGGCGTCCCGGCTCCAGCGCGGGCTGGAGCTGCTGCGGGCATGAGGCCTGTGGCCGGGGCCTCTGGCGGCTGGGGCCTCAGGACCTCCGGAAGTGGGGCCGAGGCCTGGCCGGGACTGGGGAGAAGGGGACCCCAAGCCACGCCGGGGGAAGGTGGAGGCAGTGGCTGGACGGGGAAGGCAGCCCAGGGCGGGGGGGCGTGGATGGCGTCGTTTCCTCTTCCTTGCGCGCATTCATTCCCTCCTTGAAGGTGTACGAATCCGAGCATCTCCTATGTGCCTGGCCCCCGTCTGGCCCTGGAGGAAGCAGGTCAATGCTTCAGGGAAAAGGTCCAGCATCGCTACTCTTGTGAAGCTTTCATTCTAGTGAGGGGGAGACCAAAAAAAAAAAAAAGACAAACAAATACAAGAATTCCAAACAAGGATAACGCTATGAGGACAATACAACAGGGTGACGGGATGGAAGCCAATGGGGGGTAGGGGAGTGGGAGGCCGTGCTCAGTGGAGTGGACAGAGAGGGCCTCTCTGAGGAGGTGCCTTTGAGCTGAGACCTGAATGCTTGCGATGGAGCAGCCTGTGAGCATCTGGGGCAGAGAATTCCAGACAGAGAGCAACAAACAGAGGTCCCAGAGGACCCACACGGCCTTTCACTCCAGGGCAGGCCCTGAGGGACACCAAGGCAATCTTGTTTCCATGAGACCACAGCACCCAGGGCGGCTCAGGGGAGTCGGCCAAGGGCCAAAGTCTGAGGAGGTGGGGTCTGCGGCTGCCTAAGTCGGTGCCTCCTGGAGCCTCAAGAAACCAGCTGGTCTACGGCCACGGCCCCTGGACCATCCCCCCACCCCCTCTGCTTGCCTGTTAACTGCACCCCTGACGCCCCCTCACCACCACCACAGCCCCCAGCCCCGCACACCCGGGAACCAGCCCGGCAGAGAGGGGCAGGATCTGCGCACCTTCGGAGGCTGAGGGAACAGGAGGGGGCGGTGGCTGGAGTGAGGGTGGCCGTCTTCAACATCCTGCAGCCTCCTACACTTCACTAGAGCTGCACTCAACCTCCCTGTCTTGCGTCTGAGCTGTGATGTTTGGGGAAGCTGCTTTCTCCCCCACTGCTGTCACAGGGTTGGCAACAGGAAAGGCCGGGGCAGTACTGTCCTCTCCTTGCTAGAAGCATTTCAGGAGCCTTCGCCTCCCTCCACAGGTCCCCTCTCCTGGTGGACAGTGACAGGGACAGTTTCCTAGACTTGGCATTTACCCCCTCCCTGGGTGGGGTGGGCCGAGGAGTCCCTGGCTCTTTTCTCCGCATCCTTGTTCAGGTGAGAAGGAGGTGTGCTCTGCCTCCCAGGTGACACCTGGGTCTGCTTTACACTGACCGCTTGCAGGACCAGCTGTTTCTACCCTGGGCCTGCGTGGCTTTAGTACCCTTTTGGCCTCTGGACCCTGTCGACTTTCCCCAGGAGCACATTTTCCTTGGATGCATTGATGAGATAAGATTCACACACAGCATGAATTTTGTCTTTGCCTCCACCAAGCCCCAAACCAGGAGCTCCCCAATTGCACAAGGAGGGGAGAAACACTGTCTGCCATTGGCTCCCAGGAATAAGGATTCTCGGAAACCAAGTGGGGCCTCACTGCCTGACCCGTTATGCTTCTCCTGTGATACTTCTCCATCTGTGCTTCCTCTTACGAATTGGGACTAATTGTCCACTTGGGACAAAGAGCAAACTAAATACTTTTAAAGAAATACAGGGCCGGCCCGGTGGCTTAGTGGTTAAGCATGCGTGCTCCGCTACTGGCGGCCCAGGTTTGGATCCCGGGTGTGCACCGATGCACCGCTTCCCCAGCCATGCTGAGGCCGCATCCCACATACAGCAACTAGAAGGATGTGCAGCTATGACATACAACTCTCTACTGGGGCTTTGGGGGAAAAATAAATAAATAAAATTATAAAAAAAAAAAAGAAATACAACTGAATTATTGCTAATCACACTTATTAGTATTGTCAATAAAATGTTGAACAAAGGTGCTCATTTCAGAATCATCTCTGTTAGCAACAACAACAACAAAATAGGGAGTGACTGAATAAATTATGACAGATCAACTGATTGGAATGCCAGGCTGCGGTGTCAAAGGATAATGATGAAAATTACATAGGAAAATGGGAACATGTTATGATCATTATGTTACATGAGCGAAGCAAAATACACTAGTGTGCCTGGGTAAAAGTGTGTTGGCACGTGGACGTGTGACGGTGCCCCACAGACATAAGAGAACAAGAGGTCCTTATTTTCTCCTAACAGTCTGCAAGTGACAGTGTAAGTATTCTCTCAAGTGCTGAAGGGGAGGAAGACTCTACCCACTGCGTCCTTTCTGGCTGGGCTACAAATTAAAGCGACATGAGACCGAATAGCAGGAGAAAATCAAACAAAGCTTTGTAATACGCATACATGGGAAAGACCAGGGAAGCTGAGTTTCCCAACAAATGGTGGAAGTTCTCTTCTTAAATAGATTCAGGTAAAGACAAAGGAGGATGTTGGGGGTGGGGGGAGTCGGCTATGGGAGATTACTAGAAAAGTATAGTAAACAAGAGTAAGGTTATTATGCAGATTTAAGGCCTCGCCTTCTGCATTGATAAGTTTCTAGAGATGAGATCATCCCCCCTTCTTCCTGGTACACAGAGAGAGATACGTTTACAAATGGAGATTTCCTTTGTAAATGTAAATATCTCTTTCAAAGGATAACTTCTACTTTTACTTGGAATGGGGTCCTTAACAAGGACCCCCCCAGTCTATCCACATCCAGAGTTAAATTCTTTTAGGCGGTTAGTGTGTGTGTGGGAGGGAGATCAAAGTTTCTTTCAGAGAAAATAATCAAGGTAAAGAGACATATTTTCAGGTGACCAATTTTGATCTCCTGTAGTGCTATTTTTTTTCTCTGCTGGGCCCCTCACTCTTTCTGAGGCCTCGCTAGCAGAATGGCTAGCTGTTAGGTAAGGCACGTGTCTTTCACTCCTGCTAGCTCAGCCGGGTAAGAATGCCCCCTAGGCCCCGGACACTTTTGTATCAAGACATAAAGAGCCCTCACAACCTGGGCTGGCTTGGCGCCCTGTGAGGGAATGAATATGTTTCCCTGGGTCAGGCTCGATGTGTGCTCCTGTTTTCTGCTTAAAGCGCATGTGGCAATGGCCCACGGGCATGCCCCCAGCTTTCTGTTTTTCAGATCCCACGGGGAGGAGCTGGGGTCCTTCCACGCAGGATGAAGTGGGTGTGTGCAGCCACATTGCCCTCCAAGGCTGTGGAGTGGATCCACTGGCCATGGGGGATGGACACATTGCAAGAGGCCAGATTTTGTGCATTCTCTCTCTCTCCTCTTCTGTGAGTAGACGCCACATCTCTCGAGCCTGAGCCTGGCATGCAAGTTGTCTGTTCTCAGCGACCTTGAATCCTGCACTGGTCTCTCGCCTGGGGGGCACTTACCTGCCTTTTAACCTTGGCTGCACAGCCTGGCCAACCAGTGAACAGTGAAATATTAACATTCATATTTCTCCTAGCAATCTGTTCAAGGCAGTCTAGGCTTTTTCTATCGTGCCTCTCAAAATTCTTCCAGCCTCTTCCCGCTGCCTGGTGCCAAAGCCATTTCCATATTTGTAGGTATTTCTTACAGCTTCCCCCACTTCCCAGTACCAAAATCTGCATTAGTTTCCTGTGGCTGTGGTAACAAATTACCACAAACTGAGTGGCTTGAAACTACACAAATTTATTACCTTATGGTTCTGGAGGTCATAAGTCTGACATGAGTCTAAAAATCAAGATGTCAGCATATTACTGACTAGGTTCCCCAAGAAACTTAAGGGTGGGTTTGGAAGCATTTAACTATTTTTCCAAGTTGTTTTTTTCCCTTTTGTTATGTTAAGGAGATGCAACCACCAAACACCCTGACACTGATCAAGCCTCACCACAAAAGCTACGCCCACGACCTTTGCCTTATTTTTAATGCTCACATCTCTCCAGGAGGAGCTTAGGCCTCATTACTATAACCTGCAGTGTATGTGGAAGCATGTTTTCTGACTGAGTCTGCACAAGCGAATACCCACCTCTGCCTTTGAATATTCATTCCTCATCCACAATAAAAATTCCTGCTTCCCTGTGTTCAAGGGCACCATGACTTCGGAAATGATTCCTCATGGCCTCCTATTTGCCGCAAATACACTTTACTTTGTGAGACAACTTTAACTGGTGTAGAGTCTTATTTAATTCATCAGGAGGCAAGCCCACTTGGTTCGGTAACCTAAGCAGAGCTGCATTCCTCTGGAGGCTCTGATGGAGAATCCATTTCCTTGCCTTTTCCCGCTTCTAGAAGCCACCTGCACTCCTTGCTCATGGCCCCTTCCTCCATCTGCAAAGCCAACATCCGACTGAGTCTTTCGCATGCTGCTATCTTTCTGGTTCTTCCTCTTCCCTGTGAATACATTGGGTCCACTTGAATAATCCAAAATAATCTCCCACCTCAGGGCCAGCTGAGTAGCAGCCTTAATTCCACCTGCAATTTTAATTCCCCTTTGCCATGTAACCTCACACAGTCACAGGTTCTGGGAATTAGGACCTGGACACGTTTGGGGGGCATTATTCTGCCGACCACAATCATCTTTCAGATTCTTCCTAAAAACTCTTGAATGCGAGTCCGCCAGATCTTTCGGCTTTATCAGCTGCCTGAATTCTGTATTCTTCCAGCATGCCTCCTATCTGGCTGGTCACAATGCTCAGAGTCTAATGGCACTGATTAAACTCTGTCTTCCCCGCTTTTCTCTGAGTTGACCATGACAACAGGTCAAGCTGATGGCAAAACCAACTCTTCCTGCTGTTCCTTCTGCTGGAAACATTCCTCCCCAGGTCTCAGGTCAAATATCACCTCCTTGGGGAGCTCCTCCCTAGGAGCACCCTTTGTAAAGGAGCTCCCACCCCTTGCCTGGCACTCTCCACACTTTGCCCTGAGTACATCTGAAATGACATTAAGTGTTTGTTTACCTGTATTTTTGACCATTAGATCCAATATATCCACTGCCTGGCACAATAAATATTTGTTGAATGAATGAATGTCCTTGGTTGATGATGTTCCCTCCTCCCCTACCCCCTAAAACACTTTATCCTCCATTCCTATACAAATCCCACCCATTCTTGAAGGCTCAGCTCACAGTTTACCTTTTCCTTGAAGACCATTCCAGTTCACATTCATTCAGTCAACGTTTAAGTGCCAGCAAGTGCCAAGCTCCCCGCGAGGGATTGGAGCTGTTCAGGTGATTAAGACCATGCTCACGGCAGACTCAAAACTAGTTACAACAGTCTTACATCTTGTCAATTCTCGTTGCCCCCTGGTTCCTTTTTCATGTGGTTTTCTTCTTCCTGGCTAGACTGTAAATTCCTTGAAGACAGAGATGCCACGTGTGCATCACGGCTGTGTCCTCGTGCTGAGCCCAATGTCGGATGACAGGAACAGCCTCAACAAGCACTCAATCAGCTGGCTGAGGAACAGTAGGAGAGGGGAAGAAGAGGAAATGTTCATGGCTCAGAGAACTAAATCTCACTTATTTTTACGATGAAACCCATGCAAATGTGGGAGTCAGGATGGCAGCTACCTGCGTCCTCACTCTTCCTCCAGGACCTGAGGAATCAGCCTTTGAGGAAGCACCTTTAAGATGGTAAGACTCTGGGGCCGGCCCCGTGGCTTAGTGGTTAAGTGCGTGCGCTCCGCTGCTGGTGGCCCGGGTACGGATCCCAGGCGTGCACCGACGCACCGCTTCTCCGGCCATGCTGAGGCCGCGTCCCACATACAACAACTAGAAGGATGTGCAGCTATGACATACAACTATCTACTGGGGCTTTGGGGGAAAAATAAATAAATAAATAAATAAATAAATAAATAAAAAAGATGGTAAGACTCTGGGGCTGGCCCGGTGGCGCAAGCGGTTAAGTGCACACGCTCTGCGGCAGCGGTCCCAGGGTTCACCGGCTCGGATCCCGGGCGTGCACCGATGCTCACTCATCAAGCCATGCTGTGGCGGTGTCCCATATAAAGTGGAGGAAGATGGGCAATGGATGTTAGCCCAGGGCCAGTCTTCCTCAGCAAAAAGAGAGGAGGATTGGCAGATGTTAGCTCAGGGCCGATCTTCTTCACCAAAAAAAAAAAGATGGTAAGACTCTGCCTCACTCACATTCCAGAGTGGGACTTCAGACTGTCCCACAAGCCCTTCCATAATGAAAACGGTCAATGTCACCGCCCTCCCGTTCCTGAATCCTGGCTCCCGGTGGTTAAGCGACACCAGGAGAGCAGGCAGGGTAGTGAGGTTTGCACAAAGAAAAATCTATTCAATTTAAAGGACTGAAATTTATTGTGTGATCACATCATTCCTATGTAGTAAAATGCCCTTTCTTTTAAATTGTCTATTTCTCATTATGATGGTAGTCAGGAGTTATTGTTATTTTTTTAGTGTTTTTGCTTGCAAAATAAAAAATAGGCAGCCCAATGTTGGTCCACCAAACTTTGGTCTGTGAAATCCAGAAGTGTGGAAACCGCTGGTGAGAGCTACCTTCTGCCCACCTAATAGGGTTACAAACAGTTGCTTGGGGCTGACAGCTCCTGCCCAGCTGTGCTCCTTCCCAGGTCAGCTCAGCTCACTCTGCTCTGCCTGCATGACTTAAAATCCTCCCTGCCAAGACTCATCCATTTGCAAAAACATTCAACGAGCCCCTGCTGTGAGCTGGCCCCGGCTCTTGGCCTGTGGATTCAAACAGGGTGTGTAGCCCCTCCTTGTCTCCGAGTCTCTCTCACTTGCTAACTGCCTTGATCTTGACGCACCTTCATCAGCATCCAAGAGACCTCTCATCTCCTGACATTTTTACAAGCCTCCCGAAGCGTCATTTCCCCTCCGCCTTCACTTATCTTTGTAGCCAGCTTGGCCCGCAATGGTCTTCAAATCTTTTCCATTATACTACTCCATCAGTAACAAAATTTTGAACACAAACCTCCAGTTTGTGTGTATTTATTTTTATAAGTTATGTACATGTGCATGTGTGTGATAAAACAAACACCCAAACAGGAATTGCAAAGGGAGGGAGGAAGAAATACAAACAAATTTAGGTTCTAATGTGTTTTTCTCTGCCTCCCATGCAGCCCTCACCCCAGTGGTCTCCCTCCTGCCCTCACTCTCCTCAGACTGAGTCCTAGAACCTGATGGGTACTTCCTTTCTGGTCCCAACAAATGGCAGAGCTGGCAGCTCAGTCTTCTTTGATGTCTCCTCTGTGTCCCTTATTTGATGGTGTTCCATCTCCCACTTTTTATCCTCTCAGTCTGTCTACGAGGGCAATCCTATGCAAATTTGAGGCTTTAACCTGTTTGGGGATCTTTTGGAAAGGACTTGATCTTCTCCAGGGCAGCTGGAATGACTCGTTAAATTGCAAATCAGATTAGGACACTCTGGCTCAAATCAGCCAGTGGCTTCCCATCACATTCAGAAGAAAATCCCAAATCCTCCTGGTGGCCTACTAAGTCTCTGCACGTACCTCCTTCCCCCCACCTTCCTGCTCCAGCTCTGCTGACCTCTCTTCACTCCCAGAACTGCGGCCAGCCCTCTCTTGCTTCAAGACATTTGCACCTGCTGTTCCCTCAGCCAGGCCCATGCTTGTGCAGCTTCTCTCATGGCTGGCCCTCTCCCTCATTTGGAGAGACCTTCTTCTTCCTCCCTTCAAAATAGAAGTTCCCCATCTGTCACCCCTTATGCTGCGCTGCTCTATTTTTCTTTATTTTATTTATTTATTTTTTTGTGAGGAAGAGTGGCCATGAGCTAATATCCAATGCCAATCCTCCTCTTTTTGCTGAGGAAGATTGGCCCTCGGCTAACATCCATGCCCATCTTCCTCTGCTTTATGTGGGACGCCGCCACAGCATGGCTTGACAAGCGGTGCATGGTGCGCGCCCAGGATCCGAACCCGCGAACCCCGGGCCGCCACAGCGGAGCACGCGCACTTAACCGCTACACCACCGGGCCGGCCCCTCTGTCTTTCTTTATCACACTTCTCTCTCTACAACACAGTTTTCTTCATTGCTGTAGACCCAGTGCCTGGGACACAGTAAGTGCTCAACAAATAAGTGTTGTTTCTCCCTAATCTATATTCCTGCTCCCCTGAGCTCCAGCTCCACATGGCCAACTTCCTTCTAGACATCTTTTTCATGTTCCATGAACTCCTCTGTCTCAACATGTCCAAAATTTTACTATCTTCTCCCAAAACCCGCCACCCAGCTCCTCAAACCATTCACCATCGGCCCACGTTAGAAACCTGGCAGGGATGCCAGATGCCTCACCCGTGATGGTTGAGTCGTCCCTAAATCCCTCTGAATCTCTCTGAATTCTCCCTCACATCTTGGCCCAACCGCTGCTGGCTTTGCAGGGCCCTCATTGTCTCTTACCAACTGGTCTCCCTACCCAAGTCCCACCCCGTCCTCATTACTGCCTCGGCACTCTCTGAAACTCGGTGATCACATAATGCCAGGATTACCTTGAGGACAAAGTTCAGACTCAGCTTGGCTCACAAAGACCCACAGGATCTAGTTCAGCCTTTCCGGCTTCACTTTCAGACCAAACTACCTGAAGTTCTCCTAAACACCTCCACATCTCTCTGTTCTATTCTCTTACCTGGAATGTCCCTCCTTCACTTTCCTACTGCATCTGCTCCATCTGGAGAAATCCTTTTTGTCTTTCCTAATTCCACATCTTCCTCTGTGCTTCCATAGCACCAGGCCCATACCTCTCTCCTCTTGTTGTATTTTACTAACCCATGTAAATACACACATCTATAAATATTTCTTTATGTAGCAATCTGTGTCTATATTAAGCTGACCATGAGCTCATACCAATATCTCCAACTCTAATCTGTTACCACATGGATCATTCTAGACTCCCTCTCTTGGCTAATCTGTAATTTCCTACTGCAACAATGAGATAGTTCCCACCATCTGCCATCCATTCACTTAACTGTTCAATCCCAGTATATGTGTATAGTGGTCTCTCACTGTATCTTACCTGTGGGTTTATTTGTCCTCAAGATCAATGCTCATTCCCAAGCACTTAAAACTAAGTACTTAATACATGCCAGGCATTGATCTACACACTATAACACATTATATGATTCTCATAACCAACCATGTGAGACATTTATTATTAACTCCATTTAACAGAAGAGGAAACTGAGGTACAGAAAAGCCAAGTAAGTTTCCCAAGTTGCACAATTACTAAGTGGCAGAACCAAGGTTGACCCCAGGAAGTAGATCTCCAGATTCATGAAATCCAAGCTTCCCCTGTGTTAGAGGTGCTGTGGGTAATGTGAGGTGAATTAATAATGCCACAGTCCCCTGACTTCTGACATTCCGGGCATATTGCTCCTCAGCATTGAAAGCTTTCATTTTTGGCTGTTTTCCGTGCCACCTTCCACACTGCAGACCCCTGCTGCAGAAGGTCAAGGATGGTTCAATCACAGCATTGTACTATTTACTTCATCAGGGCCCTCATTACTCTTGTAAGTTATTTAACTCATCACCTGGAGAATCCCATTCCACTCCCACAAAAGCTGCTCCCAATCCCACCTCGGTCCTGTCTGGCCCCTGGCCTCTGCCTCCCTAACTCCCAGAAGATTTCATATCTTGCAGAGGCCTTTCAGCAGGTGGTCCCTCCACTTTCCTTTCCCACACTTCAGCTTTCTCTACCTTTTTATACACACACACACACACACACATCTCTAAGAAAAGCCTCTCGCTCTGCTGTATGTGTGGGGGGCACTCCCTCCTTCTCCCAACGCCCCTCCCTGTCTCACCTTCAGGACCCCTCAGTGTTCACTATGCACCTGAAGACATGCAGAGGCCTCCCCAATCTTAAATTTTAAAAATCACAACTTTGCAACCACCTCATCACTCACTTCTCCCCCTCTTTCAGCAAATCTTGCCTCCTCCATGCCAGGTCCTGTTCTAGGCAGTGAGGATTCCAGGACAAACAAAACTAGCCAAACCCGTGCCTTCAAGGGGCTGACACCCCAGCACAGTTAAACTGCTTGAAGGAGCAGGGAATGCCCTCGCCTTTTACCTGCTCACAGAAAAGAAGCACGTCTTGGTGAAAAGTGATCATTATTTGTTTTATTGAGTATACAGATGCAATTCCATTGTCCCCTAACCATATAATTCAGGATTGATCATCTCTGACTAAGTTAAAGTCTCCATAGGGACCTGTTCCCCAGCTTCTCAGACATCATTACTTATGACATCACACTTTCCAAGACTGGTGTTTCTGGAGATGGATCTGATAAGAGGATGAATTCCACTCTGAACACACGCCCGAGGCCCCCAGAAGACCCATGGGATTGAAGAAGAGTTAGTTTCTCTGGCCAGATTTGATTCCTTCCATCTCACCACCCTAGTAATGATTTTTACTGTAAGAGCTGGTGTTACCAGGAGCCACACAACGGCTAACCCAGCATGGTTCAGGGACAGCTGCTCGCTGTGATTCGGGGTTGGTGATGGGTCAATCTGGAGAGAGACAGCTTGGCTTTTAGAACAGCACACAAGCCTTTCAGACAGTCCCAGTGGGGCCTGCATTCCATGCTGGACTTGTCCTAGTTCTGGATATTCATAGACAACTATTAATCAGAAAAAAATGCCCAAGAGGGAAGCTACAGTCGGATCCGCTTAACAGGCGCCTCCTCATTCCTCCCCACAACAGAGAGCGGAAGGTCCTTCAGGTCCTCCTTTTCTGGGTGCACCTCTGACACCTTATTCATCTTGGTGAAAATCTGATTGATCTCCACGAACGTCTTGCCCTTGGTCTCAGGGACAACCAGGAAGATGTAGATGGTGGTGAGGAGACATATCATGGCAAAAATGATGAAGCTGTAAGGTCCGAGGCCCACCTGCGGGAAGGGGAGCCAGGTTCACTTTCTTGCAAAGGTCCTCGCTTTACTAAATGCGTGTGGATTTTGTGAATCCGGAGCCCGTGGGATGCACTTACTTGAATGAACGGGAAGAGCAAGCCCACAGCGAAGTTGGAGAGCCAGTGGACACTGCCCCCCACCATGAAGGCGGACGGCCGGGAGGACTGCAGGAAGATCTCGGTGATAAGCAGCGCCGGGATGGGACCTTGGGGAGGAAGAAGAAGAGCTGGCTTCCCTGCGGGCAGAGCCAGCCCACAAAGGGTCCTGGCACCCTCACTGTGTGCAGGGTGCCCTTGGCATCTGGCCCAGGCGGGAGGGGTGTCTCCAGGACTCTTGGTCTTGTGGAGAAGCAGTGTGAGAAGGCACATAGCAAGAGTTCAGCACAACGGGTGACGTCCTATGACGTCCCTAAAAAGAGCCCGTGACTGCCTGTAAGGCTTTCTATGCCAATCACACAGGGTACCCACACAGGCGGCTTTCTGTTTTCGCTCTAATTATACTCCACCCAAACCCAGCTGCAAGAGAAAGATGAGGAGAGAAGCCATGTTGGGGCTGCATCCGGCCCTCCCTGGAGCCTCTCTAAGGAGCTCAAGCCAGATGTTCTAGGGCTGATGGAGGAGAGGGGTCAGTGAAGCCATAGAACCAGCTCTGGGTACATACTGGGCCCAAGGGCATGTCCTATGACGTAGCAGATGACACAGGCGATGCTGATGTAAGGCATCCAGGATACTGTGTCCTGTGGGGGGAAAACAGAGTTGGATCAACCCTGGCAAAGCAGAGACAAAGCTGAGATGGGGACGTCAGGAACCGTGGTGCCCAGGGGGCCAGCTGCTCCTCTCGGGCTGGGGAAAGGTGGCACCTGGCTCCTCCTTCAACAGGCAGCACCACCTGGATGCCACTGGAAAATCAGCTGGAAGTGGGCAAGCGGCTACTGGGTGTGGGGAGTACGGCCGCACACGGTCCGCAGACATCTGACTCACTGTAACTGCTAAAACAACGTCATTTTGGTCTTTTTTCCTTATAACGTGTGTGCGGGCAGGATGAGAAGGAGACTGCTCTCGCCTCTGGGCGCCTCCCCCCGGGGCCCCACCGTCCTCACCTGCAGAGCCAGAGCCAGCGTCAGCACACAGCAGGAGGTGAAGCAGATGGTGAAGCCCAGTAAGAGCAGGAATCGCCTCCCCAAGTACTCCACCACGAACACCTGGAGGGAACGGGCGAAGGAAAAGCAGGGAGCTCAGGAGCCCCACGCCTGCCAGTGGGAGGCTGGGTGGGCCCTGGCAGTCCAGTCGCACCCCTGCCCAGAGCTGCCCTCACGGGAAGCCCCTCGCCCGTCCTGCACATCCCCTCCTGAAGAGGCAGCTGTGAGGAGCGCCTGCTGGGCTGTGTGCCCATCTGCCCATGTGTGTGTGTCCCCCCAAGAGTGTGCCCTTGAACGGCCAGCGGGCCACCACCCTGCCCAGTCCAGGCGCCCTATTAGTTCCTGACACACTGTGGCCCTGGCTCCAAGTGTAAGATGTTGAAGAAGAGTCACCTCACACAGTGGAAGCTTCTGGAGTAGGGGGCGGGAGTCTCCATATTTGAGGAGCCCTCAGCTACCCCCCACAAGAGACAGGCTATCTGAGAAGAGCCCAGAGGCTGGAGATGAGGGGACCAAGAAGCATGTTGCCACCTTAGATCCAGGCTCCTCCCTTGACCAAGACCCCCACTCTCAAGATTCCCTCCATCCTTGGCGGTGGACAGACACTCAGCTCCCCAGGACACTCACAGCGCAGATGGTCATCAACACGTTGACAGCCCCCGTGCCCACCGTCACATACTGGACATCCTGGTCTTTCACCCCAGCGCTCAGGTAGATCTGGTCTGCGTAGTAGTAGATCTGGAAGGCAACCCCAGAGGCTGGTGGGGCTGGCCAGGCCGCAGCTTGGCCCCGGGGCAACCCTGCACCTGGACATTGCCCGCTGCTCCCGGCCCCGGGCTGCCCCGTACCGCATTCACTCCCGACAGCTGCTGGCCACCCATGAGGACGATGATGGAGATGACCTGCCACCGCAGGGACTTCATCCCGAACAGCTTCAGCACGGAGATGAAGCCCGCGGCCTTCTCGGCCTCGTCCTCCAGCCGGATCTCCTCTATATCGGCGCCCACGTCGTCCCAGCCACGTAGCCTCTTCAGCGCTAAGGGAGGGGAGCAGAGGGTGCTCTGGGGGTGGACCACGGCTTCCCCAGAGCGAGATGCTGCGACTTCCATCACTTTTCCTCCTCTCACAGGGAAGCCTTACCGTTTCTGGCAGCTGCTTCATCTTTCTTCTGAATCAGCAGGTACCTGGGGCTCTCGGGGAAGAGGGGCAGCAGAAGGAGCTGCAGGGCTGCCGGGATGCCGGTCACCCCAAGGAGGATCGGCCAGCCTACAGGGAAGCCAGTGTCTTACGTGAGAGCTGGCTCCAAGGCCACCTCTCGGAGAGGCCCACCCAGATCAGCATCCTGCCTCCCGCCCCCACAGCGCCCAGCCAGCCACTCTGCCCCATTACCCAGGTTGGTTTTCTTTGGAGCTGAAACACAGGCTCTGAGGGGCAGGGCCTTGTCTTTCTTACCCCTGTATCCCATCACTTAGGATGGTGCCTAACGAATAGCAGATGCTCTAAATACTTGCAGAATGGATAATGATGAATAACCACTACCCACCTACCAGAAGGAGAAAACGAAAAATTCTGAAAATAACAAGGGCTGGCAAGAATGTGGGCAAATAGGAAGTCTCCACACTGTCATTGTGTGGACATGTGGCATCTTTAGAGGACAGTCTGGCAGGAGCTAGTGATGCTGGACACTCTCACACACTCTGACCCAGCAGTCCTGCTCAGGCATATGCCCAGGCCACCAGGACACCTGAACTAGAATGGTCAGAGCAGCAGTGATTATAGAAACGAAGACCAGAAACAAGGCAAATGTCTATAATGGTAAATGGATACATAAATCGTGGTGTATTCATAAAATGGAATTTTATACTGTAATGAAAATGAAAGAAGCCAGGACAGGAGCCAATCCCACAAACATGATGTTTGGTGCAATAATCTACACAATGTGGTTCCCTTGTATAAAGTCCAGAAACATTAACTCTACCTTTGCCAAAGGTAGTGAAACTCTAGGGAAAAGCAAGAATGCAGTGATCACAAATAAAGTGTCAACACAGTGGCTCCCTTTTGGGGCTGGAAGGCCATGACTGAGGGGACACAGCAGACTTCTGGTGTGCTGGTGTAATTCTAGTTCTGGACCGGGGTAGTGGTCACACAGGTGTTTGATTTCTGTTTGACTAAATGTACACTTATGTTTTATGTACTCTTCCTTACATATGTTATATCTCACAATAAAAATGGGTAAATAAGTGAATGAGTGGGTCAGGCTCCTTCTAGGAGTGATTTGTGCCTGACTCGCCCCTTTTCTCCTAGGGCTTGCGGTAGGCCATAACCGTGGACATCTGCATGCCAGGCCCAGTCTAACGGCTCTTCACTCCCCCTTCACAGCAAGGTCATGAGGCAGGTACCAGGATCAACCCACTTGACACCTGCAAACGCTGAGGCTGGAGGGTGTAGGCCTCTTGCCCAAGATCAGGATTTAGGAGCAAAGCTGGCATTCAACCCCAGGCACGTTGAACTCTGGGTATTCTTAACCACATATTATACAGACTCTTAGTCAAACTTAAGGCTATGACCACCTGACAACCTGTGATTTACCACCGGTCTCTTCTAAAATAGAGTCCAACTACTGAAAGGGAAGAAAAATCAACGAACACCCTCATTTAGACATCTCTTTTTCAAGTCATATTTCAACCTCTGAAACTTCTCCCATCCCATAACCTCATCGCTCTTCACCAAGAAAACAAGCGCCGTGCAATCTTAAGTTTAACTTCTGTCCTGCCCACCATTGTACTGGCTGGATCATCATCTTCCCGACCTCCTCCTGCCCCCTGGCTCCGAATCCAGGGCCTAGCTAATCCCAGGTCCTGCTTCAATCACCCAGCACAGCTGATAGCAACTGTGGACGTACCTGCCATCCAGGCCATTGCTGTCTGGCCTCTGGCCCCCACTCCCACCCCTCCACTGAAACCCTTCTCAGGAGGTCTCAGAGACCTCTAACTGCCAGATCCAGACACCGTGTTCCAATCTTGACCCCCTGACTTCTTTGCAGTCTTTGCACTGTGACTGCCCGCCTCCTGTGCCACTCTTTTCCGGAGGCTTCTCTGACACTATTCTCTTCTAGTTTTCCTTCCTTCCTTGTTCTTTGAGCACCTATTATGTGGCAGAAATTATGCTGGAGATTCAAAAATGAATAAGGCCAAGCCCTGCCCTCCACACACTCTGTCTAGAAGAAGAGTACTGATGGTCGAATCGTCACAGTAAAGGATGGAGGGACGAATGCAGCCCACCACGACATGTGCAGTTCCCTGAATGGGGAAAGAACTGTACACTTCTGCCCCCTCTGCCCACCTCTGAAACGCCGGTCCTACTCCCCTCAGTCCAGGCCCTCTCTGAGGCCCCCTCCCCGGGCAGAACCATTGCTCCCTCCCACACACCATAGAGCACTTCACAGATGCCAGGGCTCTGCGCACTGCTCTGGGTACTGCTGGGACCGTGCCATCACTGGGAGACAGGAACCTCATTCCCTAACTCCTGGTCCCAGCTCCTTACAAGGGTGATTGAAAGGCGGGAGAGAATGGTAGTGAAACACAGACCTGGGCCTGAGCTGCCTGGGTTTGTGTCCTAATGAGACCTTGGACATGTCATCCTACCTCTCCGTGCCTCAGGTTCTGCATCTGTAAAATGGGTATAATAACAGTACATGCTTCGTAGTGTTGTTTGGGGGATTAAATGGATTAATATGAAAGCCTTAGTGCCTGGCCTATGATGAACACTTCATACGTCTCGACTGATGTTATTATTAATGGTGATTTCCCTTTCAGAGGTTTGAGACCCAAGACAAAGAGAGGTAAGGTCTCACAAACACGACGACAGTTGTGAGCTACACTGCACCCACTGTGTGCCAGGCCCCGGGACTCTTGGGGAGGGGGGTGCTGCTCCAGAGTCAGGGTCTGGGGTGAGACTCACCACCTCACCCCCAAGGGCCAGGTCTCTCTTTCCTGGCTGTGAAATGGGATCACCCCAGAGCCCCCTGGGCAGTAGCGTCCCTGGGAGGCTTAAGTGAAGCAGTGACACTGGTGGCCATTATTACCATGCCCCAGGCCCTTGTACAGACAGCCATCAGGCAGGCCTAGAGAAAGTCAGCCTATGGCACTTCCTGCTCATGCAAGGCCACCTCATCCGTGTCCTCAGAGGGACTAGGAAGCATTAGCCAATCCATCCCCACCAACTTGTTCAGGTCTGCTCTGTGCTGATACCACACCAGCACTGTGGGGTCGGGGCAGCATGGGGGCACACAAGGACAGCCGGTCGATTAGACAGAAAAGACCAGCCCACAGATATGTGCAGTGGGAGCAGGGGGTGGGGTCCGGAGGTGGCCTGAGCTTACCTTCCTCGTTTGCAAGGATACCCCGAAGGCCAAAGATCTGGGCCACGAGGATGCCGATGGTGATGAAGAGCTGGGGCACCACCCCGAGAGCCCCCCTCAGGTTCTTAGGGGCCAGCTCGCCTAAGTACATAGGCACAACATTGGAAGACAGACCTGGGAGGGGGGTTGGAATAAAAACACGACCAGGAAACATTAGTCCGGCAGGGACAAGCTGTGTCTTCAAATACATTTATTCTTACTCAGCAATCACATTAGTTGGGCTGAAACTTTCTCAACGCTGCAGGAGTAAGCAGACATCTCTTTTAATTCTTAGTCCTTTGAACTTTTAAGGAAAGAGAAAATAGTCTGACCAAAGAAGTTCAAGAAGAGGCACCCTTGCTTCTGGCCTGGTGTCACGTGGGGACAGAGGCCAGCCTGACCTCAGATCTCCCCTCCTGACTAGCTTGGCCTCAGAGAGGAAAAGCCCAGCGATGGTCTAGACACTCTCTCCTCCCTTGCTCCTTGGGGGAATCTGTTAATAAAAGACCAAGGACCCCTGCCCACCAGCTTTACCTTCTGAGACAGTATATTACATGATAATCCAATGCATAGATACCTTCATAGACATTGAAGAACCAGCTATATTTATCATAAGCTTTAAAAACTTAAATACATGTTGTGGAACAACTGCCATCTGGGATGTATGTAATGCCTGACTACTTCTGAATCCCCAATATTTAAACTTGTAAGTTTTCCTCTCTGACTGGAGTCTGACCCCCTTAACGACAGGTGGAACTTAATTCTCATGTTCTGAAGCATTTTCACATATATTATCCTATTTACTTCTCCTAAAAGCCCAGTGAGAGGCTGGGAATCTTGGAGGAAGTTCAGGTGGGTTGTCATGAGGTGGGCTGTTAGTCCAAGTATCCTACACCCAGTCATGAGTAAGCTGAGGCTCAGAAAGACATGGGGGTCTGCGGGAGGCTCCGGCCATGGGGAGACCGAGAGGAAACAGAGCTGGGGTGAGTGGAGGTGAGGGCTGCTGGTAATGCGAGGGTACTAGGATAACGTTGAGATGGGAGGGAACTGCAGGCCAAGTTTTCAAGCTTTGCAATTCTGCCCAAAGATGTCTCTGTTTAGTATTTTTAAAGAGCCATCACAGTTCATTAATATCGGTTCTTTCTGCTTTTCAGAGCACATGAGGCAGTCTTTAGAACAGCTCTTAGAGGTCTTGGTGGGGAGGCACCCCACAGGCCCAGTGCCTCCCGTGGTCACCACTCAGGCTGCTTCTTAATGGTGAGTGCTTCTGAACCTGACTGAGAACAATACTGTGGAGTCAGGCATCAGGAGGTTTGTGAAGAGATGAGATTCCCTTCACGTGGGTGGAAGCAATCTCTATTTTGTCTTAAAAAGGACTCTGCGGGGCAACCGCAGCCAGCCTGTTCCGACACCAGAGTTGGAGAAAGCGGCTCCTAATGTCTCAAGTCCTTCAGTGAAAGCCTTCAGCCTTCTTGCCAAAGCTGACTAGTAGCAAACCAGTAAACCGTGAGCATCCTGAAGTCCAGCTCATATCTGTCTCCACACCTCCTGCTCAGAGGAGCTGTTTACTTCATCGTCAGCAGGCTTGAGTCTACACTTTCCTGACTTTTTCAAGAATTACTTGAAATTAAATGAATTATGCTTCTGCTGGTGTTCTCTAAGCATGATCTGAGGACAAAGAGAGCTCCTGACACCTTTCTGGGGGGTCGGTGAGATCAGAACTACTTTCATAAAAATCCTGAGATGCTATTTTTCCCTTTCATTCTCGCTCTCTCATGAGCATACAGTGGACTTTTCCAGAGGCTACATGCCACGAGATATCAGAACCGCAGAATACTGAAGCAGGTCTGAGGATGGGGCTGTCTTCTGTTAGGTCGGGCATGAAAGAGGTTTGCAAAAATGTGAAGCAATGCCACTCTCCTCGCTAAATTTTTTGTTTTAGAATATATAGCTATTTTCGTAAAGACATGGGCTTATTATTGCTATTTTTAAATGAGTTAATACATTTCTTGGGGCCAGCCCCGTGGCTTAGCAGTTAAGTGCATGTGCTCCGCTGCTGGCGGCCTGGGTTCGGATCCCGGGCGCGCACCGATGCACCGCTTCTCTGGCCATGCTGAGGCCGCGTCCCACATACAGCAACTAGAAGGATATGCAGCTATGCCATACAACTATCTACAGGGGATTTGGGGGAATAAATAAATAAAATTATAATACATTTCTTGGTTGCAATTACTAATATGGTAAATATTAACCAATAAAACCCATATGAGCAAAAGCTCTTTGGAGCCCTCAATAATTTTAAGAATGCAAAAGGGTCCTGAGGCCAAAAAGTTTGAGAACCGCTGACTTAAAGGAATGCTTACTCAGGAGTAAAGGTTGGGATTTTTAACTGTGCTTTGTTATCTATTGGATCCTAATATTCTTCTGTTGGAACCAACTGTGAATTGTTGGATGGTCAACAGAAAAGTGACTGCATCTGCTCACTGCTCACAACTTTCAGGAATCATCTATTTTTCATAAAGCTGGGCCCCACTGCAGGGAAAACCCGAAGGCAGGGGCAGGGCCAGGTGCCCTCGGGGCTCCGGCCAAGCTGGCAGAGACTTGGCCAGGTGCTCTCAGGGAACCCAGTATGAAGTGAAGTTTGCCAGGGGCCCACCATTCTCTCCTTGAAATGACCTCTTCTCTCTTCAGGAATCTTGTTGTCCTCTTTTCTCCCCAGCCCTGCAATTCCTCACCATTTCCCCCAACACCAGGCTCCTTGACACCTCCCCTATTGTCAACGAACTTGAGCTAAGGGGTTTGCTGATATCAGGCCAAATCATCCCTTTGTCTCTATCCTCCTGTTTGGAAGGAGAAAATGAGAGTTACTCGGCAATGTCAGAGCCAGGTAGAGGGGGGCAAGTGAGGTGCCCAGGGTGCAGCATTTCCAAGGGCGCTCCCCTTGGAGCCCACCCTGAAGGTGCACGGCCCCGAGAGCGGGCGCCTCCTTACTTTACACCCAGGCGCCTCACTCACCTCCACTGACCCTGGGAAACACTGCCTACAAAAGAGAGCCAACTTGGGGGAAGGCCACGGGCACAGCTTTACCCACGTCTCCTCAGTCTGAAGCAACTATGGGGGAGTTTTCTATAACCACTGGAGAATGGCCCGGGCAGCACAGCTTCGGAGGGTTTGCAAACCAGCTCCGTGGTGTATGAGGGGAGAGACCTCAGACAGGTCAGCACCCTCCTCAGCAGGTGGGCGTTGAAGGAATAAGTGAACTAGAACCTGTGAAAAGCCCTTTGTACACTTTAAATTCTCCTATAAATGTTGCGAGTTGCTATCCTTAACTCTTTTCTAGTAGAGGGATTCCTACATTAGATTGTTTCTCAAGCTTTTTTGACCACGATTCACAATAGAAAATACAGAAATACATTTTACATGGCAAGCTGGTTCTCACATATGTACACCGATGAGTAACTGAAACAAAAGTTTCAAAAGATAGTCCTGACCTTTGCTATGTGTGACATGGTCTGCTCTAGTTAGAAAATCCTGCTCACTAAACAGATGTCACCACCCACTAACCGGTCCCAAGCTGCAGTTGAGAAAACACTGAGATGAAGGATTGGATTGGAAGGACCCTTCTGAACCTAAGATTCAGTATTTCATTCTTTTAAAGAACAGCTTTCTTTGCAGGAAACATCACAGTGAAGAGCTGCCAGCTGTCCACACCTGAGACTAAGGTAGGGGCCTGAGCATCCTCAGGGCAGAAGCATAGGGACAGCTTCAATCTACGTGCTTCAGAACCAGGTGCCTCTTCCCCTCCTCTTGATCATCTTAAGTCACAGAATGGTGGCACAGTGTAGCATTGTTACCTGCACATATTCCCACCAAAAGTCTGGCCAAAATTATCATCTCAAACGACCTGGCAGTTTTGCTGGATCCCATTAAGACGGCGGGCACGATGGAAAATATGTTGTTAAACAGCAGCGTCCCTTTTCTGCAGAGGACAAATATTAATCAGTCTGGTTTAAGGATTCACTCATTCGTTTAACAAACATGCACCGAGTGTCTACTCGGTTACAGCAGTGGCCTTTGTTGCTGTGTTTAAGCTTTGCTGTTGACCGAAGACCAATACAGATCAAGTGCATGGCCTGGTGTGGAATAGTCTCTGTGGGAGCAAATGGAAATGACCACAGCGGAGAGGGTTGGGGTAGAGGGAAAGGATCACAAATTACAAGACAATAGAGGGTTTTTGCAATCATAAACCAACATGATTTTAGTGTAATCTTGAAACTCAAACTAGGTAAGGATATTAGAAGTATGGGCTTGGGGTCGGCCCCGTGGCTTAGCGGTTAAGTGCATGCGCTCTGCTGCTGGCGGCCCGGGTTTGGATCCCGGGCGCGCACCGACGCACCGCTTCTCCGGCCATGCTGAGGCTGCGTCCCACATACAGCAACTAGAAGGATGTGCAGCTATGACATGCAACTATCTACTGGGGCTTTGGGGGAGGGGGGAAAGAAGTATGGGCTAACCTCACTTATCAATATAGAGGCAAAAATCCTAAATGAAATATCAGCAGATTGAATTCAACAGCATATATGACAAATATTTCAATGTTAAAAACACGATATTAAAGATTATACTGGGGAAAAACAAGGATTGTCAATTGAAGCAGCAAAAGAAGTCAATAACATTTGATACCCACTGTGATTTTTAAAAAAACAACCTTAGAAAAACTATAAAAATAAGGGAATTTATGTAAGCTGACAAAGAATGTCTCGTAAAAACCTGTAACAAACATCAAACGTAATAGAACTTAAAAAGCACTCCCATTTAAGTCAAGACTGGAGGTGAACTTGGGCCCTGGAGAGCCTGACACAGACGAAGGGAAAACTTTTCTGGAGAGGACCCTTCCCAGGAGTCCCCCATCAGGCTCATGAGTGATGGAGCCCCACCACCACAAAACACACTCAACACTCCACCATATGCAAGAGGCTGCACATTCAAACAGCACAGCTTCAGACAACAGGATTAGACAGAGGCTATAAAATGTTTTAAATGCTTAGTGTCACAAAATAAGGAATCAAAATGGTACTAAAGGAAGAACAAGAAACTATATAAAATAAAAACTATCCAAAACAATAGCAAAAAAAAGAGAGACAAATTTAGAAACAAATAAATAGAACTTCTTGAAATGCAAAATATAGTCATTGAAATAAAACACTTGGTAGGTGAATTACAGCTGAGGCGAGAATTAATAAATAGGAAGGTAGACCTGAGGACATTACATAGAAAGCAACAGACAGACAGAGATAAGAAGATGGGAAATATGACGGAGCAGGCCAAGTGGCGTGGCGGTTAATTTTGCATGCTCCGCTTTGGTGGCCCGGGGTTCACTGGTTCGGATCCTGGGCATGGACCTATGCACGGCTCATCAAGCCATGCTGTGGCAGCGTCCCACATAGAGCAACTAGAAGGATGTACAACTATGACCTACAACTATCTACTGGGGCTTTGGGGAGGAAAAAAGGAGGAAGATTGGCAACAGATGTTAGCTCAGGTCCAATCTTCCTCAAAAAAGAAGAAGATGGGAAGTATGAGAGATTAAGATGTGGAGGATTATAGTATCATTATTCCCAATAGCCAAAAGGTGGAAGCAACCCAAATGCCCATTGATGAATGAATGGATAAACAAACTGTTACGTATTTATACAACAGAATGTTATTCAGCCTTGAAAAGGAAGGAAATTCTGACAAGTGCTACAACATGGATGCACCTTGAGGACATTATGCTAAGTGAAATAACCCAGTCACAAAAGGACAAATCTTATATGATTCCACTCATATGAGGTCCCTAAAGGAGTCAAATTTACAGAGACAGAAAGTCAAATGGTGGGTGCCAGGGGTTGGGTTTGGGGGGAATGAGGAGTTATTGTTTAATGGCGACAGAGTTTCAGTTTTGTAAGATGAAAAGTTCTGGAGATGGTTGGTGGTGATGGCTGCACAACAATGTGGATGTACTTAATGCCAACAGCCTGCACTCTGAAAAAATGGTGAAACCTCAGACAAGGAACCACAGTGAATTCCACGATAAATAAATTAGCCTTTGCTTGCTCATGAAGGGGAAGATTCAACAGTGTAAGGATGTCAGTTTTCCTCAAATTAAATGCTAAATCCAAAGCAATTCCAAGCAGAATCGTTTTTCAGGGATTTTGATAAACTGATTTAAAAATTAACACAGAGCAGTAAAGGAACACGAATAACTAAGATAAATCTGAGAGCAACTGACTTTTCACATGGAAAAAAAATAAAATAGAATTAGCTTTCTCTCACCACTCACTATATATGAAATAAAATTCCAGATCTATTTGGGAAAAACAAAGTTGTTTAAAAATTATAGAAAACTATCCTTATGACTCCAGGTAAGGTAAGCTGCCTTAAGACACGAAAAACAGAAACCATAAATGAGAGTTAAATTTGACCACTTGAACATTTAAAATTTTTGTATAAAAAAGATACTATATGTCTGATTAGAAAAGAAAGCAACAGATTGAGAAGATATCTGCCCAGTATAACAGAGTGCAATGCTCAAAAGTGAAATTTCCTCCCAGCTGTGTAATCTTGGGTACGTTACAGCGTCTCTCTGTGTCTCGTTTTCCTATCTTTGAAAAGGGGATGGGGCTTTTGTAAGGATGAGAGGAATTAATAACCCTAAAAGCACTCAGGATAGATTCTGGCACATAGGAACCCATCAATAAATTGTTAGTCGCTACTGTTATTTAAGGAACACCTACAAATCTTTAAGAAAACCACAAGCAACTGAATAGCATTTATCACATTCTCAAGCAGACGGTTAGACAAGCAACTGGCTCCATCTGCACGCCAGACGGCAAGTCCTTCACTCAAGGAGAAGCGTCCTGCAGATCTCACTGTGACTTGATTGATGTCCTGCCCCCTGAGGGCCTAAGGGAAAATTGTGAGTTCAACACCAACCTTCCAGGAAGACCTCAGGATCTTAGGTCCCAAACCAGAGGTTGTGTGTTTCTATTCTCAGACTCTTTTTGAAAAATACTGGAGAAGGAACCAAAGTCTGGGTTCTGGCCTTGACTCCTGAGCTAGCTAGATCTGTGGCCGAGAACAGGAACTTGACCTCCCCCGCCTTTCTGTGCTCATCTGAGACGGGGCAGGGTTGGAGGAGAGGAGCTTGGAAATGCTGTTTATAACGAGGCTGCTCTCTCCTGTGGAATTTACACGGGGGAGTGGGACATCTTAAGGACATTTTTTGGAATCAAATACAGAATTTCTAATGCTTCTAGAATTAGGGGCAAAGATATAAGCTCTGCCCTTGGCGTTCATGACACTCACAGTGAGAGTCGTTCTGGGACCACACAGTTTCACACTGACATTGATTTCAGCCATTTCAGAGTTTTACATGAATTTAATTTGGGCTAAATTTTGCATATTACTTGATCCCAAGGTAAAAGAACAGAGCAGTTAGTTTGTGTTCCTTTAAGAGGCCGAGTTCAAGGACACTGTGCTATGTTCTCTGTTGGGACTGACACCTTGGCCACATCATCTGGTGTTTGACTCTTCTAAAGGTAAAAAAACAGGAGAGAACTTGTTTTCGGTTTTGGTAAGGAAGCTATCTTCAAAGCAAGAGGGCAGAGACAGTGGGAATGAGTCCTGGTCTCTGAAGCACACTCTGCTCTTTCCATAACCACCCCAGAGCCTGAGCCCCATTACCCCACTTCCAGCCCTCAGGCCTTGCCGAGGTCCCCAAACGCTTGGTCAGCGTCTAGTCTTCTTCTCAAGACCATGTCAGAAAACAGAAATGATCACAACGGTTATTACCTAGTTTTCCAAGAACAATTTCAAGCTTTAGGCCTAGGGATCAAACTCTGAGGGGGTCTATGAGTTTCGGGGAATTGAAAATTCACCTTCCCTTACCTGCCCAATTTATTCACCAAGGGGCCAACCATGAGGGATCCAAGAAAGCCTCCGAAGGGAAACATGGACACAGAAATGGACCACAGCAATGTCAAGGAAAACTCGCTTATGTATTCTCCGGCTCTACTGTAGTAGGTATCGTTATAAAATTCTTTCATGAGCTGGAGAACAAAGCAAAACAGAACATCCAATCACTTGGCCTGGTTTTGCAGAAAGAACCACTTAAGTTGTTGCGCCACCCATTGGGATGACCTGGGCACAGAGATATCAACATTATTAAGCGGAGGAAAGGGAGTAAGGACAAAGGTGTACTAACAGCAATTAGCAGGGGGCACCCATGGGGAGCGCTATGAGGCCTCTGAGAGGCTAATTGCCTGGGATGTTTCTAACACGGGAAAGGACTGACTCTAGTCTTCCAATCCGTTGGATGATCCCTGCCCCTCCAGACTCCTCTATAGATTGCAAACCTGCAGAGGATCAGACCCCCACCACCCGGAGGCCAGCCCACCGTGTGTCCAGCTGGCCAGCTCTCCATGAGAAGCTGAAGGAGGCCTGGGGACTTGGTTCATACCCACAGCCCTGTGCCTGCAAGTCCCCAAGGCCCTGCGCTGTCACTTGGGTGTTTCCCCCTCCCTTCACTTGAGGACCCACTGTGCGCCTTCAGTGTGTGTACGGTCCCACTCTGGCGACCATGCTGGGCACGGGCTGCTCCAAACCCACCTCCTTGTTTACTGGGGGCTGCGTCTCACTCACCACAGCCACCTACCTCAGCGGGGGAGTTGACGGCAGCCACGTTGTACCCATACTGGAAGGATGACCCAAAGGCAGCTATCAGCGTTGCCAGGGCAAGGACAAGTGTCAGCCTCTGTAGGAAGAGAGATCACGGCTTACTTCAGGAAGCAGCCCAGGGTCCGAGGGAACTCCTGATTTACTGCAACATCTTCTAGAAAGACGTAATAGAATCTGCGGATCTGTAGTCTTTCAACCGCTCCCTATCTTGAAACCTACCCGCTACCCACCTTGGGTGAGAAGAGGTTTTCTTAACTGTAGCACTTAGGGCCGGATAACTCTTTTGTTATGGGGGGCTGTCCTGTAGGAACACCCCTCCCCCATCTGTGACAACCTAAATGTCTCCAGGCACTGCTAAAGGTCCCCCCAGTGGGTGGGGAACTGCCCCTGGTTGAGAACCACTGGGTCAGAAGCAAACCGAAGGGTCACCTACTCCAATGCTCCATCTAATGTCCAAATAGCTTCCGTGACACTCCTGCCACGGGGCTGCATGTGCCGACTGTAGCAAATGCGCTCAAGTGCCGTCTTAAACGCAAATGCCCCTAAAAATCAAAGAGGAAAAAATGCAAAAAATTTTAATTATTTAGGGCCACTGATTAATTTCCTTTAGCCCCTGGACTTTTGCTGTAACCGGCAGAAGGTGCAGTGAAAAAATATTTAAATATAGATTTCTGGGGACTCTTAAACACAGACATTCTGTGATAATATCTCCCTTTGACATAGGAGGAACTGAATACTCATTTAAGACAATCTTAAACGACAAGCGGGGATTCATCAGTAAAGTAATGACAAGAGGGAGAAAAATAAAAGTGGAAAGAGCTTTGCTCTTAGAATCTACAGATCTCATTTTGAACTTGCCCACTGCCACTTTCTAGCTTAATTTCTACGATCTTCAGTTTCCTTATCTTTAAAATGAAGACAATAACACTCCCTCAGAGTTATTGCAAGGACTAATTATGAAAGCATCCAGTGTAGAGGGAATCCACGGACCGGGCTGGGCCAGGACACGGCTCTGAACCCACCACTGAAGCACTTTCATTCAGGTCCTCTGACGGAGGTCCCCTTTCGCATGGGACACGTGCTCCTCTGATGGCAAGCTGAGGTCCTCATGTCTTCCTCTGGACAGCATCCCTCCTAATCTAAAGAGGACCTCTTGAGAGAGTAAGTGAGGAGCAGGACAGGCAGAGAAACAACGGTCACTCTTGCCTTGTTGTGGTGCCCCCGAGAGGAGAGATGAGTCAGTTACCCTCCGCAGAGAACGAGCAGGACCTGCCAGGAGCCCTGGTAGGAGCAAAACCACTAGCGAAACTTCACCCTTCTCCTCCTCCCTCCACCAAATGAATTAGCAAATGGTTAGTTCAGTAGGAAGTTTCTGGCAAGGAAGATAAGAGCCTCAGACCAGGCAGCCTCTCAAGGAGCAGGGGGCTCTGTTTCCAGTCTCTCCTCAGCCCCCACCATCCTCTGGGGCCAGCGGGGGAAGTGGGTGACAAGACTGGCAGGAGCAGGTGACAGTGTCCAGGAGGGAAGGCAGGGTCCAGGCCTGTTGCTGCACGGCCCTGTATTTTCTAAAGGTGGGAGTGCACAAGTAGGCACCCCACACACCCCACCCGAGATGCAGGGCATGGCAGACTTAGCTCCCCTCCCTCCTGAAGTGCTCTGGGTATGTATTCATTCATTCACTCACTCATTCATTCAAGATATTGAGCACCCACTGTGAGCCAGGCATTGTTCTAAGTGCTGGGCATATAGTGGAGAACAAAACAAAGATTCCTCCCCTACAGCTGTCTATTGCTTGATTTTGTGGAAAGAAGGAAGGAAGGAAAGAATGGAAGGAGGAAGGAAAGAACAGAAAATGATGATAAAAATTTCTCCTCTTTTAATTCTCTTCCCAGTAAACGATTAACTATAAATGCATTTACACTGCCAGGTGTAATTCCTGATCACGCTCTGCTTCGATGGGTCCTAAGGTTTGAAGTCCTTAGCAAAGCTCAGCTGGTGAGCTGGCTGGTGCCCCAGACTGGGGGGCACCCCGCCAGGAACCATGGACAGCCAGCTCCCTGACTGCTTTTATGGGATCTCAGCAAAAATGACCAGAAAGACCCCAGGCTCTAGAGTCGCTAAACATAGAGCACACAATTCAGCTTCTCTTCTTTGGCTTCCTCCGTGAATTCAAGCCACAAGCACATTCTACGGACCCGCAGGAATCAGGGCTTACCCTCTGTGGAAATAGCAAAGACACTCTGGGTAGGTTCTCACTGACCTGGCTGGTCCAAATGCCTTCATTCATTAAATAAATATTTATTGACAGCTCACTATATGTTCTAGGTACCACACTACCATCTGGGGAGCAAAACAGCTGCCCTCAAGAGGATTATGGTTCAATGGGGAAGCAGCCATTTAAAAAACTACATAGGGCCAGCCCAGTGGCATAGTGGTTAAGTTCTCGAGCTCTGCTTCAGTGGCCCAGGGTTCATGGGTTTGGATCCTGGGCAAAGACCTACACACCACTCATCAAGCCACGCTGTGGTGGCATCCCATATACAAAGCAGAGGAAGACTGGTACAGATGTTAGCTCAGGGACCATCTTCCTCAAGCAAAAAGAGGAAGATTGGCAACAGATGTTAGCTCAGGGCCAATCTTCTTCTCCAAAATAAATAAATAAATAAATAATAAAAAACTACATAATTTAGCAATTAAACTATATCTGTAGTATGTTCTATGAAGAAAGACCACAGAAGTGGTTAAAAAGGGGAATTAGGAAAAGTGAGAGAGGATGGGGACTTGGGTAAGGGTAGTGGCTGTGGCAGGGGCAAGAAGTGTCAGCTTTCAGGACCATTTAGAAACTGAAATCTAAGGACTTGGCACACCATCAGGAAAATGCAAATAAAAACCACAACGAGACAGCACTTCTCACCCACGAGGATGGTTAAAATCAACAAGATGGATAATAATAAGTGTTGGCGAGGACATGGAGAAAATTGGATCCCTCTTACAGTCTGGAAGTTCCAAAGTTAAACATGGAGTAACCATATGACCCAGCAATCTCAGTCCTAAGTGTATGCCCAAGAGAAATGAAAACATATGTTCACACAAACTTTCACAGCAGCATTATTCATAATAGCCAAAAAGTGGAAACAACTCAAACACCCATCAACTGATGAATGGATAAACAAAATGTGGACTATTCATATAATGGAATATTATTTGGCCATAAAAAGGAACGAAACATTGATACCAGCTACAATGTGGATGAACCTTGAAAACATTATAAGTGAAAGAAGCCAGTCACAAAAGACCACCATCCATGTGAAATGTCTAGAATAGGCAAATCCATGAAGACAGAAGATAAATTAGTGGTTGCCTAGGGCTGGGGAAGAAGAGGAGGGGATGGGGGGAAATTTGGAGTGACTGCCAGTGGGTATGGGTTTCTTTCAGGGGTGATAAAAATGTTCTAAAATTGATTGTGGTGATGGTTGCACAATTCTGTGAATATACATTGAATTGTATACTTTAAATGGTGAATGGTATAGCGTATGAGTTATATTCTCAATAAAGATACTACAGTCATGCACCACATAATGACGTTTCTGTCGACTACAAACCCCATGTATGACGGTGGTCTCATAGGATTAGTACCATATGGCCTGGGTGTGTAGTGGGCTATACCACCTAGGTTTGTGTAAGTACACTCTAGGATGTTCGCACAATGCTGATGTCACCCAATGACCCAGTTCTCAGAACATATCCCCATTGTTAAGCGACACACGAATGTATATAAAAAAGACATGTAAAAGAAAGCCAGCCTTAAGCTTTCTTTTTTCTTTTCTTTCCTTTTTTTTTCCACTTTCCAGGAGAGGAAAAAAAAAGAGATTTGGTACAGGGCTGAATTAGGGCATGAGGGAGAGGAAGAGGCCAAAGAGGACATAAGGTCTCCAACCCGCCTGTTAAAATGACAAGTGGCCCAGTGGCCTGGAGACATGAATGGGAGGGGGCTCTCCTCAGAGACCAAGGCGAGCCGAGACTCTCCCTTGAGAGAAACTGGGAACCACATCCCTCATGCCCACAGTCAACTGGCTTCCTGTTTTTCATAACGCTGAGGACATTTGAGACTCTAGTAAAAGAACTACCTCAGGGCTGGCTGTCTGACAGTGTGATTCAAGGACGGTGGGAGGGAAGCCCTGCCCACACCATCTCCCTTAGGAATCTGTCTCCACAGCCCACTTCCACCGTCAGAGAGACACTCTCAGCATAAGACCTGTCTTTGTCAGGAATCTCCAGGCAGAATGCAAATATCCCTGGAAAAGTGAGTTCTTACAAATTAGTAACACTTTAAGTCACTTTATCACACTATGGAATGAAAATTTTCACCAGCAGACACTGAAGTTTAAGAGGTGAGGGAGAAAGAGACCAACATCACAACATTTTAGAGCTGGGGTGCCTTGTCCCGTTGCTGTGGGGTTCAGAGCACGACCCCTGCAGCCCGACAGTGTGGGATCGAATCCAGCTCTCCCGCTGCTGGCTGTGCGGCCTTGGGCCAGTCACTGACCTTCTCTGTCTCTGTTCCTTCATCTGTAAAGTGGGGACAACTAGACTACCTTCCTCATAGGATTGAAACTGGTGGACAAGTAGCCATTAATGATTAGGTAGCTAGTAACTGAAGTTTTTTCGGGCAGTTATGAATTGTAGCCTTTAGTTGTTCGCCTGCCCATTGTTAGCTGTGTTGCTTACTTTTCAAGTCATGTAGATAGCATTGATCCGACTCCCACTAGTTTCCTCATAGATAACATCTCTGATGCTTGTGTCACCATAGTAATGGTGCTTAAGTCCTTTCAGGAACTGAGACTCCTTGTCCAGTTCAGGCCGGTTAAGACCACTGACTCATCAACTGGGCAACCTCCTGATGTCAGGGAGCCAAAAACTCCACCCTCAGATGATGCCAACACCACCATATTGTGAACACACGTCCTACGAAAGGCCATGAAGCTCGACTACGCTTGCGCAGATCATCAATTACCTCACTCCTCCTTGCCTCCAATCATCTATTCCCACACTTCAGACCACCCCGCCCCCTCATCCCATAACTATCCCTAATCCCTATTTTTCGGGGAGGTGGGTTTGAGATTTGTTTGTGTGACAGGCAAAACGAACCTGTTTCGATAACAGGATTGACACGAGGAATGAGTGAGTTCATACATGTAAAACGCTTAGAACCACACCTGGCCTGTAGTAAGTGTTACAGGTGGGTTTGCTATTATTATTAATTATTAATAAGGAGGACCCAGAGGGGAAGTTACTTGTTCCACAACACTGAACGAGTTGGTGGTGGAGGCACTCCACAAGAAAATACGTGTTTTTATTTTCCAAAGCACTTTGATATTTTTTTTTCCTAATCTATTTTATTTTTTTCTTTTAGGCCAAGCGTCCTTTTTCCTGGCAGAATGTCCTTGATGCACATCAGACAGATTCTGGTCTTTTCTCTTTACATATGAGGAAAGCAAAAGCCAGCGAGGCCGAAGTCACACAGCCACTATGGGACAGAGAGTCGGGCCCTCCCCACTGCTGGTGCCCTCTCCACTAGCCCACGCAGCCCCTGGCAGCCCAGCCCCAACTCTGTACAGCCTTCGCCAGCCTCTTCACTCCTCCTCGGCTCCTAAATCACCCTTCAGCTTCATTTAATGATTTCCCAGATTTTTATAAGCAGTCACCGCTGGAATAGTTTAGTTTTGAGGCGTCTCAAGGAAGCCCCGTATATGCCCTGGTTTTTGTCCAAAGGGGCAGGTCTGCCCTCAGGTGGCTGGCAGGGGGAAGCTGTCATCCCACCTGGCACTTGGAGAATGGACAGGGCAGGTAGCTATGATTTGTGACCATTTTAATTATTTCCTTTCAAAATGTCTCACTCATTTTCAGGGACCACCATTCGGGGGCATTTCCATTCTTCTGCAGCCACACCTGGGGGGCACAGCTGGACGGTCCATTTCTCTTTGAAGCGGGGGCACAGACCAGACCAGGGCCTCCCCTGACTTCAAAACCCCTAAGTTCTTGTTAAAATAAAGGGGATAACATTTGACTTGTCTAACACTCTCTTAGGTGTTGCGAAAGCCAAACAAGATAATCCACATGAAGGTACTCAGTAATCTCTAAAGCAGAGATTCTCATTGGGATCTAGTGAGTAGAGACCAGGGATGCTGCTAAACATTCTACAACACACAGATCAGCCCCCCAGAGGGAAGAATTATCCAGCTCCAAATTTCAACGGTGCCCTGCTCTGAAGGATGATCAAAAAGTAATAACGTTTATGGGGGACTCACTATGGTCCAAGAAATTTACATGCAATCTCTCATCTAATTGTACCAGCAGCCCCATGGGATGCTATGGTTATTATTCCCACTTCAGAGATGAGAAAACTGAGGCACAGAGCAGTTAAATAACTTGCTCACATTCCCAAAGCTAGGATAGGAAAGAGCAGGAATGAATCCCAGGTATTTCTACTTCCCAAACCCGCTCTTAATCTATAAGCTACAGAGCATGTTCCCAACCTCACTACAGCAAGGGGCTCACATCCATGATGGAATAAATAATAAATCGCACAAATATGTACCTCTCCCCCCATAAATATAAGCAGACACTGTTGTAATGAATAAAATGCAAATTTCTTAAAAGTATTAATAAATTCGTATTATCTTTCTGTCATTATGCATTTTCCTCAATCGAGGGACTCTAAAAGTACAACCACAATTATATGGTGGTGGGAGGTCCAGAAAAATCTTTCGTCTTTAAAAAAAAGAGTCTTATCATCTAAAAGGTAGGGAATCTCTGCTACAAATTTAAATTAAATTCAAATCTCGTAACGTCTTTTCTGAGTCTATCTGCTTTTCATGCTGGCTTAGCTATGTTACTTGCTGAAAAGATTAATTGAAATGCTCTGAAGCCAACACCAAAACAAAACAAAACAAAATCTCACAAACAATGTATAAGGATTTTGTTGCTGGTTTTGCAATCCCTTCACCTCAGGTTCTTACGGGTAAGGAAGTTGAGATAAATTAATCCTTTGAGTCTCTTCAATTCGGTTACACGTACTTTTAAAGGCTGGTCCAGTGGAAGAATTCCCAAAGAATCTCTAAATCTACAAGTCTCTAAATCTCTCCTCTGCCTAGTCCCTGTGCAAGTCCAGCTGCTGGGTGAACTCTGAGGGGCAGGTCCCCCCAGAGGTCCTCCTCAGCACAGAGCTCCCCAGAACATCCCCTAGCAACGCGGAACAGGCCCAGCAGTGGGGCTGCTCCCTGCTCCATCCCTGAACGGTACACTTACCCCTTCCTTCTTAATCGGGTCCTGCTGCGGCATCTTTGCTCTGCAAGTGCAGAGTGCGGCTTACCTCCTCTCAGCCAAAATAACAAATGCACTGAATGGAGAGAGAAGACATTCTGGCTGCACTTTGGTCGTGCCAAGTAACAGCCAATAGTATTTTTATGGCCAGGCTAAGGCAGAATAACCCTTTCAGGAACCCAGAGGTTTGTCTTCCTTTCGCTTCTTTTAAATTAGATGTCTGGGGTTTAGCTCAGCAAGTGGCCTCTCCCCTGGGACTGCAGGCACAGCGCCTTCCTGATTGGGACAGTCTGGGATATTTCCTCACTGCGAACACTACCATTAGTCAGGCTAATGGTGAGTGACTGGAAGGATTATTTCTGTCACCAACACATGGAAAGCAAGAGCTGCCACAGACCGTACAGTGTACCAGGTAATGTGGGGGCAAGAGACAGGGTCACCAGAGGCTTCTCAGAAGCGGTCTCTGCTAGGGGGCCTGCAGCCAAGTCTTTCTACTAGAGAGTCAGCTTTTGCCTAGATACCCATGCAACACTTTCTTGGAAAGTTTCCTTTTTAAGGAACTCAGAGCGGCCTAGAGATGTTATTTTCTGTGTATTCATCACTATTGCAAAGGCAGTAAATACTTCAAAGCCCTTTATCTGCAGGGCAGGGAAAACGAGTCACAGCTGCTGGTCTGAGTCCTCCACTCACCATCAGGCCACTGCCAGCCCCCTGTACTCCACATGTGTTCAGCCACCACGGGCACAGCAGGGCAAGTGGCCAAAATCCAGAGCAAAGTCCCACAGTCCTATGGGCTTTCATCTTCACAGGACATATTCCCTGTTTTATTTGCTGTGGCACAAATCCAGTTAATTTAGTCTTTCCTTCCCCTCATTCATTTTCAAATTAACAGTTACCTGGGAGCCCCCTATGTGTCCGGGACTGTTCCTGGCATCAGCAGCAAACTAGGGAATTGTGCCCAGGCTCCTCTGTGCAGGAGACTGTGAGGAGGGTGACAGTGTAATAGCCCGTGTGTGTGTGTGTGTGTGTGTGTGTGTGTGTGTGTGTTGGGGGGGGTCCCTATGTCCCCATTCACCAACGAGGACTGACCATTTTCTTTCACTACATTCACTTACTGTATTTTCCCTTCTGTGTCACAGACCTAATACAATGATTTCCAACTAAGGTTTGGCAAGACCAGAGGTTTCCAATTATTTCAAAGAGTTTTGAAAAATTCTCCAAAGAAAATGCACTTTAGTTGGGGCTGGGGGGTCGGGGGGGGAAACAACTGCTGAGGAGTGAAGGGGAGGGTTCAGGTTGTACAAACAAAAAGAAATGTCAAAAGTTTGCAATCATCAGTCATTGTCAGGCGCAGAGGAAATCAAGAGACTTCCTGCCTGCCGGAGATCTCCCACCTCGCTCCCCGTGTCCCCCGGGCCAGTGGCGAGCTGAAAACTGAGGGGCGATGGCGGACGCAGACAATCCCCACCCCTGCCTCGACTTCCCCAACTGGAGCGGGGAGGGCGGTGGTCCAGGCCACAGGCCCGGAGGGGACTGTCTGGGCAGGGTGGGCCGCGGCGCCTGGCTCCTGGGGGTCCCAGGGCAGCGCAGGCATGGCTGCGGCGTGACCGCCGCCCCGGCGGCGGAGGGAGAGGAGCGCGAGGAGGCGAGGGCGCGCGGGGAGGCCGCCCGGTGCCGGCCGCGGGGCGTGGGCTCCCAGCTGGCCCCCGCGCCGTCCTCAGCCCCTGCCCGAGTCCTCCGGGCCCAGGACCCCGACCCCCGCAGTGGGCGGAGCGGCCTGCAGCCCCTCACCTCGGGCCGCCGTTAGCCCTGGCAGAGGCCTGTGGGCTCCGAGGGGACCTGGGGGCTCCGGGGGGCCTGGAACAGTCGGAAATGGGCCCAAGTGTCCTGGAACTGCCCCTACTCTCGTCCTGTGTGCCCCCTGCCGGGTCCTTCCCGGCCCCTGGACAGGGCACAGCAGCCTCTGGCCCAGCACCTCAGGCCACCATTAGGCCTGTTGGGGGTCCTCTGGGCTCCCAGGGATCTGGGGGCGCAGACGAGGGAATGGCCCACTGATTGGGCGCGGGCACTGCCCCTGCCCAGGACCCTGCTGGGCTTCCGCCTCAGGCTGACCTGAGCTGTGTGGCCTTGGCTCACCCACTACAAGCGGTCTTTCTTTTTGTTTTTCTGAACTTGTGTTAATTTTTACCCATGGGAGCTGAAAACTGGGGGGTGGGTCTCAGATTCCCGTGCACTGGGCCTTGGCCTCCCCACCCTGCCTTGTCTCTGTCCCGTCTGGACTAGGAAGGGAACCTGACAATTGAAGCCTATTTTAGCCTTAGAGTTTGAAATGACAATGATAAACAACACTGATTAACTCAAGGACGTTTGCAGATAACAGGCTGAGGCATGTTGCAGAACACGTCTTAGTATTTCCAAGAAATTCCAAGACTTGTGTTTTGAAACTACCTCTCACCTCTGGTGAGAGCCAAAGAAGCAAAGGGAAGGCAGACATTTGCAGGGCCATACCCGGGTACTGGCAGGGCCTTCCTGACTTGCTCTTCCCCACCTTCAATACTGTTTGATGCTTTGCAGAGAAGTTATATAAGGATTTTTATCACTGAGGGAGAAAAGCACCCAAAGCCAATTTTCTTCTCAGAGGCCGGTGTGTTAGGCCCTCTCTAACCTCTTGCAGTGGGTAAAGGAATCCTTGCTTGCCAAGGATTCTGACATGAATATTTGGGGTCCAGAACTCAATTCCCAAGTTGTTATTACTGACATAAAATGTAAATATGTTAGCACAAAATTTTAAAAGATTTAGCAGAATCTGAAAACAGCGGTTATTCTGGGGTGTGAGATTATGGATGATTTTAATCCTAGAATATGTTTTTTTTTTTTTTAATTTTATTTATTTATTTTTTCCCCCCAAAGCCCCAGTAGATAGTTGTATGTCATAGCTGCACATCCTTCTAGTTGCTGTATGTGGGATTCAGCCTCAGCATGGCCGGAGAAGCAGTGCGTCAGTTCGCGCCCGGGATCCGAACCAGGGCTGCCAGTAGCGGAGCACGTTCACCTAACTGCTAAGCCACGGGGCGGGCCCCTAATCCTAGAATATGTTTATGTTTATATTTACTACTGTACTACTACTGTACTGGGGAGGGTACAACAGGGTGCAAAAATGAAAATAGCCTTGGCCTCATGGGGCTTAGACTCTAGTTGAGGAAACAATTTAGTCAAATAAGCATATTGATGAGTTTATAACTATAAAAGGGCTCTAAAGATGGGGGTAGGGAGGCAGTCCTGGTCAGAGAAGGCTTCCCTTAAAAAGTGAGCTGGGGTTTGATACCAGCTCCACACAAGGTTGACATAAGGGAAGCCATATTATAGAAAAGAAATCATATTGTAACTTTGAATGATCTCTGATTAACTAGCCCAGACACGCTCTGTGGATTTATGGCCTCTCCCAGCTGCAATAAGTGGATAACTTTATTCTCTTGAGTTCCTTGGGAATGTGATGACCCCCGGGGCAGAGAGTCTTTGCGGATAGCCGTCATCAAGGACAACTGAAAGTCCTGGGTAGAGGATGTTGCTCCAGTCGCTGATGCATATCCAGTAAAACAAAAGACTATCAGGAACTAAGACCAGATGTCTGGCCCCACCTGGAGATCAGATGGATGTCCTCACCCAGAGACCAGCTGCCTCCCCCACCTGGAGACCAGCCCTCTATATAACTGGCCTGTAGTCTTTGTTCTGTAAGGTGGTTCTTTTGGACACGAGTCGGTCATCTTCCCTCTTGCTAGTAAGCTATAAATAAAAAGTCTTTTCCCTCCAACACCTTGCCTCTTGACTATTGGCATGTCTTGTGGTGGGCAGATGGGTGTTTGGACGGTAACAAGCTGAGATGGAAAGGAAGGATGGATAGAGTTTACCTAGGTAAAGGGGGATGGGGATGGGGTGGTGGAGAGAGACTTCCAACAGGGAACAGTACGTGCGAAGGCCCTGTGGTAGAAGAGAGTGTGATGCCATCAAGAAATTGCCAGGTCAGCGTAGCTGAAGAGCACAAAGCAGAGAGGAAGAGGGAAGGGAGAAGGAGGCTGGTGAGGTGGGCAGGGCCAGACTACATTTAGCTCTTGTAGACCATGTTAAGGAGCTTGATTTTTGTTCTAGAAGCAGAGAGAAGGCAGTAAGAGTTTTGAAGAGTGATCAGATTTGTGTTTTTAAAAGTTCACTTGGGCTGCTGAGAGGAGAACTGGTGAGGGTGTCCCCGACTAATTGCCCTGAGGAACTCAAGGGAGGTTTTGGAAGCATTTAACTGTTTCTCCAAATTGTTTTTTTCTTTTTATTATGGTAAGAGATACAATCACCAACCACCATGAACCAGACTAAGCCCCAACACAAGAGCTACACCTACGACCTTCACCTCATTTTTAATGCTAAGATCATCTTTCTGGGAGGAGCTTAGGCCTCATTACCGTAACCTGCAGCGTATGTGGAAGCATGTTTTCCAGCTGAGCCTGCGCAAGCAAATGCCGACCTCCCCCCACCTTTTTGTTTTTTGAGGAAGATCGGTCCTGAGCTAACATCTGCCAATGCTCCTCTTTTTTCCCTGAGGAAGACTGGCCCTGGGCTAACATCCATGCCCATCTTCCTCCACTTTATATGGGATGCTGCCTCAGCATGTCTTGACAAGCGGTGTGTCGGTGCGCGCCTGGGATCTGAACTGGCAAACCCTGGGCCGCCACAGCAGAGAGCACGCACTTAACCGCTTGCGCCACCGGGCCGGCCCCCTACCTCCCCCTTTTGAATGTTCATTCCCCATCGAAATAAAAGGCCCCTGCTGTCCTGCGCTTGGGGGACCACCATGACTTTGGAAATGATTCCTCATGGCCTCGTATTTGCTGCGAGTATACTTTACTTTGTGTGACTACTTCTGGCTGAGAGTCTGATTTTAACTCGCCAGGAGGTGAGCCCACTTTTGGTTCAGTGACAAGGGAACAAAAGACCAATGGGTTTGAGGAAGGCAAGAGGGGCAGTAGATCTTTGCCACAGGGCAGGTGAAAGATGACAGGGACTTGGACCAGAGTGGTGGTAGGGATGAGAGAAGTGGATACTTTTGAGAGATATTTAGGAGGAAAAATTGACAAACCTTGGTGATCAAAAGGATGAGGGGAGGGGAAATAAGAGAATTTCTGTATTACTGTTGTAATAAAACAAAAAGTAAAAATGGTCTTTATGAAAATCAAACTTTTCAGAATTTAAAAAAGAAAAAAAAGTTTATATAGGAAAATTTAACCAGGACATAAAATGTTGAAATAACACCACAAAGCAGGCTGGCAAATCCCTAGGCTGTTCTGAGACCAGACAATGATACCAAGACTTCAGGTCACTGCTGGTCTCACCTCCTCTAGGAATGTTCTAGAATTTTAAAGTTCTGCCATGGGCCTCTATTGTACAGTCTGAGGTGACTCCTCCTACCCCTCCCCAAATCCTTTTGATCAGTTCTTCCGCAATAGTGATAGAATTTTGGGCAGGACCCGTGGCTGCCCCAAAATAAAGACAATGTTTCCCCATTGTCCTTGCAGTTGGCACGGACATACGACAAAGTTCTGTCGAATGCAGAGTACGCAAAGGTGTCATGTGGTGGCTTCCAGGAACCTTGCTCTCTTCTTTGTCCCTTTCTCCATTCTGCTGCCAGGAATGTGGGTGCTACCAGCTTGGACCATGATGTTGAGGCCACACAGGACAGAGTAACAAGATGGATCCCTTACCCTGCTGAGGGCTCCTCCAGTGCTGGACCACCCACCTGGACTTAACGTGAAAGTAAAATACTCCTCTAACCTAATTCTCGCTGACATAACCATTAAACACATGCCCCAGTCAGTGGAGATATTTTCATATATACGTTTTAATAGACTACAGCCTAAATCAGATTTTAAATTTCGATGCAACGGCTCTCTACTGGAAGTGAACGGCCTAAGGACCCTCGTCTTAAAGGAGAAAGCCTGGACCTCTGTGCTGCTGGGTGCAAATGTCAGTGCAAATCTACCCAGGAGGCTGTTTTCATTAGGACTGCACTTGCTTTTGTTTGTGTTCAGATTAAAAAGTTGCACGGGATTCGAGTGGTCTGCCCCAACCCTACTTTTCCCTTAAGCCCTGTTATTTCTATGTGCCACAAGGTAGAGTGGGGTTCTTTAGAAACCTGCGTATTGAATTATAGCAGATAGGCCTGCCTTTGCCTCAGAGCGCACAAAATAAGGCTGCTACCAAGGTGCAGTGTGTATTCGGATTGCTTGATTGGAGGGAGGGGCAGGAAGGGAGGAGCTCTGGGTCATCCACATTCCTAGTTTAGATAAGGAAGGAGTAATTAACAGGTCCCCGTGTGGATCCAACTATCCAACAGTGCCCTCGCTTTGCACAGGCAGCACTCAGAGGGGTCCAGTAGGTTGACATAAGACTTCCAAAGCCCAGTGCCCAGTGGGGCCAACCACACTCCATCCAGGCCTGCCACCTTGTCACCAACTAGTGCCCTGAGGAACTCAAGGGTGGGTTTGGAAGCATTTAACTGTGTTTCCAAGTTGTGTGTGGTTTTTTTGTGTGTGTGTGTGAGGAAGACCAGCCCCGAGCTAACATCCGATGCCAATCCTCCTTTTTTGCTGAGGAAGACTGGCCCTGGGCTAACATCCATGCCCATCTTCCTCTACTTTATATGGGACGCCGCCACAGGATGGCTTAACAAGCGGTGCGTTGGTGTACCCTGGGCATCTGGACTGGTGAACACCGAGCCGCCGCAGCAGAGCGCACGCACTCAACCGCTCGCACCACGGGGCCGGCCCCGCAAATTGTGTTTTTATATTGAAACACAACCAGCAACCACCCTGAAGCTAACCAAGCCTCCCTACAAGAGCTATGCCCATGACCTTAACTTGTTTTTAATGCAAAGATCTCTTCCGGAGATTAAGCCTCATTACCATAATCTGCAGTGTACCCGCCTCTCCCTTTTGAATATTCATTCCCCAATTGAAATAAAAGTTCCTGCTTCCCTTTGTTTGGAGACACCATGACTTTGGAAATGATTCTTCATGGCCTCCTATTTGCTGCAAATGCACTTTACTTTGTGAGACAACTTCCACCGGTGTAGAGTCTCATTTAACTCACCAGGAGGCAAGGCCACTTGGTTCCATATCATCAACCTGGCGGTCAGAACCCAACTCTGCAACGTAGGTAGAAGGAGGAGGGAGATTACATGCTAGATCCAAGTTAACTTTCTTGCTCTACAGGCCATTTCCATGTTCTGCTGTCACAGAATCTTGCCCAAGATTCTTTTTTTTTTTTTTTCCTTGTTTTTGTGAGGAAGATCAGCCCTGATCTAACATCCATGCCAATCCTCCTCTTTTTGCTGAGGAAGACTGGTGCTGGGCTAATATCTGTGCCTCTCTTCCTCCACTTTATATGGGACGCCACCACAGCATGGCCTGACAATTAGTGCCTCGGTGTGCTCCCGGGATCCGAACCCAAGCCTCCAGCAGCAGAGCATGCGCACTTAACCGCTACGCCACGGGGCGGCCCCTTGCCCAAGATTCTATCAGATGTCCCCAAGGCCAGGAGGCTGGCTGCTGATTATGTTCTGACATGCCTGGTGAGTAAACTTCAGAGACATTACAAGGTTTCTATGTTTTCTTACCAAGAACAGAATTTGACCTCTCCTGTCAGTGCTTATACGAAAAGGGGTGTGTCCCTCAGGAATCATGGAGAGAAAGCACGAAAGTCAGGGAGTCACGAGGCTCCTCAGGGACTCAGGTGGCTTCTGTTGGTTACACATTACCCTGGGTAGACAACTCTTTTTTTTTTAATAATAATTTTATTTTATTTATTTTTCCCCAAAGCCCCAGTAGATAGTTGTATGTCATAGCTGCACATCCTTCTAGTTGCTGTATGTGGGACGCGGCCTCAGCATGGCCAGAGAAGTGGTGCGTTGGTGCGCGCCCGGGATCCGAACCCGGGCCGCTTAACTGCTAAGCCACGGGGCCGGCCCTTTTTTTTTAAACTTTGGTAAAAAACACATAACAAAATTTACCATTTTTAAGTGTATAGTTCAGTGGTGTTAAGTATATTCACATTCTCTACTGATCTCCAGAACTTTATCTTGCAAAATTGAGGTTCTATATCCACTAAACAATTCCCCATTTCTCCCTCCCTTCAGCTCTGGCAACCTCCATTCTACTTTTTGTTTCTATGAATTTGACTACTTTAGTTACCTCACGTAAGTGGAATCAAACAGTATTTGTCTTTTGGTGACTGACTTATTTCACTTAGCATAATGCCCTCAAGTTTCATCCATGTTGTAGGCAAGGATGTGGAGAAATTGGAACCCTTGTACATTCCTGGTGGGAACGTAAAAGGGTGCAGCTGCTGTGGAAAACAGTTTGGTGGTTCCTCAAAAAGTTAAACATAGAATTACCATATGATCCAGCAATTCTACTCCTAGATATATACCCAAAAGAATTAAAAACAGGTACTCAAACAAATATATATATACATATATATATGCATGTTCATGACAACACTATTCACAATAACCAGAAAGAAGGTGGAAACAGCCCAAATGTCCACCAATGGATGAATGGATAAACAAATTGTGATATATACACGCAACAGATTATGCAGCTATAAAAAGGATTGAGGTACTGATACACGCTACATGAGCCTCGAAAACATTATGCTAAGTGAAAGAGGCCAGGCACAAAAAGGTCACATATTGTATGATTCTATTTATATGAGAAATCCAGAATAGGTAAATCCATAGAGACAGAGCAGATTGGTGGTGGCCAGGAACTAGGGGGAGAGGGAATGGGGAGTGACTGCTTAATGGGTATGGGTTTTCCTTTGAGAGTGATGAAAATGTTTCGGAAGACAGAGCTGGTGGTTACATGGTGAATGTACTATATGCCAATGAATTGTACACTTTGAAAAGGTTAATTTTATGTTATGTGAATTTCACCTTAATAAAAGAAAGAGAATACTGAAATGCTCTATGATGGTATGCTACTGCCCATCTCTTTCTGACTCTGTGTTTAGTGACCTCACGTTAATAGTGTTGGAGGATAATTTTCAAAAAAAGGTAAAAATTATGACTCGTGTACAAATAAAAACTAAGCATGTGTTTATTATAGATTTTATTTAACTCATTGGTGAGAGACCCAGGCAGATGTTGTAACTGGTTCAAAAGAGAATCCGAAGAGCAGACACATTTATAGATGAAGAATGTTGAAATGAGTTTGCAAATGGATCTAAACAGGCTTCTTGGGAGGGAGGGAAGTCAGAGGGAACCTCCTCTGACAGAATTCAGTTGCATGTCTGTAGACAATTATTTTGCCATAGCATCGGTTATCTACCTGCAGAACTGTAAACTCAAAGGCAGTACGAGGGCAGAGCCCTGTGGAATCAGGAAGTGCGCTGTCAGCAATGCCTGGTTTTCCACTGAAACACACACTTTTCCCTACAGTCGTTTGAAATCGGCCTCGGTGGGAGCATCACAGATATCAGCAAGGGCCCCCCACCTCTCGTCCAGCCCTTGTTGAACACTTCCAGCACCCCGGGGAACCTAGCACTACATGATGCCCCAGGACCAGATAACACACCTTACATTTCCAACCTGGGATCTTGAGGAACACGTTATGTGTCAATGCAAAATAACCAAGAACTATTCTATAGATAAGAGAGATAAATTGAGTTTTACTTGAGCCAGGATGAGGATTATAATCTGGGAAGGCAGTTTCCAGAAAGGAAGAAAGCCTTCCGGAGAAGCATCGCTTTAAATACAGTCTTATACCTTTTTAGAACAATGAACATATATTAAATACACCCAGGATACATATTCATCAAAGTTTCAAAGAGGTATTCAGTCGCAAACTAGCAGGCCAACGTGACCTTGATGTTGAGAAAGGGACTAATAGCGTTACCAATAGGGCGTAGGAGGGGAAGTAAGCATTCTTATCTTAAGAGAGTGCGTTCTTTACTTTAATGGTTATAGCAGATGTACAATGTATGTTTGATAGGCCATAAGTCAGGCTTCTTTAGTTCAAGCCGAATCAGTTTTTGAACCCGAGTAGTTACCCCGTATACCTCAATATATGAAAATCTCTTATCATATGGAAGCCAGCAGCCCTACAGAGGCTGCCCAGCCACTCAAGTTCCCCTCGAAGCCAAAGCATGCGAGCATGCCCACACCCTTGAAGCCACTGGAACTGGAGTTCCTGCAGGCCTCACTGTGTGTGGACCAGCAGAAGCCACATCACCTGGGAGCTTGTTAGAAATGCAGATTCCAGGTGCTGGCCTGGTGGCGCAGTGGTTAAGTGTGTGCGCTCCGCTGCGGTGGCCGAGGGTTCGCTGGCTCGAATCCCGGGTGTATACCGACACACTGCTTGTCAAGCCACGCTGTGGCGGCGTCCCATATAAAGTAGAGGAAGATGGGCGCAGATGTTAGCCCAGGGCCAATCTTCCTTGGCGAAAAGAGGAGGATTGGCATCGGATGTTAGCTCAGGGCTGATCTTCCTCATAAAAAAAAAAGAAAAAAGAAATGCTGATTCCTGGGCTCCACCCCAGACCTGCTCAATCAGACTTGCGTTTTAACCAGATCCCCAGGTGGTTCCGGCTCTCAAGAAAGTCTGAGAAGCACTACTGTGCTCTTCCTGAATGTGGCATCAATGATTCCTTCGTGGATACCCAGCCCCAAGGCCTCCCAGATCTGTGCCCCACTGAGGCAGACTCACCCCTGGGACTGACACAAAGTCCGCAATGCTCTCCTCGTCGTCGATCATCTGGGCGCTGGTAGGCTAACCTCAGACAGCACTCAGCACCTGCCCTCAGACTCTCACCTCCTGCTTCTCCTCCGGGAGTGGTGGTGCGAGAGGCAGGGAGAGACAAATACTGGTGGCAGGCAGGGTTTCTCTGCTGGCATTTGAGAAGCTCTCCCCGATGCAATGGGCCCAGGCAAATCCAGGGATTCGCTGTCTGCCAGGGAGAAGAAAACCTACAGAAAGGATTAGAGGAAGAGAGCGTCTGCTCCCGTCTCTGGCACAATGGTCATGAGCAACTCCCCAAATGCTTGGGAAACAGCGGCCGCCCAACGAGAATAAATTTCTTCCCTCCCAGGGCCACCATGGCCTGCTGGGGCTGGGCCTGGGGCACTGAAAACAGACTGGTGGAACTGGCTGTGGGCTGGGACAGGGAGTGGAATCTTTCATGTCACTGAGATAACGCAGGAAAGGCCAGCAGTTATAATGACGACAGCTGGAGTGTACTGAGCTCTTCCTCTGGCTCAGGTTGTTGAGCATGGGCTCTCATTTCCCCATTTTATGGGGAATAATAATAATAATAATAATCTCATGATTATCCCCATTTTAAATGAAACCAAGGTCACAATTATTTGCCCAGAGCCATACAATTATAAATGGCGGAGCTGTGGGTGAGCCAGTATCTCTCTTTTCAGAGCCTCATCACTCACAAACCTGGCTGTTGGGTTCACCTGTTTCTGCTGATCCCTTTCCTTGGACCATGGCTTGTCTGCCATGACATGGCCTGAGGCAGACATGGCTGCCTTCAGCAAGCTTGCTTTACTATTCCCAGGAAACTCTGGCCCAGAAAGATAGAAATTGCAAATAACTTTATTGTTCACTCAAAGAACTACACAGAAAGACTCCACAGCTCTTCAATAGAAAGCATCAAATAACAGATTACACCCAAAACTCTTTAAACTCTTGAAGGGGTTCAGAACAAGCCTCCCCAAGATGTGTCACTTTGGCATGTGGAATAGTACGAGCTAAAGGCAATCAAGACCCTGCAGGCTCAAGAGAAACTTTTACCTCTCCCTTAAAGAATTTAAATTGGGGGCCTTGCCCATAATAAGAGTTATTACCAGAAATAACTTTTTATCACCTAGCTGTATGGCACAGCAAGCCTCTAATTACTGAACATCTGCTCTTCTTATCGTCCCGTGAATTACTCTCCTCTCCTCTGAAGCCTCAGGCCCCTATCTCATTCCTTAGCTCAAGATGGTATCTGTACCTCATTTTACCTTTTTGTCTCTGACCCTCTCATGTATGTGGGGTTCCCGTACGTACAAAATTAATTAAATTTTATTTTCTCCTATTAATCTGTCTCATGTCGATTTAATTTTTTAGACTAGCCGGAAGAACCTAGAAAGGTAGAAGAAAATTTCTTGCTCCCCCACACTCTTCATCTTCACCCTCTGGTCTCACTGTGGCCACTAATCTGAAACTATGATATCATGACTGTTGCCAATCCAAGCGCATTGGAAGACCCACCTTAAACCACACTTCAAAATGATCACTAAATATCCCAGTGTTGCCCCCTCCGGCTCTGAGACCCCGCCGAGGACCTGTTGCAGAAGTGCTTTTCCTGATCCTGGCAACAAGGAGCAGCTTTGTCTTATCAACAGGCCCAGCCAGCTCCATGGCTCTGCACCCGTGCAGTCTCCCAGGGCTCTGCACCGAGAAAGGCTACCTCATTTGGCCCCACACATATTAAGAGCTTAGCTATTAGCTACTAAGAATGTCCTGACCCCATAGCATTGGGCAAACCCTTTCTTCATGGAGCCTGGATTCTGGACTCTGCTCCAGTAAGTGATTCTGAGTATTTCTGAGGGGGGGACCCACATGCTTCATTCAGAAAGTGGTTCACCTCTTCCCCAAAGCTTCTAACTTCAGATGTGAAAGGCCTAAGCCCCAGGTGCATGCTGGGCTGGTCCTGATAGGGTCTCACTCTGTGCTGGGAACTGGGTAGGCTGTGGAGGACATGCCAGTAGAGTGGTCCCTGGATCTTCTGGTTTCTGCAGACACCATGCCATCCCAGAGGCCTGCTTAGGAGGCTGAAGAGCAGAGGGAGGTGCCCTTTGGGGTGTCAGCTGGTTACCAGCAAAAGCAAGAGGTGGGGAAGAAAGGGAAAGGAGGGCTTTCCAGGGAGAGGGAACACCATGGGACAGCAGGAATGGCATTGTGATATATAATAAGAAATATATATTTGGTCTTCCTCCCAATCCTAGCACATAGACCCTAAAATCCTTGGAATTTCCTAAGGGTTGAGAGGGCAAATTTGTCTTCATTATATTAGGTTTTTGTTATGTTATATTATGTTATGTTAATGAGGCGCCTTTTGGAAAAGCCCCTAGGTAAGCTAAGGATGGCGCTGGTGGCCAGGGGAACAAAACATGGGATCAGAGGGTCGGAACTTTCAGTCCCACCCCCCAACCTCGTGGGAGGGAGAGGGGCTGGAGATTGAGTTCAATCACCAATAGCCAATGATTTAATCGATCACACCTCTATAATGAAGCCTCCATAGATACCCAAAAGGACGGGGTCTGGAGAGCTTCCAGGGTGGTGAACACAGAGGTTAGGGGAGAGTGGCGCTCAGAGAGGGCACGGAAGCTCCAAGCTCTTTTCCCAGATCTCGCCCCGTGCATCCCTTCCATCTGGCTGTTCCCGAGTTACTTCCTTTTATAACAAACCAGCGATCTGGTGAGTAAAATGTTTCTCTGAGCCAATCCAGCAAATTAATCAAACCCTAAGAGGAGGTCGTGGGCACCTCCAATCTATAGATGGTTGGTCAGAAGCACAGGTGACAACCTGGAGCTGCAGTTGGCTTCTGAAGAGGGCGGGCAGTCTTGTGGGACTGAGCCGGTAGCCTGTGGGCTCTGATGCTATCTCCAGGTACACAGTGTCAGAGTCGAATTGAATTGTAGGACACCCAGCTGGTGTCAGAGAATTGCTTGTTGGTGTTGGAAAAAACACCACACAAGTATGTAATAGTGCGCTGTTTGCCGGGGTAACGAGGGTGGAGAGAACTCCGGAGAGGGAGCCAGGTGCCGGGTCAGAGGCAGCCTGAGGGCAGGCCAGGGGCAGGCATCTCCGCAGTTCTTCAGGCCGGGGTCTGACTGTGTGGTCTGGCCAGACTGTGCTTTGGGTGGCGCGCAGGACCTCCCCCAGCGGGACGAGGAGGCCAGAAGGAAGGTCAGGGAAGAGGTGATGAAAGGTCACTGAGGGAGACAAGATGGACAGGGGAGAGGCACACGGCACCTAATGAGGAGTGGAGGGTCACGGGAAGGTTTCTCAGCACCGGCCAGAGAGGCTTCTTCCCTTTTCTCACAGATAGGCACACAGCATCTAGTTCAGAGAGATGGAGGCAAATGCGAGAGAGAATAGCTAAAAGACCACCAAAGCGGTCGCCTGGAAGAAGCCGGCCAGGGCACGGCTGTTTTAGCGTTATTTAGGTTCGTGTGCCCGCTGGCTGCCCTGAAAAGCCATCTGGCCTTGTTCCCGGGCCGGCTCCCCGCGCGCGGCACTGCCGCGGACTCCGGCAGCTTTGTGGCCAGAGTGCTCGAGCTCTCGCTGCCTTTTCAGTGCGCTGCCTCGGATCCCCGGCGTGCCCCATCCGGTCAGACGCGGCCGCGGACACCAGCTCAGAGATCACCACCAAGGATTTCAAGGAGAAGAAGGAAGTTGTGGAGGAGGCGGAGAATGGAAGAGACGCACCTGCTAATGGGAACGCTAATGAGGAAAATGGGGAGCAGGAGGCTGACAACCAGGTAGATGAAGAGGAGGAAGAAGGTGGGGGGGGGGAGGAGGAGGAAGGCGGCGGTGAGGAAGAGGATGGAGATGAAGATGATGAGGATGATGATGTTGACACCAAGAAGCAGAAGACGATGAGGGTGACTAGACAGCAAAAAGGAAAAAAGTTAAACTCAAAAAAAAGGCCACCGTGACCTAGTCACCCTCCACTTCCCGTCTCAGAATCTAAACGTGGTCACCTTCGAGTAGAGAGTGCGCCCGCCTGCCACCCGCAGATGACACAGGCTCTTCACCACCCAACCAAAACCACAACTGAATTTGCAACAGGGGAGGACAAAACCCCAAAACTTCCAAGGCCCCGCCTTTTTTCTTAAAAGTGCTTTAAAAAGGAAAATTTGTTTGTATTTTTTATTTACATTTCATTTCTTTGTACATATCATTAGGGAGTCAGCCATTTTTAATGATCTCAGATAACCAAACCAGCCTTCAGAGCATTCTCTGTCCTACTTCTGACTATACTTGTGGTGTGACCGTGTTCGTTATAATCTAAAAGGAGAAAAAAACCTTGTAAAGAAAGCAAAAACAGCAACAACAAAACAATCTTATTCCGAGCATTGCAGTAACTTTTTTGTGTATGTACTTAGCTGTACTATAAGTAGTTGGTTTGTGTGAGATGGTTAAAAAGGCCAAAGATAAAAGATTTCTTTTTTTTTTCTTTTTTTTGTCTATGAAGTTGCTGTTTATTTTTTTTGGCCTGTTTGACGAATGTGTGAAACAACGTTGTCCAACAATAAACTGGAATTTTATTTTGCTGGGTTGTTCTAACAATAACAAAAAAATTTGTGCATGTTGCATCTTAATAACAAAATTAATATAAAAAAGATGCCAGCCGTTTCTAGGAGCTAGTCAATGTACTTTTAATTAGTTAATTTTATTAAGACTTTATTTTTTCAGAGCAGTTTCAGGATCATAGCAAATTTGAGGGGAAAGTACAGAGATTTCCCATACACCCCCTGCTCCCACACACGCAGAGCCTTCCCCATTGTCAACAACCCCCTCCAGAGTGGTACATTTGTTACCTATGATGAACCTACTTTGGCACAACATGACCACCCAAAGTCCATAGTTTACATCAAAGTTCACTCTTGGTGTTGAACATTCTATGAATTTTGACAAATGTGTATTGACAAGTACACATCTTCGTAGTGTCATACAAAGTGGTTTCACTGCCCTAAAAATCCTCTGTGCTCTGCCTATTCGTCCTGTACCCCTCCCCCTGGCAACCACTGATCTCTTTACTGTCTCCATATTTGGCCTTTTCCAGAATGTCGTGTAGTTGGAATCACAGTGTGTAGTCTTTTCACATTGGCTTCTTTCACTTCGTAATATGCATTTAAGGTTCCTCCATGTCTTTTCACATCTTGACAGCTCATTTCTTTTTAGTGCTGAATAATACTCCACTGTCTGGGTGTACCACAGTTTATTTATCCATTCACCTACTGAGGGACATCTTGGTTGCTTCCAAGTTTTGGCAATTACGAATAAAGCTGCTATAAACATCTGTGTGCAGGTTTTTGTGTGGACATAAGTTTCCAACTTTAGGTAAATACCAAGGAGCATGAGTGCTGAATCATATGGTAAAAGTATGTTTAGTTTTGTAAGAAACTGCCAAACTGTCTTCCAGAGTGGTGGCACTGTGTTGCATTCCCACCAGCAATGAATGAGAGTCCCTGTTGCTTCACACCCTCGCCAGCATCTGGTGTTGTCAGTGTTCTGGATTTTGGCCTAATAGGTGTGTAGTGGTATTTCATTGTTTTAATTTGTACTTTCCATGATGTGGAGCGTCTTTGCATCTGCTTACTTGCCATCTGTATATCTTCTTTGGTGAGGCGTCTAAGGTCTTTGGCCCATTTCTTAATTGGGTTTTTTTTTTTTTTTTGGTGAGGAAGACTGGCCCTGAGCTAACATCTGTGCCAATCTTCCTCTATCTTATATGTGGGACACCTGCCACAGCATGGCTTGATGAACAGTGCACTGATCTGCGCCCAGGATTCAAACCTGTGAACCCCAGGCCACCAAAGCGGAGTGCATGAACTTAACCACTACGCCACCGGGCCAGCCCCAATTGGTTTGTTTTCTTATTGTTAGGTGTTATGAGTTCATTGTATATTTTGGATAACAGTCCTTTATTAGATGTCTTCCCCCCACTCCCGTTTTATTGAGAAATAATTGACATACATCACTGTTTAAGTTTACGGTGTACAGCATGACGGTTTGCTTTACAGATATTGTGAAATGACTACCACAAGAGGTTTAGTTAAGATCCATTATCTCATATAGATACACAGATGTGTCTTTTGCAAATATTTTCTCCCAGTCTGTGGCTTGTCTTCTCATTCTCTTGAGAGTTAATGTATCTTTAACTTCACAAAATCCAGAAAGTGGAACAAACAAACAAGCAGCACTTTTGGGAGCAAAGTTCCCAAGATTTAGCCATTAAAAAAAAAAAAAATGACTTGAAGGTGGGGCTGCATGGGCTGTGCAGGCCCCACAAAACGAGGCAGCCATCTCCAATGGCTGGTTTTGGAAGGCTGCTCCCTTCAGAGAAGAGCCCTCGTGTCCCAGCATCTGCGACCACCAGGAAGCCTGTAGCTGCCACTGCAGTAGGTCGTGGTGTGTCGTGATAAAACAACGCAGAGCGGGCCATGGAGCTGGTGGCTCAGCGCTGGACCGTCTCACTCATGAGTTTAGCCTCAAGCCATGGGTCCTTGGAACTTGGAGCTGTTGAGTCTCATATGGGACAGGGCCTGGGAATGTGTATCCTAAAGTCCCCCCACAACCCCACCTGTGATCCTATCAGGCAAACTCAGGAGAAGCTGGCTATGCCAACGGGGCGGCCGCCTACCTGACTATATTTGCCCACAGAGAAGGGCCCAGATGTCCTCTGTCTCCAGGTCTCAGCCATGTGGAAGGCTCTGGAGCCTCCCCGACAGCATAGGCCAGTCTGAGGCACCTTGCTACCCCTCACCCCGGCCCTACATCACAGGCAATCAGTTTACCACACATACAAAAGAAAAATAATTATTTTATTTAAAATAGCAAGACTTTGGCCTTGACCCAGACAGTCAGGGTTTTTATTACAATTCTACAGGTGCAAAGAAAACCTCACGCTATGTCATTATGCCACGACGGGCAGTTTGTACATACGTTTTTTCTTGTCATGGACATGTGAGGAGCCCTGTCTGCACCCTCAGACTGGGCCAAATAGTAATCTTTATTAAAAAACAACACAAACAAAAGCAACTCAGAAGCACAAAGAGGCAGAAAGTACCTGGTAAACCCGATAGAAAGACCAAGGTTTGGAAAGTGCCCAAGAGGAGGGGGCTCTGAGCTGAGTACACACTGTAATGGGACCATAGCACCTGTTCAGGCTGAGGTTACACATCCCTAACCGAGGGATGAAGGTGGATAAACATGAACGACACTGAGAAGTGAAAGAGACCCACTGGGGCCAAGCAAAGTATAAAAGGAACACATCTTTGTCTCGCCGTGATCAGAAGCAAGAGCCCTTTCTAGACTTTGAGGATGCGACTTCATTCCCATACATCCTTCAGTTCTGAACTCTACCCACCCAGCTAGACTGATCCAAGAAAGAGGGGATGTTGTTGTTTTCAAGGTTGGTGAGCCAGACATTCGGCCCGTCAGCACTGGACCTGGCCCCTGGCCTCAGGCCCAGGCACTGGACGAGCCCCTCCCCTGCCCCACGGTCTCCACCAGTCCTAGTAACCCAATGACCTGTCTGCAGAGGAAGCTGAAATGGAAATACCCAGGTGTAACTTTGGGGTTTAACTTTTGGGAGGTTTTTACAAAAGCAGACAGCACAGCAGCAGCATCGAACAAGTGGAATGAGAACTTGAGGGAGCCCCGGGCAGCCAGAGATGCTCTTCTCTGAGCCCCCGACTCCCTCTGCAGGCCTTTCCCGACTGCGGCCTGTGGAGCAAACCCAGGTCTCGCTGGGTCCTGGGGAGGCCACGCCCAGCAGGCAGCTGGCACTGCACATCAGAGCCAAGGCCTCTGGGGCCCCCTTCTGAGCAGGACTTACTCTAGCATCACACGCACACACCCCCGCCCATACTCCAACTCAGCTGTGAATCATTTTTTCTTGCAGCAAGCAACTTCCTGAATTTCTGCTGCATTCTAGAAGCTAACGTGAGGGTCTTTACCAGCTATGTGCCCACGATCTGCTGTAACATCTTTAGGGGAACCCCAGATTCTCCTAGATTCCCCCAACAGAGGCCATTTCTGTAAGGAGATTGCCCTTCTCACAAGGAGCTCTCTGTAGGGCAGCCCAGAGCTTTCTGTGAATCCTAAGGGGATGTTCACCTCTTGCTCGTTTTCATAAAGAAAGCTTTTTTTAAAGGAAACCAAAAACGAGCGTTTTGGACCCACTTCTGTAGATGACTACTCCTTTCAGATTCTCTTCCTGTTACAGATTTTGCTTTTTAAAGTAAAACAGGAATCAACAGTACGGTGTGGCTTTGGTTTTAATTCAGAACCGTTTTTACGGGTTCAGAAAACGATTTCAGTTTTGCAGCGTTCTCATGGAACCCCAGGGAGGGACAGCTGTCAGGTCAAGTTGTGCTGTTCCTCCCAGAGCCTCCCGCGGTGGCCTTTACACCTCTCGTTCTCAGACAATGGCTTCTGTGACTTCACAGAGAGATCGTTCTGAACTAAGAGGAAAGTGCTGGTGGAAGGGCCACAGAACACAGAGACAGGTGCTTCTTTCAAATCCCTTTAAAGGTAAATAATCACCCCATGACACATGTGTCACTTCTCCCAACCAACTCCCAAAACCTTCCCCCTCAGGGAGGAATCAGTATTTGGATCATTCACTAACTCTCTGGTCACCTTGCCTATAAAACATAAATTAGGAAGTGAATGAGCCAGGGCCCCTCCCAACTGACCCTCCTTTCAGTCTCCACACGCAGACCCAAGAGACAGTGGGGCGTCCGCAGGGACTCCCCGCAGCGGCCTCCTCTTGTCCTTGCTCCAGCCTTGCACTGGGGGAGGGAGCGTGAATTTTAACTGACCGGCCTGGGCTTGAAACTCAAACACAATTTCTGTCCAGGGTTGGCACCCCACAGAGGATGGGGAGGCTCCACTGGCGGCCCTGAGCAGCTTTGTTGGGCTGTGCTCACGGTGGTCACCAGAAAACCCTGAGGGAACCTTCTGCCTGGTTAAAGCTCACTGGCTCTTTTGTTGACCAGCAAAGCTATCCAAGGAAAGCCTGGCTCTCCAGGGAATCTCAATGCCCTGACAAGCCAGGAATCTGCTCCATGGTTTCTAGGTGGGGCATACTCTGGTACCCTGACATTTTATTTAGGATGGGGGCACAGCGTACGTCTCTCTTCATGCTTTTCCCACAGGAGTGGGTCCCTCAAATTGTAAACAGTGCTGTGTGGTCAAGAGGCCAACGACCACTGGACCATGAGGCAACCTGGCAGTGACCGCGGACCCCTGGTTTCCCTGACTCTCACTGCCAACCCTCACGCAAACAAACACCCCAAGTGCAGCGGGACGCGGCTGTGAGGAGACGGGCCGCCGGAGGGTCTAGGAGGTAGAAGAAGCTGAGTTTGCGGCTGCCCCCACCAGCGGGCAAGAGCCTCCATGGCGGGAGGTTACAGTGCAGCAGACATCCAGCCGCTCTGGCGGCAGGGACTCAGAGACCGCCTGTCCCCAGGTAGGCAGCACCTATGCAAGAACTAGGAAGAGAAGAGCTCAGGTGCTCGGAAGTTCATCTGGGGTCCATCTGGGGCCCTGCGGTTCTCCCGTCTTGGAGGGCGCAGGAGCCTGGGGCGGGCCAGCCGAGCTCTCAGCGGAAGGCTGGGAAGAGCAGCGGCAGCAGAGAGAGAAGAGCCGAGTTCGGACGGCGCGGGTGCAGAGGACGAACATGATGCAGTTGGCGCCTCCCTGAAATGTGTTCCCGATACCCTGTGAGGGAGAAAAGAAGAGGCATGGGTGCCGGGGCTGGGGTGCTCCTACCAACACAAGCAAGGAGGCTGGGAAGTGCTGCGCACCCCACAGACTTGTCCTTCTCCCCTTGAGCCTGGTCTGCAATGACCTTGGCCACGTGGGCCTTTGGCAGAGCTCTGGGCAGGCCTGAACTTGCAGGCCTGGCACAGACCTGTCTCTAGGTCTTCCAGGTTGGGAAGGACCCAGGATCAGTCAGCTCTCCTGGGCCACTGGACAGCACCTCGATGCCCCTGGGTTGCACTAGAGCCACAGTGACCCTCCACCTGTCTTGGGCAGGGAGGAAGGCAGAGGGGAGCTGAGTGGATCCCCAGTTGGGATGCACCCAGGCTGCTGGGGGAAGGGATCTGTCCCTGCCGCTGGCAACAGCAAGGGCCAGGGAGGGCAGACCTACATGCAGAACGACCAGCACTGGCGTCCGCACCGCCGGGGAGCCACAGAGGGTCAGGACGAATCGCACGGTGCTCCAGACCCGGAGGAAAATGAAGATGAGTGGGATGAGGACCAGCTTCTTATCGGCCACGGAGGTGTGGCGCTGAAGCTGGTGCGCCTCGGAGACGATGGGCCGGTACTCAGAGAGCGCCTCGTGCTGTGCAGGGAACATGGAGAACAGACAACAGACGTGAGCCAAGGGGCTGCCTGTCTTCCCAGGGACTTGGACTAGCTGGAGGAGGAGGAGGTGACGTGTGCAGTGCCTTTCGACCTGGACACCGGAGCCCCAGGTTCCCACCTGGAGCCCGGATCCTTCTCCTGAACTCCCGTCTCCCTGATCCATGCCTGCTCCACGTCTCCACACGGATGTCTACAACACGTCTGAAATTTCTCATGTCAAAAACGGAACGCCCAATCTCAACCCCCAAGCCTACTGCCCTTCCTGATCTCAGCTAATGGAAATGCCCTCCTCCCAGCTGTCCAGGCCAAAACCTTGGGAGTCGCCTCTGATTCCCCTCTTTTTGCTACAGCCCCATGCACAGGCTAGTCCTCCGGGCTCTACCTTCAACAGAGATCCAGAGTCTGGATGTTCTGTCCACTGCCGCTGCCACCAGCTCGCGCCAAGCACCATCACCACTTCTCCGGGTAGCGGCAACTGCCTCTTAACTGGTCTCCCCCTGCCGCCTTACCACCCGACCCCCTCCCCACTACAGTTTTCCTCTCAGCACAAAAGCAGCATGGCTCCGGTTAAGTGCACACGCTCCGCTACTGGGGGCCCGGGTTCGGATCCCGGGTGCACACCGAGGCATCGCTTGTCAGGCCACGCTGTGGCGGCATCGCATATAAAGTGGAGGAGGATTGGCACAGACGTTAGCCCAGGGCTGGTCTCCCCACACAAAACAACAACAAAAAAGCAGCCCGGCTCCTGGAAGACCTAAGTCGGATCAAGCCAGTCTCCCACTCAAAGCTCCCGGTGGCTCCCCTTCCACCATCCCGTACAACGTCCCCAGCCCCGGTCAGCTCTGACCTCCTTCCTCCTGCTTTCCTCCTTGTTTACTTCCGCCACACAGGCCTCCTCATTATGCCCCAAACATGCCAGGCACACCCCGCCCCAGGGCCTTTACACGACGAGCTGGGCCCTCTCTCTGCAGTGCTCTCCTCGGTGCATCTACGTGGCTCACTCACTCACCCTCTTCAAGTCTTTGTCGCCTTCTGGATAAAGCCTATCCTGACAACCCTAGTGAAACTGCAAAGGCGTTGCCCAGGTAGTCCCATCCCCATATCCAGCTCTCTATTTTTGTCTGTTTTTCTTAGCTCTTATCATTCTTCCTAGACATCATTCATCCTTGTTTATCAGGCCTATTGCTCGTGATGCCCCTCCCCCTCCAGAGTACAAGCTGCCCCGGGGCAAAGGTCTGCTATGTCCCCACCGGCCTGCCCCACAGGAGGGGCTCCATCTAAAGCTGGGGCAGGAAGAAAAGGCCAGCAGGCACCAGCTTTGGCTTCCCTGCCCCTGGGGATGCCCTGCAGTGAGAGGAAGGGGGACGCCCCACTCTCAGAAAGCAACTGAGTTTGTAAAAATAGATGAAACTACTCATAACAGATGCGTTTTTGAGCCTGGTCCTGTGTCAGAGACACTGACGGCCCAGAGGAGGGGAGAGGCCACACACCTTGGCATCTCCGGGCACCCAAGCTGCTGCAACTCACCTGCTCAGAGCACCCGCCCCCTCCCCGGAGCCTTCAGCAGCAGCCCAGCGAGCCGTGCGCCCACCACCCCTCCAGAACCCAGTGGGAGCCATGCAGGGTGGGGGTAAAGCTGGGCGCCAGCTAGGGCTCCTGGCCGGCTGCTCTTCAGAACGAAGCTCCTCCAGCTCACTAAATTTTAGCTCTCCTTCTGAGCTAGAGGCAGGGAACACTGTCTTCACCCCCTGCCCACCCTTCTTTCTTTTTTCTGGTAACACTTGTGGAGCTGTAAGAGAGAACCCATGCTTCCTGCCCGGCTACAGGAAGGAAGCAGACAGACACATAGAAGGGCGGCTCCAGACGGGCATCCTGGGCAGAGCCTGGTGGAGTTCAGGGAGCCCAGGACCTTCCCAGGGCAGTGGGAAGAGGAGGAGGTGAAAAGGTGCTCCGGCCCAGGCAGGAGACCAACTAGAAGAACACAAGCAGACAAAGAGGGCTTCAGACCAAGTGTAAGCCCTGGGGGCTCTGGGTCCACGATGCCAGCTGAGCCAGAAGGGGCGGCGGGGAGGGGTGAGGATTAGTTGAATTTCTGAGTAAAAGGGGAACCAGAAGTCTCGACTGAGAAGACACAGATGGGAGCACACGGTGGGGATCAGGCGTCACAGCTGTGCGGAGTACCTGACAAACCCGGAAACGGCTGCTGAGCCAACAGGATGCCCTGAAAGATGGGGACACACTCTCCTACAATCTCAGCGTTGCAACTCAGGGCCCTAGCCACCCTCAGGATGAGCTTGGTAGTCTGTTTTCAGAGCTTTCCTGTGAACCTACCTGACTGCTCCAGCCACTGGTCCAATCTGAGTTCTCACCATCGCCACACAGAGCTTTGTGTGTGCAGAGGCTCAACAAAAGTGTACTGACTAAACGACCGAGTGGCTCAACGATGGGTTAATCCGAGGCTTGTTTGTAGCAGTTTGCGGCTGGGGAAAGCCCATACTTTACATTTGCATAACTGCTAGTCAAGAACAAGAAAAAAACTGGCCAGATTGGTGGAGGAAAACCATTCTTTCCTAGAATTTCTGGCCAGCCCAGCCTATTGGTTTATGAATTCCTGAAAGCCTGAAAAATCTATCGTTTAGATATAATTTTAATCATCAAGCACAATGAAGAGAGTTATTGGTATCACTGATTATGAATTTCCCTGGCCTCCCCTCCCAGCAGCAGCCCAGGTCAGTTCCATTGGGACTCTGCTCAAATTCCTCTTGAGGCTGAGCGACCACGGCGGTCTGTCCAGGAGGGGGCAGCAGAGGGCTGTGGCCGGGACACAGGCTGAGCCCACAGCCTCCTGGATTCCACAGCAGATCCCTCCTCAGGAGCTAGGCGAGTTTGGGGAGCCCCTTAGGCTCTGTGAGCCCCCGTTTCCTCATCCACAATCAGAGGGGTAACAGGACCCACCCCTGACAGGGCTGCGTGATTAAACCAGACAACCTATGATGCATGTGTTCTATCTACGGCACTGTGCCTGACACATTTGCAAGCCCTCGGTCACTCTGGCCTGTTACTAGTTCTGCCCCCAGAGTGAGAGCCTAAGGTGGCCGACCCCGAGGCCGGGACACCGGCACAGTGGCCACACAGAGCTCTGGGCCGGGGCCTGAGGGTGGCTGTGGCACCTACCGCTCTGTTTATGTGCTTCCGGATGAGCAGGTAGAGCACGGGCAGCGTGATGTAGGCCAGCATCTCCCACAGCTTCCCGGTCAGCAGCATCCACAGGACGCGGTCCTCCGCCTCCAGGTCGATCCAGCACCAGCCCACGGACACGTCCGAGAAGTCGTAGCCGATCTTCTTTAGAAAGACAGCTGCCACGGTGATGGCCAGCGGAACCCCCCAGCTGAGGAATTAGGAGCAAATAGGAGCAGAGAGGTCAGGCCCCGACTCCCAGCAAAGCCAGCATGGGTGCGATGAGTGGGCCACCCGGTAGACAAGGAGAGCAGTGCTGTCCGAAACCTGGATCAGACGGTGTCCCTGGAGGAAAAGGGGCAGAGTCCTCAACTCCCCCAACACAGCCCTGCTCTGCCCGAACCCCGCCAAGCCCACCCTAACCCCTCGGAGCCCAAGTAAGAGGACACAGGGGACGTCCTGGCCTCCTGCCTGGACAGACACACCCTTCCAATGCCCAGAAGTTGGGTTCTTTTTTTTTTTGGGGGGGCGGTGAGGAAGATCGGCCTTGAGCCAACATCTGTTGCCAATCCTCCCCATTTTGCTTGAGGAAGATTGTTGCTGACCTAACATCTGTGCCCATCTTCCTCTACTTTTTATATATGGGACGCTGCCGCAGCATGGCTTGACAAGTGGTGCATAAGTCCACGCCCGGGATCTGAACCTGCGAACCCCAGGCCACTGAAGTGGAGCGTGCAAACTTAACCACCACGCCACTGGGCCGGCCCCAAGAGGCCGGGTCCTAATTCAGAATTGCTGAGCTCCTTGGAGACTGGTGATAGAACACTGTGGCACAGAGAGGGCCGCTCCTTCCTGCCCCGAGGGGCCTGTGTGCCAGCGCGCAAACACCGGCCGCCTATCCATGCCTCATCCACACACCCTGCAGTCAGTCCCCCATGACCAGCCAAGGTCTAGGGGTGCATACACTGGTGGCTTGGGGTTGTCGGGGCGGAGAATTCCAGGAGCCCACGTGCCAGGAAAAGGATCTAGAAGAGGGAACACGGGCTTTGGGTGGACACATCTCCTTGGTCCTGAGGCTTCCTTGCTCCGGGGGTCGGGGTTGTCCCCTGGCAAGGGTCAAAGGGGGCCCTCTAAAGCATAGAGCCCAAAGCAGGGGCCCTCCCTCAGGGCAGTGCTGGGCTGACTTTTCTAGAGTTTACCCTGACAGCAACACAGCCATGACTAGAGCCGAGCCCCAAGGCCCCTCCCAGTGGTCCCTGCCCAGTCTCCCTGCAAGGCATTTTAAATCGGTCAGGGGGACACAGAGAAGCTACGTGGTGGCACAGCAGGGTGATGAAGAGCTGGGACTGAGATGCACGGGCAGGGTCCAAGCCTCGCCCTCCCCAACCTGGCCTCAGGATGTCAGTGTTTCTCTCTGCAAAGTGGGGGTGATAAGAGTGCCTACAGCGGAACGTGATCGTCGGTCATCAGGAGAATAAAGTGATTAGTGTACGTCCAGTGCCCAGGACTGGGCGTGTCAGTGTCTGCGACCCCTGCTGTCCTGCCGTCCCAGGATTCGGGCCTGTGGTGCAGGCACCAGACACGCGTGAGGCCTGTGCAGTTTCTGCTCCAGGAACAGGACACATGGGCCTGTGTCCTAGGTCAGTCGCCTGGAAGACAAGCAGTATGTAAACAGGGCAGTGTCGTCAGTGAAATATTTAGCTCAGAAATCAGTGGTACTTGGAGGGTCCTGTGTAAGGGAGGTCAGCTCTTTCTGAAGACAGTCGTGGAGCAGGGATGAGAGCACTGTCACACATCAGTCTGTTGTCAAAACGAGGCCAGAAGTGCTGTTTCTCCCAGGGCTGCTGGGCTGTGGAGGATGCAGGGTGGGGATGGCAGGGAAGGGAGAAAGCCAAGCCCCTGGCCTGGACGCTCTCGGGACAACCTGCCCCTCGCCCCTTGCCGGCCTCCACAGGGATGGACAGGAGCGCAAGGGGACGGTCACCCGCGCCCTCAGTGTCCACTTCCCCGACAGCTGGGAGGTGGAGGCAGCATGTCCTCCTCAAAGTCACAAGGGCACAGAAGGGGCAAAACCCCACCAAAGCTAAAGAGTTACAAGAAAGGCACCACGTTACACTCAGGAGTGTGTCCATTTTAAACGCTTGTTCTAGGCAAAGTTATTTATCTGGTAAGTTAATATATATTAGTGTCAAACTGCTTTGTTGTAACAAAGGGTCATCGTTTTAAAACCTATGCCATCCTGAGATTTTAGGACAAGGTACGTCACAGCTCTGAACTCCACAAGGGCGAGGCCATGTGGGTTCACGCTCTATCTCGGCATCTAGAACAGCACCCGGCACGCGCTGGGGGCAAAACAAGGGCCTGCTGAATGAATGAATGAAGTTTGAGCCATTCTGAGACTGAGACAGCTTTCCCCAACTTACTCCTTAAATTTTCACCACAGGGAAAAGGAGGTAAAAGGCTTTTGTGTGTGTGTGTGTGAGGAAGACCAGCCCTGAGCTAACATCCATGCCAATCCTCCTCTTTTATTTATTTATTTTTTCCCCCAAAGCCCCAGTAGATAGTTGTATGTCATAGTTGCACATTCTTCTAGCTGCTGTATGTGGGACGCGGTCTCAGCATGGCCGGAGAAGCGGTGCGTCGGTGCGAACTCGGGATCTGAACCCGGGCCGCCAGCAGTGGAGCGCGCGCACTTAACCGCTAAGCCATGGGACCGGCCCCCAATCCTCCTCTTTTTGCTGAGGGAGACTGGCCCTGGGCTAACATCCGTGCCCATCTTCCTCCACTTTATATGGGATGCTGCCACAGCATGGCCTGACAAGCAGTCCATCGGTGCACACCTGGGATCCGAACCTGGGCCGCCAGCAGCGGAGCGCGCGCATTTAACTGCTACGCCACGGGGCCAGCCCCAGTAAAAGGCTTTTAAAGTGCTGAAACTGCAATCCTGAAGATATATGTGTTTTCTCACCACTTTATGGTTTACAAGGTTCCTCCAAGGACTTGTGGGAAGCGGGAAAGCAGTGTGTGGGGACAGTGCCCCTGAAGGAGGCTGGACTGGAGCTGAGGACTCCCATTCAGGCTGGAAGGCAGGACCAGGCAGGGCGCGGTGGGAGGAAGGCACCCGAGTATGGGCAGCACTCCGCCCCTTGCCCTCCTCAGCATCCCACGGCCCTTCCAGGAAACCTGGGACCACACAGCCACAGACCCACGCTCTGTAACTTTAGGTTTGTTGTACTAAAGTTATAAAGTGATGTATCTCCTCTGTATTACTGGGGTGTGCCCGGTGCTGAGTTTGTGTTGAGAAACACCCAGAAAGAAGACCAAACAGGCAGAGGGCTTTGAAAGAATTAAGAATGTGGGTTTGATCAATCCGAGTCACTGAACTTAAGCACAGAAGGCAGGTATGGTGGGGAGGTATTCAAATGGGAGGTGGTAAGAAGAGATAATATCAGGGAGCCGGTGGGAATGGAGTGGGAGGGACAGTCTAATAATCCCACAAAGCAGGCTCAGCCAGACTCATAACTCATGGACACGGGCCCTGGTGTGCTGGTAATGGCTAACAACTGGCTCTCTGGAAAAAATGTGTTATGTATGTATACACACACATATAAACTGATTATAAATTTTACTGATATAAAAGATGTGAAGCACACAATTTGTAAATAATAATACATAATACTCCTTATTGTAAATTGCATATAGCCAATTAATTCTCACAGAATGGTTGTGTTGATTTTTGCTAAACTTTGGCACCTGCAGCCAATCTATGGTTGCAATTAGCAAATGAGGGTAGTTCTATGACATGGGGTTGGTTGACATTTTCATTTTCCTTAACAAGTCAGATGAAAGTGAAATAAGGAAGACACAGGGGACAAGACGAATGCTGGAACTGCACTGGCTCGACAGTGACATGAGCAACTTCTCTGGGGGATCACGTAATTTTCCAACACCAGAAGAATATTTCTCTTCTTTTTCTTTTGCTCCGTGAAACTTCTCATCACCTGCTCCTCAAATACCCGGCTTCCTGCCTGCCCCTATGGCTGCCACCTCGGCTTAAGTTCAGAGACAAGTAACACTTGTCTCATCTTTACTATTAACATTTTCTCCATCACTTTTTGAAGTCTAGATCAGGGGTCCAGCAAACTATGGCCCTCAGGCCAAATCCGGCCCAAGGTCTGTTTTTTAAAATAAAGTTTTATTGCAACACAGCCACACTTGTTCATTTATATATTGTCTGTGGCTGCCTTCAAGTTACAACAGCAGAGCTAGGCAGTTACAACAGAGATCATATGGCCTGCAAAGCTGAAAATACTTACTATCTGGTCCTTTACAGGAAAAGTTTGCTGACTTCTGCTCTACAATCAACAAACCAATGAATCAAGCCCCCATTTGTAGTGTCTGCCAATTTCCATGGTGTAAATATTCCCACCATCGCCAATTTCAAGCCACCAACATTTGGGAAGCAATGCACAGTAGCACACCATCAAATAGTATTTCCATCACACAGACACAACAAATGCAAATAACCTCAAGTGCACAGATGATAGTAAAATAATTAGGACGTAATAATTTTGAGTATTTTTACTACTTTTGTTTTTAATATAACTGTAAGTTTATATACTGTAATTTTCATTAATGGTTGTATTTAACAATCAGCTCACAAAATGCCCTAAAATTTAACAATCTGGTCTTACAAGTTGGCTCCAGGACACCACTGGACAGAGGACGAAAAGGATAGGGAGCTGAAGATCCCCCAGGTTCTGATCTATAGAGTGAGGAGAAGGCAGGTATTCTGGGCAACCGCAGACAAGCCGAGCTGTTCTCTGGTCAGGTGGCCAACTTTGGCTGTAGGTGGTGTGAATTTGGAATGACATGTGTGCCCTAATTCCTGCTTTCCAGAAAGGTATACTTCCAATTTCTGACATGTATCACGTAATAGTTTTTTATCCCTCCAAAAAAATAAGCCATCCAAAACTAAACAAAATCAGAACAAATCAGACATAGCTTAATAACAGCACATGTGAAAAAGACCAAGGGCTTTAGTCGATTGTGACCCAGAAACTCGTGTGGTCAGAGGGGTCGCCCTGATGCCCAGATGTGGGCGGTTCAGAACTGCCAGTGAATTGTCCTGCCTCCGTGTGGCCACCTGCAATCCACATCCTAAACCTGAGATTGTGTGGAATACTACTCAGCCATAAAACAAACAAGATCGTGTCATTTGGGACAACATAGATGGACCCTGAGGGTATTTTTCTGAGTGAAATAAATCAGACAGAGAAAGACAAATACCATATGATTTCACTCATATGTGGAAGATAAACACACAGATAAGGAGAACAGATTAGTGGTTACCAGAGGAGAAAGGCGTGGGAGGAGGGCGAAAGGGGTAATGGGGCACAGGTGTATGGTGACAGATAAAAACTGGACCGCTGGTGAACACAATGCAGTCTATAAAGAAACCGAAATACAGTGATGTACACCTGAAATTTACACAGTGTTGTAAGCCAATATGACCCCCCCCCAAAAAAAGCCCCTAAAATTGCGAAGTTGGCACCAGAGCTGGGCACGTAAGGAGACGCTGGGTCTTAAGCTATCCTCGAATGTTTACAGACTCTTGACGAGGTCCTGCTGGCAGAGAAGGGGTTAGGCGGCCGGAGGAAAGGGCAGGGTGTCCTGCTCAATCCTAAAACTGAGAGCTGACCTGGCAGCTTCCCCGGAGACACCACATGACCATGTGCAGGGGATGCTCTGAAAGGCTCTGGGGGAGGGACGTGACCAAGGAAGGTAACCAATAAGGTCCCTTCTCTCCAAATCTGGGACTCTGAGGCTGAGGTGAAGCAGAGTTGGGGTCTCCTAGCTGGAGGGAGCCTGAAGACCACACTCTGAGCAGAATCCCCCCACTTGGAGGGGCACCAACAGCTTCTCCCAGCAGTGCCCGGGCCCAGCTCCCATGTGGGTTTGCCTGGAAACCGAGACCAGATTCCAAGTTGGCTTCTTCCCCACCTGGAGGCTGTTACAGGCTGAGTTGTGTCTCCCAAAACTCATATGTTTAAGTTCTAACCCCCAGTAACTCAGAATGTGACTGTATTTAGAGAGAAGGCCTTTAAAGAGGTGATTAAGGTAAAATGAGGCCGTTAGGGTGGGCCCTAATCCAATCTGACTGGTGTCCTAAGAGGAGGAAATTAGGACAAACACACACAGCGAGATGACCATGTGAAGAGACACAGTGTAGACAGCCATCTACACACCAAGAAGAGAGGACTCAGAAGAAACCAACCCTGCCAACACCTTGATCTCAGACTTCCAGCCTCCAGGGCTGTGAGAAAATCGATTTCTGTTGTTTAAGCCACCCTGTCTGTGGCACTTGGTTAGGGCAGACCCAGGAAACTAACACAGAGGTTTTCTACAAACTATGGGAGGAGGGACAAGCTCTGGGCAGGGGATCATAGCCCAGGCCCTGAGGCCCCCTCCCAGAGGAGAAGGGATGAATGGGAAATGCCCCCCTACCCGACCCAGGACTGGCAGAGCTGGGCAGGGGAGCTTAGGGGAGGGGTAAACTAACCAAAAGCCATTCGGATTTGTCATAAGTTTAGCTGTTCTCTGAACCTGGCATCCTTTTTCTTTTTAAATCTCCTCCAGAGAAGTGGAACTAGAAGTGGCACAGGATTAGCCAGGAGGTGAGTAAGCCACCTCTGACACCCGAATTCCCTGGCATTTGTCAGACGACCGCGAGCAGGCGGCCTGTGCCCAGAACAGCGATGCTCTGGGTTTCCCTTGGAATTCCCAGCTCCGCCCAACTGGGCATCTTCTGAAACCTCTCCCACCAGATCAGGGAGGGGGACACCTGCTGACGAGAGCCACCTCCACTTCACACACCAATGGGAATACCCTCCCCCCCACTGCACCCAGGGGTGCACGCTCTGCTCAGTCATTTGCCCGCACCATTGGATTCCTGCACTTTCCCTCCCCCAAAACCTCAGCGTTCCCACAGATTTGTGGCGGGGAGACTGGCACCTACTGGGAAGGAAACAAAGGGGTCTTCTCCCTCTTCTGCTGGCCGGACAGCAGTGCCTGGTCCATGTGCCATGCGGCCTATGAAAACCTTGAATGTGAACATAACTCAAAAAACGCTCTGAGAACAAAACTATCAGGCAACAATGTGCCGATTTAGAAAGCTCCTGGGAGCAGGACGGAGTGCTGGAGGGAGGTGCAGCTGCAGAGGGCTCGGCCTGGTGGAAGAATCACAAGGCCACGGCCGCCTGGAGGTCCCCTCTAGGAACAATGGGCACTTATTGTTAGGTGGGGGGCAGAGGGGCCGGCCGTGGGAGGAGTGCAGGGAGTCAGCCACTGGCCAGGCCACGACGAGGTCACTCTGCAGCTCTGGCCACAGAAGGGGGAGGTGTCCAAAAGCACTTTTGAACACACAAAGCCGAGCACCCTTTCTGCAGCCCCGGTTCTGGTGGGCACCGAGGAGCCATCCTGCAGCGCTCAGAGATGCTCTCTGCACCCCTGGGGCTGGGCCAACGGGGCCCAGGGTGAGGACGGGCAGAATCTGACCTTGCCCTGGCACAAGGGTCAAGGGGCAGCCACTGCTCTCAGCCCCTGGGGCTGCAGCCGGCTTCCCGTGAACACCCAAATGCAGAGAACTGGCTCCACGGCACTGCCCTCAAAACTTTTGGGGGAACAAATGAAAGTTCACCTCGTGATATTTTGGGGAGCACTGACCAACGTGGGGTGCTGTTCATGCAGCCACCGCGCCCACCCCTCATTCAGAGGGCCCTGTCCAGGGACCGTCAGTTCTGCCTGCAGCCGCGTCACTAGGCCCCACAGTGAGCTGCTTTCTGATGAGAGAGCTCAGAGGACCTTCTCTTTCAGGGCCACGGTTCCCCTTTTCTCTACGTTGGAACTCCCCACTCCCCACAGCAGGGTGACCCTGCGATGCCACAGACCCTCCTCCTCGGGAACTCCCAAGCCAACTCTAGAGGGTGGGAGTGCCCGTGGGCCGGGGCACAGGACCCATCCCTGCCAGGGGTCATGCCCACACCCACTCCCACCTCAGCAGAGTCGGAGGAAATCCTAAGACTTCCAGAGGTGGTCAGCTTGGCCAGGACCCTTACTTCTGACAGGCGAGATGACGCACCCCTCAGCCCGGCCTTCCCCCCATACTCACAGGACACATTGACTGATGCCTGGCACAGCAGTGGCCCGGGGTGTGCAGGTGGGGGGATGGTTCACTGACCCTGCCCTGGCTTCCCCCAGAAGAAGCCCATCAGCCTGGGGCGGAAGAGGGGCTGACAACTGCTTATGAAAGGCAGGTCACCTCCTGCAGGTGCACAGGGATGGTTTCAGGCCAACTTGGCTTATGTGATCAGAAGGGAACTGACCCTACCCACAGCAGCGCTGGGCCCGAGCTTATCAGACCCTTCCTACATGTGTATTGTAAATAGACAGCCAGGCACACATCCACACGGATGTGAAATAGGGGCCTCTGCATCCTGCTGCCTCAACAGCTAGGATACAGTAGAAACGGACTTCTTAATACAGGGCTGAACACTGAATACTCTCACACAACCTTAAACATGCAACCACCACCAGGAAATTCACATTAGAACACTGTCAGACTCAGCGATGCTCAACTCTTGGCTGAAAGTCTGAAGAGTAACAGGATATTTATCTCAACAAAATATGTATTAACTACAAAAGAAAAAATCGTAACTGCAGTGGAGAACTGGCAGATAATGCCTTAACCAGGTGATCAACATTATCACCATGAGACAAATCCAAGTCGTGGGGAGGAAGCAAGGAGAAAAACACGCTGCTGTGACATTCCTGCCAGAAGTGCAGAACATGAACCCACCCATGAGGAAGCATCAGACAACCCGAGCAGAGGTCATTCCACCAAATAACAGGCTGCACTTTTCCAAAAAGTCAGTGTCATGAAATACCAAGAAAGACGGGAGAACTCTTCCAGATTGAAGAAGAATAAGGAGACATGAAAAGTAAGTCAATACATAAGCCAAGATCTTCCTTTGCTACCGAGAACGTTATTAGAAGACTGACAAATCTCAATGACGTCCACAGTCAGATAACAGCACGGCTCCGTGCTCATCTCCTGCTTTTGGAAGGTGTATGTGGTTATATAAGAGACTCTTGGAAACACGCACTAAAGGATTAGGGGTTCGGGGGCATGAGGTCTGCAACTTACTCTTAAATGGGTCCAAAACAAATAATTGGAGATGATAAAGCTTACACGATAAAATGTTAATAATGGGCGGAATCTGGAAAGTTAAAATTAAATTACGGTCTAATTTTATCTCAATTTAAAAAATTATTGTCAAGGCCAAGAGTCAAGACGGAATTATAAAAGACTGGAGTTCTAACCCTGAGCCTCCCACCTGGCTATGCGGCCAGTCTGGAGGGTAATTGTCCTGCCCACTCCCTTGGGTTACTGGTGATCAAGGAGCTAAGGAATGCGCCTTAGCAAGACCTCAGGAGCCAGACCAGCTTGTGATGAACTAGGGTTTCCCTGAGGATAAAGTCTAAGCTGCCCTCCTCCTCCAGTGGGAAAAAACACCTTGCTGTAAAGGGAACCATGCCCGGCATTTCGAGGGGGCTCCTGGGGGCCCAGCAGGCGCTTTCTGGGAACTTGTGTCACTGCACTTTCTCTCCAGCCTCCTGCCCTACATGGTTGCATTCAGTGTTACAGAAGGCTCTTTTCACTTAACATTGTATCGTACCATTTAAAATAGATTTACAGAGTTCACAGCCAGTATTCTATGCCTGCATAACATTTCCGGGTGGGGTGTAGTCTATAACTTACTGTTCCCCTATTTTTTGGACATTGAGGTTGCTTTCAAATTCTCACCATGAAAATAGTGCCACACAAACTCCTCTGCACACCCAGCTCTGCATGTATTTTGGATTATCTTCTCAGTCTAGGGCCCTATAAATAGGATTACTGGATCAAGGGGTATGAACCAAATACTTTTTATGTGGATTATTCCAATTTACATTGACAATAATTATGTAGGAAAATACCAGTTTCACTGGCATTTTTCATGTTAGTATTTGGCCTATTTTTTTCTTCTAAATTAATGAGAATATGGTACCCCGTTATAACTTGTACTGTTTTGAGTATTAATGGGGTTAAACTTTTTCCCATATATATTCATCAACTGCTTGTACTATTTTGTCTGAATGTATCCTTTGTCCATTTATCAGGATATCTGTCAGTTTTTTAAATAATCAATTCATAAAAACTCTTTACAGAATACAGATATCAACTTTTTGTTAAAATGCGTTCCAAGACTGGAAGGTCGGAAGAAGAGGACTGATTATCAGTAGAGTGAAATAGTTAACAAGCGGATGACCGTGTAGCCTATGTCTGAAGATGAGATTTCTCACGCCAAACAGGTCCTTCAGCAACAATAACTAATACTTCCAAGAAAGACGCTGAAGAGTCCTGAGCAAGGTCATTAGCAACATAGTCTGGGAGGATCTCGGTCAATAGATGAACCTGTTAGACGGGTTTTACCAACTCTCTTAGAAAAGCAAAGTGAGTGCTAACTTCTGAAAGGGAATAAATTGTCCAAGTCCCTTTCTAGCTCAGATACAGGTAATTTTCTTTCAAGAGGCAGGTGGATCACACTCAAGAGACAAGATGAACAATTTGCTTCTTTTTTATGGCCAGAAGGGGACACAGACTTTCTTAGGAGGCCTTTCCTAAGCATCACAGAAAACAGCCTTAGCAGTGAACAGAAAGAACACCAGCTTAGGCTTCTTAGGAAATTTGTCTTTTCTATAGGAGCTGCACCAGGTTCTCTCTATCACTTAAAAAATATATGGTACTCAATATTTTAAAAAAGACAGGGAAAAAGAGAAGAGATTCTCTCAAAGAAAGTTTTGGGCTCCTTCTCCAGTACACATGAACTGGGTGTACACACTGCCCACACCCAACCAGCCAGCTAAGGAAGTCTCTGAAATGGACACAGAGGTTAAGAGGGATGTTGCCAGGGGAGCAAAGGCAGGCCCCTTTCTGTGGGTCTCTACAGCGTCTGAAGCACTGTCCAAATGGCTCCTTGCAAAAATTTTGTCTTGAACAGCTGAGAAGCAGGCCATTTAGTTTTCCTGGGACCAGCTGGCCTCCATCCAACAGTTCTGAGACCTGGAGGTCAACTGAATCTTGCAGGCTTGTGACCTCACCGTTGTGACACCCAGGTGATCTGTCTCTACCAAAGTGCTGACTGTCCTCAGTCCCCTGGAAAGCACTCAAGTATGTAACAGAGAGGACCTATAATTAGGGCAGCATTTGGTGCTCTTATCTGGGGGAGGGAGAAGAGGCAACAAGCCCTATAAGATTCACCCTACAAGCCTTGGGTTCAGCACAGGACACCACCAGATGTTCCAATGGTGAAATTACACCAGGAAAGGGCCAACCTTCTTCCTTAGGTGAGGAAGGAAGTCTCTACTCTCAGAGACTCCAGGCAGCTGGTGGCCCTCTTCCAACCAGCCTCTTCCACTGACCTCAACTTCAGAGATGCTGAACTCCAGAAAGAAAGTCAAGATCGTCTAGAACAGAGATAACAAGAGACTGAGGCCTAAGGTCTAGAGATGAGCAAAGATTAAAAAAGAAGACAGTCCTTTGTAAATTTTACAGCTGAGGCACTGCATTCGGCAGAGGGCTGGACGGACCGGCAGCCTGGGAGTGGCCGAATGCACCACATCTGCTGTGCCCTGGGATAGGGAGCTGCCTGCTCTCCAGCCTGGGGCAGCCACCTAACTCATCTCCCAGCCTGGGAACCAGGCGCTTCTTCCCACGGGCAGCCGAGACGGCCACAACGCAGTAAGCAGGAGGCGAGGGGCCCAGCAGCTCTCCAGGTGCTTCTAAGTTACCAGGGCCGGCCTCCGATGGGTGAGCTCTGGCCCACCCTCCAACCGGCTGCGCTGAGGCGCCCACCTCGCTGAGGTTAGGGCTGGGGCAGGCACAAAGGGGTGCCCTCTGCGGCGATGCTCAGGACAGGTCCATGTCCCACAAAAGCCTAGCATCTTCCGCCTGGCCCAGGGCTGCCCCGGGGCATGACACTGCCCGCCTGCCGCTCATCCGGGGATCCGACCAAGGCGCGGGCGCCGCAGGGGCGCGAGGGCCACAGGGGCAGTAGGCAGGGCCCAGACGGGACTCGGGGATGGGGGCTCGAGGGGAAGCAGCGCCGCCGCCACCCACCTGACGATGTGGAAGGCCCAGAGCAGGCGGCCGGCCCGGGGACCACGCGCAGCGCGGACGATGCTGAGGTACAGGTAGAGGGCGATGGCCACCGTCCAGAAGAAGGAGCTGGTGTTGGCGAAGGTGGAGAGCGCGCCCTGCAGCACGCAGTCCCACGAGGGGCCCGTGAAGTCCTGCAGCACCCCGTAGAAGTAGGAGGCGGCCGAGAGCAGGTCGGCCAGCGACAGGAAGAGCAGCAGGCGCCGCGCCTGGCTGCGCAGGTCGGGCCACAGGGCGTGCGTGGCCACCAGCAGGCCCGAGCCGAGCGCGGAGAGCGCGCACGACAGCAGCACCACGGCGCGCTCCGACGGCACCAGCTCGGTGGGCGGCACGGGCGCCGGCATGGCCGGGCGGGGAGGGGGCCGGAGCCGGGGCGCGCGGGCGCCGTGAGCACAGAACCCAGGCCGCCCGTGCGGCCGCCGCCGTCTGGGCACCCACTCGCCCGCGGCTCGGCGGCCCGCCCCTGCCCCCGGGCCCCGCCCCACGCCCCGCCCACCCCTCACACCCCGCCCCTGCTCCCGCCACGCTCCACCCGGAGGCACCCACGTCCAGTCGGCGGCCCTGCGCCCCGCCCACGCGCCCACGCCCTCCACGCTCCACCCCGCGGCCTCCACGCCCTGTCCGCGGCCCCGAGCCCCGCCCACGTGCCCCACGCCCGCCCTGACCCGGCCACGCATCCCCCGCGCGCCCCCCACACTCCCTCCAATAACCTCCTCATCCTGTCTCTGGTCCTGCGCTTCCCCCCCCACCCCGCCCACCCCCGCTTCCCAACCTGGGGCTACCCCTGTTCTTGCCGGATGGCCAGGACGTCCTGTCCTCGAGAGAGAAGGACTGGCAGTTTTAGGGCTAACATTACCTTCCTTCCTTTCAGCCAGCTTGTGTGTGGGGTGGGGTGGAGGGGGGAGGCGAACCAAAGCATTCTTTCCACTGGTAAAAACAACTGTAGAGTGTGAGCCTCATTAGTCAGGCAGTGGTACCCGAAGTGTTCACAGGGCAGTGGTGGTTACTTTGGGAAGGGGGTGTTTCTAATTTTTCCTACAAGGAGCACACTTTTTTAAAATTAAGCTTATTAGGTGTGATTTTTTTATTTTTTATTTTTTTTAATTTTATTTACTTATTTATTTTTTCCCCCAAAGCCCCAGTAGATAGTTGTATGTCATAGATGCACATCCTTCTAGTTGCTGTATGTGGGATGCCGCCTCAGCATGGCCGGACAAGCAGTGCGTTGGTGCGCGCCCAGGATCCGAACCTAGGCCGCCAGCAGCGCAGCGCGCGCACTTAACTGCTAAGCCAGGGGGCCGGCCTAGGTGTGATTTTTTTTTTTAAATCAAACATTAATTCCCAATTTATTGTTTTGTTCTTTTTTGAAAAGTTCATACTTCTTTAATTGAAATCTAATTTACATACCACAAAATTGGCTCTTTTAAGCGTACAATTCAATGAATTTTAGCATACTCACAAGTTTGTGCAACCATCATCATTGTCTAATTCCACATTTGCATCACCCCAAAAAGAAACCAGGTTAGCAGTCCCTCCCCATTTCTCCCTCTCCCACCCCTTGCTTTTGGCAATCACTAATCCACCTTCTGTGTCTACCGATTTGCCTATTCTGGACAGTTCACATAGATGGAATGGACAGTAGGTGGTCTTTTGTGACTGGCTTCTTTCAATGAGCATGTTTTCGAGGTTCATCCACATTGTAGCTTGTATCAGAATTGCATTTCTTTTTATGGCCAAATAATATTCCATGTAGGGATATACCACATTTGTTTTTCCATTCATCAGTTGATGGACATTTGGATTGTTCCTGCTTTTTGGCTATTATGAATAATGCTGCTATGAACATTCATTTACAAGTTTTTGTGTGGACATATGTTTTGAATTCTCTTGGGTGTATACCTAGGAGTGGGATTGCTAGGTCACATGGTTACACTATGTTTAACTTTTTGTGAAACTGCCAGACTATTTTCCAAAGTGGCTGCACCATTTTGTATCGCTACAGCAATATAGGAGGGTTTCACTTTCTCCACATTCTCCTAACACTTGGTTATGTCTTTTTGATTCTAGCCATCCTAGTGGATGTGAAGTGGTGTCTTGTTGTGGTTTTGATTTGCATTTCTCTAATAATGATATGTAACATCTTGTCATGTGCTTATTGGCCATTTACATATCTGCTTTGGAGAAACATCTATTCAATTCTCTTACCTATTTTTTAACTGAGTCGTTTGTCTTTTTGTTATTGAGTTGTAAGAGTTTTTTTAACATATTTTGGATACTAGAATCTTATCAGATATATGACTTACAAAAATTTTCTCCATTCTATGGGTTGTCTGTTCACTTTCTTGATAGTGTACTTTAAAGCACAAAAGTTTTTATTTTCACAATGTCCAAATTACCTGTTTTTTTTTACTTTGGCTACTGTGCTTTTGGTGTCATATCTAAACCATTGCCTAAGCCAAGTTCATGAAGATTTACTCCTATGTTTTCTTTCTTGCCAGTACCACACTGTTTTGGTTACTGTAGCTTTGTAGTAAGTCTTGAAATGAGGAAGTGTAAGTCCGCCAACATTATTTTTCTTTTTCAATATCGTTTTGGCTGTTTGGGGCCCCTTGCATTTCTGTATCAGTTTGGGGATCAGCTTTTCCACTTCTGAAAAAAAAGGCCAGGACTGGTGCCATGGCCCATTAAGTTTGGTGTGCTCCACTTCAGTGGCCCGTGTTCGGTTCCCGGGTGCAGACCTACGCCACTCGTCTGTCAGTGGCTGTGCTGTGACAGCGGCTAACACACAAAACAGAGGAAGACTGGCACAGATGTTAGCTCAGGGGGAATCTTCCTCAGCAGAAAAAAAAAAAAAGCCAGCTGGGATTTTAATAGGGATTGCATTGGCTGTAGATAAATTGGGGGAATAATGCTATCTTAATAATACTAAATCTTCTTATCCACGTACATGGGATGTCTTTCCATTTATTTAGGTCATCCTTAATTTCTTTCAATGATGTTTTGTAGTTTTCAGTCTACATTAGATTTGATTTTGCATTTGGTTCATAAAAGGCAAAAGTTATCATAGGCGTAGATTATCTTTTTGTGTCCAACTTTTAAAATCATTGTATTATGAAATATGCATTCTGCAAAGTGCCTAAAATACAAATGTACAATTTAATAAATAATTATAAAATAAATACTCAACCAGAGCAAGAAATATAATAATTCCAGCACGCCAGGAGCCTCTCCCCAAACTTCTTTATTCCTCCTCAGTCATTTTCTTTCTTTTTTTTTTTTTAACCATTCATGTATGCATCCCTAAACAAAATACTACAGTTTGCCTGTCATTGAACTTTATATAAATGGAATCATACTCTATGTTCCCTTTTGTGTCTTCTATTTTTTGCTCAACATTATATTTGTGAGATTGATCCATGTTTTTGCATGAAGCTGCAGTCCATTCATTTTCAATGCTGTATAGTATTCCATTATAGAAATAATGTATCCATTCTCCCATTTTTGGACATTTGGGTTGTTTCCAGGTTTTGACTACTACAAGCAATGCTGGAATGAGCATATATTCTATTTTAATCAGAAAAAAAGTTACTAAAAACCATTCTCTTGAACTTGAGCAAGCACATTCACAGACTTTGCTCTGCAGAGAGCTGAAGAGCAGCTGTTTTCCTTCTGAGTCACTGCAGAAGCCCCTGACCTCCTCCTGAGAGGACCCCAGACCATAAACAGACCGTGGCTGAGAGTGCTGTCAGTGAAGCCTCTCAGCTTTTTACTGGCATGAATAGTTTCAAGCCTGGATTGTGCAACCGGCCCTGGGCTTTGGCACATGGCCGGGCAAGAATGGACTGGAATGGACTCCCTCCCCGGATCATAGTCATCTAATCCTTAGAGTATTTTGCAGGGGAAAGAAGGGCAGGAGAGGGCTTCTGGGAAGTGGCCCTGTCGACAGATCAAGGCTGACTATGTCCTTCCTGCTTTGTTGAGATGAAAGTGCTTTGCCCGCTTCCCCAGGTGAGCGGTTGGCTATTTTACAGGCAGGTTTGATCAGGAGATTTCTTGGTTTTCTTTGCGCTAGAAAATAACATTCAAAGAACTTTCATACTTCCCACTACTAGGGAAAAAATGGGAAATACATGCAATGATAGAGCTTCAAATCACTTAGGTCTGAGTTTGAAGGTAATTTCCTGCTGCCCGAGCTCACTGATGTTGCCCGGATGGGTCCAGGTATTAAGCAGCAGGTGAAATCATGGCTCCCAAGTTGCCCGGTGATCTTAAGCCACCCCGTGTGGCCTCCACCAAAGGGAGCCAGCGACTCCTGACCCCCAGCCTCTCAACAGAGTTCCTGGGCTCTGCTTCTCTCATCCCAGGGGCTGCTGGTCCTCTGAGGAGGCCTGACCAAGAACAGCAGACCCAGAGAAACACCAGGCCCCCAGCTGCTTCTGACGGTGCCCATGCCATATGGAATGCGATGGCCTATTGGCCACATTTTTTATTTCCGGCCTTCCAGTCACCCCCTCCCTCCTCATCCTTGGGGGAATTGGTAAGAAACTCAGAGGGATTCTTCTTTTGACTCTGAGTCATCTCTCTAGCATCTGTGTCAAGCCAGCTGGCAGTTGTCTGTTGCTCCATGTCCAGTGTCCAGAGGGGCCATGTCCAAGGTCCTGACACATCGTGACAACCTCCCTTGCACCCCTATTGTCTGGCTGCAGAACTAGGGGCCCAGACCCAGAGAGGCCCCATAACCATGGCCAGTGTCCCCAGGAGGAGATTGGCTTCAGTTTGCTCTTTCCTTCCTCCCCCTGCCCCAGAAACAAGATTTCCTCCTCTGACAACTGCAGACGGGTGACAGTGTGAGTCTAAATTGGAGGAGCCCTAGATGATTTTCTGAGCTCAACTCCAGTCTAAGTAAAAAGCCACATATCTGATTTTTAAAACTGGAAGAGAAGAGAAACTTTCTTCCTGTTGTTGGTAGAAATGTGGGCTTTCTCATTCCCCTGTTTGAAGGTGAGTAGGGCTCATCTTCCTACCCAGGTACCATGACAAGCAGTGGCCGTGGAAGAGGAACCCCGCCCCCGTGGGCCCCTCTCTGTGCTCGCCACCCCCAGCATCGCCAAAGGAGGTTGTGCAACCCCTGGTGTCTCATGTGACTGTTAGGCCACACAGAGGAAAGACTAGGACAAGCCTGAACAGCCACGTTTCTGCAGTCAGAGGCCTCCTCTTCAAGGGGCACCATCTGGTGCATGTATTTTCCTTCAGGAGAAGCCCTCAGGTCTCAGTGGGATGTGTTTAAACTCTCCGCCATCACCGCGAGCCTGTCCCCTCCCCACTCCAAACTCTGAAGGCTGTTGCCCCACTTTGCTGTGCACGCAGCCTCCTGCCTGCAGAAACCCTGAAGACCCTGGTTCTGACGGGCTCTTACATTGCAGCAGCTCCCAGAGTGGCCACCACACTCCACTTCTCAGCTGCTCAGGTCGATAAAGAACAGCAAAGCCACTAAAGGGAAAGGCTATTTTCCTCTCTACCTCTACCTGGACTCACTCTGCAGGTAGGACTGGCCTACAGTACACGCTGGCACCAGAAGAGAGGTCTTATGATCAGTGGAAGACCCAGCTTCTAGTCCTGCCTCTCTGTCCTGGCCACGTCTGGTGAGCATAACTCTAGAGATCCCCCTGCTCAAGATTCCTGTCCCCTGGTTATTTAATCAAACACCAATCTAGGTACTGCTGTGAGGGGATTTTGAAGATGTAATTAAAGGCCTGTTGTGGACTGAATGTTTGTGTCCACCCCCAAAATCCGTATGTTGAAGCCCCAACGCTCAATATGATGGTGTTAGGAGGTGGGGCCTTTGGAAGGTAATTAGGGTTAGATGAGGTCATGAGGGTGGGACCCCCACGATGGGATTGGTGTCTTCGTAAGAAGAGGAAGACACACTAGAGCTTCTTCTCTCCCTGCCATGAGAGGATACAGCAAGAAGGTGGCTGTCCACAAGCCAGGAAGCGGGCTCTCTCCAGGAACCAAATCAGCTGGCATTTTGATCTTGGACTTTCAGCTTCCAGAACTGTGGGAAATAAATGTCTATTGTTTAAGCTGCCCAGGATATGGTATTTTGTGATAGCAGCCCAAGCTGACTAAGTCAGGTCCCATGTCGGTGGACCTTAAGATACAAAGATTATCCAGGTTGGCCTGGCCCCATCAGGAGAAGCCTTTATTTTTATTTATTTATTTATTTTTTTGGTGAGGAAGATCAGCGCTGAGCTAACATCCATGCTAATCCTCCTCTTTTTTTTTTTTTTTTGCTGAGGAAGACCGGCTCTGAGCTAACATCTTTTGCCAATCCTCCTCCTTTTTTGTTTTCCCCCAAAGCCCCAGTAGATAGTTGTATGTCATAGCTGCACATCCTTCTAGTTGCTGTATGTGGGACGCGGCCTCAGCATGGCCGGAGAAGCGGTGCGTTGGTGGGCACCTGGGAACCGAACCCAGGCCGCCAGTAGCGGAGCGCGTGCACTTAACCGCTAAGCCACGGGGCCGGCCCAGGAGAACCCTTTAAAAGTGGAAAGTTTTCTTTGGCCAGGAGCAAAAGCAGAAGTCAGAGAAATCTGAAGAGTGAGGGGGATTCCATATGAGGGGGATTCGGCGTGAGGATCCAGCTGCGATGTTGAGAGAGGGCCTGTGAACGTGGGAAGGAAACACGAGTGGCTGCCAGGAGATGAGAGCGGCCTGAATCCTGCCAACCACCTGAACGAACTCAGAGCGCAGCCGGCCAACACATGGAGTGTGAGAGACCCCGAGCAGAAGACCCGGCTGAGCTACAGCAGACTTCTGCCCACGGAATCCGTGAGATAGCAAATGGGTGTTGCTGTATAAGCCACCATGTTTGTGTAATTTGTTACACAGCAATAGGAAACTAATATACCACGTGACCTAAAAGGGGCCACGTAACATTTCTAAGCCTCCAGTGCCTCATCCAGAAAATAAGGGCAGAAAATTCACCGGGTGGTTGGGAATAAGGGGCCTTTGGGCTTGTAGACAGAGCCCTGGACTTGTGGCCAGAAGGCCAAAATTTGCTAATTGTGTCACCTTGAGCAAGTTACTTAACTTCTCTTACTCTCAGTTTCCTCACCTCTAAAATGGAGCCAACAGCAGCTGTTTCCTTGGTAATTGAGTAGTAGCTAGGCACCTGGCCACCCAGCCAGAAACTACATTTCCCAGAGCCCCTTGCAAATAGGTGTGGCCGCATGAGTAGGCCTCACCAGTGAAATGTGAGTGGAGGCACCTGGGCTGTTTCTAGGCCTGGGCCTTAAAATGGCACCTGCCCTCCACCTCCTGCCCCTTCCTGTGACTGGAATACTGACGTGCCAGCCACACGGCCTCAACACACTGACAAGACACGTGACCCACAGGACGGTGGAGAAAGACGACGGAAAGAACTCAGGTTCCTGAATGCTGGGGGCTGCTGTGTCACCTACTAACCTGGCATGCTCTTCTTTGCCGGTGTGTGAGGGAGAAATAAACACTCAGGTCCTCAGGGCCATTGGATACTGGGGGCTCTTTGTTTCAGCCTCCTGGTCTCTGCCTTAACCAATACAAGCAACTAATGCGGGGACAGTAGGACCAAGGGTCGCAGTGAAGACTTGGAGATGCCATGTAAGCATCAGCCCAGGGCTCCCTTTGAGACCAGGGTTTTGTTTTGTAAAATGGAGATATTATACATACGTCAAGTAATTTATTAGTGCTTATAAATATTATTTGAAGAATATTCTAGAATTTCAGTGGCTCAAGGGGTTCTAGTAATTTATTCATTCCACAAATATCTATTGAGCCCCTACTAATTGTCTGAAGACATGACATTGAACAAAAAATCCCTGCCTTTGAGGAGTTTACCTTCTGGTCAGGAGAGAGACAATAAACAATCAACGAACATATACTGTGTCAAATGGCAATAAATGTGGGAGAGAGGAGTAAAGCCAGGTCGTAGGGCTAAGGCGTGCTGGGAGTGCTTTATATAAGTGTGCAGACTCTGGTGGGACAGCATTTGAGCAAGATCCTGAAATGAGGGAGTGAGTCCTGTGGACATCTGGAGGAAGAACATTCTAGACAGAGGAAATAGCACGTGCAAAGGCCCTGAGGGTGAGCATGGCCAATGTGTTCAGGGAACAGCAAGGAGGCACTGTGGCTGGAGTAGTGTCAGAGGGGGAGAGGCGGGCAGAGAGGCAGGGAGATCTCTCGGGGCCCACAGGAAACATGAGGACTTTAGCTTTTACACCTTGAGTGATACAGGAGCCACTGGAGGGCTGAGCAGAGGTGTGCTGTGAAAAGAATAAAGCCTGGCTTACAGGCTGCTGCGTCATCTAGGTGAGGGGTCACAGGTGTGTTCTAGAAGCAGAGATGACAGGGTTTACTGAAGGGCCAGATGTGAGTGTGAGCCAATGAGGAGTCAAGGGAGAGTCTAGACTTCTAAGATTAAAGGAAAGAGTTGCTCTTCACTGGGGGGAGCAGGTTTAGGGGGAGGCAGCAGCAGGAGCTCGGTTCTGGGTGTGTTCGATTCCTATTAGATAAGCCAAGTTGGGGGGGGTGTCGGAGTTCTGGGGGAGTCCTACCTGGAGACAGAAATTTGGAGGCAGTCAGCATAAAGATGGCGTTTATGATGTGAGAAGCGAGAGTTCCTAGGGAGAGAGCGTGGAGAGAGACGTCTGTGGAGGGAGCCCGGGGCACTGCAATGACTAGGGATGGGGGGATGAGTGAGAGTAACCAGAAAGCTGTCTTAAGCAGTGGCTCTTTGTTTTTTATTGTTGTAAAATATATCACATGAAAAACTACCATTTTAACGATTTTTAAGTATACAATTCAGTGGCATTGATGACACTCATAAGATTGTTAACTATCACCACTATTTCCAAAACTTTTTCTCACCCCAAATAGAAACTCTGTGCCCCTTAGGTGATAACTCCCCGTTGCCTCCTCTCCCCAGGCCCTGGCAATCATTAATCTACTTTCTCCATAGAGTTGCCTGTTCTGGACATTTCACAGCGATGGAATCAGACAATAGGTAGTCTTTTGTGTCTGGCTTCTTGCACTAACCATAATGTCTTCAAGGTTTATCCACGTTGTAGCATGTATGGGCATTTCATTTATTTTTATGACCAACATTTCATTGTATGGATATACCACATTTTGCTTACTCATTCGTTGATGGACAGCTGGGTTATTTCCACCTTTTGGCCATTGTGAATAATGCTGCTATGAATGAGCAGTGACTCTTAATATAGGTTTGGGGAGGAGATAAAAGGCATGAGCATCCTTGGGGCCATCCCAATGGTGTAGTGGTTAAGTTTGCTCCGCTTCGGTGGCCCAGTGTTCGTGGGTTCGGATCCCAGGTGCAGACCTACACACCACTCATCAAGCCATGCTGTGGTGGCATCCCATATACAAAATAGAGGAAGAAGGGCACAGCTGTTAGCTCAGTTCTAACCTTCCTCAGCAAAAAGAGGAAGATTGGCAGCGTATGTTAGCTCAGGGTGAATCTTCCTCACACAAACACACACACACACACAAAAACAAAAAGGCATGAGCATCCCTCCTTCCCAGAACCTTCTAAAGGATGTGAGATTTCTTTTGCTTTATAAAAGAGACAATGGGCTAAACTAGGTTGAAAAATTTGGGTTTAAAGCAATTGAGATTAAAAGAAAACTTTCAATAAGAATTATATATCAATTATGCAAGAAACATTGTTATATATTATATAATATATTCAGTAGGAACATGGGACCTAAGTGCTGAGCACGGAGAATCTGTTCTTTGCACTGTTTGTTTATAGTCTGTCTCTCTGCAGGATGCACTCTTGTGCATGGTGTCGGCCAATGTTCGTGGAACGGATGATGGGAACATAGAGCAGCCGCGGTGAGGGAAGCACAGTGGACCTGACTACCTTTCTGCGGCAGGGTTCTTACCTGTGGGCCAGTCACCTAGAGGGCAACCAGATGCATCTGTTGTCACCAGCTTCCCACAGGAATCTAGCATTTCCTTTATTTATGAATGTGGGCAACAAGTGCCTGTGATTCTGTCAACAGTAGAAATTTCAGATATTTTCGTATCAGCTTTCTCAAAATACCATTCATGCTCATCACTACTTTTAAATTATAGTCATTATTAGACCAGTTGCTGCTGGATCTTGTTTAATGTGCTAAGAAGGGGCACATATACTACTCTATAACAAATTTGGTTTTATCAACTAATTTGACAATCATATTACCCTATAATTGTTCTGCTTTGTAATCCCATGTATTTATTTTTTGCCTTTATCCTTTGGGTCCATAGACATCGCTAGACTGGCAGAGGGGTCCATGGTATATCCAAGGTTAAGAGCCTGCTCCGAGGGCTTGCTCCGCTGCCCCCTCCAGGGCCATCCCTGGGACACACACTATCCTGGTCCCAGATTATCACAGAGACTCCTGGTCACGACCTGTCTGTGTGTGTAGTGCCACCTGCTCACCACCAGGAGGAGCTGCTCCACCCAGGGGCGGGTTCAGGGCTTCCTCCCTCCCATTTTTGTCCTAACCAGGGCTGGCATCCCAACCTCCTGGGAGCTCGTTTTCCTTTTTTCTCTCTCTTTCCCTATTTTTTATCTTTTTGTTACAGAAAATTTCAAACATGAACAAAAGTATATGAACCCCCAGGGAGCCGTCAGCCAGCTTAAATAATTATGGCCTCATGACCAGCCTTGTTTCATCCACACCCAGCCTGGGGAGGCTTTCTAAGTGCACAGATGCCGGGGCCCTGCCTCAGATCGGGGAATCAGAGTCTTATGGCTTACAAAGCTCCCAGATGTTTGGTAACCACTGTTATGAACCTGGACCGCCTCCTGGACACCCCAGGTGACTGAGCGTGGGTCTCCAGACATCACTCTGGCTCTCAAGACCTCGACCTCCGACCCCCCCCAGCCTGAGGGTCTTTTCCCATCTCTGACCCACATCCTCCTGCTCACACTCATTTCCTCTCACTCAGGCCCCATAGGACTCGGGGAACAGCTGGCTCTCGTCCTCTGTGCAGTCACTCTTCCTGTGTCTATTCTGAAAGCCCGTATTAAGTAACCCATGCCTCACGCCCTTGAGCAACCACCCACAGCCACATTCTGCTGGCGGCCGAGCCTGACATTGCCTCTTCCTGTAGATGGAGAACAGACCCTGGAGTTGACAATTTCTCGGCTTTTCAGACTGGAAAGATATTGTTAAGCTATTAAATCTTGATTTTGAAGTGTCCGGAAAAATCCCCCAGCCCCAAATTCTTATGTTGAAGTCCTAACCCCCAGTACCTCAAAAGTGACTGTATTTGGAGACAGGGTCTTTAAAGAGGTAATTAAGTTAAAATGAGGTCATTAAGGTAGGCCCTAATCCAATATGACTGGTGTCCTTACAAAAAGGGGAAATTTGGACACAGACAAGTTCAAAGGGATGACCATGTAAAGACACAGGGAAAGGATGACCATCTGTAAGCCAAGGAGAGAGGCCTCAGAAGGAACCAACCCTGCCGACATTTTGATCTTGGACTTCCAGCCTCCAGAACTGTGAGAAAACAAATTTCTGTTGTTCAAGCCACCCAGTCTGTGGTACTTTGTTAAGGTAGCCCGAGCAAATTATGCAATACCCAAATGGGTACAATTCACAAAACCAACAAAATCCCCCCCTGAATTCTGATGAACCCGTTTCTGATTACTGCCAGAGGCAGCCTCATCCACAGGACCAGGGTTCTCTATTTCTGTGTGTCCCCTGGGTGGCCCTCGGTTCAGTTGGAGGGAGAATTCTGGTCCCATTCAGCCTCACTCATCCCGACTCTCCGGGTGAGTCAGTCACCATCTTTTACCAGAGCGCCTGCTCTGTGCCAGGCCTACTTGGGGGAAGTGGGCACCAAGTCCTGATCCCATACCAGATTATGAGTTTTATGTGAGATGAGAGTCCTCGTGACCTGCAGCCTGAAGGCCTATGGAAGGCTGTTTGGAAGAAGCGGCTACACAGTTTATGGGGCCCAGTGCAAAATGAAAATGCGCTGTTCAAAAATCATTAGAAATTTCAGTTTGGCGACAGCCCACATGCAGGGTCCCGGGTGACTGTACAGGTTGCACACCCATGAAGCTGGCTCTGCTGTTGGGGAACAACAAAGGGAGGAGTGAGAAGGCCAGAAAGTCCAGGACACGGGGATGTCACTGGGAGCCACTGACTTATCACGAGGACCTCGAATCAGCTGTCTGCCCTCTCTGATCTGAGCCTCGTGGAAACTTCCAGATCATGAGATGGGGAGACAGTTTCTACACTGCTCCTACATTGTTTCGTCTCTCCTCTCCTCTCTGGATTCCATATTTCAGGAGTGACTTCAAATAGAAAAAGACAACTCCTCAAAGTTACTCATTTAGAGACAAGATCATCTGATTTCCATGAGTTAAGAAACCTAGACTAAGACATGATGTTTGCTGTAGAATGATGCAACATCAAGGATCCTGGGAAGGGGAGAGATGGTACCAGCCTGAACAACTGCTACGGAAATACTTCTCGGCTAAAGAGTAAAAGGCCTTCACACTTGGTAGTTTACTTTGACATTTCCAGTTCCAACAAAGAAGGATGAAGGGGCTTGTCCAAAGTGGCCCCAGGTAACATCCAGCCCTAGGAGATGGACACAAATGAGAGGCACATGGGATGAAGAGTGAGAGTCCCTTTTCCTCCTTCTTCTCCTCTGTGGTAGGCGTATCAGTTAGAGTTTGTGAGTTTCAAACAACAGATGGGACTCTGGTGAGCTCAAGCAAAAAGACGTCTAGTGGAAAACAAGGCAGCTCCTAGGATGGCAGGAACACTAAGGCAAGGACGGGGACCAGGGAGCTGGGAGGACCCACATGGCCAGTGACAAGATCCTACTTTGAAGGCATGGGGGCAGTGGGACTGTGAGCACATTTCATCTGCACCCCGAGCTCACAAGACTCACACAGCCCAGGGGAGGGCAGGCAGATTGGAGGGAGCCCCCCAGACTGCATCTAGTGGGGTGAGTGGTTCCCCCAAGGACTAGGCAGGTGCTTCTAGGAGAGGATGCCAAGCAGCAAAAATACCCGATGCCCACTAGTCCTCGGGCATCCCTTGTAGCAGCCTGCCAAGTACAAGGCACAGACTAGGTGCTGAATTATTCCTTTCATTTTGACTGGATTCCCCACCACATCCATCAATTTTAACCACTGACCATGAGGAGAGCCCCAGAAAAGAGCAGCAAAGGTCATATCCTTTTTTTTTCTTAAACATATAACAGCTACAGTTTATAGATTATTTTGTACGTTTGCAAGCACAACCTTGGAAAACAGAAAAGAATTTGGTTTTAAATATTCCAAGAAATCTCATTCTAATTACATCAGTTCTCATCTGTGCCTGTTTCTGATCTGAAAAATGGGATTGTATTACAATGGACTCTCCCTAACGGGTGATTCAGAGAGGGAAGAATTCAGGGCTCCTATTGGGTTTTAAGAGCTCTGTCGGGTTCCCTCTGGCCACTCAGCCAAATTAGGGAGCAAAATGATCCTGCAGCTCATTTACCAAAAGGGCCCTTAATTACTGACCCACCTCAGGGGCACCATTTGGTGCCTCATCCAAAGAAAGAGTATTTTTTAAGGGCATTGGGTGCCTAGATGTGTTCAAACATAAATATAATACATACATAAATATGTATATATAAACACTTTTGTTTTTAATAAACTTTTTATTTTGGAATAATTTTAGATTTACAGAAAAGTTGCAAAGGATAGTACAGAGAATTCCATTATACCCTTCACCCAGTTTCTTTTAATGTTAACATCTTACACAACCATGGGACATTTGTCAAAACTAAGAAATTAACATTAGTATATTACTTTTAACTAAGCCAAAGACCTTTTTTGTGTTTTACCAGATTTTCTACTCATGTCCCTTTTCAGTCAGGATCCAATCCAGGATACCACACTAGCATTTAGGCAAATATAAATATATATGTTTTAACTTTTTATTTTGAAATAATCATAGATTTACAGGAAATTGCGAAAAAAAAGGTACAGAGAGATCCTGTGTCCCCTTCACTCAGTTTCTCCCAGTGGTAACATCTTGTGTAACTACAGAACAACATCAAAACCAGGAAATTGATATTAGTACAATCTGCAGAGCTTATTAAATATATATGTATATATATATTTTTAAATCAAATATATCTTTTATTTTATTTATTTTTTGGTGAGGAAGATTGGTCCTGAGCTAACATCTGTGCCAATCTTCCTCTATGTTGAATGTGGGACGCCGCCACAGCATGGCTTGATGGGCAGTGTGTAGGTCCACGCCCAGGATCCAAACCCACAAACCCCAGGCCACCGAAGCAGAGCATGTGAACTTAACCACTATGCCACCAGCCCGGCCCCCAAATATATATTTTAATCTATTTGCCTCATAGTCAAGAAGATCAAATACTTTCCCCCAAAACATAAAATCTGCGCCTAATTCCACCTGCCTCCAAACTCAAGTCCAATCGTGAAATTCTTGACCCCTCTCTCCCACCTACCAGCTACTGACTGGAATGTGCCCGCACAGTCCCAAAAGCAGAAGTGCCCTCTGCCAAGGGTCGGGGTATCCTCAACTTGCTGGACCTCGAACTCCCCAAACTCATGGCCAGTGGGCACGCATGTGCGAGCGCGTGTGTGTGTGAAAGAGAGAGAGAGAGAGACAAACAGCCCCTCTTTGTCTCAATCCATTCTAAACTCACTCCCATGGAGCCAACACTGCTCCTCCCATCTCCCCAGGAGTGATAGAAAGATAAAGAGCTGGATATATACCCCAATACATTTCTTCTACCACTGTCAGATACAAAGATGACAGGATCTATCCTACACATCTGCTCTAAAGACTGCAGAAGTAAATTAAATTGCCACAAAGACATCAGTTTTATCAAAGACCTGAACCGAAGCAAAGACTGCCTGCCGTTTCCATTTCCTTACTTATTACCCAAGAACTTCTGCGGGTGAACTCTGTCTGAGAAGGACCATTTTTCTTGTTTCTTGTTGGCATAACTAAAAGCAAAGGTAGGTAGGAAAAGAGGTTATTTGCAAATGATTCTACCTGAACTACAATAAATAGGTTCATTAGATCATAATCCACGAGTGTCGTCCCTTTAATTTAAAAGTTCAAGACCCTGAACCAACTGGTGGCTGGGAGAAGGCAGGCATTCTTTACTTCTGCCTAAAACTGGGAAAAATGTAAAGACTTCGGCTCAGAAGCCATCCCAAATGCTGCCCTGGTCAAAACTCCCCTGAGGGATCTGAGTGTTGGTCTGTCACAGCAGCCAGCATTCCAGGCATTCCATCGGCCCCACTCCAGCCCACGCCCCACTCCACGGGCCTAGGGAGCAGAGGGGAACTTGTGGCCAACTGGGCATGGGCGTGGCCAATCCAATGGCGTCACAAAGGGACCTTCTCTGCAGCAAGCCCTCTGAGCTCTGAGGAGAACTAGAACAATTCCCACAGGAATCCAGTTTGCTAAAGGGAGCCTGGCTGCCCGCTTTGCTCTCTAGCATTGAGAGCAAGAGGGCTGGCTTAGACTGGACGAGGGACCTATCAGCCGGACAGTGTCAACGCCAAGGTCAGCCTCCGAATCCCAGAAAACCTCTGGAAGGGACCTCTGACTTTCATCAAGTGGTCAGAAAGGAAATGGGCTCCTCTCCCCTCAGAGCCAGGAAGCACCGAGATAGCAAGACAGAGCCAAAAGATGGGGTCCAGGCAGGCGGGCATGAGCAGGGGAGGTACCCTGTGCAGTGGCTGGAAGGGGAGCAGAGGGAGCATTCAGAGGCTGTCCTTGGCCTGCATCAGAGGTGCCGGAAGCCCCATCACCTCATGGACGCTGGAGGCTTGTCTTAGTCAATGGGGTCAGAGGAGCAAGCCACCAACATTTGGCTTCACCTTTCAGATCTGGGTGAATTCCTATAAGCACTAGTTTGGAGAACAATGGAAAAAATCAGTGGGACAGAGAACTGGAGTACTCATAGCTCAACATTAAAGGATACAAAGACACCAACGGGACAAAGGCAAGGACCAAAGGCTGGTTTAGTGGGTTCTGTCAACGTGCAGAGCCCGCTAACAGGTTATCCCAGGCTCATTGGAGGCCATGGATGTGCCCTGTGGTCCAAGACCTGGAGAAGCCACCACTGTGTCTTCGCTCTCCCTTCTCTGCTGGCTTGGGTCCGGTTCCTGTTGCCATGGCAATCCAGCTGGCCTCGCAGTTCACTGGACCCCAAGCTGGCACCTGTAGGTGGAGCTGGTGGGATCCAGAGAACTGAACTCTCTTCCCAATTGGGCTCCCTTTGGGAGGAACCTTTCCCATCAGCCACTGCAGCAGAAAACACCACCAAATTCTCATTCCCGTCAACATCCTGGGCCCGGCTTCAGCCGAAAAGAAAAATTCCCCCCAAGGCAGACACATCTTCCAGTGCCCACAAAGGCGCATTCTCCAAAGCTAACGATTGCATTCGAAATTCGTCTCATGGGGGGAGAGAGAACGCACGTGTGTCCACGTTCAAGTCTCGCCACAAAGCAGGTCCACAGGGCAGCCATACTGCCCTAGGGCCATCTCTAAGGACAGGAGCCAGTGGGTAGGGCACAGATTCTCAAGCCAGACTGCTTGGGTTCAAAGGTCGTCCCCCTTTCTATCAGTTGCATCCTTAGTTACTTTTGCTCTTTGCACCTCTGTCTTCTTCTAAGATGGTGAGAACGACAGACTCTTGCTCACGAGATAACACATTTGGAATGCTTAGAACAGGGCTTCCTACCTAGTAAGTGCTCCGTAAATGCTGGCTATTACTATGGCTATGTGCAAACCCTTCCCAGCCCGGAGCCGCCCACGCGCAAGCCTGCGTGTCTTTTTCCTTCAACATCTGTGAGCAGGCCGCTCCCAGGGCCTAGAGCTTGCTTCCCCAGCAGCCCTCACCAACCGACATGGCGGAGCAGAGCTGCCAACGTCCTGGCCCGGGCGTCTCTCGCTGGCTCGCGTCTCCCGTCTGTTTCTTCCTCTCGGCCCAACAACGTGCAGCACTTCTAGGGCAGTATACTTGCTGATTGCTTCCTTCACTATTACTCACAACAACCAGCTAAGACACTGCCAAAGAAACACTCACAGCTGGCCCTGCCGACGACTTGGGGCAGGCCTGTCCTGCCTCTCCCCAGGACCTGTGGAGAAGGAAATCCGGGAAGGAAAGAGAGGATGGAGGAGAAAGTTGAGACTGGCAACAGATCCCAACAGGGCTGGCCCACCAGTAGCTGAGAAGGAGGGAAAAACCAGCCAGCGCTTCCCTGGAAGACAAAAAGTTAGACAATGATGATAGTTTAAAATCCACGTGTCTATATGAAAAGGAAACAATAGAACAAAGCAGCAGTGATTTCTCTCCCATCCGGGGCACCATTTAGAGAGTGTGTCAGTCAGAGTTCTGCCAGAGAAACAGAACCAGAAGGAGATACAGACTAAGAGACTTATTTCAAGGAATTGGCTCACGTGATTGTGTCAGCTGGGTAGGCCAGGCTGGAAACTCTGAGGCAGAGCTGACACTGCAGTCCGCAGGCGGAATTTCTTCTTCCTCAGGGAAACCCCAGCTCTGCTCTTAAGGCCTTCGACTGATTGCATGAGGCCCACCACATTATCAAGGATAATCTTTACTTAAACTCAACTGATTGTAGATGTTACCCATATCTGCAAAACGCCTTCCCAGCAGCACCTAGATTAGCGTTTGGTTGAATTACTGGGTAGTCCAGCCTGGCCAAGCTGATACCTCATGCTGACCATCACAGAGGCTGCTTGAGGATCCAGGGACTAACCGCTTTGGATGTAGACCACCGACGGGACAGTTCCTCTTCCGTGTGGGTGTGGGGACGTACAGAGGTGTTCTCGGGAGGGTCATTGTGACCTCTACCCCAGCAGGGGAGGTCCGACAAACCGGAGTTACAGGCGAGGTGGTGCAGATAAAAGCAGCTCACGAGCCAGCACAACCTCTCTGTCCAAGAGGAGGAAGCCCCCGAGGCCTTCCCACATGCCCAGCAGGCAGGCACAAGGCTCCCCTCCCAGGGCTACTGAATGTCCAGTGGGTGTAGATGGGAGTTCACTCTTACCTTAGTCCTTTGCCCCCGAACAGCTGAACCTGAAATGCTCTGCCAAAAAGCAAGCCAGACTGGACTTGAATTACGATTTTTTAGTGTGGGAAAAATGCTCCTAATATGTCCAATTTTCTCCCAAAGGTGTGTTCCAACAAAGCACATTTATCAGATTAGAGCTTTATTGTGTGGAAGAATCACCTGGAAGCTTGGTAAAGTGCAGTTTCCCAGCTCCACTCCGGAGCTTCTGATCCGGCAGGTCTGGGACGGGGCCAAAGGCACTTTCCGCAGGGACCATGTCCTCAAAAAGCACAGGGAGAAGCAGGAGCCTGAATCAAGTTCCCCCCATCTAAACACCCAGATGGGGACCCCCGAATACTGACAACAGAAAGACTTCCCGAGGTAAAGACAGAGACACAGTGGAAATAAAGCAACAGTGGCACACATGGTCTCTGTGAGCACAGAACAGCATTTGGGACCGGCTGGCCCACCCAAAGATGGGGTGTGAGGGGCGGGAGTGGGCTCACGAGCTCTCACTGATTTGGGACCCAGCACATGGCACTGCTGCTGCAGAGAACAAAGGTCGGGTCGGGAAGGTGGAAGGGCCTGTGCATTTCTTGGGGATGGGGCTTGCTCTGAACCCCAGCAGAAGTCTCAACAAGCACTAACAGAGCGTGAGAAGACAAGGGAACTGCCACAGCCTTGATCCAGCCCACCCTCCGGCTCAGAAACAGTCCCAAAGGAGAAGATGGCTCAGAAAAGCAAGACCAGATGGACCTTCTCCTGCTAAGCAGCCCGGCCCCTGATTTCCACGCAGAACCACATTTTCTGAATCTGGGCAGTGACCTGAGTGAAGAGTCTGTCTATGGAGGCTGCGCCCCAGGCACCAGGGCTGGTCTTGCAGTTCTGGTCAGACAGAGAGACAATCTTCCCAGTCAGAGAGAGGAGGCCTGGACTTCAGGGATAATCTTCTAGTCAGACAGAAGAGGCAGGACTTCAGGAAAAGGTGAATAATCAGTCAGTGCCTGAAATTTCACTGTTCCATGAAACACAAAATACACCAAATCAGCAGTCTTTAACCCAGTCAGACTTTCCTGGAGAGTCACACCGAGGTCAGAGGGAACACACTTAGACTGAAACGTACATTCCTTTCTACGGAAAGGCCTGTGGTCCAGTTACCAGGCGAGCTTCTGCTGCATGGACACAAGATGCTTAAAAGGCCTGGAGCTCAGCTCAGAGCCCTGATTCTGCCTTCACCTCACTTCTCCTTACAGCGGCCCTTTGAGCCCCAGGCCCGAGGCGTCTTGCTGCAGAACCAGTGCTGCTGGCCCAGGAACCAGCAGGAATGCGAGAAAACCAGAAGTCATTTTTACCAGGAGAGTTTTAAGTTCCTAGCACTTAACTTTTAAGTGCTGAAGAGAAAGTAGACCGTCATAACAAGGCTCTTGGATGCTATGATTCCTGGGAAAGCAGAAGCCCTCCCTCTCCAGGAGATGTGGAAATTCTCTCTGGAAGCCTCCTAATCCCACAGCACGTCTTTCAGAAAGCATGACCGGACCTTCACGCACCCATTACCTACCAACCGAGCGCCTGAGATGGGCTGAAGCTGCGCTGGGTGTTGAGGACTGGACAGGGAGGACGGTGGCCGTCCTGGCCCTCGGGGGATCCATGGGGAGAGATGCGCAGAAATCACAGACATGCAAAATTACAACCACAAGCAGTTCTGAACCAGGAGAACAGGTGTTCTTGAAGCGCCTGCCTGTGGAAGAAGCACTGTACTGAGAAGTATCCTCCTGCGTTTCACGACGACGTCGAAAGCTCGAAGGAATTCTTCTGCCCTTGCGTTGATCTCATCCGGAAAACCTGACCCAGCTGCAGGAAGCTGATGGTGGCTCAGAGGAGCTTCGGAGACCGTCCAGGGTGGACCCAGGGCAGAGAGAAACCTGCCTTAAGAACGGGGGTCCCAGGGACGGGGCCAAGAAAGAGCGACTTGGATATTTTCAGCCTCAAAAATTACCATCAGGTCTGTGTCCACTGGAACCAGCTTTCCCGGCAGGGCAGCCACTACTCTCGTTTCTCCCGAGTTTCAGGAGCCACCTGTGCCTGTCCTGGAGAAAACAGAAAACTCCAGCAAACCCCCAGTGGGTGATGCTGGTGCACGCCTGTCCCTCGCTGATCCTGCAGTGTCCCGGGTGAATGGCGGGTGTGCTTGCCGGCTCTTGGGAGCTGCCAGCCAGAAGCCTGTTGCCTCTCCCTCTGCAGAGCTGGGAGACTTGTTCGTCTAACACCTCAATATTTAGAACTCTCATTTTTTCCTATTCTAGTTCTTGGGGATGGAGCCTTGAGCAGCCAACTCTGGGAGGCAGCAGGTTCACCAAGAGGGAAAAGAGCTCAAACGCTTGAAAACCACCAGTCCAGATGCTTTCTGGGAAGAGGGCCTCCCTGGGAAGCAAAAGGCTGAGTAGACACCACGATTATCTAAAACTACCCTTTGCATTAACAATTGAGTATAAAATATATGTATTTTAGGAGTAAGAGTTACTGTATTACCCCCAAGTCAGTTAGAAATCTGAATACATATAAATTTTCTGATGTAGCAGATACTGTCCGTTGCCTGCCCCAAATACACGCCCCTTCTTCTCCCGATCACAGGCCCTGATTTGGTTCGGGTGATCTATCCTCTTCTCCCTAGTTATGTGCCGCGTGAATTCCATCACCATAACCCCTTCTGTTGCCACTGAGTGCCTGGGGCTGGGCAGGAGACATAATTCTGGCCAATGAGATTCTTGGGAAAGTCAGCAGGGGCTTTGGGAAAGGTTTCCTCATTCATAGCAAGAGACCCCCAGGAAGAGAATGGGAACTGGTGGGAGACGAAGTCAGTATGTGGAGGATGAGAGAGCAGACACACGGAGCGAACCTTACTCCTTGACATCGCTGGGCCACTGGATATTACTCATCACGAAGCTGCCCGACCTCTGGACTTAACGTTTTATAACATTTTTAATGTTCTGATTATTTAAGTCATTCTCTTACTTGCAGAGGAAGGAATCCTAACTGATATATCCCATAGTCTAAGCAATTTGGGCTCGGAATTAAAAAAAAAAAATCAAACCACTTAACAAAAAGCAATGTCTCTGTCACGAAAGGTTCAATGACAGCAGAATCAGCTTCCCTGTCCTCTCACTGCAACGGATCACGTGCAAGGGCAGCTTTAGACAATCGTGGTGTCTGCCCTCAGCCTCTCACTCCCAGGGAGGCCCTCTTCTCAGGAAGCATCCGGGCGACATTCCATGACGGCAGCAGGTAGGAGAGAGTACCGACTGGACTGTCGAGACGAAGACGGTAAATACCTTTTCAACAATGTCACATAAGACAAAACCAGTCCTTGCTTCAGGCGTGGAGTCCTGGGTTTGTTCTTCAGACCTGGGCTCCTTCCCTTCCTGTCCTCAGGCCAGAAATCCCCCAAAAGGCAGACTAAGGGAAGATTCACTGGCTAAATACAGTGGGAATGAAAATGCTGGAGCCTGGCATTCACAAGTCTCGTCTTCTTAACGGGAGAGGTGATTTCAAAATTTCAAACAATTTCAAAATACAATCCAGCCCAAGGGGCTGTAATATAAATTTGAGTTTTGGAAGCAGCCCCGCATGCCCCATGTTTCTCTGAGTAGGCATTGAGGGTGCTGCCCCGAAAAAGCCAAGCCCTGGTGCTGAGCAGAGGCAGCCCCCACCCCAACCTCTCCTTATGGAAATGGAAGACAGACAGCCACCTAACCACAACAAAGCCTTCCACAGGCTTGCCATTTGCAGTTACAAAAAGAATCTCATCGTTTCTGGACCCTGTCTTCCCAATTTGCCGTTAAGCATCCAGGCTCCATAAAAAATTTACTTTTCAGAACAAAGGACCAGACAATTAGAAATGTTTCTCTTATGCCAAGGCCAGATTTCATACACACAAACACAGCAAATCCCTCTCCAAACAAATTCACGACTTCCCCTGCTAATCCCAAAGGCCTTCTTCTCAAGCTGTAAGTGTTCCCTGATTGACAGTGAACCAAACCGGCAGAAAAAATGAAAAGGTGGGTTACCTGCTTTGTGGGCTGAGGGAGGACCAGGGATCGGACCTTCAGCTGTGGACCCGCAACCGCGGGGCTGGCTCCACCTGTCCGACCTGTCGGGCGTGCTGCTGCCTCCGGGCCTGGCAAGGCTGCCAGGGGCCGGACTCAGACTCGAGGCCAGCGCCTGGGCCCCTCCATGGATGTGCACTCACCTGCAGAGAGGTGCCGGCACACAGGTCCCCTCCCCTCTCTGCTCCCCCCACTGTGACCTGCCCCCCGCCCCCCCAGCCAATCAGGCACTGGAACATCTCTCCTAAGTCATTTGGATTCTAAACCTAAAGCTGGTGGGAAGAAAGAACAAAAGGGAAGAGGAAGGAGGAAGAGAGTGAGAGGAAAAACCCTGGCCCCCACATCTACCATCAGTCCCTTGGTGATGGTCAGGGAGGTGGGGCCAGGTGGGACCAGGAGCCTGGGCAAGGCCATCACGGTGATCAGCAGGGTCAGATTCCAGAGCTGCTCTTTCCCTCTGGGTGGCTATTTTGGGAAAGTAGCTTTACTCCAGCAGTCAACAGACTGGCTACCGCAGACACTGGAATCCGGAAGACTCTGAGCTCTGCCAGGCCCAGCGCAGGTAAAGGCAGAACAGCCCCAGGGAGCAAAGGGCAAGTTCCAGGCACCCCAAAACTCTGCTCTGAGCACACACAGGCCCACCCATCCCTCTTGTCCCAGCCCTTCGATAGGATCACCGAGTACCTGGGGCACTGTCTAGTCTGTAAGAGGAGGACCTGGCTTGATGTATTAACCAGATGCTGGTGGGCACAGCTGGTAGTGCTGGTGGCGTGGGGGTCCAGCGGCATCACCGGTTATTTTCCCGCCATTCAGGACTAGGAGCCCTTGGCAGCCAGATCTAGCTTCTCCTCCCTTTCACTCCCTGGCCCCTGACACACGTCAACTGCAAGTCGACAGTGAGCAGGGGAGCTCACAGCCGTCTGAACATAAGGTCACAGATGGTACGTAGGGAGGGGCGGGCCTGGGCATCCCAACCACCGCTCAAGTTCAGTCGCATGCTTCGGAGGCTGCCAATTAAGCCAAGCCTCTGGAAGCCAGCGAAGAACAGAAACGGCGACGCCCGAGAGGAGAGCTGAGGGCACAACGATCTTATAACTAGGTTTTCAAGTGCAAGGCAGATGCTAAGATCTGAAGCCCCTACTAGGAAAGCAGGAAGGAGACAGTGAGGCAGGAAAGGAGCCATGAGAGGACCAGTGAGGGAATTCAGACAGAACCCAACCTCTTTCCTCTGGGGTTACAGCCCCACTCACAGAAGGCGGGAAGCAGAAGGCTGCTGTCGCTGGGCGTGGCCTCCGACCTCAGGGCTGAGTCGGCCCTCAGAGCACCACTGCTTTGTGAAGCCCCATCTCCAAGCGAGCGGCTCGCTCTGTGGCCCCAAGAAGGGCTAGCGAACAGGCTGGGTCTTACTCAAGGAGCCTGATAAACAGCAGCGGGGTGTGACCCTGCGGGTCCATCCTGGGACCTGGTTCTCCCCTTCTCGCTCTCAAGCAGCCCGTCCGTTGCCTTCCTACCCCCCCAGGCCTGGGTCAGAGGCCTTAAGAAAATCCCCCAAGCACTAGCCAACTTCAGACTGCCCTGGCCCTTAGATCATCTGTAGTCACTGGGCTAAGACCCAAACTAAGAGGAGAGAAATGCTTAGCGATTTCGGAAAACTGAACTGCGAAGGTGCTCACAATACAATCCTGGGCGGCAGCTCGGCGTGCCCTTAAATATTTTGGGGAAGTTATTTACCAAGTGGAGCTAAAAAAGAAGTGCCTCCAATTTAGTAGACAAGAATCTTTTAAATTTACATACAAAGTCCCATGATAAGTCATTTGGGATCCCCCAAAGTAGGAAGGCTGCTTGTGGTTAGAGCTGGGTGAGTCAACGAAACAAACAAATGAACCCGATGAGGTCAGCCTTTTGGAAAAGGAACAAAGAAAATTGCACCCGAGCAAGGGGCAGCTTACGATGCCAAAGCAGGGGTCACAGAAAGCCCAGTCCTGAATCCTCGAATCCAGTGGTTCTCAATGGGGGCGATTTTGCCCCCTTGGGGACATTTGGCAAAGTCTGGAGGCATTTCTGGTTGTCACAACTGGGGGTGGGGGATGCTACTGGCATCCAGTGGGTACAGGCCAGGAATGCTGCTGAACATCTCAGCACACAGGACAGCCCCCACAACAGAGAATCACCCTGCCTCAAATGTCACTAGTACTGCGACTGAGGAACAGCTCTAAAACCATGAAAAATATTTTTCTCTCTTCTTTAAAAGTCCCGGCAAATGGTCACCTTTAGTCACTGGACAGACATGTCCCTCAGCCCAGAGGGCCACTGGTGGGGACACCTCCTATCTGTGGCAAGGCCAGGCGATCACGGGGTCGGTATCTTTGGTTGGGCCTCTGGGAAAAGACCTCAGCTTGGGCGAGCTGCCTGGCTGCTCCAGGACTCCACTCGCCCTGGCCAAGGGTTCCAGTCCTCAGTACTGAGCCCCCTGCTGCTCGGCTCTGAAGAGCTCACAGTGAAGCTATGGAGAAAGCGGTGAGAGCCTTGTCAGAGCAGACAACCTCCCCTGTGGCAGGTGCTTCACAGGCATCGAGGACCTTTCACACACTTTGTCTCGCCTGAATAAATAAGAGCCTCGCCCATTAAAGCTTTCTTTCTGCGTTCCTGACCTGCCAGGCCAGTGGAACATGCAGAGGCCACACAGCCAAGTGCGCATGGGGATGGGGAGGGGGGAGAAGGGGAAGTGTCCACCTTCATATCACATGAAGGCAAGGCACGGAGGGAAGCTGAGAGCTGACTGAGAGCCCGAGCTGAGTCCAGCCAGACCCCACCCCGGACCTCCAGAGACAAGCTGTGTGGGGGGAACCTGAGTAGGAAGATTCGCAGTCACTCCTGCCTGGTGAGCCCCCAGGGTCCAGAGCTGAGCTGATGACAGCTGGGGTTACCCTAGCTCTTACCTCCAGGCCCCTGCAATCGAAGGTCTGGATGTGAGTCTCGCAGAGCCTGAGGCTCCGGAAATATAAGGAGCAGATCACACTCCTGGAGATTTTTCTGGTCTGCCGTAAGGCTTAGCGAACAGTTAACAAAAACGACCCCAGGGAGCTGGGTGGGCGGGAAGGACACACACCCAGGGCAGACAGTGGCCGCCTTTGGGGAGCTGGGAGTTGGGTGGAGAGGCAGGCCAGAAACGGACCCAACCCATTAATTTCATCTATCTCTGGACTGTGACTTTTTAGGGGTATTATTACTAATTTTATAATTTTATTTATTTATTTTTGTGAGGAAGATTGTCACTGAGCTAACATCTGTGCCCATCTTCTTCTATTTTGTATATGGGATGCCACCATAGCATGGCTTGATGAGTGGTGCGAAGGTCTGCGCCCAGGATCCGAACCTGCAAACCCCGGGCCACTGAAGCGGAGAGTGCAAACTTAACCGCTACGCCACCGGGCCAGCCCCTAATTTTATAATTTTAAAAGAACATTAAAAAAAAAAAGAAGGAGGGCAGAATATCTCGTATCCATGCCCACTTTCCTGGGAATACACCTCACCTGCTCAGGACACTCTCCATGGCAGTCTTGCACTGGCTGCTGATCCAGGTCACCAGACCCCAGAAACCGCCCCAAGTGAGATTCTGCAAAGGCCAAAGAGAAAGGGCAGAGGCGATGAGAGAGGGCACCTGGTGCTGAACGAGCATCTCTCTCCAGCTAATCTCAGGAAATGAGAAAAACAAGTCCACGCACAGGCCAGGAGCCCGGCGGGGAGGGAGGCTGCGGGCCTGACACCCCTACATCTCCTGCCAGCACCCCCTGAGCAGGTGCCCTGTCACCACCAATGGTCCCCTCAGACCAAGACAAGGTTCTGGATCCATCGCTCACCCCTGAAGTTCACGATGAAGAGGAAACTCATGCACGGCTGAAAGGCTTTGCCCCCCACTCTCCACCCCCCACCTTTAAGCTCAGCACCTTCTCAATTCCAACAAGGCACAGCCTCCTTGAACCGCCCATGCTGACCTCCATCGCGCCCCACCTCCCTACCCCCGGAACCTGAGCTCTGGTTTTCCATCTACAGTCTTGCCTCAGCCTCAGGCCTGAGGCTTGGCATTGTCACTACTGCTTAACCTCTTACTTCTCTCACCATGAGAGCTCTGGGCTCCCCTCCGCTGGCTCTGTCCCCTACAGCCTGGTGAACAACTCTCACATGCGTCCCCAAGACCTTCCACCTTCCCAGCTTCTCCCCCTTGCAAGAGGGGCCCAGACACCCAGAGACAGGGCAGAGCTGGGTGGACAGGGCCGACCCAACGGGACAACTCACGTGCTCTGACATTCTTAAGGGCATCTACTTCCCCACTAACATCAATGGCAAGACTAGAAATGGAAGGTTTGGCCATGACGACATCATATTTTAACAATATAGTATACATTGTAAAATGTTGTAAAGAGAAATAGAGAAGTTGACAAAATAACGTTCAAAATAATAATCTAAAGTTTATGTGTGTGTTTGTGTCTTTAGCTTAAGAATATACAGGAACAAAGGCAACAAAAGCAATATTCCCAGTGGGATAGACAGAGAAGTCACTTTGCTGCCATGGAGGTGCTGCCCCCCTGGGTCACCCAAGAGGGGAGCAGCGCTCTGTAGCTGCAGTCCGGGCACTCTGTGCAGGGCTGCTGGCTCTGGAGGTTAACTGGTGATCTGGGATGCGGAGGGGAAGAGAGTCAGAAGCCAAGCAGATATGAATTCACTGCACTGGGTGGTAAATTAACGGGGGAACCTACTTTCTGCCCTCCAATGAGAAGGGCTCAAGCATCAAGTCTGTTTATAAGGAAGAGCATCAGGACCCAATGTCCAAACGTGGTCGGACAGCTCAAGGCCGGCCCGAGAGAAATTATAAAGGAGGGATGTTTGTGGACCCCCAGGTGCTGTGCCTTCTGCTCCTGTCCCCACATACTGATGGCCACTTTCCACCGACACTCTCAAGTATTCATCATCCTCAGACCTTGCCTGACCCCTGGTTCACTGAGCAAAACCTGCCCTCAGAAGGACACCAGGGTATTGGAACTAGGCATGCCATGCCCCAAAGCAACAACACCATACAGGTGGCCAGGCGCGCACACTCAGCCAGGAAGTCCACTTAACCGAGTGCCTGTGCTCAGAGCAGACCTCAGACATCCGGAAACACGGCTGGTGCCTCCTCGAGGGCAGGGCCACGCCTCACTTCACTTTTGTATCCCTGGCACCCAGCATGGTGGTGGGCCAGAGTAGAAACCCAGACACTCAGTGAATGAGTAAAAGAAGGTGTAATACAGAAACAGCAGCTGCAGAAATATCAAGCAGCCCCACTATGCACTAAGCACCTTCTAAACTCTTTAGCTGCATCCCTCATCATGGTAGGCTGAAAAACAGCCCCACAAAGGACATCCACGTCAAATCCCTGGAACCTGTGAATATGACCATATTTGGAAAAAAGGTCTTTGCAGACGTGATTAACTAAGGATTTTGAGATCATCCCAGATAATGTGGGTGGGGCCTAAATCCAATGACAAGCGTCCTTCCAAACTGAGGCAGAAGGAGATTTGAGAAGCAGAAGACACAGATACAGAGGTGATGTGAAGACAGAGGCAGAGATTGGAGTGATACAGCCACAAGTCCAGGAGTGCCAGGGCGGCCACCAGCAGCTGGAAGGGACCAGAAGCATTCTTCCCCAGAGCCTCCAGAGGGAGTGCAGTCCTGCTGAATTTGGGACTTCTGGCCTCCAGAAGGGTGAGAGAAGAAATTTCTGTTGTTTTAAGCCACACAGTTTGTGGTAATTTGTTATAGCAGCCGCAGGAAACTAATACTCTCCTGGCGTCATCAATTAACTCATTAAACTACTGGGGGTGGGGGATAAGGAGTTTGGAGGGGGCAGGGGAGGGAGGAGTAAGACCGAGGCCTCTGAGCAGCCCAAACTCCTGTGACTAAGCTCCTGCCCTCCCTGAGAACGTATTGTTCCCCCCGCAGAAATTAATAAAGGAACCTTAACTAAATTGGAGTTGGGAAGGCCAGTAGAGGGAGCCCTCATCCCCATCACACATCCTCAATTACACCAACAGGAAGAGACATGCCCTTCCATCTCTGAGGGGAAGTAAAATTATTTTACTACTGAAGGAAGATTTCTCTTCCCAACCACAACAGCCCAGCCAATGAGAAGCCGTTGCCACCCTGAACTCTTACTTTCCTCCAATGGATTTTCTTTAGAACAGCCCCTCTCTACTCCCCCCTTTTCTCTATAAAAGCAGCTCCCCTCCTTTGTTTGTTGGATTTGCCTATGGTTGGCCATAGCATGCACATCCCAACTGCAATTCTTTTGGCTATTCCCGAATAAACTCATTTTGAGGGTAAAATAAGAGGCGAGTTTGCTTTTTAAGTTGACACTCCCAATATTGTGTTCTGTTAATATTCTCACATCTGTTAATCAATATCTCCTTGAATAAACATAGTCAGCCCAACTGTACAGTTAGCTAAGATTCAAAATCAAGTAAATGAATGACTAATAGTAAACAAAAGCAATGAATCAAAGTAACACTTTTGTTTTCAAATGACACCCACTTCCTTATTCTGATACTGGGGTGGGGGCAGGCTTGCCCCTGAAATCCACTTATTAACTCTTACTTACACACAATGCTAACCTGATACAGGGATGGGGGTTTCTGACCCCACAGTAATTTAGAAGCAGCAACTCAGAAGGGAGGAAAAGGTTTGCTGAAATCAGATTCACTAACAAAACCAAGGAGACACAAGTGAGGGGCAGAGGACAACAGAAGAAATGAAAATGCTGTAAAACACACTTGCCAACACTAAAAAGACCTGAACTCTGAGGCTGGGGCCTTCAGGCCATTGTTCCACACTACACAGCCCAGCCACAAATGTTCAAAGTGATAATCTGGCTCAGCAGGAAAAGGTAAATTGTCTTTATTCTGTTTTAAGAAGCATACTGTTCCCTTTGTCTGCCTGGCCCTGCAGTGAACTCCAGCGTGGTCCCCCGCCCAGGAGGAGTGAAGCCGCCCGTGATGTCCCAGGCAGAGGGTGTCCCACCCTCTCCTCTCTGTTAACTCTGCCCTGGATGCGGTGGAAGGACATGGCCACGTCTGTGTCAGTGCCCAGAACAGTACTGGACACACAACACAGAGGGACTCACCAGAGTGTGCCGGACACGTGAACACAGGAATGAATGAATAATTGAATAAATAAATGAATGGATGAATTTTAGTTTTGATGTCTGAATGTTTTATAATTTTATTTATTTATTTATATTTTTCCCCCAAAGCCCCAGTAGATAGTTGTATGTCATAGCTGCACATCCTTCTAGTTGCTGTATGTGGGACGCGGCCTCAGCATGGCCGGAGAAGCGGTGCGTCAGCGCGCGCCCGGGATCCGAACCCAGGCCGCCAGCAGCGGAGCGCGCACTTAACCGCTAAGCCACGGGGCCGGCCCGATGTCTGAACGTTTTAAATGTCTGAATTCTTCACTGGGCTCTCCCTTCTCTCTGCTGACTCCTCCTCCAGTTCCTGGGGCTCCATTTCTCTTTCATAAAATTCCTAGGACCATTTAACCATGGAAACAGCCACGACTGCATTAATTCCCTGGAGGGCAGGTCCTTGAAATCCAGGGGGATCAGGAAAAAATGTAAGAAATGCTGCAGGTGTCCTGACTTTTTTTTTTAAGTTGTAAATTGCTGACATGATAAGAAACTAGGAGGACAAAAGATCCACAGATAGAATTAGAAACTGTGGTGGACAGACCCTTGGGTGGTCCCTGTGATGGTGGCCTCCTGGTCTGCAATCTACCCCCTTGAGCATGGGCAGGACCCAGGACTTACTTCTAACCAACAGAATACGGCTAAGGTGGCGGGACGTCGCTCCAGTGACTGCAGTTCTCAAAGTGCCTTCACACCCGTTTCGGTTCCCATGGCCCCGGGCAGTCACTCTCCACCTTGGTGGCAACAGAGTGCCTACGACTGCAGACTGTGAGCCACACTACATGCATTCAAGCTGGGGTTCTGCCATAACCACGCTGTGTCCTGCGATGTGATCCCCCAAGCCTCAGTTTCCTCACACATAAAATGGGGACAACAGTAGCTACCTCACAGCGTTGTTATAAGGATTAAATAAGGAAAGATTTGAAAAGCGCTTAGCACAGTGCACACAGCAAGAGCTCAGTAAATGTCTGTTATTTATGCATTCCTTATTTACCTTCTGTTGTCCTGACTGGACTTTAAAGTCCGTGAGGGCAGCGATGCTGTCTTACCCGCTGTTGCAGAGCCTTGAACAGGGCGTGGATCCAGGAGTAAAAGTTGTGAACGAATGAGGCGTCTCCTGCCATCCTCCTAGCGACTCTGCGAGGAAGGCAGGACAAGGATGATTTATTCCAAGACAAGAAAATAGGTTGAGAGATGTTCAATTCTTGTCCAGTACCACCGAGGAGATGAGAGATAAAATGAGGACCATCTTACTCCCAAACAACGTTCTTTATATTTATTTCTCCTCTGCCTTAACTACAACTTGAACAAAGTTAATTTGACACATATTAAGGATAAGTGTAAGTGTTAGCCTCCAGTACAGTAATTAGGCTTAAATGGAAACAATTCACATAAATGAACATAATTAGTGCTATGTGTACACAATCGAAGCTTGCGTTTCTGGAAGCATTTGGGAGAAGGTGTGATTCTTTGGTGAAGGGGAGGGAATGAGAGAGGCGGGAAAGTGTTTGCTTTTTTTTCTTGAGTTCAGCATGGCCTGATGTGGCTTGAGTGGCTCTAAGGGAATGGAAGTTTTGAAGTGTTCTGGGGCTAAATGGCTTTTGAGGGGATAGGACAGTCCTCAGTGGGTGCCAAAGTGGGGCACCCCAGGCTCAGAATTGTGGGACAGTGGGCAAGGGACATTATGCTTGAGACCGAAAGGAAAGGGGTGAAAAGCAAATTCTACCTGGTTTGAAGTATTACTCTGGGCCTGTCCCATCTTCTCTCCTGCTAAAAGGCCAACGCAGCAGTCCTCTCACCCTTGCTGAGTCTCTACGTCCCAGCCCACATCCCTCGCCTGGTTCTGCCCTGATCAGGGAGGTGGGTGTTCAGGGCAGGCAGATGGCTGGGTGGTACCCAGGGTGAGCAAATTCAACACAGGCCCTCAAGCAGCTGTTTCTCAGCAGATTATCAGGAACTGTTTCTCTGTCTCTTGGGGTTGGAGGTGAGAGATCTGAATGTGCTTGGGTTTTGGGGAGACAGTTCTGAGAACCACTACCTGCCTTGTGGTGATCCTGGAGGAGAGACTGTAGAGATCAGTGGTCAATCACATGGTCTAGGATTTTAAACTTGCTTCACCCCATCCCTGGTGGTGGGTTTCATAATAAGAGGGGTTATAGCGACAGTAGCCTTATCCACTTTCATTTCAAGTCCATTTTAATTAATTTTGTTGCGAGATGATGTGACAGCCTCAGAATATGTTTAATGCCAGGATCAGGAATCAATTTGGTTCAAGTCAACCGACACTCGCCCCCCGCCCCCAACTGTCAGGTCAGCTCTTTCTCCTCTGGATGGAACCTCCCTTCCTCCGCCCACTCTCCCTTCTACTGAGTGTTGAAACTCCACTTTCCTCAGAGGGAGCTGAGGCACACCCAGCCTGCAGCCACTCTGGCAAGAGGAGAAGGAGCCTTCTGTCCAGAGGAGGCGATGGGAACCAGGCAGGAGCTGCCCACTGGGTGCTAGGCGAGGTGGGGAGGCTGGGGGGAGTGAGTCAGCTCCGTTCTCAGGAAGGGACAAGACAAGCATCAAACGACAGTGCAGTTAGAGGTCCTGTGGTACCACAGGGATCAGGGTGGGGCCCCAGGGCAAGACTGGTCAGCCATGGGCTCCATGCATGGGAACTCCCCGAAAGCACTGGGATCAGTTACCATCTGCCCACAGCCAGGGACACAAGAGCAGGGTGTATTCTCTTTGCATCAACCCAAGGCATTTTACTCCATTTAAATATGTGCAAAACTAGTTAAAAACAAAAAATGAAAGCATCAATTTTTAGGAAGGGGAAGATAGGGATATTTGCAATGCAAAAATCAAACAACCCAAAAACTCCAAAAACTTCACTAGATTATATCAGTGTAGAGAAAGGTTCTTCTGATTTAGTGAAGGTAATAAATATCTGTGAAAGCAAAGCATTTTATGACTGATAATACCTAATAGCTGCCAGAGTGCCTGCTCCATGTTTCTGCACATTAGCTAATTGATTTTATACTGTGACTCTACGAAGTGAGTCCCAACATAAGCCCAATTTTATAGATGAGGAACCAAACCCAGGCAGCCGCACTCTCTTCCTCAAGGTGTGATATGAGCAGGTGTTTCTGTCCCCTGTCCTAACACAAGAGATGCAGGCAACTCCTCCAGCGATGGCCACAAGTGCGAACTCAGCAAGAACTGCTCAAGAGCTCTGGGGTGAGCCTGTGTCAACATCACCTCCTAAGGAGGGGAGTCCCACGGACCCCCTGAACCTCACTTCTCATCTATCAAGAACGAAGATCATAATCCCCGCGCTTGACTCGGTGGTGTCACACAAAATCTGACAGGGTGGAGGTCAGGGCATGAAAACAAGGCCTCTGGGGCAGGTTCTCTCACTCTTCTGTCTCTCCCCCTGCCCTCTAGCCCCTGGGAGCCCTCAGCCATTTCACTCCACCAACACCCCCTTCATAAGAACCCTCCACCCAGTCCAACTCTGCTATCCGTAACAGACTGCTAAACATGCCTTGTGCGTTCCTAATTTGGCTAATGCCATTCCCTTCAACTTACCTTTACTTTCTCTACAAATGTCTCAGAATCTTGGCTGCTCTCCCAGGCTCAGATCGAATCCATTCTACTTCTATAAAACCGTCTTGCCCTCTCTCCAGCCCTATGAGCCCCTGAAATCCCAGAACATTTACTATCCTATTACATTCCCCACTTGGCCTTTAGGTATTCTGCACTGCATAGCAGTCCTACAACATTTCAGGTATGCGTGCATCCACCCATCCATCCATGCATCCACCCATCCATCCATGCATCTACTCATCCATCCATGCATCCACTCAATAAACATTATCAATCACCTGCCATATGCCAGGCACTGTTCCATCACTTCCCTTGTCCATTCTCTTTCCATCTCAAAGGTGACTATTTCCCACTTTCTGCTCTCCCTCAAACTTCCACCACCCACTCCCTTGCCTCACCCAGTCTCATGGCACTAGGTATCATCTTAGTCACTGAGACCCCTCCTGCCCTGACCTCTCTCCTACACTCCAGGTTCCAACACCCACTGCCATCTCCACTTGGGAGTCAAATGGGCAACTTATGGTAGCCAAATCAGAACTCCAGATCACCCATAAAACCCTGCAGCCTGCTCCTCCAAGTTCTTCACATCTCAATAAATGATTCCCCCATCTGTGCAAGCCACAAACTTCAGATAGTCATCTTTGTCTCCTCTTTGTTTTGCCCCATCCCCATGTCCATTCAGCAACAGACTCTATTGGCTCTACCTTCAAAACCTGCTGCCTCTATGCCCTCCACGCCACAGCCCTAGTCCAAGCCCCTGTGGTTTCTAGTGGGACCAAAGAACAGCCTCCAGCAGGTCGACCTGCTGCCACTCTTAGCTCTGTATATTCTTTACACAACAGCCAGAGTGATAGTTTTAAAACATAAGATCACGACAAAACCCTCCAAAGGCTGCTGAACATCACCCTTTGGATTTCATGCTAAGTCCTCAGGGAATACAAAGCCTCGCATGATCTGGCCCCTGCCTGACTTCACCTGTTACCGCTCACCTCTAGCCTCACTGGCTTTCTTGTAAATTTCTCAAATGCACCAAACACAGGACCTCTGCCCTTGCTGGCCCTTCTGCCTGAAAAGCCCTCCCCTCCCCTCAGGGACTTAACCCCCTCCCTGGCACTCTTTATCCTCCTACCCCTTCAAAGCATTTATTACAACCTAACATCGTTTTAAATATTTATTTTGTTCATTTATTGCCTGTTTCCTCCATCAGAAGATCAGCTCCACAAAAGCAAGAATTTGCGTACTGGTTCGATGCTGTATTCCCAATGATAAAATAATGTTGGCACATAGCAAGGACTCGATAAATATCTGTTGAATGAATGAATGAGTCCTGCCTCGTTATTTTCTTATTAGATACGTCTGACCTCCTCTAACCCGAGGTTGAGCAGCCTATAACCAGGGGCAGCATCTTGTTCATCCTTTCATCTTCCTACACCTCTTGGCCCAGGGGCCAGTGACAAGGGCAGGTGCAGGCCTGGGAATGGCAATCAGGTTACACAATCAATGGGAAGTACTGCCTGGCATGATGTGATGAGAAGGACCCGGAGGCCAGTCTAGGTGTAGCGTTACTGATTTGTGATGTGTCCCAGAGACCCAAAGGGGGAAATAAAAGTGTAGTCTGTGGGGCTGCCAAGCCTGTTAACCAGGAGATCCTTGAGGCTGGAGAGAAAGCTGAATTGGCAGGACACAGCAGGATAGTCCTGGCCAGTCCTCAGGTTTGGGAAGCTAAGGAGATAGGCCACTAGCCCTACAGGGCAGCAGATGCCAATTGGCCCCAGGGTACCAGCTGATGCTGCCCCATCAGCCCTCTGCCCCTGGATAGACCCTCAAGGGGAATGGGACCCTCAAGCCCACCATCTCAGCCATTACTCCACAGCACTTGTGGTTCATGCAGGACACAGAGGCTCAGAGAACGGGCCATTGTCCTGAATATCTCTCAGACCTGGGGGCTGAGACCCATAACTTAGAGTGGGCCATTTGGGCCTCTTGACATGACTCTTGACATCTGCTAAAGAGTTCCACAGGCACTTATCCAGGAAGCCCAGCCACTCCTTCCTGCAGGAGACTAGCGTGAACGTGTCAGAAGGGCACAGGCCCCGAGGCTTTCTGCACACCCATGCTGTCCTCTCGCTCCCTGTGCCCCACCAGGCACAGAAACAGTCAAGGTGCTGGGGCATGTGCCCCACATCCACCTAACCTGGGGGAGGAGCCTCCACCGCACTGCTGCCTGCCATGCGGTGAACTCCCCTCCCTTGCAGCTTCCATCCTGACCTGCAGCTCCCAGGCTGGACAGTGCTCCGGCCAGCAGGGGTGCTCATGTTCACCTTGGGGACACGAAGGCTGACACCCTTTTTCCTGTTCTTCTCTTTAAAAGACAAAGTGGCAGACCTGACCTCTTATAACACTACTTTAGCGACCGAAGCACTTTCACGTCTGAGATGTTTCACCATTTTGGGGAGCTAGTCTCAGCCAAAGTCTCACTTTCAGGAAATGGAGGTATTTGCTCCCATCTCCTGTGGGTCAGCAGCAGCAGTAAAGCCAGAGTCCCCATTTCCACTCCTAGACCAGAGAGCCCTCCTGCACCCACGATGGAGAGTGAGGAAGAAAGAAATAACCAGCCGTGCAAAAACCAAAAAAGGAACCCTTTCTCTTCAGAGATTATGAAATCAAAGAGCATTTTGTTGCTTCTTGGAAATTCTTCTCCTTGTGACTCGGGGGCGACACAATTCAACAGAGTTTCCATTATTATTATTATTAAAGCACTTGGTCTAGTTGCTGCCTCCTTCTTTTCGAACTTTCACACAGACTGAGAACACAAGCGTTTACCTGCTCTCACCCCAGAACGCGGCGAGCAGGTCGCGCGGGCTTCCAGCTCCCTCCTTCCCGGGGCTTGGCTCCAAGACTCCAGAAAATCTCGAAATCCCCCCAGCTCTGCACGGTCACTGAGGGAAGCAGCCCGGCTCTGAACAAGCCCAGGCAAGCCCAGGCAGAGCCCGCTTCTGGGTCCTCCCTCCTGCGCTCACCACCCGGCCCCGAGGAGGGAGACGCCTCTCCCCTGCCCCAGATCCGGGGAGTCGGCTCGCCCCCGGGATGGGGCGCCGGCGTCTCTTCCACCTGAAAAAGAAAAGGGCTAGGCGGAGAAAGGAGGGGCGGGTGGGGGCGGCGCCAGCCTGCGAGGGATTGGGGCGGGGGCGCAGCGGGCACTCGGGTCACGTCGGGCGATAGGGTGTGCGCGCTGCCCAAGGCCCGGGGCGCCGCGGCGGGGCGCACTGCAAGGGGACGGCGCGCGCTGGGCCGTGGGGCGGGTTCCCCCGGGCACGGGGTCCGGGCCTCGGGCCCCTCCACCGCTGCCGCCGCCTGGGCTGGCCCTTCCCTGGCGAGAGCGCCGGTTTTGCGCAGCGCTCCTCGCCTCCGCCCGCCGCGGGGTCCCGGGGCGCGCCTCCCAGAGCCGATGTCCCGGGCTCCACGGCCATCGCGACCCTTCCGCGGGCTTCTGGCCCCTCCGCGGCGGGTCCGAAGCCCGGGAGGGCCGGGGGCGGGGGGTGGCTGTAAGAAAGCAAACAGAAACCACGGGGGCGCTAGCCGCGACGCCCAGCCCGCGGGCCTCTCCCGGGGAAGAGGGAAGAAGAAACTTGCGTCCCGGGCGTGGGTGAGGGAGGTGTCCCTGGTCTGGACCTGTAGTCTGCGAGACATTGCCAGCCTAAAGAGCTCGAAGGTCCCACGCAGCCCCAGACTCAAGGAGACGGGAAAGGACTTTTTAGTGCCAGGAACCGGCACCCCGCCGCGGCCACCGTCTGCCGGCCTGGCTCCCCGCCCCCACTCACCGCGCCCCCAAGTTCCGGCGCTGCCGGCCGCCGGGGTGACACGGCTCCGCGCGTCCCGGGGCGCAGAAGCAGGCGGAGGTGGGGGTGTCACGGCCGAGGCGCGGCGCTGGGGAGCCGGGTGCACCGGGCGGGGGACCGTGTGCGGGTCAGGGCCCGGCTCAGCTGAGGGACCAGGCGGAGCCCCCCGCACCCGCCTAAAAGTTCCCAGAGACAAACGCGGACGTGGGTCCTGAGCGCGGATCTGCGAGGAGAGGCCCCGGTAGCCCGTGAGATGCGCGCCTCCCATACCTCGCCGTTTCCACGCTGCCCTGCGCGTAGAGCGGGATGCCCTGGGTTTGGTGGGGACGCACGTGCAGGGGCGGTCCTGAAGACCCCCCTCTGCTGTGCCGAAGGGGATCCCCAGCCACCATCCCGCCCCCAACCATCGTAGATCCCACCCAGTCCGACCTGGTCCGGACTTCGAGGCCTTTGGGAGACAAGCTGTCCCGCGCCCAGGTATGAAGGGGCAAGGGAGTCCCCCCGGGCCTCCCTCTGCAAGTGTTTCTGCCCTCGGGCTTGTTGCAGGACAGAAACCGCTTCATCAAAAGCAAACCCTCCTTGCAGACTCACACTCACACACACTTGCAGGACTCTGCCATGCGCCCGTGACCCGGCAGGCTGAAGGGCAAAGGTCTCCTTGGCCTCAGCAGGCAAGGGCTCCCTGACGGGAGAGCTGGAAACTCATTTGCACTGAGAGAAAATGGTCCTGGGGGGAGGACAGAAAAGCGGCTGCTGCCAGATGTGTAATCACATTTGGGCACACTGGAGGGAGCACGTGCAGGCCAGGTGTGAGCTGCTCCTATTTGAGGCATTAGGGTCCAGAGACTCACAGGGATGAGTCTGCATGGAGCCCGTGTTTCCTAGACTTTTCCAGGGATTCTAGAACAGTCCTAGGGAAGGAGAGACCCAGCCAGCAGGTGAGAATGTCCAGGTGTCCGTGGATGGCTGCAGGTCAGGCCTCCCTTTCCCCACACCAGCAGTGCAGGGGAAGGGACAGTTCCCCACCCATCCTCACCTCCTGGGGTGGCCATCACCATGAGATAGATGGAGTGAAGAAAGCCTCAGGAGATCCTCAAAGACTCGGGAGGATGAAGTGAGGCAGATGGCTCTGGAGGCAGCGCATGGCGATGGAATGAAACAGCGGGCACTAATCCTGACTCACTGTACGACCTTGGGCAATAATAATAATAAAGCTTACTTGCATTGAGTGCTCAGTGTGCCAGGCATCATCGTAAACCCTGCCCAGGGAATCTCAATCCTCACAACAGTCCGGTGAGATAGGTCCTGGCACTGCTCCACTTACAGGTGAAGAAACGGAGGATCAGAAAGGTAAAACTTGGCCACCATCACAAGGTGGGGCGGGGAACCAGGACCAAATCTATGCTTTTCAGATGCCCAAGCCTCGCTCTTTAAGCACCTGCCATCTTGCCTCAATTTGGCAAACTGCTTAGCCTCTCCAAGCCGCGGTGTCCTCCTGTGTACAGAGAGCGTCAGGCTCATGGTATGGATTCAGTAAATAACATAGAACGAATGAGTGAATGAATGAATGAGCCCCCTGCCCCTCAGGGCAACTGTGAGGACTGCACTGGAGAGAGTGTCTGCACACGGCGGGCACTTTCATGCATTCAGCAGCTCATGCAATGAACCTCTGGAGTGCTGGCCCTGAGGAAGCTTTGGTTCTCTGCTCCGTGCGTGTACACCTGGGAGCGTTCCTGTCTGAGACCCTCTGCCCTCCTTGGTCCTTTCTTCCCGCTTCCCTTTTAGAGCCACCAAAACGTCTTGACCTGGACAGCTAACAGATGAATGACTACACTTTGGAGACACCAGACTCTGGCAAACAGAGGACTGAAATACCCAGATCTGTATCCACTTTTCCATCCAGAGAGGCCAAACCACATCCAGGTCTCATTTTTTTTCCTTTAAGCATTTTTGTGTAAGTGAGGACTATTTTACTGTTTTACCAGGCCTCTATGCTGAAGTCTGTCTCATCTCTTCCCAGCCCCGCCAGGTGCAGAGCCCATTTGTATTTCCTCTAGAACCCTCCAGCACTCGGACATACACACTCTGCTAACTTACAACCCAGAGGGCTACAGAGGTAGCATGGACAAGCCTCAACTTATGCCCCCAGGTGCGCTGCGCCCGCATCCCCAGACACAGTTGTGAAACAGTGCACTCAGGAGGCATTCAGGTCTTAAATTTAACCACAGAGGCCCGAGGAGTCCTGCTCCCCAGTTGACCTACAGATTGATCTTGTCCAAAAATGTGAATTAAAAAAAGGAAAACAATGTCCTGAGATTAGATCATGGTGATGATTGCATGATTTTGTGAATATACTAAATCCCACTGAATTGTACACTTTTAAATGGTGGAATTTATGGCATGTAAGTCGTATCTCAGTAGAGAAAAAAGGAGCCACCATTCTTCCTTACTGGCTAGAAATACCTGGCATGAACCCAGCAGGATGGAAAGCCTGGCACTCTTGATCAGTGCTAACTCCCCTGACTCAGAAGATCGAATCATGGTTGTAGGTAACACAGGAGGCTCAGGCATCCCGTGGCTGCAGCCCTCCTCTTCCAGGGCCCTGGCTGTGGCCGCCGTGGGGGCAAGTGGCCAGGAGGCCGAGGCAGCCTGTCTCTTCCGCCCCCAAAGACAGTACTACAGGGACACAGGGCCCCGTACTGGACCCCACAGAAGAAAGGGGTCTTGTGGAGAGGGGCTTTCCTCATTGTGGCCCTGACATCAGGGAATCGCTCGGGGGGATGACGGTGGACTGGCCAGTGTGTGTGTGTGTGGCATGTGGGGGTGCTCCAGGGAACCCAGCTCCCACTTAGAAAGCCCTGTGCCAGCAAGTGCAATTTTCAAGGCCCCATCTCTGAAGAAGGAAGCCCGACTTGGTGAAGAAATCACCACCAGATTAAAAATAGCAAATAAATGTAAAAAGTCAAAATGCTGTACAAAGGGGAGAATTGCTTTGAAGTGTTTACTCATTGCTATGCTGACTGGGCATTTTAACTAAACATAGCTTTAAGGTTCTGTTTGTTTTCCAGCTCCTAAAGTCACTCTTTGGCTTATGCATCAAATCAACCTTTTCCTAACTGAGGACAGAGAGAGATCAACTTATTCTTAGGAGTTAGCTATATATGGATCGATTGATCTACAGAAATTTCATACATATGCATACATACATTATTTAGCTACCATTTGTCAAGTCCTTAGTATGTATGTTACACACTTATGGGTTTTACAGACTTGCTCTCAGTTGATCCCCAGCAGCTCTATGAAATCCCTAGTGTTAGGCCCATTTAGCAAGTGATAAACTGAGTCTCAGAGAAGCTTCAGTCACCATCCTTGTACAAGGTCCTATAGCTTGTAAGCGACAGCCCTGGGATTTGGACCTCTGCTGAATCCCAAAGGCAGGGCGGTTAACTTCAGAACACAGGAGCATGATTTGACAAGGTGGCCCACACAGGGAAACTCCTCCGTTGTTACTGGAACGAGTGAAAACTCCCCGACCTTGAGTCCAGAGAAGGCAGACTTGCCCAGGTCTGTTGGCTGCTGCAGCTTTCATAAATACACATGATGGTACCTCCCATTTCTCCAGCTTAAAGTGGAACATAGGGCCAGTTTCCCATTAATGTCCAAACTGATGATGGCCCCAAGCTCTCACCCTAAGGATTGTGGGAAGGACAAGGATCCCATGCTCCAAAGAAACCTGGGAGCAACAGCTCACCCTAAGGCTGCAGGTCCTGGTTACCACCCCCACAGTTCCTTGGGAACAGATCCGGGACGGTCAGGTTGCCACTCTACTGGTTTCCCCAGGTGCAGTCGGGTGGGGTGACAGAGGAGGATGCCCCCCTCTCCCAGACAAGGCCAACCCACAGCCCTCAATGTCACAGCTCTTTGGAGATGTGAGTCTTGCCAATCCACACATTGGATTATTCAACAAATACTTCCATTAGGGGTCTCCCTTGGCCAGGCTCGGGCCCAGGTGCTTTACAGATAGTACCTCGTTTAACCCTCATAGTAACCCTAGGCTTTTATTATCCCCATCTTACAGATGAAGAAACTGAAGCACAGAGAGGGTAGATAATTTGCCCAAGGTCATGCTGCTAGGTGGCAGCAGAGCTGGGACGTGAGCCAGGCGGTCTGGCTCCAGCGTCTGTCGTCAACCCCTATGTATGCTGCCAGGGCGCTGAGTCCACCCTATTCTCTAGGACTTCCTAGTCCCTGGGGTTGGCTTCAGATGACTTGTTCCCCAGACACCTCGCCCTTTGAGGTGCCTTCCTTCCTTCGGCTGACCTCATCAGGGCCATCTCAGTCTATCCCACACCATCCAGGTTCTGGACTCCACCCTCTCCTTCCCCAAGGCTTATTGGCCCCACTGCAGATTTCCAGTCACCTTTTCCCTGGGGGAGGGAACACAGCTCAACCTGGCTACAGCCCTTCCTTAGCCAAACATTTCCAGTCTTATCCTGCCCTCAGAACCCAGTGTCAAAGGGACTCTTGGGTGGTTCTTCCCAGGACAAGGACAATTGCTCCAAGACAGCTGTATGACGCCCCTGCCAGAAACAGAAGCAGCACATAACTTTGAAAGGGCAGTTTCATTAAATAAAAAGGGATGTTCTGTCTCACCAGGTGCTACCCCACAACGTATATGATCATGTATATTATATAATGTATATAATACATGTCATATTACATATATGTTTTATTATATATAATCTGTTGCTCAAGATCGATGGTTCTTAACCTTTTTTGGGTCACATAATCTTTTGAGAATCTGATGAAAGCTATGAACTCTTTCCAAAAAAAAAAAAAAATACCAACTTGCATCACACAAAATTTTACTTACAACTTCAGAAGATTCCTCAACTGTCTCCTCCCTACTCCCTCCTCCCAACAAATTTAAAAGGTTAAAAATATTGTGGTGCTGTCCAATAGAACTTCTGTAATGGTGGAAAAGTTCTGTCTTTGCTGTCCAATATGGTAGCCACTAGCTACATGTGACTATTGGAATTAATTGATTAAATAAAATGTAACATCTAGTTCCTCATCGCATTAGCACATGTGGCTGACAGCCACTAAAGTGGACAACGCAGCTCTAATGTCTATCTTGAATCAAGGTAGAGCATCAGAAGATTGCAAATCTGGGCTGTGTCACACATTGGCTTGTTGTCACTGGCTTATAGTGAGGGGCCTTGTGAGAAAGAGCCCTAGGACACAGGCTCCCACCCATTATGCTTACTCTAAGACACTGTTCATTATACGAAGTGTAATAGGTATTGACAAGAGTCTCTTCATGACGATGCACTTTTGGGGTCTGGGATCCCCAAATGCCACATGGTAAGGAGACTTTTTTTTGGTCACCAAATTGTCCTTCAACTAATCGTTGAAGGCTGAAGGCCTTTCAGTATCAGGCCAGCCAATGTGCTTTGATTATAGTGCAGCTGTCTGAATATGAACACAGAGACCGTGTTTGAAAGGTAGTAGTGTGACTGTGTTTGGCAAAATATTTTGAAAAGTCTGATGGGTCACTTGTGCTGGGTGGCCCGGTGCTGAATGCCTGGCAGCTCACAATAGGACCAGAACTAGATCTGGTTGGCCCCACAGACTAATGGCCTGGAGGTCGTCGCTCTGCAATCTCTGGAGACAAGAGGACAGGCCCCTGGCCCTGCAGCTGCAGCTGCACCTGCTGAGACCTATGGCAGAAGGGATGGGCTTCCCCAGAGCCAGTGAGGCCTTCAGAACCTGAAGGCTGCTAGGCCAGTGCCCATCCACTTTTTGCTGCCATGAGCCCAAGTCTGACAGATTCTCCTTCTTGCCCACTGGGTCTGGGGAGGCAGCATTAAAGCTTGCTTTTGTTCTACTCATACCTTGTCAAGGTCACTGATGGCCTCCACGTTGCTAAACCCAACGGTCAATTCCAAGTCTTCATTTTGCTTGACCCATCAGCATTATTTGATACAACTGATCTCTCCCTGATCTTTGAAACTCTTCTTTCCTTTTCCACTTGGATTTTTGGATACCACTCACTCTTGGTTCTCACCTACTTCACCGACCACTCCTTCTCAGTCTCCTCTGCTGGTTCTTCCCCTTGCCTCCCCCTTCTTTGGGTTGGAGGACCCCAGGACTCTTGTCCATCCACATCCCGTCCCTGGGTGAACTCATCCGGCCTCATGGCTAATCAATCACATCTGTACGCTGATGACTCCTAAATTAACAACTGCAGCCATAACCTCTCTGCTGACCTCCAGACTCTGACGGCCAATCGCCAATTCAAAACCTTGGGGATGTGGACTAAGAATCCGAAAATGTGATACATCCCAAGCTAAAGTCCTGATTGCACCCTGACTCCCCAAACACTCCTCTGAAGTCTCTCCCATCTCCACACACGGCAACTTCATCTTTCCTTTTGCTCTGGCAAAAATACTTGTAGTTCATCCCCGACCTCTGTCTCTTTTCCCCTACATTCAGTCCATCAGCAAAGCCTGCCGGCTCCACCTTCAAAATACAGCCTTTCTCTGCTTTTTCTAATCATATCGTTTCTTCTACTCATGTCCAAGCCACTCTCACTCTCGCCTGGATGATTGATGTCCAAGCCACTATCATTCTTGCCTGAATGGTTGTCATGGCCTCCCAACAGGTCTTACCTGGCCCTTGCTCCCCAAAATCTGTCCTCAGTGCAGCATCCAGGGGTGATCTATTTAGAATGAAGTTTGATCACATCACTCCTCTACTCAAAACCCTCCAGTGGCTCTCCACTTAGCTCAGCCTCAAAGCCAAAGTCCCTTCTGTGGCCTAAAAAGCTCAAATGAACTGACCCCCAACTGACTTGATGTCATTTCTCACTACTCTCTCTCTCGCTTACTCTGTTGCAGCCACGCTGGCCTCCTTGCTGATCTTGGAGCATACCAAGAAGTCTTCTCCCTCTCCCTGAGCCCAAAGGGACAAGACTAGGGCCCTGGGGGCCAACGTTCACCATCTTTAGTCTCCACCTCATCGTCACCCATGGGCAGTGAGAACCAGATGCTGTAACCATTAAGCAAGTGTCCATCCTGGGCCCCCAGGGAGACATCAAAGGTAATAGTACAAAGGAGGTCCTTGGGCCCATGGTTACAATACTAACTTCTTATAGCCAAACGGCCATGGAAGCAAAAAAGTAACAATTCTCTCCTGATTCAGAAAATATTAACATAAGCACTTTATTTCTCTTGCAGATAACCACATTATTCTATTGACTAATCAGAAAGAAGGAAAAAAAGGAGAAAACCTCATGCCAGTAGGAAATGTGGATGGTTCTATGAAAGAGAGGGTCATCTATTGGAGGATGGGTTGAAGAGAATTCCACACCTGGGCTTTGAGACGGTGGGGCAGGGAATGCTATTGAAACGCCAAGGACAGGTGGGGCCCTCGTGAAACGGGGCAGATGTTAGAGACACAGTAATTGGTGGACTGGGCCATCCACCTAAGGTAAGTCTACTCTAAAGGATAGCTGAGGTCAACAGAGAAAGAGCCAGAAAGAAAGGTATCCAGATCCTGGAATATATAATATTTCCACCACGAGGACCACAGGGATGATTCTCATGAATGATGCAGGTCATAGTTCTTGGTGGAACCCCTTTTTCTCTACCCAGCCACATCAACACTCATCCTCAATCCTTTTGGCGGATACTACCAAGTTATGTATCTGTAGTCATCGCCCCTCCCGTTGTAGTTAGCCACAGATTAGCACCAACCGGGTCTTTCTATAAATAGGAAGAATGCTTAGCACAGCCCTCAGAAAACTGTGAGTTGCAAGCATCCAGGTCCCTGGCTGAAAGATATAAGGGGCACTCACAGGACTTCCCTGCTGGAGCCGTGTCTCTCCCACTTGTCTAGAAGGAACGCCTTGGGAGGGCAGCCACTTTTGGCCTTCGGGGACCTGAAGAAGCCAAGAAGCAAAGCAGTTATGAAAACCAAACCAATTCCAGGGCCAGGTGCACACAGAGGTGACTATAAACTGGAAAGTCTGCGCAAGTATCCCTCACCAACCTTCACTCCAAAGGGGCATCTTGCTGACAGGAACCTGTCCTTTGAGTGAAGGCATTGCAGTCCCTGGGAAATGCCTGAGAGAGCTCTTGCCTTCCAGAGGCTTATATGTGCTGGTATCCCCCACAAAATTGGTGAAATTCTAAGGTGGAAGAGAGGGCCGGCTCAGACACGACACAGATGTGGTGCTCAGGCTGAGCAGAGGCACTAAGCAGAGGCTCCTTTGTGTCCTGGGGTCCCTTTGAGCCTACAGCGTAGCCTGGGAGGCCAGCCGGGGGAAGGCAGTAGGGGAGCATCAGAGACAGGCTTGGCCCATTTCACAATTTTATCATGAACCAGCCCTCTCTTACTCCTGTTTTGAAGAAAAAACAAATTTGTACTTTACTAAAAAACCGCTTATGCCTGGTCCCCTCCCTGTTTTGAAATAAGCACATTTATTACACAGAAGGAAGCCTGGTATCTCTGAGACCTTGAATGCACTATTGACAGCATTTGCTGCAGGGCAAGGTGACCGTCAGACCACAGAGGGGCAATGCCTTGCATGTGGCAGGGCCTTTCAGGGGACATGACATACCCAGGCCACTGCCACGTCTTAGGGGACCTGGAAGTTTACAAAATGAAGAAATATCAAAACAGAGTTAGAAAAACGCGTATTTTAAACATTTAAAATTTACAAACAGAATGCTTTTAACACACACACAAACCCAAATACAACACAATTGTGCTGTTTACTAGAAATGATATAAAAAGTCTGAAAGCCCTTTTTGAACATGAAGCTCAGGCCAAACGCCCCATGCCCAACAGACAGACCCTGAAGCAAGATGCATTGAGACCGCAAGCAATGGGCGCTGACCAGGCCCTGCAATAGGAACCTGAGCCCCAGGACTGGACGGGTCAGCTAGCTGTGCTTCTAAACTCAAGTGATCTAGCACACTGGCCAGATGTCCAAGTGTCCACTCTTGACCAGGACTTGGCTCAAAGAGGAAGGAGGAAAAGGCGGAACCGGGACCATCAACTCTATCACTGAGGAGTGTCCCCCATCCCTTGGTGCTTTGCCACACAATTGTCATACAGTGAAATGCTGTTGACTTTTAAAGGCAGGGACCATACCTCATACTGTTTATACCTACTCAGAGAGCCCCGATTCTCATGTCAGTGGACGCCCAATAAATACTTGCTGGGTTGAACCAAATTATTGAGAAGGTACTATCAAGAATTCTTTGGGAAATCTAATGATTTTACACCGTCAGAGAGTCAAAAAGCTATGGGTTGCTGCCTATTGGTCCCATTTGAGACAGACCTTGTCAGATTTCTTGGTTAACTTTCTCCACTTCTGTTAAGTCAACCTAAACACCACCTACATCTCAACAAGGGGTCTGACGGCTCTCCTGCTCTGCAGCAATTACCTCGACAGGATGTGCTGTGTACACGAGAACACTTACAACACAGCCTTGTACTTGCCCTAAACTAGAGAACCAAGAAGTTAGCACCTGGGTATGATCTATACAATCCGTAAAACAATAGCAATCGATAAAACATATTTTACCATGGAGAAGAGAGGTAATCTCATGATATAGGAAAACAGGCTGTCTTGTAGATAATCGCAGAAATTCACCTCCGAGTAGCTGAAGGATGTTAGTATGAAGCATTTTAGCTTTAAGGGTATTCAAATTTGTTCTACTCACAACACCAAATCTGTATTAAACAAGAGAAACTGTTTGGGAGGAAAGAAGAAACTCATTGGGCACCAAAGTAAGCTAAGATTCCGAACAGAAACCCCGAAATAAGGACAGAGAGACAGACCATCAGGGGAGATGCTGGTGGGAAAAGAAGGGGACCAAATGCAGTGGCTGATCCACGTGGACTCCCATCTGGGCTTGCTACCGTCCTTCTGTAACATTCCCCAAGCAAGGGGTGGGCACAAGGAAACCCAAGGGTGGCCTGAAGATCTTGCAAATGGACCAGAATGCTCAGGTCAGTGCTGCTGGTGGGCTGTCCCAACTGTCTTTTGCCACTCTGTTCAAGGATGGCCAGCCCTCCCTGGGCATATTGTTAAATTTCCTCAGATAACAGATATACAAACAATGAATTAAGCCTACTTGAAGGAATGAGGACAACGAAAGCCACAGACCACCCCTCTGTAGTGTGTTCAACAAGAGCTTTATAAGAGGCCAAAACGAAATGTGGGGTGACCTAGGAGATGACACAGATCCTGGATGGCAGGGAAATTTCTAAGTAAACTTTCTGTTTTTATCAGTTGAAAAACTCTTCTGCCTGAACACAGGGAACCAAATAAAACTAAAAACCCCATTCCGCAAACCACCCGGCCCGGCGGTGAGCCCTGGGTTTCCTTCCCACGTCCTTGGGAGCCCTCTGCTGGAGGAATCCTGAATTATAGCACTAATAACCCACCAGAGAGCCACCAGACTCAAGGGGCCCTGATTTTCCAGAATTGAAAAGAGGAACAACTATAAAGAAGCCTCATGTTTTCTCCCCCTGGGCACTTTGCCCAGTGAGAGTTGTAAACCAGAGGTGCTACAAACCTGCTCAAGGGCAGTGTTCAGATCTCGGAGCAGAACTACCTGATGTCCGGTAAATTTTGCCTCTGGTTCTTAGGACCCCAGGTCTGTGGCACTTCCAGGTTCCCAATTTCCTTACCTTGTCCTATGTCACCTGAGTTGGGGCGCCGGATGGGTCCACGGCTGATGATTTCATCCTTGTCCCACATGCCAGGTGGGAACATGTCCCACGACTCCTGAGCTTTCCATGTCTTTGCGCAAGTCTGTTAATCTGTGGGCCTCACTGTCCTCATCTCTGGGCCCAGGGCTTGGACCAGATGATTTCTAAGTATCTCCTATTTGCGAGGTTCAAGTTTACATGCATAAAAGATCTTATCCTTAATCAGATCTCCAGAGAATGAGAATAGCAGAGAAATCGCTGACTGCACTGGGTAAAAAGCAAAAAATGGTCTGGGGGAAGAGTCATGGGTCAGGAGCTGGCCCTGGAGTCCTGGGATCCAGCAGCACCCGGCGCCTTTCCCTGCCATCCCCCACCTGCCTCCGTGGTACTCCCTGTCTTCGGGATTCAGGGTGCTGCCGCCTTGCCAGGAGAGCACCACCAGCGGCCCATTTCCAGTTGATGGCCAGGCCCACCATTTGTTCTCACGGCCCTCACCTTTTCTTATGCCTTAGTCCCTGGAGGAGCCGCAGGGACTCGGCTGGCCAGTTGGCTCTGCCTGGAGGGTGCAGGCGGTCCCCTGGAGAGCCACCTGTCCCCGTGTCCTTGGTGGGAAGACTGGCAGCCGCAGTGCTGCGCCTGTCCCAGGCTGAGCAGGAGGGCTCCTGGTGTCATTCTGGAGGGGCCTACAAAACTGATGGCATCAGCACAGAGCAGAGTCTGCAGGCCCCATGACCCCTGCCATCCCCTCCTCCTCCCCTGCTCCCCTCTCCTTCCCCTTCCCAGCGCAATGCAGGCTCCCAGGGCAGCCTCCAAGGTGGACACACTAAAGCAAGTGACGGGAAGAAGCAGCCACCAGCACCCAGGCTCTTCCCACGGAGGTCCGAGGTCCAGGACAGTGAGAGGCAACAGTCTCTGAACTGTCTCACAACCGTGAACAGCCCCAGAAAAGCAGGCTTGTGTGCGCAGCGTGACATCACTTCCCATCTCGCCAGGAGACAGTGCTTCTGCCAGGAACGGGCCCCTGGGGACGAGTCGGGCAGCGTTTTCATGCTGCTGGCATAATTGAGACCTGCACCAGAGGCTGCTAGTCAGGGCAGAAGGTGGCTGTCTGGACCCCCTGGAGCTGCTCTCTCTGTCCCTAGGCCCCTGGCTCCTGCCACCTAAGCCCCTCACATCACCCAGGAGGGTCAGTAGCTACTGCACCCCACCCACATTTGCTGGCTCAGCTTCCCTCTGCAGGGGAAGCGGGACTTCCTCCGTATCCAACCTTAACCTTCTGCAACTAACTCTACAACACGGGAAAAAAACCTTCTCCCACTGCCTTTGTGCCCAAACTGTCTCCATAGACTTTCCCAGAAATTGCGAGTAGGAGCATTCAAGGACGTGGTCGGAGAAGGTCCCTTTGCCCTCTCCCAAGAGGATGCCTGAGTTGGGAATCCTTTCCTTACCCCCCAACTGGAAAGGCAGCCTCGCTTTCCAAACTGGCATCCACGAGTCACAGTAGGAAGTCCAAAGCCAGGGCCCTGGACACAGCTTCCCTTGGCTCATCTTAAAGCGTTCACCCTCCTAACCCTTCCGAGGTGCTGCACATCTTGTTCTTCTACCGAGGTTCTCAAAAATCAAGCCCCACCCTTGGTGAGTGCTCAATACGGAAGCATTGTGCAAATGGCTCGTCCAAGGATGCACTAAGCCAGTCGGTACAAGAACCCTGTTTCTCATCCTTCCCACCCAGGAAGGCTTCCTCCTGCCCCAGCCCTCAACTCCGAAGAAGTAGAGTCGTGAAGAAAACGTTGTATAAATAAAGCCAGAGACTCACTCACGCACCAATCAGGGACCGGGTCCTGTCTGGGCGCTGGCTGCGCGCAGCCGCCGGGAGGTGGCCGCCGGGACGCGAGCGCAGCAGAGGCACGCCGCCCGGCAGCCCGGAGCAGTGGTGCAGGGCCTCTGCACCGCCCGCTGCTGCAGCCCCGCAGCCGCCAGCACTGCTGACTTGGCCCGAGAGGGCGGAGAGGGCGGGGGAGGGCCCGCGGCAGCTTGGGTTCCAACTGTCCCTGCGCAAGAAGACCGAAGAGCCAGCGGCACGGGCTCGGCTGGCCAAGGCTGGGGCAGTTAATGGGGTGGGAGAGGAGAGAGCTGGAGAAGCTCTGAGTCAGCACTGGTGCATTGCCAGGTGCCCAGGTGTCCGGGAGCCTCGGACCAAGTCATATACCCCCTCTGTGCCCCTCCAGGCGCATCCCCCACCTAATGCAGGGACCAGGTCTGCCTCGTTTTCCCCCCCTCAGCAATTACTGATAGTAATAATGCACCTTGCCCTAAGTACTCTGTGGGATGGAAAGACAGAATTCTTTTTAAAGAACTGTCACCTCTTAGGTGTTACTCTGGGGTAAGGCACAAGGCAATGGGAATCTGGCCAGAGGACAGGGCAGGGGAGAATCTTTTCCTCACTCCCACCCTCCAGTACCCTGCGGCTAGTGGGTCTGACATGGGAATGGGAGTATGCAGTGGTGGTCAGCAATGAGTTGGATTTTCTGCCTGACACAACCTGGGAAACGATGGCCCCTCACTGTCCCGGGCCACCTCTTGCCTTACCAGCTCGTCGGCAGCTGGCTTCCCTGTTCTGTTGCCTGAGAGATGAAGGCATCCAGAGGCCTGCAAGGGCTAAAGCCCCCCACCCCCTACCCTGGTCCAACCCTGAGGGTCTGGTGTCACCTTGGCTGCTTCTTCCCTGACTGCCTTGATGTGGTCACTTTGGCCCAGAGAGCACCTGCCTGAGGGAAGGAGGCCTCTCTCAATGAGAAGCTTTTAGAAGCCCCTCGTTCAGCTCATACTGGCAGTGTGTGTAGTTCATTTCACAAGCCCAGCGATATCACAGCGCTAGGCTCAGGGTTCACCTGCTCCCCCTCACAGCACATTTGTGAAGTTCCTGTCTCACCTGACCTCCCCATAGGGGACCAGAGACTAGTGGACATGGACAGGATGCTGGGGCCAACAGTGGCATTTGCTTTGCAGCCATTGACAAGAGGTCTTTTTCGTGGCTAATTCCAGATATAAAGGATGCTCATTTGTCATCCAGGCTGGGCAGGGAGGTACCAAGTAGGAGAGGAGTTTGCCTTGGCCTGCCGGCTCTCTCCTCTGGCTCCCCAGATGGCGAGGCCACTGACACCTCCATCCCACTGATGGGAAAGACTCATCAACGTTTGCCCAAACGGCGCATCCTAGCAGCTTCTTGGGGTGGTGGGGGCAAGCTCTGCCTGACGCACAAATGAGGCTTCATCTTCAGCGCCACACGAGGCTGACCTCAAAAGACCCTGGCGTGAGGGACCCTGATGACTCATCTGGGTGCACCAGGCATGAAATCTTTCACGTCCAAGGATGGTAGTCTGGAAAATTAAAGTTCCGTATATCACTCAGGGGGTTCTGCAAACACACCACAGATTTATGAGCAGAGGTCAAAGATGGTTTTAAATATACAGGGAATGTATAAAAAATGGGTGGATCAAGACAAAGGGCTGTGAGGGACAGAATGGGGACTGCAAAAGTAGAGAAGGAGAAAGACACTCCCAATTAGGGAGATGGGGCTTGCCTCTCCTAAATCCTGCGGAGTGCTTTTCCGGTCTAGGTGACTATGAGGGCTAAGACCCTATGAAATATTCGTCTACGAGCCCACGTTTCCCCAAATGGCTACAGAGGGTTTGATCAGAGCACCTCTCACGTCCCAAGGAGCTTTAACCCCAGCAGCCCCTGGTGGAGTGCAGGCAGGGTTCTTTAAGGAAGAGCCTGTAAGCCTGGCTCCAGTCTACAGCAAGAACCAGAACACAGTGCAGGAGCCCAAGGAGGTCATGGCACATCGCCAGCCTCTGCCCAGTTGCTGTTTCAGGGGCTTGCCTGGATAACTTATCTGAGAGGTTTGCTGCACATGCTTTGGGCTGATGTATTGCAAGACCTAAAGTTTTTTTTCATAAAAAGACACCTTTTTGCTTTAGGAGGAACTTTGAGGAGCTCAGCCCTTCCAGTGCCTGGGACCACCTGAGTAGACGCCACTATTGGCCCTGCATGACATCACCCCCAATTCGGACCCGGATCTGAGCACCGCGTGTCTGGGAATGCCATGCCAGCAGTGCCAGAGTGGGAGCTCCTCCAGGAGGCACCTACTGAGGCAGCAGCTGGCTTTGGGGCGGCCCTTTTGCCAGGTGGGGAGGAGTGTGGTCCTGGAGACCAGGGCTCAGGGGTCTCGGGCTGCTTGTGCCTTTCCCCAAAAAGAGCCGCTACCCAAAGTGGGCTTTTTGCTGCCCCTGTGCAATCTCCATCTGAACGAGCCCCTTATGGAGCCCCCCACCCCAACTGCCTGGCACCCTGGGCACCATCATTCAACACCTACTACGAACACAGAGGAAATTCATCCCTTCCTAAATGCTACAGCCTCTGTCCCCGTGGTCACAAAGCATTGTTTTGAGTTTCCCTCCAAAGCTCATCTCATTAAACCCAAAAGAAGAAAACCTCCATCCCCAATTAATAAGGCAGTGAAGGCTGCGTCTGTGTTCCCGGAGTTCAAGCCAGACTGGAAAGATCACAATAGAGATCAGACCTGAATTCCCCAGCCCGATTCCATGGGGCTTAAAAGAGCCAGTTAACCAGACAACGCACGCACCAAGGCAAGGACCAAGCGTCAACTCATCAGTAAGTCTGTGGAGTCCCCCGCCCCAAGCATGTGGGAGAGGGAAACCAACCCAAAGTAAGGTCCTGATTGCATTTGGATTTTGCTGGAGGCTAAGTGCTCTCCAGTCCGAGGTACCCAACGGGCTGACCCCCGAGAGTGGGTATCCCTTTCTCTCTCCTCCTCCTCCTCCTCCTCCTCCTCCTCCACCTCCTCCTCCTCCTCCTCCTCCTCCTGCCTCCTCCCGATGCTGTTGCTGCGGTTCTGCAGTCACTTGAAGGAGAAAGATTTCGCAGTACGGCATTCTTAAAGCTGCAGTGTCCAAATTCTCCTTCAAACCCCAAGTGTCACCGACATCAGCTCACTTACCAGGGTCCTTGGCAGTGGGTGGGTGGGCAAGGAGATGGGGGATGGGGAGCTGGAGAAGCCAGGCGAGTGGGAGTCAGAGACTGAGACTCCAGCAAGGGTAGAGAGGAGAAGCATAACGCACTGTGACAGCCTCTGCAGTTAGCCAGGTTGCTGGGACTGCAGCAGGACTGCAATGGAGGAGAACTGTTTTTCAAATCAGAAAACACCCACCAGAATTTCCTCCACAAACTTATATTCATTGTAGCTTAATTAAAACAAAGTGCAAACACGAAACCAGCAAGAGAAAGAAACCAATTAAAAAATAATTTGAACAGCATTTAAAAATTATTTTGAAAAATGTACTCCTGTGAGCAACTGACTCAGCTTTCCCGACACTGCTCGGCTGGAAAGCCATGCGGAGAAGGACCTGGATGAACTTCATGGAGCCCAGAGTTTCTGCAAAGTGCAGGGAGAGGGCTACAGCTTCTTAGAGGAGAAAGCTTCTCAAAAACCCCAAGAAAAGAGGATCTTTCTGCCATCTACCTAAGGAGCGTGTAAAATGAGCTGATCTAGCATGGAGAAATCAACACACCCCTCCCTGAAAGTTACCTCTCTCCTCTGCTCGGCGGCTGCGGTCCTGCCTGGATGCCGGCAAGTTGCAGACTGCTGCTGGGGAGGCAGGACCCGAAATAAGAAGTGTCAGCTGGGTCCCTGCACCGAAATGATGCCGGGAGACAACGCTGCAGGCGGCGGGATGGTCTCTCCCCCTCCCCCCAGTTTAATTTAAACCCCTGACACTGCAAGATGCCCGCTCCTACAGACACATCTCCAAGGAACCTCCTCCCTCCCCACACTTCCTCACAACCAGGTCCAACGCCTTGCTCCACCTCCCACAGTTTGTTCACCTGAAGATGCTTTTCTTGCAAAAAAAAAAGAAGACCGGGATTGCAGAATTCTTAATTCCATCCTTTCTGGGACCACATTTTGGAGATGGTGCGACTTGTTCAGAAGTTTGAGAATTGCAGCCTGATGCCCAGGAAGGAGCAGAGGCAACGAGCGACGGTCTGCTTTGCTTCAGACAAATCCATACCGTCACTTTACTAAAAAAGGACAGAGATAGACCCAGGGTGCAAAGAATAGGAAAATTCCTCTCTGTCCGCTGGCAAATTTTCACCAGTTTGGGAAATCTCTAGTTTTGCTTTCCTTCAAGAAAATCTCATTTAAAAGATCTGCGTGCTCGTGAAATGTACAAGATGGCCACAAAGTGTAAATTTTGTCCTGATGTGTCTGTGATTCCTAAAGTTTTTGCTTCTGCCTCCATGTGACTTAATATCTTGTAAGATTGAGACAGGGATTTAATTAGGAAAATTCCAGGAGAAAGGAGCACTTTAAATGCAGACATGGTTAAAATAGTGCATCCTAATATAATCCACAAAAGATAATGCAGAATAGATAAACCAGGAAGTAGAGCGGGTGAGGAGAGAAGAAGGTATCCCCAGATTTTGAATTTAATGCAAATTCAGAGTCTGAGAAAGGACAACAAGGGAGACAGTAGGGGGACAGCGACTAAGACTCCTCTTGTAAATAAATTGGTCAGAAGGACCAATTGCATCAATTTCATGTACATTTCATTACTGAAGTAAGAGGTGGTGTGTGACTTGTTTCTAAACAGACTGGGAGGGAAGACTCTGCTGCCTGCGTCCTGCCTGGGACACACACGGCCACGCTGCTGCAGTGCACCACGGCCAATATGGGCACCGCATCTCACCGGCCGCCCTCACCGCCTTCCTCGCTCTCCGGCTTTGGCAGACAGGTAAGGCTGTGCGGCACAGGCTATGCTGGCGGACAGAGCCAGGGACCAGCCACAGTCAGGCTGTCGGCACTCTCCTCTGCACTGCACCCCGGCTGCAGTGGGGGGCAGCCACAGACTCACAGAGTATCACAGTGGAAGGGACCTCAGAGGGCACCACCCATCCCTCCATTTCACAGACAGGAAACCTGAGACCCAAGAAATGGCAGGGCCTCACCCAAGGTCACCTGGCCAGTAAGACGCAGAAACCGGATTAGAATTTGGGTCTTCAGATTCTTCGTCTTATGATCTTCTTGCTGTACCTGTCATTACCCCCTCTTAGGTGAGCCCTCTGTCTCTGCCGCTTCCTCACCTGACCATGAGGATCACCTCTCTGCTCTTTGACTCAGTGTCCCCTCCCTAGATGATATGCAGACTTAGGCCAAGGAATTTCAACTCTTGAAAGTGGGAAAAATGGGGCCGGCCCTGTGGCTTGGTGGTTAAGTGCGCGCGCTGCGATGCTGGCGGCCTGGGTTCGGATCCCGGGTGCGCATCGAGGCACCATTTCTCCGTTCATCCTGAGGCCGAGTCCCACATACAGCAACTAGAAGGATGTGTAGCTACAACACACAACTATCCACTGGGGCTTTGGGGGGAAAAAATAAAAATTAAAAAAAAAATAAAAATAAAAGAAAGTGGGAAAAATACCATGTCGTTTTCTTGTTGCCTGAGGCAAGACCATCCAAAGAACCCAAAGCAAGCTTTCTTCAGTCTCCTCCAATTTTGAGACCCAGAATATCACCCTGCATTAGTCTCCTAGGGCTGCTGTAAGAAATTGCCAGAAACTTCGTGGCTTAAAACAACAGAAATTTATTGTCTCACAGGTCTGGAGGCTGAAAGTCTGAAATCAGTGTATCAGCGGGGTTCATTCCTTCTGGAGGCTCTGAGAGAGGATCCAGTCCACACCTCTCTCCTGGCTGCTGGTGGCTGCTGGCAATTCTTGGCCTTCCTTGGCTAGCAGATGCATCACTCCAATCTCTGTCTCTGTCTTCACATGGCCTTCTCCTCTGTGTGTCTTCTTCTCTTCTCTGTTTGTCTCTTCTCTTGTAAGGACACGTGTCATTGGCTTTAGGGCTCACCCTAATCCAGCATGATCTCATCCCAGAGATCCTTAACTTAATTACATCTGCAAAGACCTTTTTTCCAAATAAGGTCACATTCCAGCTAGACGTATCTTTTAGGGGGGGACATCATTCAACCCACTACATCATCCAGTGAAAGTTTTCACATGAGAACCAACGGCAAAGAAATGTGATGGCCACCAGTCCCATCTCAGTCTTTAAATATGCCATAACCCGGGCCCCTTCGGTTAGATGAAGTTAATAGTTAGGTCTACAGAACGCTTGGCCTCTTTCTAAGTACTTTACTTGCGTTGCCATTTCATTCTTACCACAAGCCTCTGAGGCAGGCACTGCCATTATCACCCCCATTTTATAGTCAAATAAACCAAGGCACAAAGAGGTTTAGGTCACACAGCTACGAAGTGGCAGGATTTCGACCATCTGGCTCCAGAATTCGTGCTCTTAACCATACTTCTGCTCAATCGTGCTGGGGTTGCAGATTCTTCTCTCTCTCAGCTTGACACCATTGATTTTCTATCCAACCTGCCTCTCTGATTTGTGTCTTTTACAGATATTTATTGGGCATTTTTGGACATGTGCTCTGTGCTGATCTAACTTCGGGCATCGTCCGTTGCCCTCCCTACTAGGGATGGCTTCTCTAGCCTTTAGACACACGGGGGGACTCAGCAAAGTTAATTGTGCAGCTAAGCGCTCAAGGTCATCCTAAGGACGGAGGGAGATGTCACCGCACATCTAACTCTGTCACTAGTGATTAACAAAACACCTGTCAGGTCAATAATTAACACGAAACAAGCATTCATTTTGTTTTTGTTTCAGATTAAGAAAGTTCCTTCTTATTTGTGCTTTACTGAGTTTTTAACATGAATTGAGGCTGAATTTTAGGTAGAGTTTTTTTTTAATTGATGTCTTAGTTTATAACATTGTGAAATTTTAGTTGTACATTATTGTTTGTCAGTCACCATATAAAGGCCTCCCTTCACCCCTTGCGCCCACCCCCCAACCCCTTGCCCCTGTGACCACCAAACAGTTCTCTCTGTCCGTGTGTTGGTTTATCTTCGACATGAGTGAAATCAAAGCACTCATTTTTAAATCAATAAGAAAGAAGAAACCTAGAAACACGGTGGTCTTTTGGACCTGCCAACATTATGGGTCCTTGCTTTTTACCTGCCCTTTCCCATGCCGTTCTAGCAAATCTGAAATCCTTTCTGTTTCTTCAAGAACAAGTTCTAACACGTTAGATTTCTTCTTAGCCCCTAAATCCTCATAGCTTTGGCATGCAAATAACCCTGTCAACTTAGACCTTGAAAAAAACGCATGCTGTCTGGGTCTCCTCCACTGGCACTGAGCAGCTGGTACGCACGGGGGGTGGAAGGCAGATAGGGTCCCAGTTTTCTCCACTGGCTGCCTTACATGGAGTTAATAGGCAACAATCCCACTGTCTCTTATGTTCAGCAACAGCAGGAGAAAACTAGGTTAAACCTAGGGAAAGTATTCTATCTGGAATTGTTCTAAAATATGACTACACAGTTGATTTTAGGGTCTTTCTCTTTTGAGGATGAGGCAAACCGCTGAAGGGCCAGGAGCAGTGTTGCCTGGAGATGAGCTCTCGATGGCCATCTGCCTCGGGAGATTCCCTGCCTCTTAAATCATAAAAAGTCCCTCGACCTTTAGATAGCAAACATCTGGGTTGGGACTGGAGAACGTTGAATGCATCACAGTGGTTTTTCTTTCCGGATGAGTAAAGCTTTCTGTGATGACTTCCATGTGCTTAGCCTTTTCTCTCCCAACACAAAACCACTGTCACCAGGGAGGGGTACAAGAGGGAGGCTTTCGTCCTCAACAGAAGATAGAGACTTCTCTCGCCTTGAAGCTCCAATGTTGTTTATGGTGATAAGTGCACCATGAGGAGTTCATTCTGCTCTGAGCAACACATGTGAGAGCACAGGGAAGACAGAGCCACAGGCACGTTATAATTAGTACAGGCCCTTTAAGACCAGTTCAACTGACCCCATCTTATCATCAGAGTAGGTAAGAGTTGTCTTTCAGGAACTGAGAGGCCCCCACTGTCCAGTTCAGGCCAGTTGAGACCACCAGCCCATCAACTGGGCCTGTGCAAATGCTCCATAAGTGACCTTTTTGACTTCAAGAAGCTAAAAACTCCACTCTCAGATCATGATAGCACCGCCATTTTGTGAGCATGTGTCCCACGAAGAGCCATGAAGCTTGACTACGCTTGCGCAGATCATCAGCTGCCTCACTTCTCCTTACCTCCGATCAACCGTCTCCACACTTCAGACTGCCCCGCCCTTCATCCCATAAATTGTGCCCCAAGCCCTAGATAGGGGAGACAGATCTGAGAGCATATGCCCCTGTCTCCTTGCAGATCTATCTGGCCATAAAGCTGTTTTCTTTTCCCAAAAGCTGATGCCATAATAATTGGCTTTTTTAATGTGCATCAGGCAAGAGAACTCCAATTTTGTGTGGTAACAGAGTCTTTCCACCCAAAACAGTCTCATTGTTTCTTCCTCCTGCTTCTTCGTCGTCAGCTATGGGATAGTAATCTCCTACCGTCCCAATCTGCCTCTCTGTATATTTAAATGGAACCATAAATGCTCGAATATTAGATCTGCCAGCTGACATATGCACTCTGTGGATTTTCTCACTTGTTCTTTTATTTTATTTTATTTTATTTTTTTTCCCCCAAAGCCCCAGTAGATAGTTGTATGTCATAGCTGCACATCCTTCTAGTTGCTGTATGTGGGACGCGGCCTCAGCATGGCTGGAGAAGCGGTGCGTAGGTGCTCGCCCGGGATCCGAACCCGGGCCGCCAGCAGCGGAGCGCACGCACTTAACCGCTAAGCCACGGGGCCGGCCCTCACTTGTTCTTTTAAAAAGTGTTTATTGAGCGCCTACTAAGTGCAGAGCAGTGGAGAGAGACAAATTCTGTCCACACTGCACTAAAGGTGAGCTTGCCCTCCATGGATTGTTACTGTGTCTCTGCTAAGATGCTGGAGGTTCACTGGCTTAAGCTGAGATTCTTTCCAGAGCTGTCTGTGTTTAACAGAAGAATGAAGACACTAACTGTGAAGGATGAGGGGGGCATCTTCAGGCCCTGGCAGTCAGATGAAAAATATTTTCAGTGCAGGGAAGCCTTCCTGGGGTCCTTGAAATTACCACCTTGGACATGAGCACCTTTCACTCTGCCCATGGAACCCATATCTCTTGGTCTGTGCCCAAATGTCCCCTTGTCAGAGTCCCTCCCTTCTTAAAAACAACACATCAGCCCTCTCTATTCCTTACCTGGCTTTATCTCTCTTCTGAGCAGGCATATCAGCATCTGACATCGACACTTATTTGTTTATTTGTTGTTATTTGTCTCCCTGCACTGGAATGCAACCTCCCCCAAAGCAAAGAGTTGGCTGTTTCATTCACTGCTGTGTCTCTAGCACCAGAACAGGGAACTGGACTCCTCCTACCTTTCTCTCCTGTCATTCTTAGCATGTGACTTTCAATCTCACAGTTGCCTCATGAGCCAAGAGAGTTGCTGGAGCTCCAGCTGTCATATCAGCATTCCAGGCAAGAAGCAAGGAACAGCTGGAGGAAGAATATGAAGAAAGCACATACCAGCCATTTATCATGCCCCTTTTCATAAATTCTACTTGCCAACTTCTGCTTAGACCTCATTGGCCAAAACTTAGTCATGTGGCCATATTTAGCTGCAAGAAAAGCTTGGAAATGTAGTGTTACAGCTGTGTACATTGGCACACTGAATAAAATCAAGGGTCTGTTACTAGAAAAAGGGGAGAAAGGATATTGGGTAGGCAAGTAGACTCAACAGAACACCCTGTCTTCTTTCCTTGTATATTTAGGACACCCAGACGTTTCTGCAGGAGGATGTTAAGGGCCCACTTTCTAAAAATATAGGCAAGTTTAACATACCTGCTCTTTTGTTTTGTAGACTTCACTCATTATATTTCTAAGCCACCAAGGGCACAATTTAATATGAGTGATAAAATAAAGCAGCAGATTGACGTTTTTATATCTAAAATCTAATTTAAAAGAATGTTTTTGAGGAGAAGAGTAAACTTGAGAATAAATTCCTGGTCTCTGTGGGTCTTCCCACTTTATCCTGAGATGGTAATTCAATTCAGGCTTTGTCTAGACCCTACTATGTGCCAGGCAGCGTGCAGGACCCAGGGGGTAGAATGGCCTCCAACGAGGAATTCCGGTTCGTTGATGCTCCGAGTGGGCCATGAAGCCCTCTGTTAGCTGCTGGAGCTGTTACCAGGGACATGGACACTTTCCTGGGTGTCTTGAAGTCACTCAATGATTTGCATAGGTCCGTTGAGTTCTGCTGAGAGTTTTTGACCTTTTAGATTTAGTATTAAGCAAAACTTTTAAAAGATGAAAAAAAGAAATCCTGGCTTTGCCCTCAATCTGGTCATTAAAAGCACGTGTTATGGGACGTTAAAATGGGGCTTGGACTTGATTTCTGTTTCGGGCCCACCCTTTAGAGGCCACCATTCCCATTCCAGAGGGAGTGTGGACGACTGGACAAACATGCAAAGGAAGGGTCAAGTGACAGTTTGCGTCCATTAGCTCAATAACCATTTTGAGGAAGAAAAAGGTTGCAGACATTTGAGATTGGGGCAAGAATGTTTTTCAGCAGTCAGTGTCTTGCGAGCATTGCCCCTGTGGGAGGAGCCAGGGCTTGCCTCCCTGTTACCTCCAGCCGACTGGAAGGGTCTTTATGGAGAGAATGCAGGGGGCAGGCACTTGTCCCCCAGGGCCAGGGCAATGGCCTGGGGTGCGGCTCCCACCTGAGAAATCTAAAGGTGGGGAGGGGCGCCTGGCGAAAGCGGCCCCTGGCAGTGACATCCTTTCCCTGACAGCGGGCCCAAGGAGCTTCCAGGGACCAGGTGTGGGTCTGGGAGAGTCTTAGATCTTCCCAACGGGACTGCCTGGAGGAAGGCGACCTCGGAGGAAGAGGTCTGATCTCCGGGGGCTGGGGGTGGAATTACAAATAACAAAAGACCAGCCGGAGGAGGTGTTTTCCTGGAATCAAAAGATCACCAGGTGCGAGCTCTTCTCTGTTGGAGTCTCCCAAGACCCTCTGAAGTGCCTGGCGGGATAAGCCTTAAATACCTGCTGAACCTGGGGAGCAGAGACGCCAGCCCACAGTCTCCCAGTCCAGGTGAAACTCAGCTGTCCCCATCTTGTGTCTCAGCCCCACTGCAATCCTGAAGGCGGCAGAGACTACAGCAGCAAGCAGAGGGGCGCACCAGCGGAGAAACAGGGTCCCAGCCCCTCCCCACCAGGAGCTGGCGGGATGGGGAGAAGCTGTAACTTTGGGGTTTTGACTGTTATATGAGATTAGACATTTTAAATCCCGGCTGGAGAGAGAGGTCGGGAAAGTCAGATTTCATCCTTAGATTCCATCCGAGGGTAGAGCGAGAGCATCCCACGGGTCTGAAGCAGCAGCAGGGGAAGATGAAGTGGTTTTCTTTTGTACCCAATGAGTCTTCCTTGTTCACCAACTACACACAAAAGCTTTAAAAAAAAGTCAGAGTTAATCTCCCAATTGCAGAAAAGCACAATTAGCACGTGCATTAATTAGGGCTCCATTTACACTTCCTTCCTCACCTCTAAATACCTTTTTGTGTGGGGCTAGTTCTTCCAATGCCTGCACTCATTAGAGTTCTATTTGTAATTTGGATTTCTTCAAGTAGCTGGGATCCTGGCTCTAACATTACACGGCATCCTGGAACTTAATACAGATAAGCTCATTCTGGGCCTCATCCATGAGGCGCCTAATTCTAGAAGAGTTGGGAGAACATGATTGTCGTGTTACACAATTGCACGGGTTCTGGGTTTCAGAGACCCTGACGCGTGTTTGAATTTCATACGCCTTTTATTTTGTAACAGGGACTCACAGGTACTCAACATTCTCCCTTACTGGACTGGTAATCAAGGCAAAGTGTCTGACTTAAGCTAACGCACAATTATCCTTTACAATAAAACTGCAGCTGGACAGGCGTGGTTGAGGTGTCTAGAGGGACACAGGAGAAGTGGAGACAAGATCTGGGGCCTCGAAGAGGTTCCTGTTTTTGCTGCGTGGACGTTGATGCTGTCCCAGCTCTGACAGGTGTCAGCCTCGGGGATAAACCTCTATGTGTCTAACCCTCCCCATACACACGTAAAGAGATGACTGGCTTGTCCTAACCCCAGGACACAGGGGAGACAGGCCAGCATCCTGGGTTAAGTGATACCACACAAGCCAGCTCCTCAAACACAGGATGCTGTCCCAATGTGACTGTTTTTTTCTTTTTAGTGATTTTTTTTATTGTGATAAAGTATATATAACATAACATTTATCATTTTAATCATTTTTAAGTGTATAATTTGTTAGGTATTCACAATGTTGAGTGACCATCACAACTGTCCATCTCCAGAACTTTTCACATCTTCCCAAACAGAAACTCTGTACCTAATAAACACCAACTCCCCTCTTCCCCCTCCCTCTGCCTCTGGCAACCACCATTCTGCTTTCTGTCTCTATGAATGTGCCTATTTTAGGTATTGCATATAAATGGAATCATACAACGTCTGTCTTTTTGTGTCTGGCTTCTTTCACTTAGCATAATGTTTTCAAAGTTCATCCATGTTATAGCATGTATTAGAATTTCATTCCTTTTTGTAGCTGAATAATATTTCATTGTGTGGATACACCACATTTTGTTTATCTATCCGTCTGTTGGCTGACACTTGGGTTGGTTCCACCTTTTCACTCTTGTGAATAATGCTGCTATGAATGTTGGTGTACAAGGATCTGAGTCCCAGCTTTCAATTCTTCTGGGTACGTACCTAGGAATGGAACTGCTGGATCACACAGTAATTCTGTGTTTAACTTTTTGAGGCACCTCTGAACTGTTTTCCACAGCAGCTGCACCATTTTACATTCCCACAACCAATGCGTGAGGGTTCCAATCTCTCCACATCCTCCCAAACACTTATTACTTTCCTTTTTTTGTCTGTGTGGTGGATCATAGCCATTCTAGTGAGTGTGAAGTGGTGTCTCGTTGTGGTTTTGACTTGCATTTCTCTAATGACTAATGATGCTGAGTGTCTTTTCATGTGCTTGTTGGCCATTTGTATGTCTTCTTTGGAAAAATGTCTAAGTCCTGTGCCCATTTTTGAATTGGGTTGTTTGGGCTTTTTTTTTGTTGAGTTGTAGGAGTTCTTTATATATTCTGAAAACTAATTCCTTATCAGACATATGATTTGTGAATATTTCCTCCTATTCTGGGTGGGTTGTCTCTTCGGTATCTTGATAGTGTCCTTTGATGTACAACCAAATGTGACTTTTTGCATATGTAATAAATAACAGTTGATCTGACAAAGATCTGCCAACTGACATCTATGCTATATTAATTAAATCACCCATTTAACCAACAAGTATTAAGGAGAGCCTCGTGCTGGGTGCTGGGGAGGGGTTTATGTTCATAAGGTATAATAGCCACCAGACAGCTCACCTTCAAAGCGTCTATAGTCTAGTTGACTAGACACTTCCCACAAAAACAGAGAGCCTGAAAAACAACAATGATGTGTGTTTGCAGAGGCCATATGATCATTTCAAACGTGCGAATTCCAGTTGATGGGACCAGAGGGCTCCAGCATCAAGGGAGGTTGGTCAGGGAAAACCACACAAGTTGGTCATCACCTGCCCCCAACCACACAATCAAATTTCTTGCTGGTGATCAATGTTTCCACCCTCACAGCAGATGCCGTGTGACATCTGAATTCACAAGAACTCCAGAACGTTCACTCTAGCCGTTATAACATCCCCGGCTCACTTAGTCCCTTACCAGGTCAAGGTTATATTCTAGGGGGAGAGCTTCTTTGTAGCTTTGCGACCGATATAACTACATCACCAGTCCCACCTTTCGTGGAGGCTACACTATCAAATCTAATCACAGAAAAATTTGTTATTGAGCACCTATTTTAGGTCACAGGTGCTTGTTTCCTTAATCTTGATTTTAAAATAATAATGAGTTATTTACTGTTATATGTAATTGAATTTAACGAAACTAGATCTTACCAAACAAAAAAGTTAAAAGGCAATTGTTTACATGGTCAAAAGAGTCTATATATATATTTATGTGTGTGTATGAGGAAGATTAGCCCCGAGCTAACGACCGTTGCCAATCTTCCTCTTTCTGCTGAGTAACACTGGCCCCTGGCTAACATCCATGCCCATCTTCCTCCACTTTATATGGGACGCCGCCACAGCATGGCTTGATAAGCGGCACGTAGGTCTGCGCCTGGGATCTGAACCCACGAACCTGGGCTGCTGAAGCGGAGTGCACGAACTTAAACCGCTATGCCACCAGCCCAGCCCCAAAAGTCTATATTTTTGAAAGCCTTCATCTTACATTCTTACGAAGAGATTTTCTAACAGATAAGATGGGTTTATAGAAGCATTAAATTCCTGGACTGTGGCAGCAGAGACCCTCATCACAGAAGGGTCCTGGGCCTTGGACAAGGGAAAGCCAATCAGAAATCATGGTTGTGGGGCCGGCCCCGTGGCTTAGTGGTTAAGTGCGCGCGCTCCGCTACTGGCGGCCCGGGTTCGGATCCCGGGTGCGCACCGACGCACGGCTTCTCCGGCCATGCTGAGGCCGCGTCCCACATACAGCAACTAGAAGGATGTGCAACTATGACATACAACTATCTACTGGGGCTTTGGGGAGAAAAAGGGAAAAAAAAAAAGAGGAGGACTGGCAATAGATGTTAGCTCAGGGCTGGTCTTCCTCAGGAAAAAGAGGAGGATTGGCATAAGTGTTAGCTCAGGGCTGATCTTCCTCACGAAAAAAAAAATCATGGTTGCTAAAATAATAATGTAAGTGCATGGGGGAAATATGATTTTTAAATGATTAATATAAGTTTTTGCATTATGTATTGCTTTTTAGCAACAATTTTGTTATTTAAGGCAAGCTACACTCATACTTCAGGGAGCCTAACGCCACTGACTTGACTAGCTGACTGTCCCTACTTGAACCCTTCCTCCCCTACAGGAGCATAAGGTCCCCGAGGGTAGCTATGTCTCCTGGCTCCTCAAAGACTTGCCTCGAGAGTGAGGGGACCCATTTGCTTAAGCCAAAAGGCCAGGCAAGATCCTTTTTTTTTTTTTTTCTTTGTGGGGAAGATCAGCCCTGAGCTAACATCCATGCTAATCCTCCTCTTTTTGCTGAGGAAGACCAGCTCTGAGCTAACATCTATTGCCAATCCTCCTCCTTTTTTTCCCCAAAGCCCCAGTAGACAGTTGTATGTCATAGTTGCGCACCCTTCTAGTTGCTGTATGTGGGACGCGGCCTCAGCATGGCCGGAGAAGTGGTGCGTCGGTGCGCGCCCGGGATCCGAACCGGGGCCACCAGTAGCGGAGCCCGCGCACTTAATCGCTAAGCCACGGGGCCGGCCCCTGGGCAAGATCCTTGATCTTCCTCCTCCCTGTCACCTACATGTAACCCATCAGCACATCCTGTCAATTTCCTCTCCCCAGCCTCTCTCCAGAGAATACAGGTGCCCCTGTATATGAACCATGTGTTTCTGATGCTTTGACATCTGGGGCCTTGCTGACCCTGGAGGGACTGCCCCTCCCAGGGCTAGCCAGCTCCTAGAGATAGTAAACGATTCACCCTGCAGTGTGCCTTTCAGATGCAAACCAACCAATCCAGAGCCCAGACCCCAACCCCCTCCTCTGTCGGGCTCTCACACTCAGGGCCACTGTCTGCCTGTGCTCATCACCAGGGACCAGACAGCCCAGGGGCAGCCCCTATGCCCTGGAGCCTGGTGGAACTATTCACACTAGCCAATGCTAAGCCTGCTTACCCTCCTTGCTTGTGCCTTCCCACGGGAACCACAATAAAGGCCCTTCCCCACATTTCCCGTCGCTCCTTCTGCCTCCTGACTGACGCTGGTGCCTCCCCTCGTGGCCCTGTGTGGGCGGCATGGCATGCCCCTTCTTGGGAACTGTGAGAATTTCAAAACACCCTGGAGTTGTGCCACTAGCTGGGCTGGACCCTTTGATCACCCCCACCCACTTGGAGCCCCGGGGGGGGACTTCTCCAAAATGAAAACTGATCTTGTCGCTCTCTTATTTAAAATTCCCCAGAGCCTTCCGCTACAAATTAGAATCAGATCTACATTCCTCGCTGTGGCCTACAAGGCCCTGGTGTCCCAGCTCTGCAACCTGCTCCCGGGCCACTTCATGCTCAGGGCTCCAGCCGCACTGGGCTCCTTTCAGTTCCTCAGAGACGCCAAGCTATTTCCTGCCTCGGGGCCTTAGCATGCGCTGTTCTCTCTGCTGGGAACATCCTTCCCCGAGCTCTTGCACAACTGGCCTCTCTCCCTCTAGTCTCAGTCAAAGGTGGCCCCTTGGGGGCCACCTTTGGAAGAATAATGGAAGAAGGGGGCCTTCTTCCATTATTCTGTTTTATCTTCTTCATCGCACTTGTCACTCTGTAATTATTCTTTTACTTGTTTATTGTCCGTCTCCCCCACACTGCCCCTCTGATTTGGCGTAGACTCTAAGCTCATTGAGAACAAGGGCCTTGTTCATGGCTGTGTCCCCTGGGCCTAGCACAGCCTGGCCTGTACTATTGGACGAGTGAGTGAGGGGTACCTTACCTGTACTTCCAGGACTGGGGAAGGGAGGAGTGGAAGGGGCTGACGAGTGCCCAGTTGTCCCCTGCTGTGACCCTGCAGCCACCTGGGAGCTGCTGGCTCACCAGAGGCTCCCAAACTCCTGGCCCCGGACCAGGCTACTGCAGTGTCAGAGCGTGGAAAGACAGACAGTGTCTGCCTCCTGGAGAAGCCAAGGAGCAGCCGGCCTCTGTCTCGTGAGGTCCTGCTGACCACCACATTTCCCCTGCAAGGGTACCCCATCCTTCCCCCAGACCCCGGGCTCATCCGCCATCTGCTCCAGAAGCTTGGCTGTCCCCAGGCTGCATCTCCACCTGGCCCAGAGGATCTGATGCAGCTTCTGCTGGTGCAGAGATGTCTGGGGTGGCTGCCAGCACTTCTGTCTTTTCATTTCATCTGCCAGCCAAGAGCTTTTCCCTGCTTTCGCCTCTTGAAGCTTAAGGCAAGAAACGTTGACTTTGAGTACAGGTGCCTCTTGCTTCATTGCTCAAGGTCTCCTATCCTGGTTCACGTCCAGGCCAGCTGCTCCCCAGTCTCCTCTCTTCTTTTTGCTTGACCCCTCGGCCCCTGGGCAGACTTAAAACAAAATTTGGGACTTTTTCTGAGATCTGGCTCAGGCAGCAGTAGCCCTGCCAGTTTGCTCATTTTACCCAAGGGCACCAACGCACCTCTTCAGACTGTAAGTGGCCACTTGGAGAAAACATTCCCAGAGTCACTCATAGCCACATGCAGAGTGCAGGGGACTCCAGCACTTGAACTTGGTAGCTCTGGCTCCCCACCTTGCACCACATTCACTTGACAAACATGTTTTGAGGGTCTATTGTTTGCCAGGCATTGGTCTTCTAGAGTTTGTCTTACTGGACTGCCTAGGGACTTTGGTCACGTCCAGGTAAATGTTTTTGCAGCACATTTTGTGACAGTTCAACAAAGTATCCTGGGACAACTGGATACCCACGTGCAAAAGAATGAAGTTGGATTCCCTACCTTTCACGTCATATGCCAAAATTAACCAAAAATGGATCAAAAGCCTAAATGTAAGAGCTAAAACTATTAAACTCTTAGAAGAAAACACAAACATAAATTTTCATGACACGGGATGAGGCAAAGCCTTCTTAGATATGACACCAAAAGCACAAGCAACAAAAGAAAAAATAGATAAATTGGACATCATCAGAATTAAAAACATCCTTCAAAGGACACCATCAAGAAAGTGAAAAGACAACCCACAGAATGGGAGAAAACTTTTGCAAATCATAGATCTGGTAAGGGACTTGTATCTAGAATATACAAAGAATTCTAACAACTCAATAACAAAAAGACAACCCAATCAAAAAATGGGCAAAGACTCTGGCTAGACATTTCTCCAAAGAAGATATACAAATGGCCAATAAGCACACAAAAAGATGCTCAATGTCATGAGCCATCAGGAAAAAGCAAATCAAAATCACAACTAGATCCTACTTCACCCCCAAGAGAATGGCTATAATCAAAAAGTCAGATAATAACAAGTATTGGCAAGGACGTGGAGAAATAGGAACCCTCATACATTGTTGGTGGGAATGTAAAATGGTGCAGCCGCTGTAGAAAATAGTCTGGCAGTTTCTCAAAAGGTTAAACATAGAGTTACCATATGACCCAGCAATTCCCTCCAAGGGAAATGAAAACATGTCCACACAAAACACATACACATATATTTGTAGTAGCATTATTCATAATAGCCCAAAACTGGAAACAACCCAAATGTCCATGAACTGATGAGTGGATAAGTAAAATGTGGTATATCCATACAATCAAATATTAGTTAGCAATAAAAAGGAATGAAGCAGTGATACATGCTACAATATGGATAAACCTTGAAAACATCGTTTATGTAACAAACGTATGTCTATATAACACATATGTAACATATGTGTCTATATAACATATATATAAGCAAAGGCCACATATTGTATGATTCCACTTACATGAAATGTCCAGAGACATTTGGACATGTCAAATCTACAGAGATAGAAAGCAGACTGGTGGCCGAGGGTTAGGAGGGTTGGGAGGAAATGGGGAGTGACTGCTAATAGGTACAGGATTTTTTGGTGGAGTGATGAAAATGTTCTAAATTGATTGTGATGATGGTTGCACAACTCTGTGACTATGCTAAAAACCATTGAATTGTACACTTTAAATGGGTGAATTGAATAGTAAGGGAATTATATCTCAGTAAAGCTGTTATTAAAAATTCATGTGATAAAGATCCTAGACAACCAAGAGAGTTTGAGAAGCTGCAAACTTATAATTTGTGGCAAGCAGAATAATGACTTCCTAAAGATGTCTAGGCTCTAACGTCCAGAACCTGTGAATATGTCACCTTACCTGGCAAAAGGGACTTTGCGGGTATGATGAAGGGTATGGACGCTGAGATAGTGAGATTATCCTGGATTTTATGAGTGTGCCCAACCTAATCACACGAGGCCCTTTCCAGCTGGGTCAGAGAGTTGAACTTGAAAAAGAAGGAAGAGAGATTCAAAGCATTCTGCCTCCCATTGGTGGCTCTGAAGACGGAGGAAAGGGGCCACAAGCCAAGGAATGTGGTAGCCTCTGGAAGCTGGGAATGGCCCTCAGCTGACAGCCAGCAAGGAAACAGGGATCTCAGTCCTAAAACCACAAGGAACTGAATTCTGCCAACATCCAAATGAGCAAGAAAAGGGCTCCCCTAGAAAGGACCGCAGCCCTGCGACCCCTTTATTTAGCCCAGTGAGACCCATGTGGGACTTCCGACCTACAGGACTATAACACATCTGCATTGTTTAAGCCACTAAAAGGTGGTAGATTGTTACGGCAGCAACAGAAAACTAATACATAGCTACCTTATGTCGACTTTGTGAAGCCTATCTTAAAAAAAAAAAAAGAATTCTGAGCTTTCTCACATCTGGGGATGAAAAGATCTACTTGTAGCTGAAATCCAGGGCACCTGTCCTCTCCCTCCTCACCCCGAGCAAGAAGCAAAGAGTGAACAAGTGGTAGAGCTGACAGTGAGTGGTGCCTGAAAATAGAAACTGCGACGTGATTTTATTTCTAACTCCGCAGACATGTCTGTGAGTCATTCATCTCGCTGGGTCTCACTTTCCATGTCTGTACCTCAGGCTGAGGTAACCCTGACTTCTGCCTATCCTGCAGTTTAGGAAGAGGAAAAACATTAGCTTCACAAAGAGCTCCAGGGCGCTCCTTGACAAGTGTGGGATAAGCCACAGACACAGCTCGAGTCACAGGACCCCCCACGGGGCATCATTCCTTTCTTCTGGCTTCCTTCAGAGGGTTTTGGGCACACCTGGACCCTCGTGATGTGGCCTGGCATGTCTTGTAGCTGCTGTTAGCACAGAAATGAGAAAAGCTTCAGGTAGGCAAATGTGCTGAAGCCACTCACAAGGCCTAAACGCACAAGGTTTTAGATTTTCGGTTTTTGGGGGCAATACTCTCACATCTGGATGAGACCAAATTGCTTTCATGTTGGAAAGAAAGCAAAGCAATGGTCCGGATCATACTAGAAGGTACAGAGTCGAGGGGGGGGACTGAGATACGCACTGGGGGGACTGAGGAGGGCAGAGAAATGAAAACATCTTGACAATGTGTGGGCACGGAAGTACCAGTGGGGACAACAGTGTGACACCTAGACTCATTTCATGTCAGTCCTCAGACCCCACCCCACTTAAGTGACACCTAGGGGGACACACATTTTCTTAATAAGCTGGTTACAGCTGACTTGGCTTTGGGATATTTTAAAAGGTGGCCTCGTGATGGCTGCATAGGGATGGAGGGAAAGTCCCCTTGGCTCACCTCAGTCTCTGGGCACCTGCCTTCTCCCATCTGTGCCTCCCTTGGCGCTGGTTTACATAGATGTGTGGGTGCACGGTGCATCCAGGGTTATGGAGCATGGGAAAGGCTCTCAGCCAAGAGCCCTGGCATGGCCCAGTCCGGTTCTACTGGCCCCTGCCCTAGACCCTCCTACCCACTTCCAGCTGTGCAGGCAGCCCAGCGGGTACCTAGCTCCTTGACCCTCTGCACAGGTCCCACCCAGTATGGCCCAAATCCTTCTGGAGGCCCGGCAGCCCACTGCAGGCCCCTGATGGCCCCTGGCCTTGGTGACAGAGGGGCCCAGCCCCCCTTGGCTCCCCAGCCTTCCTAGAACCCTCTTGCCCAACATCCTGTGTGGTAATCATGCCTGTTGGCCCTACTTAGTCCTGCTGGCCACTGCCAAGTTCCCTCTGCTGGTTCCTGACGCTCCTACCTCTGATGGAACCTTCCTGAAATAAAAAGCTGCTATAAGTTTTGTCTCTCCGGTGAGAATCCCCTCTCCTGGGTGGCCCAGTGTTCTTCAGCATAGGCGGCCATGCATTCATTCTCCTGGCTCTGGGGTGGGAGGAAGGTGGGTCTGGAGAAGGGACAGAGCTAAGGTGCTCTAGGAGTAGGGATGTCCAGGAGGTGGCCCTGGGTGGTCTTGCTGGCCAGTGCAGCAGTGGCCCTGCCTTAATAAACCCAAAGTCACTCAAGGTCTCCTGAGAGAAAGGGCCACAGCAGGAAGGAACAGCTGTCTCTCTGATGGCTGGGGCCCCAGTGGGGGCACTAACAGCATTGTATGGCTGGGAGAAAAGTGGGCACGGGGTTGCTGCAAGGTGAGGGTCACATACTGCGTGATAATGGTGAGGAGTGGGGTAGAGGACTGGCCTGCCATCTACCGAGTGCCCCGAGAGGCAGCTGACCACATTATCTCATTTATACACCTCACCAGCACCCTGCAGAGGTCTTATTCCCATTTACTCTCATTCTAATAAAGCCACACAGGTGCAAGCCACCGCTTCCTGAGCACTTATCACAGGCCAGATAGCCTCTGAGGCTAGTACTCCCATTGTCCCCATTGTACAGATGAAGAGACAGAGTCTCAGGTTAGTGTCTTCAAGGTAACAGGGTGTAGGCAGAGATTTGAAGCTCTCTGGTGGAGGCGTGGCAATAGTGTGCTCCTGGATGCCACAATCACTACTTGTGAACGTTGAAAATGGGATGAAGTAAGCCGCTAACTCTACAGATGGAGAAAAGCGAGGCCTGGGGAGGTCACGTAACCTGTTTCAGTCCCACCGCTGGTGCCAGGTCCTGGGGATGAGCCAGCAACGCGGCTCCCAGGCTTCCTCCACGACACAACCACTTCCCTCGGCCACTTCTGGGGCCCTCGTGTGTCTCAGAAGACAGCCCCTACGATGCACAGCAGAACCCAGGACAGGAGAGAAGGGCTGAGGCTGGGAGGGAGGGAAGGCGCGCCGACTGCCCGCCCACTTCACTCTGAAGTCCTGCAAATCCACGAGAAACAAGGAAACGTTCGGCAGGCCCCGCCTACTACCCCGGCGACCCCGAACTAGGGGGCGTGGTCTCGCCTGCGCCTCCCCCTCCGCCGCGCGCGGCTGGGCCCACTGCACGCGCGCCCCCCGCCCAGGGCTCCACTGCGCGCGCGCGCCGAGGCGGCGGTGGTCTGAGGCCGGGGTCGCGGAGCTCCGGACACCGACGCGTCTCGGGTTGGGCAGGGAAGGGGCAGGGGCCTGGCCTTGCCCTCGCGCCTTCCCCGCTCGCGCCCCCGGCTCCGCTGGAGAGACCCCAGCGCGCGTGCGGCGCGGGGCCGCGTGACGCGCACCTGTGGAGCGGGAGGAGGATGCGCGGGGCCCGCGCCCGGCCCGCGCCCGGCCCGCAGCGCCGCACGGCCCGCGCCGCCCGCAGCGTTCCCCGGAGAAGCGGCCGGCTCTGACGGGCGAGATGAAGTAAGCTGCCTGCCCTTTCTCTGCGGCTCCTTCGGCCGCAGGCGTCGTTTCTAGCCCGACAGCGGCCGCGCGCTCGCGCTGGGCCGACCCGAGGTCGGGGGGTCGGCCGCGGGCCCGGGAGGCTGGCCGCGCGCGGCTGTAAAACCCTCGGGCATTTGTTGGGAGGAGTCACCGCCGCCGCCACCCAGCTCCCGCCGCTGCTCGGACGCAGGCGGGCCAGAGCCTGCCCGAATTCCCAAAATGAGCTGATTATTCGCTTCCTCCGCTGCAGATTCTGGGCGGCAGGAGGCAGCCAGGCCCCTTCGAGGCTGGCCCAGAGGGGTCAGCGGCCTCCCTTTTCCCGGCTTTCTGGAATTCAGTTCAGTGAGAGGAGGAGCTCAGGGCTTTTTTCCTGGGATCTGCTTCATCTTTGGCCTTAGCCTTCAGGTTTCGATCAGCGTTTCCAATACACGCATCCGGTGAATGGTTTTCCAGAAGTAAGCCCATCTGGATCTCGGAAAGTCGGCTCACTCAAATTCCAGTGTTTAGCCGGAAATGAACTTGTGGACACGTCATAAGCCTAAATCCCTTGCCCACCCATCCCCCTACTGCCCCCTCCCAGGCCCGCGGCTCGTGAGAGGTAGCAAATGAGGGAAAACTGGTGTAAAGTGGGCATATTTTAAATTACGCTCTACGCTCTCTGCAGCCGTGGATGGCTGATGGAATTTTGAGCTCATGAGGCTAACTAATCCTTTGGTAAGTTTTACGAGCATCTGAGATAAAAACGCTCGGTGTTTGGCATGAACAGAGCTCGCTTTTCAGACAGTATTTTGTGCAACTCTCTTTGAGGTGCCTGACTGCTTAACAAATAGCCACTCTAGGCAAATATTAACGTTATTTTTATCCAAAGACTAGAGTTCTGCTAAGTGACTCTGACAGTAAGATGTTTTTTAGGCCTTTTAAAAGGTAAACTAAGTGGGACCTTTGGTCACCTGTGGCCTAGTCACTTCTCACTTTATTGATGGAATTTGAATGACGCAAAATGTTGTTGCTTGTTGCCAGACTTCACCGTGGGTTCGGCCAGGCCCTAACCCAGGGGCAGAGCCGGAAGTCTGGTTTTGCTTTTTGGTGCCCTGAGTTGGGAGCCGGGTGACTATTTGTCCGGGAGAACTCTGACCACCATAGCCTCCCGAAGTGTTCTCACAGCCATGATCTGGGTTTTTTGGCCAAACGTTACAGTGAGGTGGATGATCCCCATTTTACTGCTGGAGAAAAGGCCCTGAGCAGTAAAGGCCTGGGCCTACAGAGTTAGAGGTCTGCTCTGTAACCCGGATTCTTTGGCCACATGGTAAACCCCTCAAGGCCTGGGGTGGGGATTCTTGAACCAGCTCAGCATTATAGCCCTCTGATTTCTCATCAGTGTGACTGGAAGGTCGTGAAGCTGTCGATCAGCTACTCCTCTGCGTTTTTTCTGTTGTGGGGTGGTTCACTGGTTTTGCAGCAGTTCCAAGAAGCTAGTGAGAAAAGTCCCTTCACTCATGATGCTATTGGGTTAATAATGATGAAAGCGCGTACCTCTTGGGTGCTTACTGTTTGCCAAGCATCGTGCCAAGTGCTTTAGATGGATTGTCTCATTTTGTGCTTCTTATCGACTTGTTTTCCCACTCTGTGGTTGAGGTACGGAGAAGTTAAATAACTTGTGTAAGGTCACACAGCTCCTAAATGGGAGAGCAAAGATTTGAACTCAAAGTTCTCACGCTTAAACAGTTCTCCAGAAGCTAGCCCCCCTGTCCCCCCATCAACCCCCCCCCCCCAGGGGCCTTCCAATTTTAACAGAGCAACTCAGGCTTAAACACAGGTCTTGATGACGTCAGAAGGAAGGAGAGTGAGTCACTGTTAGGCAAAGTGGACATGTGACGTCAGGGCCATTTACTGCAGTGAGTGTTCAGGGCAGCTTGACCTCAGGGAGCAGAGCTGCCGACTAGCTTGGGTAACTTATGTGAGAGAGATAGCCTATCTGTTTAAACCACTGTTGTTCTAGTCTTTTGGAGGAGCAGAATCAGTGTCCGCACTAATACAGGGTTTTAGATTTTGCCATTTGGGGGTGTAGTCACCCGTTTTACAGGTAGGCGGGAGGTAAACGTTGGAGCTGGTCTGCCTCTGTTCACATCCTGTCACCTCTAAGCTGCCTCCCTTTCGGGAAGTTATTTTACCTCTCTGCCCCTTAGTTTCCTCTCTACTCATTCTAAAAATGAGGCTCATAATAGGACCTGCCTCATAGGTTGTGGCAAGAATTAAATGGTATGGTGCATGTCAAGCTCTTAGCCTTGCATTTGGCATATAGTTAAATACTCTATAAATATCTCTTTTATTATTAATGGTATTGTTACAAGTAGCAAGCTGCTGCTATTGTGTGCTGTGTCACAGTGCTTGAAGTCGCCATTAGAGATTTATTCCTTTGTGCCATCTTTCACATCCAGATAGTTCATACACAAGTGACAGTGGTCTTATGCACGTGGGGTTAATTTGTTCATTCAGCACATATTTATAGTGCACCTTCTGTGTGCCGGGCCCTGTTTTGGATACTGGAGACATGCAGTGAACAAAACACAAAGACCGCTGTCCTCATTGGCACTTACATTCTAGAGGGGAGAGGTGACAGACAATAAACAAAATAAATATACTTATTACATACAGTATATTAGAAAGTGATATGTACCACGGAGAAAGATAAAGCAGGGGATGAGATGAGAGTGGGAGGTTTACAATTTTACAGAGTCAGCTGAGAAAGCCTCACTGAGAAGGTGACATTTCGGCAAAGAACTGAAGTTACTGAGGCAGTGAACCACGTGGACATCTGTGGGGTAAAGTAGGTCAGGCAGAGAGAACAGCAAGTACAAAGGCCCTGAGGCAGGAGGATGGGTAGCTGGAACCCAGACAGGGGCAGAGTAGCAGGAGAAGAAGTCAAAGAGGTAACAGGCCAGAATGTGTATACCCTGCAGGCCACCGAACAGAGGAATGGTGTGATCCGACTGATGCTATGAAAAGATCCCTTTCACTGCTGTGTTCAGGCAAAGATAGAAACGGGGGGGCCAATGAGGTGGTCCCTACAGTAATTCAGACAGAGGTGATGGTGGCTAGGACTGGAGTGGAGTGCTGGAAGGTGGTGAGAAGTAGTTGTAGTCTAGATAAATTTTGAAGATAGAAACCATAGGGTTTGTTGACAGATCGAGTGACTCCAAGGTTTCTGGCCTGAGCACCTGGAAGGACAGAATTACTGTTTACTGAGGAGGGGGAAATCTGCCTTTGGAGCAGCTTGGGAGATGTCAGTTCAATTTTGAACACGGAAGCCTTGTAGACATCCAACTAATGGTGTCAGAATAGTAGTTGCTTGTATGAGGCTGGAGTTTAGAAGGAGAAAGTCCAGACTGGAAATAAAGACTTGGTGTGTAGGCACTTGTGTGCTGGTAAATGTTTAACCACTAACTCTGCAGGGGGTGGGGAGCATTTGCCAATATCTGAGATAAATATTCCCATGCTGGTCCGTTTCAAGCACACCATTGTAGAATATCTTCACCTTACAGATATAATAGATGTAAATAATGTCAAGAGAAGAGATAATAGCAAAATGTAGTGAAATAATTAGGAATTGCTGAGTTTTGAGTATTTACTACCTTTGTTTTTAATATAATTTATTTGATGATAAATTTGTGTAATTTGAATTTGAATAATGTCATTGTTTAACAACTGGCTTGCAAAATTCCCAAAAATTTAGTAATTGAATCTTGTGTGCAGGTACGAGATGGTTCCAGCACACCATTTAGGTCATAGGGACCCAAGACTGGTACCTAAAGAGGTGATGGAAATAAGGACTCTCTGAGATTGGGGAGGAAAAAGGGCCCCAGGGCCCAAGGTCTCGCAGCTTTTGTGTCCAGTCTAGCCCTGGGGGGAAAGAACGCAGATCACAGTTCTCTGAGGAAGGAAGGGTTTGACTTGAATCTGCATGGCTGTGTTTGGCACAGATGGGCCAGAACAAGAAGGAAAGAGTGCAGGAAAACTACTTGAGTTTGTGATTGTAGAAGGGACTGGGCACATCCCCTTGTACTTTAGCTAGAGACGATCTTAGTCTGTAACTCTTGTTTTACTCTCACATATTCTTTTAAAAATTCCAAGCTTATGGGCTGTCATTTGAAGAAAATGTCCCTTCCTCCTGCCTAGCACACACAAGGTAGAGGTCAAAAGTGTTAATGCGGCATTGGGAAAGGAAACAGGGTAGCCCCAGCCACTGACCTTTACCTGCCAGCTCCTTTCTCCCGCCCCCTGTCTGCTGGGAATAGAGGACCAGAGCTGCTTCTTCCTGTGGTTTACCAGAAACCACTCTGCCACTAGAGCGCCAGCACGAGCTGGGTCTGCTAGGACAGGCACAGCTGCCTGGGTGCTCCACATCTGCCTCTTTCACTTGGGCAGAAACAGAGACTGGAACCCCGATTTTGATCCAGACCCCCTGGCTGGCCAAGTCAGTGTTCAGAGCTTTGGGGATGTTAGCAGAGCCGTACTTTAAGAGGTGAGTCTCCCAGGATACCTGGTAGCAACCCCTCAGACTGGAGTTGGAGGCAGTGAAAGGTGCCCTGGATGTGGACAAGTGCCCAGTCAGTCCTGACCCTGAGATGAGCCTGTCGGAAGAAGGTCTTTTGCACCTCCCTAGAGGATGCCCCTGCAGCACCGTGTGTTTCTGGCAAGTATCTTGAATAAGAATTGTTGTAAATGAAATTGCATCCTCCACGCACTCAAGTTATAGTTTCAAAGAGTTTTGCCTTAACTTCTGAATAACACTCAGTCATTGGCTCATTGCTTCGTATTTTAGTCCTCTATTTCCAGCCCTGTTGCTTTGGTCTAAGGTTCTAAGCACTTAACTGCCCTTATGGCGGCGGGCATCTCCCTGAAGTAGAGAGGTTATCTCCTTTCCTTGGAACGCATGGGCCTCAGGGGCAGTAAAGTATTGTGGAGATGCTTTAGTTCAGTGCCGTCATTTCCTAGATGAGAAACTGAGGCCCAGCTAGGGTAAATGATTGTTCAAGGTTATGCGGCTGTTCAGCGGCAGGGCCTGGAGAAGGATCACCACACGTTCCAGTTCACAGTCTCGTGCACTGTCCTTTGGTCCAAGAGCTTCTCAGACTTTTCACTAGGGGTTTCATTATTTATTTATTAAAAATAGAAGCGATTTATAGCAGGATCAGCCGTTGGAATGCCACTTCCATGCTTTTTGGCTAACTTCAGGTATGTAATTTTAGAAGATTTATTTCACCAGCCCATTCTACTCAGAGCAGGCAAGGAGACAGGAGGAAGTGCTTCAGAAAAACCTTCAGAAGTAGAGGCTCGCAGCAGGAGAGAGGTTTAGACCGCAGATAGGGTGTTGGAGCCAGCTGGTTTCCCTGTAGCCTCGTCTTGGCTCCAGAGGTGGGACCCTGGTCTTGTCTTGGACGTAATTAGGCTTCTCTGAGCCTGTTTATTTCCCTGTTGGGACAGCAGGGAGGATAACCATGCGGTCTTCTCCTCTCAGGGCAGGTGTGAGGACTAGTCGGGGGGTGTTGTGGAAATACCAGGGTGCTGTCTGCGGGCTGGGCTTGGGGGCCCCTGAGAGGAGGGAGCTGCAGTTTTTCCTACAGCAATGGCATTAGGCCATGCTTGGGGGCCAGGAGCCACTTTACGTTTGGTTAACATAGTTAGGGAGCATTCGTATACAGTTTTTGTCACATGTATTGTCTCAGCTAATATCCACACCCCCCCATTTAGTTTGGTGGTATTAGCCCATTTATAGATGAGGACGGGTGCACTCAGACTGACTAGGTGACTTAATTAGGTCATACAGCTGGGAGGTGGCCCTCAGCCTGGGGCCTCTGACCCAAATGCCACATTCCTCCTCTTGACTAAGGAAGCTACAGTGACTGGGGGCTCTGGCTTTGTGACTCGACAGTTGACTTCACCTACCAATTTCCTCATCTGTAAAATGGGCATCATCGCAGAACCTCCTTCGCAAAACTGTTTTGAGGAAAGATTCAGATAGTGCCTTTAAATTGTCTGGCACACACTGACGACTTGGTAAATGTTAGATATTTTTATTAGGCTCTCAGTAGTTAGTAGTCAGTTTGTGCAGGGGGATGGGCAGATCTAAAGCATTCGAGGCTGTTGTTACATACCCATGTTTGGGCCTACCCTGGACCTACCGAGTCAGAAGTTCAGTGCCTGCTGAAGGGGGTGGGAGGCTAGGTGTATGTATTTGGAAAAGTTGATCTGATGCTCCCTCTGGTGAGAGCCATTGCTCTAGACCTCACTGCTCAGTATTCCAGTCTCGCGACTCCACTTGTGCTCTTTGGAGGAGCTGTCAGCACCTCAGGCCCCTCCCACACCCTCTGCATCAGAATCTGCATTTTAAGAAGATCCGCAAGAGATTCGTATGCACATTCAAGTTTGAGAAACACTGTTAAGGTTAAAAAACATGGTCATAAAAAACCAAACACACACACACACACACACACACACAAACACAAACACACCATCCACAGTGGTTTAGGAAAGAGTTGTTCCCTGGTTGTTGAGCAACCACAGAGTAAGCAGCCGTGTTGCAATAACTGATATCTCTTGGATTTGTACTTGCTTAAAGGAGTGATGGAGACATAAGCAAGAGATAAGGGCGGCTAACCTGAGAACTGGGAACCTGGAACAGGGCTGGTCAGGGAAGACTGCAGCAGACTTCCGAGTCAGAACAGGATTAAATAGAGGGCGGGAGTCGGTTCAGGCCAGGCGGCCATCCATCACGGCTGTCTGCAGTCTTCTGGGGTGGGGGTAGAGGTGCCGGCTCCTGGGCTCCCTCACCACCCCCAAGCACTCTGAGGTTCCTGAGCTCCTCCCCTTGTGCCAGGCATGTCCGGAGCCCTGGCTACAGTGTCCGACCAGGAGCTCTGAAATGCAGCTTGCCAGCTGGCGGCTCCTCCTTCTCCAGGCTGTTCTCTGGGCTTCAGATTTCTCCTGCTTCTCTCCCACACTGACCTTGCGGCGTTTCCTGCCCTCCCGACGGGGCACTTGCCGCTTGGGGAAGAAATGCTTGAAGGGCCAAGAACAGGGATTGGAAAGCAGGAGAACAAAGTAGAATGGTCCTGTGGGCCATCTGTGGTTTTGGGGGTGAGTGCAGATAACGGGAAAGTGGAAGAAGGAGGCTGGCAGGCCACTCAAGTGGGCCCTTGACCCTCCAGTTAAAGCTCCAGTCACGGAAATGTCTGGTGACTTGTAGATTCTGGTGCAAACACTGTTGGATCCTCTTCTTGGTCTGGCCACTAACTGGGGCCATTTTAGGGATGGACCTCGAGAGAGATGAGGAAGAGGCAAAGGGAAAGTGGGCGGAGGGAGTCTGATGTTAGAGTCAGGGGCAGCTCTAGTCCCTCGATATAGGGCATGATACAGGGATGCAAGAAGGAAACCTGGCCAGGTCTGCAGGGCCTTTTGGAAATTCCTGTTCTCTCTTTAAACCTCAGTTTCCCGATCTGTATAACCAGATTACCGCCTCATTGTTAGGATTTTGTTAATTCTTTATCTGGTAGAATGCCTGCCATAAATAAGTGCCAAATAGGTAATCTTAGTTCCTTCTTCACTACTCCCATGCCCCGGGCTGGGCCCCACTCCCCCCATCATTTTCTGAGAGCCCAGTTCCTGACCATGATTACTTTCCTCCTCACTTCCTCTACCTTCCCCTCAAAGGACTGGCCTTGGTGGGAAATGGGAGAACGGGAGAGCCGTGGGGTAAGCATTGAGCACATTAAGCCCTACACCCTTGGTCAGAATGGAAGGCCAGACAAAGCAAATCCTATGTGCGTTTGTGACAGGTCAGAGGCCTCTCGCCTTTCAGCCATGTCAGCTGCTTCAGATTAGGCTGAAAACCAGCCAAGGTGTTAGGCTTACCAGCATGCAATTGCTGCGTGTCCGCTTGGAGGCAGGGAGCCTGGGGCCTGTCCGGCTCCCGCATCTTCTCACCGTGGGACCCTCACCTACCTGAACCTCAGCTTTTCTGTCTGCAAAAGGGGGACCATAATAGTACCCACTCCACTGGTTCTTTTCAGGGTTCTTGTCTGGATTCAGGGAGATCTAGTGCACAGAAGTACTTGATTCCGTGTTTGGCACGTGCTAGCATTCAGTGTTCACTGCTATTATTAATATCCCATAATAATAGCCACCACTTATATAGTGCTTCCTAGGCGTTAGGCACTGTCCTAAGTATATTATAAATAGTAACTCATTTTATCCTTATAACATCCCTAAGATGTAGGTACCACTGTCACCCCTGTTTCAGATGGGGAAACTGAGGTACAGAGGAGTGAAATAATTGTCCAAAGTCAAACAGCTAGTAAAGGGTTGAGCTGGGATTCAGACTCAATCAGTTGGTTCCACAGTCTGTGTTTTTAATTATTGTGCTGTGGCAATTATTAGTAATAATTTTGTGATTGGAGTCCAGTAGACATAGGAAAAGCAAAGAGAGAAGTGAGAGGAAGTGGTCATGTCTTCTCACAGTTCCAGCTGTCATCTAAGGGCCCGCTGCCATTCCTGAGCTGCCCTGATGGTCCAGGTGACCTGTGCTCATGGATGCGGCCCTTAGATCGTAAAGTGGACAGCTCCAATCCCATGGCAGCCTCGTGGGCCTCCCTGGTGGCTTCTGCCACTTTCCCATGCTTCTGCAGCAAAATAGACCATTTCTAGGAAGTGGCCTACCCCCTTCCTGGGCATAGTCCCTGTTTACAGGGCAGGCTCCCTACCCACCGGCTTCCTGGCACAGAAGCCAAGCTGTTGGGGAAGGAGGGGGAAGCTGTGGGACTATAACGTTTTTCTGAGAAGCATGTGGTGGTTTCTTGCCAGGCAGAAAATGTTTGATAGCCTGGAAATGTGTTTACCCCAATCATAGCCGCCTCAGCCATGTCTGATCCTTCTTTCTTCCTTGTCTGTCTTTCCCAGGCACCCAGGCTTTTGGAAGATGCTCACGGTGGCAGTGTGCATGGCCCTTCTGGGCTGCCTGCAGGCCCAGGAGCTCCAGGGACATGTCTCCATAATCCTGCTGGGGGCAACTGGGGACCTCGCCAAAAAATACTTGTGGCAGGGACTATTCCAGCTCTACCTGGATGAGGCAGGGAAGGGCCACAGTTTCAGCTTCCATGGGAGTGCTCTGACGACCAGCAAGAAGGGCCAAGAGTTCATGGCCAGGGTCCTGGAGTCCCTCTCCTGCCCCAAGGACATGGCACCCGGTCGCTGTGCTGAGCTCAAGGATCAGTTCCAGCAGCTGAGCCAGTACCGCCAGCTGAAGACGAGTGAGGACTATTTGGCTCTGAACAAGGACATTGAGGCACAGGTCCAACATGAAGGCCTCCGGGAGGCTGGCAGGATTTTCTACTTCTCGGTGCCGCCCTTCGCCTACGCAGACATTGCCCGCAACATCAACAGCAGCTGCCGTCCAGGCCCAGGCGCCTGGCTGCGGGTTGTCCTTGAGAAACCCTTTGGCCATGACCACCTCTCAGCCCAGCAGCTGGCCACAGAACTTGGTAGCTTTTTCCAAGAGGAGGAGATGTACCGGGTGGACCATTACCTGGGCAAGCAGGTGAGCTTCAGCTAGGAGCCTGCCAGATTGAAGTGAGCTGGGTGCAGGTAGACCCCATCGACAGGGCCACACCACTAATTGTGGAATTAGGCCCGAAGGCATTGTGAAATCTAAGCTCGCATGGTCGTCTGGAAGGTGGGCAGGAGGTGAGAGGGCAAAGGAAAAGCGGAGAGCAGCAAGGGCCGGACTGCTTGCCCCTTGTCCCCGTGTCCAGCCACTTGTTCTCTTGTGCATCCCATCCTCTTTGTTTCCAGCCAGGGTCTGGGCCCTGCATCCTCTGCAGAGGTGGCCCCGAGACTCTGGTGTCTGGGCCTGGCTTCCAATTGGGCATGCTCTGGGAATTGCAATTAACCTTCCTATTCCACACCCACCTGCCTTTTTTCAATATCTTTTTTTTCCTGAGTTCTGTTTTGAGCCAGAAGGCTGGTATCAAGATCCTAAACCTGAATAGAGACACTAAGTCCGTGCTTCTCAGCCAGGCCATGTGACAGAGCATGGGGCTGACCTCCTGGGGGATGCAGGTCAGCTGGCCAGTTCACTCTGAACGTGCCCTCGAAGCCCCTCGGGACAACTCTCCCGAGAAACCCCAGCAGGAGCGCGCACCTGTGTTCTTGGGCCTGACCAGGCTATTGAGCCAGGGCCGTGTGGGTGGGCAGCACCTAATCGTCTAGGACAGAGGCATCGCTTTCAATCCAGCCCCATGTGGAGTTGCAGTATTCCCAGAGAGTGGTCCTCAGACCAGTGCCTCTCCTGGTGAGGTTTTTCACTTGTTTTGGGGAGATGAGAAGAAAATACTGAATATATTCAATTTGATGCTTTTCTTGCTCTCTTTTTGGTGTTAAAATGTCTGTCTTTTATTAAAAGTTGATGGCAATAGACGATAAATAATAAATATTTTCTTTCTTGACAACGTAAAAAGCTGGTAACCCTGTGGAGGTCACTTAAAAGGTTCTGGAGTCCTTAGTGGGCTGTGAAGCCCCAGCGTCCAGGGACTTGTTCCAGAGAGCATCTTCTCTGAGCGGTGAAGAGAGAGGTTTGGGGCCCTTCCGTGGAGTCAGGATTCCTTCTTCGTCCTGAGAATAACCTGCAGCACAACCAGTCTCCTTTCCTGGCAGGCTGTGGCTCAGATCCTGCCTTTCCGAGACCAGAACCGCAAGGCCTTGGACGGCCTCTGGAACCGGCACCACGTGGAGCGGGTGGAGATCATCATGAAAGAGACGGTAGATGCAGAAGGTACGTGAGTGGCCCTCACTCCGAGGCTCCTCGACCTCCCCCTGCCCCGGGTCTGGTGAGGTGTTGGGTCCCACAGGGCTGGAGGATCAGCACGGCTCCTGTGCCTTGGCCAGTGCTTCTCAGAGGGATGTTTTTGCTGATGGGTGGTCTCCCTCCAGGGCCTGGTGTGTGCAGCTCTGGACCGTGCTAAATTGCGGGTGCCTGCAGGTACCCCCCGATAGTCACTGCTGCCTTATGTGAGTGTGGTAGAGGTGGTCAGAGCAGTGTGAGGGCTCCTCAGACTTTCATACTTACGCAAGCGGCCCTCTGCCTCAAATGCTTCTCCTCGTCTCCTCCTCACCTGCCGGTCCCTCTCATTCGTTAGTTCCCAGTCCATTGTCACTTTCTCCGGGAGCCTCTGCTGACCGTCCTGACAGGGTCCACTCCTGTTACAGTCTCAGAGCGCCCCATGCCTCCTTTTGTTGCCCCTCCGCTGCCTTTTCCTCGTCTTATCCCTGCCCAGCCTGTCTCTCCCTCAGACTGTAGGTTCCAGGCCACCTGCGCTCTGACACCTGGCACCCAGCTCGGAAGTGCTGAATAAGTACCGAATGAATGAGCAGCGTTGGCCTGGGAGTCAGGACACCTGAGTGTTAGGCCCATCTCTGCCTTCACCTGGGTGACCTAAGCACATCACTTCCCTCATTTGTCAGATGAGCAGGTTACGTAGATGAGAACAGCTAAGGGTCCCTTTGAGCTCTGACATTCTGTGATTTCACATTTTTTGAGCATTGACTGTATGTGTTCAAAGCATTTGTTCTTACCTGAAATAATAACAGCTAATTCTTACTGTGTTCTAGTAGCCGTATGAGATGGGTACTATTATTAGCCTCCGCTTAACAGATAAGGTTTGGTGATGTGCCCAAGGTCACATGGCAGGAAGGGGTGGGGCCGGGTCCTGGGGGCAGGCAGTCTGGCTCCAGCAGCAGGCTCTGCACCGCTTCATCCAGTTCATCCCTGCCACTGCCTTCGCAGCTGGGGCAGGAGTGCCGAGGCCACCGTCCCTACTGCGCAGTGTGTACCTGGGTGGAGTAGGGCCCAGACCCCTCTGGCCTGAGTAGGGGACCAGGAGGACTGTTTCTTTCTCTTTGCCTTTTCCTCTTTTTCTTTCCCTTGGTTACTCTCTTCAGCTTTCTCTCCTTTCCTCTTTGAATGTGTATTTAGTGTTAGAAGCTCTGTGCGGGGGCTGTGGTGACGTAGAAAGGTATGAGACCCAGCCTCTGTGCCCTAACACCTTGCAGATTCATTGTGGGAGATAACAGGACAAACTCCAGAATGAATGATGCAGGCAGGCGGTGCTGTGGGAGGTCACGGAGGGGAGGAATGCTGGGCGGGGGGGTCAGGCAGGACCTCGTGAGCCAGGCCTCAAAGGGCATTGCTATCCTTGAGAGGAGCTAGGTTTCTCCAGTCTGGAACCCATATCAGAAAAGAGGTCTCTCTCCACTGCAGTGAGCCTTTGTGGCCTTGGCCATCCTCCCAAGCCTTCCAAGCCCTCCTCCCATCCTCAGCACGGACTCAGGCCCTGGTTTCCTCCTCGTGCCTGTGTGTGTCTGACATCCTGGGGGAGCGAGTGCTGGGCCTTGCCCTTCATCTGCAGGGAGATGAACTTCAGATCTAGCACTGAGAGTGAGTGGGGGTGCCAAATGGGAGGGTGCCGCTGCCACCCCTGCTGCAGGCCAGAGTGGGAGCCAGCCCCTCTGTCTGCCTGGACTTGGCCCAGTCCCCAGCAGGCCGAGGACGTCGGGACTCCTCTCCTCCCTCGTTTCTGGCAGGTCCTTCCTCTGCCTGCCCTGGGTTGGGGAAGAGCTGTGTTGTTACTAGTGGGCACTGTTGCCTCTTATTTCTTCTAACCCTCACACCCCATTTCCTTCTTGGTATCTGATGCTATTTGTGGGTTTCTTTGCAGGATCCCTATGGAGCCAGGGGCTAGGCCTGCTTATCCTAGCAAAGGTACTTTTGGGTTTTGGAGAAAGGAAAACAGAAGGCAAGACCGAAAGGCAGGCGGAGGCCTGGGCAGGTCTGTTTGCCAAGGCAAGCCTGAGGCAGGGAGAATCTCGGGTTTGAGCAGCAACATGATGGCCCAGGTCCAGGAGGGAGGGCACCGTGGCTCTGCCTTCAAGGCTGCTGTGTGGGACCAAGCACAGGCCAGCTGCAGGTACCGTGTGGGTTCTGAGGGGAGGGTCACTGCTGGCAAGCCTCAGACAGAGCGCAATGCTTTTCACTCAGCTGGGGGCAGATGAGTGAGCTGGGTGCAGGTAGGCCCCATCGACAGGGTCATACCACTAATTGTGGACTTAGGCTGAAGGCATTGTGAGATCTTGAAGGTGGGCAGGAGGTGAGAGGGCAAAGGAAATGCAGTGAGCAGCTTTCCCTTCAGCCCAGAGGCAAAGGGAGACACAGAGTGGGGCAGGCCGCCAGGGACCCACCAGCCCTGAAGGGCTTGCACGTAGTCTGGGTGTGGCCAGAGGGGCCAGCAGAACTGCAGCTGTCCTGGGGTTGAGTTTCCCTGGTTGGCCTGTTCACTTGCCAGTTGCATACACAGGCCCAGAACAGTGTATAACAGGATGACTTCCTGCTACTGTGTGCATCCCTCAGCAAGGGGGGCCTCTGGACCTGGGGCTTTTGGCAGCAGAGTGAGTTCTCTCTCTCTCCTGGGCCTCGGGGACCTAGAAGGACGAACATTCTCTACATCCTGAGAAAGGGGCCTGGTGCAGCTCTGGTGGCCCAAGTGCTGATCCTCGCTGTCCCCTCCAAGTCCAGCTTTGGAGCCCGTCCCACAGGAGGCCCCTGATAGACTCTAGTTCAGGCTGGAGAAAAAGGACAGCTGGGGACCCTGCAGCCACCCCACTATGGCCAGTAAGCCCTGTGCCCAGCACATCAGGGCCTCAGCCGCACCTTCTCCTGGGGTTGGGGTCACAGTGCCTTGTTGTAGTTTGGTGAGCTTAGCAAGCATGCTGTTGCGGTGGGACTGAGCACGGCCAGGAAGTGTCCGAGGCAGGATTCAGAGCCCAGCAGTCTGACTTTTAAGCAGAAAGGCAGTGTGGCCGGCATCCTCCCTCCACCTCATCCCCCACCCCTGCTGGGTCCTGCCCGTACCCTCACTGACTCCACTGTGGGGCGCACTGGAGTGACCCAACTCCTGGTGGCAGCCTATACGCCACCCTGAGTGCTGGAAAGGGAAGGGCTGCAAGCCAGGCCTGGGAAATGGAGCTTTCCTCGTCCAAGCTGCTGCAGGCCCTGAGAAAGGGACTCCTGAGCTGCGAGGTCCTTGGAATGTCTCCCCACCCCCACTCACACACATCCAGATGGGTGGAGGCCAGCTTCCCCAGCTCCTTCACTCTACAACTGTGTGAGTGGTTTTTTCTCCTTTTCTGCCGCAGCCTCTGGCCCCGAGGAGTTTGCTGCAGAGTCCAGGCTGCTGCATAGGCAGGAGGGAGAGAAAGAAGGGAGGAGGAAAGGAAGAAGCAACCTCTTGCAGCCCCAGTACCCAGCTCCATCTCAGTCTCATCTGGGGTGCCCCTCTGGGGAGTCCCCATCCAGTGAGCCCCTGAGAGTCACAGAAACCTGGGTACCTGGGCCAGGGTCTCCTGAAGTGGCACCATGGGCCATACAAGAAGTGACTTTGGCTGGGCCACTTAGCCTCTGGGTGGAGATGACCCCAGCTGGCCCTCGTCATGGCTGTTGGGAAAGGCTCTGCTGGAAAGAGGGCTGTGTCATTAATGGACTAAGGTTCAGTGGTCTAAGTTGGGCTGCCGTTTCTTCTGGGAGTGCTGGAGTGTGATCCAAGGTCTGTTGCATCTCAGAACCCAAGCTTCTAACCACTGCACCTACAGCTTCAAAGTCTGTCCAGGCCCTCAGGAGTTGGCCTTCCTGCCAGAATGTGCTTAGGGCCGTCTCGCTGCTGCCCTAGTTTCCCCTCTGGGTAGAAGGCGTGTTTTTTGGCAGGAGGAGGAAGGGAGACTTCCTGGGGAAGTGTAGCCGTCCCTGCTTGGGAGGGTCCCTGTTCTGACATTGGGGAAAGGAGCATGATGCACATTGACCTCTGAGGGTTGGAGTGACCGTTCCGTGCCTCTCACCAAGGGACCAAGGCAGCCAGGGTCCTCCAGGTACACAGCAGCTGTCCTGCCCTCCAACCTGGTGTGCCAGAAGGGCTGGGAGCTCACTCAGCAGGGCCAGCTCCCCTTCCCACGTCTGCAGGGCTGTCTGCAGGGCTGTCTGCAGGGTGAGCTCAGGGCAGCTGCCAGGCCTCCTGACCGGGAGAGCGCCAGCCAGCCAGCCAGCAGACCCGCTCTCTCCTTGGCCCTGCTCCCTTTTTATTTTTAGTGATCCCAGGAGGTACTGGAAGGGATACAGCTAGCTTTCAGTTTTTTTGTTTTTAAATCTTGTGTTTTTGTGGGGAAAGTCCAGATCTCTCACAATGTGGAGGCAAGAGGGAGGGGGTTTCTGGTCCCAGTTCTGAAGGCTGCGACCTTCAGCACAATTTCTATATAATGATGATAACCCGTTACCTCTCTCGAGGTTGTTTTAAGGATTAAATCAGATAATGTACACGGAAGTACTTTACAAATGGAAATGCTGTTCTTCTTCCAAGTTGGCAAGAAGAGGAAGCGACAGCGTTCTCAGTCTTTCTGGGCTCCGCGTGACTTATATGTGACTTGTGTTGGGTTATAAAAGCCCTGTAATTGGTTTGTAATACTCTTTTATGTCCATTCTTCCCCTAATATTATGTCTCTCTCTCTCACTTATATACGTATTTAAATTTCCATATATTGACAATCTGCGTAATACATACCTTTTAGTAGTGCTATATTTCTGCTCAATTCTGTTTATGCCACAGAATATGAATTGTTCTATTATTAGGCATTTTGGTTGTTTCCAGTTTTTGCTATTTTAAATAGTACTTTGAAAGCTTTAAATAAAATTAAGATATAATTCACATACCATAAAATTTACCCTTTTAAAGTGTATAATTCAGTAGTTTTTAATATATTCACAGATTTGTGTGATCACTGTCTAACTGTAGAATATTTATGAGCATTTAAAAAAATATTTTTCCTTTAAGTATACTTCCGAAGTGGAATTACTAGGCCAAAGGGTAAAAACTACTTTATAGCTGTTATTATGTCTTATCAGACTGTTTTCCAGAAAATTTGCAGTAGCAGTGTCCATGCCTAATGGTCTTACTACAGTTCTGCCCACATGGGGTGCTGCTGTCTTCCTTGTTCTAGCTGGTGTAGTAGGCTTGTGCAGCTCTTTCCAGGCATGTGGGTCACAACTAAGGGGCAGCATGACCAAGGGGCAAAGCGATGGGTCTCCCCTGCTTGTGACCTTGTGATTTTGGACTAGCTCTGGACTTGAACACTTTGGAGGGCAAGTTTATGGGGGTCTTTCTTCCAGTTGTCCAACCTAGTTGTGCTTTTTTTAATCCTTGTTCGTACATCAATGGGTTTTTAACCCTCAACTTTAAACCTAGGAAAGGATACTAAGAGTCAATATAGATTATTTTCAGGAAAAATCAGTCCACAATAACTGGTGGTAACTAGAAAAAATCAAGTTGTTGGGTGTCGTCAGGAGGGCTAGCCCCCAGCTTCCTATCCTTGTGGTTAGCCACACGGCCTCTTCCCCGGAGGTGCCAGGCCTGGTCACTGCACTTTAACTCTGAAAAGACAGAGCTAACCAGGAAAGGATCCAAGTCCACAATCTATGGGCTGTGCTGAACACGGGTGCACCCCCTGAAGCTTGAAATTAAGGAATAATGGAAGCTCTCTTTATGCAGTGGGTAGTAAACCTATGAAATGCATTCTCCCCATGGATGGCGAGAGGATAAAAATAGGAAAAGTAGAAAAGGGCCGCTAAGGGATTTGCTGAACTAATGAATAGTAAGCAGATAGCAGGGCTTTTAAGGACTCCACTGTGTTCTCGCCATCAAAAATTCATCTGTTCTCAAAGCTTTAACTATCCTCTTTGTACTCTTAACTCTACTGTAATTCATTGGTTCTAAAACACAGTTTTTTCTTATTTGAATGTCTCTGAAGTTGGGTTTACCATTGATGGGGTGACATAGTTGAATTGGCAGCCTGTTTCTTTCTTAGTGGTTATAAAATAATGCTGTTTTCACCATCATTGGCATTTTCGACTTGATGCAATCCAGCATATCTCCAGCATTCACTCTCTTTCCAAGCGCTGGTCTTATACCTCCAACTCCTTTTAGATATTTTCACTGGGTGTCACATCACCACTTCAGACTCAGCAGATGTAGAACTTAAACCATCATTGCATTTTTCTCATGAACTACCAACTGCTCTTTCTAACTTCTTTATTTCCAGATGGTGACTGTTTTCTGAGTTGCCTGGCTGGTAGCCCCTGTTTTGCAGCCCCTGTAATAATAAAAGTACTAGCCAGTATTTATCAGTGCTTCCTCTGCCGGGCAGTGTTCCAAGCCCCTCACAGCAACCCCACAAGGGAGGTGCCGTGACTGTTCTCTTTCGTATGTGAGATAGAGCCCGTCGCCCGGGGTCACGGGGCTAAAAGGTGGTAGAGCAGGTACTTGAACCCGCGCGGCCTGGCTCCCGAGACCACCCTCCAGACCACGACTCTGAACTGCCTTTCAGGGCTGCAGCCGGACACCACGCAGTGCTCACTCATCTGCTGAGCACGGTCTTGGCCTTTCTCTGTTACTTCCTTTGCAGCAAATGCTGCCTTGTTGATCTCATTACCACCCATCCCCTCTGTCAGTTCATCTTGCAGATGGTAGACAGCTGAACCTACCCACAGCACCTCTTTCATGGTCCACTTCCCTGCTCTAACACTTTTTAAAAAACAGTTTTATTGAGACATAATTCATATATCACACAATTCACTTACTTAAAGTATACAATTCAGTGGATTTTAGTGTTTTCACAGAGTTGTGCATTCATCACCACAATCAATTTTAGGACATTTTCATCATCCCCAAAAGAAGCCCTGTACCCCTTAGCTGCCATCCTCATCTGCATTCCCCACAGCCCCTCGCAACCATGAATCGACTTTCCGTCTATGGATTTGCCTATTCTGGACATTTTATATAGAAGGAATCATACAACATACGGCCTTTTGTGTTTGGCTTATTTCACTTAGCGTAATGTTTTCAAACTTCATCCGTGTTGTAGGATGTATCAGTACTTCATCTCCTTTTATTGCTGAATAGTATTCTCTTGTGTGGATATACCACGTTCATCCATTCATCAGTTGATGGACATTTGGGTTGTTTCTACTTTTTGATTATTGTGAATAATGCTGCTGTGAACATTCGTGTGAAGTTTTTGTGTGGACGTAGGTTTTCATTTCTCTTGGGTGTATGCGTAGGAGTGGAATTGCTGGGTCATACGGTAACTGTTTAACTGGTTGAGATCGAGAACTTTTAAAAGCTCCTCAGACTCCTCAGTTGAATTTCCTTTCCGTCTGTTCTCGATTTTTGCTGTCTAAATCACAAATGGGCTGCTTCTGCCAGGCCAAGTTTACTGTTGTGATCTGAACTGTGTGTTGGGGCCTCTGCCCTCCGGCTCATACTATCCTCCCCAACTAGGATGTGGCCCAGGGGCAGAGTCAGCCCACACTTGTATTTCTTAGAGACACACAGCACTTTTTAAAATCTGAATTATTAGTGCACATTTAATAATTATGAGATTATACTTAATGATCCAAATTATGTTCCTCTAAACACTTGGAAGATTTGGCCACCCTGGGCCCACACTTCTGTGAGGCAGCACCTGACTACAGACTGCACCTTCCTGAGGGACACAAGCCCTGCCTTGTCCTCCTCACGCTTTACTGGCCCCGCTAAGCATTGGAGCCCCTGACCTTTGACCTAGACCCATCCTTCCAAAGCCCAGCTCAGCTTGCTTCTTCAACTATTGTGCGCCACTTCTGAAAGCCTCTGATGCTTATACCACTGAGCTCCGCACCCTGGTTTAATATTTGGTTTTACGGTTATTTAAATGGGAGTGATAGGGAGTTAAAAGGAATGTGTTTCAGTGGTAACAATTGCAGGCTCTGGGCCAACTGTCTGGGTTCAAACCTCATTTTTACCCCTTTACCAGCTGTGTGACCTTGGGGAAGTTAGCTAACTTCTCTGAACCTTGGTTTCCTTATATTTTAAAATGGGGTAACAATAGGACCTCCTTATATATTGTTATTGTGAGGAGTAAATGGACTGACATGCATACATTGTTATTATCATTATTGCCTTTTTCTTGATGTCTTCTCAACAGTATTTTAAGAACTTTGAAGACCAGAGCCCTCTGGGTCTGGGGGAGCAGCTCAGCCGTTGTTTTCTCAGTGGGGGCACTTTTGGCGTTTTGGCCAGCACATTTGGGCTGGGTTGTCCTGTACTTTCAGGGTCTAGCATCCCTGGTTAGAGCTGCACCCTCAAGCTCTAGCTGAGAACGAGAGTCAGACTTCTACCACTGAGGACAAGGGCGCCCTCCTGCAAGAAGGCTCCTGGCCTCATTTTTTCCCTGCAGCCCGGTGCTGCCGTCAGGCACAGCAGGCTAGGCGGAGTTCAGGGTGCGTTGTTCCACCCGACACGGCCTGGTCCTGCCAGCTGTCCAGCGGGCCTGAGTGAGCACTGTGAGCCCAGAGTGGCCGCTGCAAAGGGGTCTGCTGGGCCAGCAGGTCTGAATGAGGAGCCACTTCTTTTCGTTTGTTTGAATTAAATATTGACTAGATAAAAAAGAATTCTTAAAAAATACATTTTAAAATATACAGAACTATGATATAACAGATACCAATGTACCTACCAACCCGCCTACAAAAGAGCTTCATTGTCTCCTTGTGTCCCTCCCTGAATTCTTTCCATTTTCTCTCCTTTGCTACTATGAATTGTGGGTAGGTTATTCCATTGCTTCTCCTTGTTGTTTCTGCGTGTGTCGATTCCCTAAAGAACATATTGTTTTATTTTGAAGAGGAGTCACACTGTGTGTGTCTGAGTGTGGGTCTTTTCGTCCCTTTATCCTGCATTCAGGAGAGTCTCTTCAGATTTGTCTTCTAATAACAGACTCTTTTCATCTGTTTCTAATCCATAAAAACCTATCCATTCAATTTCTAATTTCCAGTTGTATTTTTTACTTATTGAAGTTTTGTTTATTCGGTCATTTTATATCCTATTTTTAAAATTAATTTTTATTTTATCAAAGCAGTCATGTTTCTTTTTCTCCACGTTATGTTTTTGAGCATGTCCGTGACGATGTGTGTATGTCCATTTTCTCTGCTGTCCAGTGTTCCATGGAGTGACTGTGGTGCTGTCAGGGGCTAGGAAGGCAGGAGCAAGCAGACAGATGTGGCCCCTGCTCTGATGGGGCTTCAGGCGTAGCAGGGAAGAGACATGCACGGGCACTGAGTCAGTCAGGTGGCTTGCAGAAGACAGGGCCCCCAGGAGGGGAGGCCAAGAGGTTGGTGGAATCTCCTAGAAGCTGCAAAGGACGAGTAGGAATTGGCTGAGTGGGAGAACTGGTCCCGATAATGCACACAAAGCCTTTGGTAAATGGTTGATCCTCCTGTCGTGACGTCAGGCTTTCTCCATATGTAGGACTGTGAACTGGCCTGGGTGTTGCGAGTCAGGGGAATGTGAACCGTGTCGTGTGAGGTGTTGTGCATTTGAACCCTAAGCTTTAATACTGTTGTTCTGTGTATTCAAGTCACTGATAGTCAGAGCTCACGCTCTGCGCTAGAGGAGGGAGTCGAGTGTAGTGTGTGGTTAACCAGCTCTTGACCCTGCAGGTACCAGCCCTCGGCTCTTCCCTCTCGTGTGGAGCTGGGATAATCGTGGTGCCCGCCGTGCAGGATCTCATGCGTGCGAATAGGTGGGCACGTGTGACGTCTCAGCCCTGTGCCAGGCAGCGGTAGCATCGTGTTGTCATCGCCGGACTCTGTGCTCAGTGTTCTGTGTGTTATTCTCTTTTACCCTCTCATAACCCTGTCCACCTGCCACTCGGACATCTCCACCTGGATATCTTAAGCTCAAACACACTTAAAACGGAACTCCTGGTTCCCCCTCCATCAAACTGTTCCTCTCCCAGTCTCGCCGTCTCCGTAAATGCCACCACTGCCCGTCCTTTGGTTAGGCCTCAATTCCAGGAGTTAATCTTTGGTTCCTCCTTTTTGCTCATGCTTACCCCCATCTGTCAGCGGGTACAGTCAGTTCTGACTCCAGAATGAATCGTCCACTCCCTCCGGCTCCTTTACTGCCACTTTAGTCCAGGCCCCATCGTCTCTCCTTGGGCAACCGCATAGCCTCCTCCTTGGTCTCCTTGCTTCTAACCGTTCTCCCCACGGCGGGCTGGGGATCTATTCTGAGTATACATCAGATCTTGTCTTTTCCTGCTTCAGACCCTCCAGTGGCTTCCCCTGAACTTAGAAACAAGTCCAGACTCCTCACCTGGTGCCACGAGCCCTGCCCTCCTGTCTGCTCCCTCCTGCTCACCTGCATCTAGACCCCTAACAGCCAAGCTCTTTCCTGCCTCAGGGCTTTTGCATGCAAAGGTCCCTTCATCCGCAGTGCTCTCTCCCCGGCTTTTTGCAGGGCTGACTCTTCAGGTCTCAGAAGGGCCTTCCCATTACCCACTGTCTCAATCTCTGTCTGTAATTTCTTTATTGACTTACTTTTTTCTCCCTCCCATCTTCCCTGAGGGCAAAGGACCTGTCTGTCTCCCTGGCATCTACGTGTTGCCTGGCACATGTGCGCACTTGGTAATGGAGTGGCGGCTGTTAGCTCCAGTTAGTGGCAGGATGCAGAAATAGCGACTCAGAAGTCAAGTAACGCCCAGGGTCACACACTAGTAAGCGGCAGTCAGACCCCAGAGCCAGGCCCTCACCACGACACTGTAGTCTTCTGCAGTGCCAGACCTGCTGGCTGATGCCCAGGGAGGAGCAGGGCCAGAGTCTTGCCAAGTATCTGTAAATGCAATCTGGCCTTTCTTGGGAGTAGAACCTTCCCCACGCAGATTCCTGGAGAGGCCTAAGGAGTTTGACACCTTCTCTTGCAGTGGTTCTCATTGAAGGGAGGTGTCTCAAAGCCACCCTCCTTCCTTCTCTGGTTGAGGTTTGCTCTGGCGTAAATCATTTTTGTAGGCTCTCTGGGCTGGGGAACAAGGATGCTGGGACCAGAGGTGCAGGGTAGGGGTCTGGGTGCACCTCGGGGAAGTCAGACATGCTGCCCACTCCTTACAACCTCTCCCTCCCTCTCCTCCTGCTCAGGTCGCACTAGCTTCTATGAGAAGTACGGCGTCATTCGCGACGTCCTGCAGAACCACCTGACGGAGATCCTCACCCTCGTGGCCATGGAGCTGCCCCGCAACATCAGCAGCTCGGAGGCTGTGCTGCAGCACAAGCTTCAGGCCTTCCAGGCCCTGCGGGGCCTGCAGAAGGGCAGCGCTGTCTTGGGCCAGTACGAGGCTTACAGCGAGCAGGTGCGCAGAGAGCTGCAGAAGCCAGACAGCTTCCACAGCCTGACGCCAACCTTTGCAGGTGGGCTCTGGAGCCGAGCACAGGCTGCGGGGCTACCCCCAGCCGGCAGCAGCTCTCCAAACCCAGACGCCCTTTGGTTTGGGTTGGAAGGGACCTGAGGTGGGGTTTTCATAAGGGTGCTCAGTGGCAAGGGAGAAATTGCCCTGCCTCTCTGGCCTTCTGCCAGCTTAGAGTAGCAGGTCACCTGCTGGCTCCCTCTGGGTGAAGGACACCCCACTGACAGTGTCAGTTCCTTCAGCATCCACAGGTCCTTCCAGGGCTTTCTGAGCTGAGCGCAGAGCTGGCTCCTGCCCTCGTGGAGCTTACCTCCAGCCCCCCAGTGAGGCTGCAGACCTGCCTGGCCGCAGCCTGGGCACTTCCAGAGGCAAGCACCATGCTGGTCGGGCAGATGCCCCAGAGCCATCCTCTGCACAGTTCCACAGGCTCAGAGCTTTCCGGGAGAGGGCTCCCCCTGAGACTGCAGATGGTGACCACCACAAGAGCCGCGGCCGTTTCTCAGACACACGCTTACTGTGTCCAGGCACTTTGTGCACATTATCTTGTTGGATCCTCCCCCGCACAGGCCCACGAGGCAGGGGTGGCTGTTTTCCCCATTTGAAGGCAAGGAAACAAGAGGCTTGTGGAGCTGCAGGGGATGCTGTGCAGAAATGTCCATGGGAAACCAGGCTTAGTGAGGCGTACACTCGGTGTCCAGCCCTCGGCCCCAGGCCCCCGCAGGCCCCCTTACCTGCACACCATCCTGCACACCACCGCGTGCAGGCCTGTGGCTGAGAGCCCGTCCCCCTCCCCTTCTCCCTGACCCTGACCTGCTTCAGGCGTGTCCTGAGTGCTCTACACACAGGACCACCTCCCCTCCCCCGCCTTGCCCCCACCGTGAGACTTCTCTTAGAGTCTCCAGGCTGGACACTCTCTGCCCAGTTCTCCTTTGCTTAGGGGCCTGTGACTCTAAGAGGTGCATCAAGGGAGGTGGGTGTCTGAGATGGCCCCAGAGGCTGCTTTTGGAGTGCTGTCTGGGAAGAGAAGATCGCGGAAGGGGTGATAGGTAGGGGTGAGTGTAGCAAGGCAAGGGGTGCTCCAGAGGCAGTGGGCACCCAGAGCGAGGCTTGGAGAGGAGAAGGGCTGGCTGGCAGCAGTCCTGGGCTCTCTCCCAGGTGCTCTCTGCTGGAGCGTCACCTCCGCTGTCCCCTGTCGCCTCAGGCATCCTCGTTCACATGGACAACCTTCGTTGGGAGGGCGTCCCTTTCATCCTGATGTCCGGCAAAGCCTTGGATGAGAGAGTGGGCTACGTTCGGCTCTTGTTCAAGAACCGGGCGTATTGTGCCCAGAGTGAGAAGTACTGGGTCACAGACCAGAGCCAGTGCCTGCCTCGGCAGATCGTCTTCTACATCGGACACGGCGAGCTGGGCAGCCCTGCCGTGCTGGTCAGCAGGAACCTGTTCAGGCCCTCCCTCCCCTCCGAGAGCTGGAAGGAAGTGGAGGGCCAGCCCGGGCTCCGCCTTTTTGGCCGCCCTCTGTCCGATTACTATGCCTACAGCCCTGTGAGGGAGCAGGACGCCTACTCCATCCTCATATCTCATATCTTCCACTGCCGCAAGGATTCCTTTATCACCACGGAGAACTTGCTGGCCTCCTGGGTCTTCTGGACTCCCTTGCTGGACAGCCTGGCCCACGAAGTCCCACGCCTCTACCCGGGAGGAGCTGAGAATGGACACCTGTTGGACTTTGAGTTCAGTGGCAACCAATTATCCTTTTCCCAGCAGCAGCTGGAGCAGCTGGTGCCAGGGCCAGGTTCTGTGCCGATGCCCAGTGACTTCCAGGTTCTCAGGGCCAAGTACCGAGAGAGCCCACTGATCTCGGCCTGGCCCGAGGAGCTGATCGCTAAGCTGGCCAACGACATTGAGGCCACAGCTGTGCAGGCAGTGCGGCGCTTTGGCAAGTTCCACCTGGCACTCTCGGGTGGCTCAAGCCCCATAGCCCTGTTCCAGCAGCTGGCCATGGGGCACTACGGCTTCCCCTGGCCCCACACGCACCTGTGGCTGGTAGATGAACGCTGTGTCCCGCTCTGGGATCCCGAGTCAAACTTCCAGGGCCTGCAGGCTCACCTGCTGCAGCACGTCAGGGTCCCCTACTACAACATCCACCCCATGCCCGTGCACCTGCACCAGCGGCTCTGCGCTGAGGAGGACCAGGGCGCCCAGCTCTATGCCAAGGATATCTCAGCCCTGGTGACCAACAGCAGCTTCGACCTGGTGCTACTGGGCATGGGCACCGATGGGCACACAGCCTCTCTCTTCCCACAGTCGCCCACCGGCCTGGACGGCGAGCAGCTAGTGGTGCTGACCAAGAGCCCCTTCAGGCCGTACGATCGCATGAGCCTCAGCCTGCCCCTCATCAACCGTGCCAGGAAGGTGGCGGTCCTGGTCATGGGCAGGATGAAGCGTGAGATCACCATGCTGGTGAGCCGCGTGGGCCATGAGCCCAAGAAGTGGCCCATCTCTGGCGTCCTGCCTATGTCTGGCCAGCTGGTGTGGTACATGGACTACGAGGCATTTCTGGGATGAGGGCACCGTCACCCTTTGCTCACCCCGTGCCTTCTTTTACCTGTCCTCTCCCTCCATTCTTAGTCCTGCCACCTGCTCGAAAGCCCTGGCTCTCTGGAATCTGATGCCTCAGGGTCAGGGCCCCAGACAGGGAAAGCAGAGGGAGAGACGACGCCCTATCCCAGTCCCTTTGACAGTCCCTGTCTAGTTGTGATGAGTAGACACAGAAACAAGGAAGCAATGGAATCTCTGCTCTTGAGGAGCTTCCAATCTAAGTCAGGAGGGAGATATCCACCTTAAGAAGAGACCTGCAGCAGTTACACATTAGCATCAACCAGCACAGAGTAAGACGGCATGAGAGCTCCCAACTTGGGAAGGAAGCCTGGGGTGAGGTTAATCAGGGGAGGGTTCCTGGAGGTGGTGATCCTTGAACTGGGTCTTGAGGAGAAGAAGAGCATGGACGGTAGAGAGAGGGGGGAGAACGGGCGTCCGTCGCTGCAGGGCCCCGTGCAGGGCAGGGTGCTGGAGCTGTCCGGAGCTTCGAGCTGGTTGAGCCCCTCCTTCCTCTGTCCGTCCCTCCTGAGCCCCTGATGTTCAGCCTGCTGTCCTGTCCTCCACGTGCCGCCTCCACCTGCTCCATGTCTCCGGGCTCCTTTCTACTCAGTCCCAATGGTAGAGGTCTTCGTCTCTCTCTGCTTCTTCACTGTCCTCAGATTGTCCATTTATAGACAGACGAAGGGTGATAACGGTAACAGCAACAAATACTAGGATGTTAAAACAGTTCCAGGAATCTGGCAACTGTCAGTGGAGCTCCCTTTCTCATTAGATGAACTTTTCTACGCAGGGGTGGGGGGAGGCACTAGTTCCCTGGCTTCCTCGGGGAGGACACCTGGCCCTGCCCTCGCTCTTTTCTCTAGCCAACTCCCTCCGTGTAACACACGGGGCATCGATGATCTGGCCATTCCAGGGATCCCTCAGAAGAAGGTTCTTTAGATCTCAGGGGACTTCCCAGTGGATGTTTCCACTCTCAGTATCCCCTCTTGTTTACCAGGAAAGATCCAGTATGGTGACAACTCATTTGGGGAGAGAGATGTGACGTCAAGTGAGCTAAACCCTCCAGGTGCTCAGATCTGACCAGACGGGAGCCAGGCCTCCTCGGCGGACCAGCTGCAGCTCACAGGCAGCAGTGGCTGCTCGCAGCCTTCTCAGGGACTTGGCCGATTTGCAGTGCCAGGTTGGGGCAGGCTGCAGCCCGCCCTTCTCACACTGCCTCACGGCGGCATTGAGCCTGCCATCTCTCACTTCACTGCTCTGCACTGCCGAAGCTGTGGGGAAAAGAAGCACGTAGCTTCTCTTTAAGAATAGGTTGAGTACTCTGCTCCTGAGAAGCCGTGGGCCACTAATACCTGTTTTCCTGAAACCAAGGGAGGTCTCTGAAGTTCTTAAAAAAAAAAAAAAAATCAAAGTTCTCAGGACACATTTAATTCTTATTTCAGCTTCCCGTGCCGTCATGCCTCCAAGATATGACTAAAGGAATGGCAGATTTTTCCATGTAACTGCTCCACCTGCCTTATAGGCACACTTTGTATCAGGCAGGTACGAGGGGTTGATATCACACAGAAGGCTTTCCTTGGTGAGGAGGAGCGTCACGAAATTTATTTCTCTACTTCTGATTGTTTACACTTTCTTCAAGACTAGAATTTAAAAGAATTGTTGCTTTCACAAGATGTGCTCACGTGAATGGGCGCCTGAGCCTGGGGCTCTCTGTCTGAAAGGCACTCTTGTTAAAAATTCAGCTTCTTCTGGCCTCCAGAACAACTGGGTTGTTACCCAGTCCAGAGAGGACATCTCTTTTTGTGCCAAGAGAGCTGACCTTGGCAGAACAGACCACCGTGCCAGGGTTGGGAAGCCTCCTCCCTTTCTAGGGGTCAGCGTTTCAGCTTTTTTGCATCTGGTGGGCCAACGCTCTGGAGCAGACACAGGTGGTTGCAGTCTCAGTGCCGCATGTGGCCACGTGGGGGCGCTCTCGCACCATCCCTGCAGTCTCGACGTCTGACTGCGGAGGACTCTCCCCTGTGACAAGCTCCTATGTTGTATTCTTGCATTTCCTTATTCTGCCTGCCTAGTCCCTGGGCCCCCAGCACTCCCCTATCTGTTTAGGAACTTCTTCCTCTGCAGCTGCAACACCAGAGAGAAAGGGACCCCCCACCCCATGCCCAAGTATCACTCCAGGATAAAGGGCAAGCAGCCTCTGATGTCACGTTTCTGAGTAATGGTGAGTCACTGTGGGCCTGAGCTGGATGTCCTACTCTCAGAGGAGTGCCTTGCCTCAGAATGCGCCCTTCATCTGTAGAGAGTGTGGGGGTAGGCGTGGGGGCAGAAAGTGCCAAAGCTAAGATTTCCAGAATCCCGTGCTATCTTAAAATCACCTGGAGAAGTCTGCTGGGAGACACCATCGATGTTCCTCTGCTTCCCGCCCGTGCCCTGCGCTACGAGGGAGAGAGTCTCAGCACTGGGCCACCTAGGCCAGCAGTTTACAACTCTTTAGATCCTGATCCACAGCAAGAAACACTTTACATCACGAGTCAGTGCTCACATTCGTGCTTATATCTGTCTCAAACGAAAGTTTCATGAAGGAATTCTTAGCCTTACAACATGAGATACCCTCTATTTTCTCTTTTTCACATTTAAAAAAAATGTTGCTTGTAGTCTGCTAAATTGGGTTGATGCATAGTTTGAAGAACACTGCTGTAATCCAACTTTGCCTTGTTGTATAAGCCGAGGACCCCGAGGCTTGGACGGGAGCCCGTGTGCCCAGCTCACACAGGGAATTCGGGACTTGCGGGGGTGATTGTGACGTGTCCTTTACAGAGGGGTTGATAAGTACCAGGCTCGATACTAAACGTTTTGCACTTGGTCTTGTCTTATCCTTTCAACATACTCTGAGGTAGATGGAGGGATCCTCATTTACTGATGATTTTGAAACTGAAACTGAAGTTGTCTGATGGCAACAGGCCAGTTCTAAGCCAGGCTTAGAACCCAGGTCTTCAGGATGCTAGACATGTGCTCCCAGCCACCTACAGTGCCACCTTCCAGGGAGCCTGTGGGTGCTGGTGCCACGGTGGTTACCCAGAGCCCAGCTTCCCTGAGTGGAGGGGAGGGTGGAACTTCAGGTCAGAAGCCCCTGTGCACTTATAAAAGGCAGAAGGGCCCCTCCTTCGGGAGACCTCATCAAATGAGCGTCTCTAGAGCCAGCATTATTACCATTTGTTGTAGGGAAAGAATTGAGGGACTTTCCAGGTTGTTGTAAGCTAGATTCTGATTTTGATTTAGAAGCAAAGTTTTCTGCTAACCACAAGTTGAAATAGTCTTGTTTTGTTGCTCTTCCCTGCTTCTTGTTTCTCTGTAGACAGTGCTTTATACCCACTCTTGGGCCTCCAGTTTAGCAGCATAACCAGAGCTTTCTGCCAGTGGACTAATATTTCAGAATTCCCCCTCCAGGGTTGTCATTACAGAATGTGCAGGCTTGGTCTCCCTGGTCTGGGGGCTCCCTCCTGCTTTGCCTTGCTCCCTCCTTTCCCTGTTTGTGCAGAGAGCCCAGGCAGAGAGCTGGGGACTGTGGCAGAGAAAGGAAGGGAGAAGCTTCCACAAAAGAGGTAGTTCCCTACAATTTAGTTTTTAGGAACAAAAATTTTTTTCTACGAAAACATATGCAGCTTCACCTAAGCAGCTTCTGCATCAGCTTTACCCGGATTTATTTTCATCTTAAGTAGATGGGGCCCTGCAGACCTTGGTCCCCTGGTAGAGAAGCTACCTGGCATCATGTCAGTGTCAGAGAATGAACCAGTCACAGGAAAGGCCGGTGGTGGCACAAGGGTGAGATGGCCATGGCAGGCCAACATGATCAGCACCCACCTGCCCCGCAAAAGACAGACTCCAGAGGGGGCCAGGGCCTTGAGAAGGCTGCTGCCGCCGGCATCACAGGCGTCAGGCCCACGAGGCACGTCCGCCCTGGCTGTGCGCTTGCTGAACTGAGGAAGGTCTGTCTGCTGCAGTGTCCCCCTCCCCACAACTCCCCTACAGCCTCGGTGCTGCAGCCCATGCTCAGGTGCTGCTCGCTTTGTTCAGGGCGCATTTCTGTGGGGAAGAGATAGTTCCTCCCACCTCATCAGCATTTGGCAGCTGATGAGACCCGAGGGCATCTGGACCGGTCAGGTCGAGGTAAGGACGGCTCCGGTGGTGTTGCCCAGCCCTCGGGGGCTCTGAGCACTTGAATTGCTGTAGTTGGAGGTGCATAGTTGGAAGTGCCGGTTTATTCCTTTAATAGTCCTGCCTGCTCTCATCCCGCCTGCGAATGTCAGCCCGGGCGTCAATCTCTGGTCCTGTGTCCATCGTTCGTTGCTCGCTTGGGGGGTTTGAGTTGGGTGCTGGCATGTTGTTTGTTTCTTAGCCACATGCTGTGGCATGAAATAAAACCCCTTCCTGCCCTTTCTGCTCCTGAGCAGAACGCCGCCTCCCGTTTAGATCAGCCCCCCGTACACAGCATGACGCGAGTGGGAACCCAAATCAGCATGTGTTCTTGGAAGCCGTGCGATCGCAGGTGTCTTCCAGGAGCATCCACGGACCCTTCTCCAGAGGCGTGCGCTCCAGACCTCCTCCAGTCAGCAGCTCGAGGTGGGGCGTGAGTGAGAAACTGAGGATTCCTCAGCTCAGTGCTAAGCAAGGTGCAAACTTACTAATGCTGTCATCAGCGCAAGGCAGAAACAGCAAGAGGTTTGAGGAGGCATTTCTGAAATTATAGCAAGCTGGAGGAAAATGATCCCTTTGATGAAGCTTCCTCTCCAGCCGATTTCAGGAGTGCATCTGTTTGCAAAGCAAGTCCCTAGGGATGTGTATGTCTGTGTGTGACCCATAGCTGGGAAAGGGCAGAGATCTAAATCAGTTATGCTACTGCTTATTTGATTCTCAAGGATGGTCTTTGTTAAGACCTGCATCTCTTCTCTGCATCTTTTCTGTCCCTCTGGCGTGGGGAGGTAAACACAGTTTCGTTTGCTGAAAGCTGTATGGAATATATTTGAACGGCTAGTAGTTAGCCTTGAAAGTGGAAATAAACAGAACTACAGAAATATGTCAGTTTGGGTCCTTAGCTGTACCCCCCACAGAAGTCTAGAAGGGTCAGTTATAAAACATTATGAGGTACATAACTATGAAAGGAAGGGACCCTGGATTAGCTGGTAATCGAGGACCCAGTTTGCATCCACTTCTCTGAGATGTGACCTGTACGGTCTGTTCATCCCAGTCCCGTCCATTTGGAAGAACAGGGGTGAGAGCAGACACAGCAGGGCCTCTGCTGGGTCCACAAGCTGTTACTGCCCGTGCCTGAGTGAAGGGCTTTGTTTCCAGCCGGGAAGGCCAAGTTGGTATGGTGCTTAAGGGCTGTGGCCAGCAAGAGACTAGATGGGGGTTGTGGGGACAGCCCTGAAATCAGGATGTGTTGCAATCTAGATCGTATCCCTGCATTCTCTGTCCCATGCTGGGAGACTCAGGACTGGGCTTCTGTCAGGCCAGGAGAAGAGAGACGGGGAAACTCCTTTCTCAGAGGGACCGTCTGTTCCCTTGTACGGTGGGGGAGACAGAGGGCATGAAAACCACCCCCTGCCAAGCAGCAAGAATGTGCCCTGCCTTTTTGCAGTGAGAGAAACTGCCCCTGGTTTTTATGGAAATCTCTGACACTTAAAGATGCCTCAGACATCTGAATGCCTCTGAATGAGACACATTCAGAGCAGAGTTTTTAAAATGCGTTTTGGTATATCAAATGTAACATTTATTTTTTAAACAATAAAATTGTTTTGCCAAAATTCGTGCTTTCATTCTTTCTCTGGAGATGGAGAGTGGTGGGCTGTGGGCCTCATCCTTGTGCTGCTATGTGTTCTCGGAGGAGGGAAGATAGAGGAAGGTCTTGGGGTGAGGACTGAGTCTTGTACCCACCGAAGATATGGGTATGTTTGAGCAACCCAGCTGCGTTCCATTGGCTTGAGGGTGTGTGGGCCTCTTGGGAGAGACAGTGGTGGGCAAGGTGACCAGAGTTCATAGATTCCCAAGCAGTCTGAGACAAGTTGTCCCCCTAACCTTCCCGGCAGCCCACTGGATGGGGAAGGAGCTTACCCCGAAGGGAGTGTATTGTATCTGAGAGGGAGACACTGGGAGGGGAGCATCTTTGAAAGCAGCAGTGCCTGATGCCATTATCTGTCTTCTCTTGAGTCCTCTGTCTGATCCCCACCCCCAACCTGTGTCATGGTCCCAGGAACATGAGGGTCCTGGGGAATCAAATAAATTGCGGGCCCCCTGGGATACAGGACCCAGAGATTTGCTGGTTGTCGCCCACAGCGAGCAGGACCCAGGCAGATCTAGTGACCACCCAAGGCAGTGACAGGAGCAGCTTTCACACGCAGCAGGGGTGAGATCTGCCAGGGACCACGGGGTGCAGGTGACAGACACATACCCAGAGCCCAAAGGGAAGAAGGGAAGGCCCGTGGCAGAATGAAGGCTGGAAAGCAGAGGCTGCCGTCACAGTGCTGGATCGTGCCTCGGCCTGGGAAGCAGCACAGAGAACGCGCTTCCCCGGGAGGTAGACCAGAGCTGGGGGTGAAATCAGTGTTGGTTCCCGCTTCTCTGTGGTGATGGCCATTGGTTGTGTGTCAATGAGGTGGGCTCACAGCCTCCTGAAACTTGAGACCGTGGGGCCCAGCTAGTGTCCACAAAGGCGGCACTGGAGGGTCACTGGTGCCCGGTCCCTCTTTGGGGAGCCTCCCTGTACTTGTGTTCTGGAGGGTTCTGGTGGGTCAGGAGATCCAGTGCCTACAGCTGCAGTGATTGGCTCAGGGAGGGCCCGGGGCCCAAGTTGGTCCAATCAGTGAATCCACCATATGGGCTGAAGCTGCTCCATTTCTCTGGACTTAAACCTGAGGATGTGTCACCCTGGAGCCACTGGCAGCCGTCTCAGCACCATGGGAAGCCTGAGAATGAGGCGATGTGGTAAGAGCAGAGCCCAAGGATGCCTCATTTTGGAGCCATCCCCAGACCCAGATTTCCGTCACGCCGCAAGTCTGCCTGCTGACCGTCGTTTATAGGTGCTTCAGCCAGTTGGAATTGGGCTGTACCTTGTGACGGAAACTTCATAGGGCTCGGAGCTGGGAGCTTGTTAGGTATTTCAGGAAGCCCAGCAGAAACCCTACACTGACCTGAGAGGTGGTTCAGCCTGATCGCGAGGGCAGATCTCTCCATCTGGGGCTGGGATTTCATCAGTCCTGTGTGGTCACACCAGCTCTGGTTGGTCCAGTGCTGTATGGCTTTGGCTGTTTTCTTATTGCTTTATTTGGACCATTTTCCTGATTGATGAAAGTTTTTGAAAAGCGGAGACAGAAGGAAGGGCAGGAGGGGAGGGATTGTGAAAATAATAAAAAGAGTTTTTGGTGGACGAGCTCAGGAACTGCTGGCTTAAAGGTCTTCTTCAGGGTCTCCTGCCAGCTCTGTGGACCCACCATCAGAGCCCTGGAGGGTGCCACTTGCCTGCCCCAGCTCCCAGCAGAAGGGGACGGTGTGGCTGTGGCTCTACTGGTGCCTGTTCTGCTGCACACTGCTCCCCATCTGCCCTCACCTGTCTGCTGAGGACCAAGGGCAGAGACTCCACGTGTCCTTATTCAGTTTTGTGCTTCTGGTACTCAGCTCAGATGTGTGAATGAATGAATGAATGAAGGGCAATCATGAAAGCAGGGCACGAACTGTCAGCTGCAGCTGGTAGAACTCTGGGATTGTCCAGGTGTCATCCTCCACAGGTCTACCTGACACTTGTTGTACCCCCTTCTTCTGAAGGAGACGCTGAGCAGAGCCATCTCCTTGGTAACCCAGGGAGGATGCCCCAGCAGGGACCTGGAGGTGAGTCACCAAGACAGACTCGGGACAGTCTGCTCGTCGGACCCCAGGCAGGTATGCAGGACCCCAGTCCTGGGGCCTGTGGGTGAGGAGAAGAGAATAGGAGCTGGTGCCTGGGAGCATGAGGCTTCCCCAGGGTGCAGTCAGCAAAGCTTCTCCAAGCCAGGGCGGCCAGTGGGAGAGGCTGTACAGGTGCAGGATGAGGCAGGTGTGGCAGCCAGAGGGGAGCGTGTGTTCTCGTCTCTAGGGGAGACTGGATCTCCTGTGTTCACAGTGGGCTGGGGCAGTGGGTGCAATGGTGGTTCAGCCACCTCGGGGGCAGCACTCTTGTTGGCACCAGAGGGACAGAGGGCATGACAAAGCAAGGCCTGGTCTGACCCCCACGCCTGGGGATTTTCCCACCTGCCGGCTGCTGGACCCCAGCAGGCGTGGGCAGCCAGGGGGTAGGACTGGGAAGCCCCCCACTCTGCCATTTCCAGAGCCGTTTGCACAGCCCCTTCCTCTTTCCCATTGCAAGCCCCTGGCTTTGTTTGAAGAAGCATTGTTGGCAATAAAAATCATAAAAATAAGCTCACACTACCAATGAGGCCCTCCCTGCTGCCCCACAAGCCTGTTTTTTAAACTGAAACAAGAAAACAGAGACAGAAAAGCACAAGACGAGACTCCATTGCAGATTGCCTCCACTCAACGTTAACCACTGCAAGATCTTTGCATATTGGCTTTATTTAAAGAAAAAAAAAAATCACAAATATCTTTGTAAAAATAAGGCATGCTTGTTATAAGTGAATTCCAACAATGCTGAAAATTACACTTAGGAATGTAAAAGAAGTCACTGCAGTCCAGTCCCCCAGAAATCAGCAGTAGTGGCATTAGGTGAACATCTTCTAAGACATAGATAAAATAGAAGAGATAAAAGATATTTTATAAAAATAGGATCCTTCTCTTGATGCTAATTTTAATGTTAATCGTGCATTAACAATTTTACTTGAAACTGAAGGAATTGCTGAATTTCACGTAAGTATTTTGTCACATGATACATATTTCCAAAAAGATCTCTTTAACATTAGAATTGTATGAAAACAGAAAGAGGCTGGAGTCCTTAGTGGTTTTTAACATGGTTTTTAACTCAGTGCCCCAATTTTGATTTTGGGGTCTGTTGACTTTGACAGGTACAGTCGTCAGCTCTCACACAGCTTCCCATCGCCTGGCCCCCAACTCTGGATTTTTGTAGGTCTGTGATTTTCATTTTGTTATTGTCCAGGGTCCTTAATCGTTCTTCCCTGTTGGTTCTCTGTCCGATTTGGCCTCCTGTGGGCTCTTTACCAAGTTACCGCCCTCTTCTCCTGACGCTGGAACTCACCTTCTCCTGTCCAGGAAGATGGAGGCATAACTGTGTCTCCTTTGTTTCCTGAACGTGCACCCCCCGCCCTGAGCCTCTCTCTTGTCAAAGCTGGGGCTCCACCATGTCGTGGATGCGTCCGTCGTCTACCTGCACTTGTGGGTGGGCAGGCTGACCACACAGCCCTGCACAGCCCAGCCTCAAGGAGCTGGCCCTGGAGAAGTAGGGGTTGGTTTAGATACTCAGCATCTGATGGTTCAGGGCCAGGCTCTGTTCCAGCACAGGGGGCCCACAGGGACCAAAGATCCTGTCCTCATGGAGCTCATACCCCTCCTTCTCTTGAATCCTCATATCTCCTTTATTTTGGGTTCATGCATCCATCTTCAAGAAGTGCCCCCTCCTCCTTTGCCATCTCTGTCAGCTCTCACCGTTTTAACACAAACACTATTTTGCACGGATGGCTCCCTGCCCTCTTCACTAGCAGATGTCTTAATGGCCCCCTAGCTACTTCCACCCCCTACTCTTCTGTTAAAAGCACTCTCCAAGGTCACCGCCTACTGGACACAGCCACAGCTTGGAGGTTGTGGCCATAGTAAGTTGAGGCCACCACCACGACAGCAGCTAACATAGCACAGATAAGAGAGCTCGTTTTGCTGATGAGAAACCAAGGCATCAAGAGATTACCTAACTTGCCCAAGGTCACAGCTACCAAGTGGCAAAGCCGCGAAGGTCTGCCCATCCCCGGAGTCCACACCCTTAACCACTGGGTCATCTCAGGAGCAGCTGCTCCAGGGAGAAAAGAGGCTGCCAGCGGCCCACCCACCGCCAGGCCGTCTGCGCTTCTCCAGCCTCTGTCGGACCCCCAGACCAGGGCTCCACCTGAGAGTGGGGCTCCACTTTGCCTGGCCAGCTCTTGCTTCCTCTTCCAGGAAGCTTGTTCCTGCTGATCCACAGCGGAGACTATCATTAAGCCAGGGTGGTAGCGGGGTGAAGGGGTTGTCATTAAGATCTGCCAGCTGCCACCAAGTCTAGGAGACTAGAACAATGTCTGCCAACCCTGAGAGCAAAGCCTGTGGAGCGGGTGGGGTGGGGGGCGGGGGCGGTGTGACTTCATTTATTCTCTTCGTGAATTGAATTCCAGGGGCCACAAAAGCTCAGGTTTGTCTCCTTTCTCACTTCCAACCAAAAGGGAAGGCAGTTTGTAAAAAGGTGAATTTTCTCCCGTTTGGATTTCTATTTATGTATAAAAAGCACCATAAAAAACGTGAAATAGAGAATAATTGTCCACAACGCCCATCACTCTACCTACTAATAGTCTTCATGTTCAGCAATCCCTTTCCCTCCTGGGATGCTTTATCTTGTGATCTTTGTCGTCGCAATTTTGTGTCTGCTTTATTTTATGCATCTCTCGTCATGAACGTTCTCCTGCTTGCTCGTGGTCTTCATACTTAGTTTCCACGCATGTGTAATATCTTATGGAATGAAAGCATCCTGGTTGACGTTTCCCATTCTCTGTCGTTGAACATTTAGGTTATTTCTAGCATTTCACTGCTGGAGATATGCTGCAACAAACAAAGGGTATTTATAGTTAGAAAAGCTTTTTTTATTCTTTTAAAATTATGGAAGTATGAGGTTTAAAATGGCCCAGTAAACATGAATTACTTTGTACTAGAAAACAAGCCCCAATATGATAATGATTATAACCACAATAGTTATTAATGGATGAGGAAAGAAAGGAGGGGAGAGTTTGAAGACACAGGAGGAGGCTGGAGAGCTCTGGGTCAAGAGAGAGAGGAGGGGAGCACGGGTCGGCCTGGGCCATGAGCTGCATGGGAAGCGTGGCACCTGAAAGAGAAGAGAGGAGAGGCCGCCCTGGGCTGCAGACCAGGGCATAGGCCCAGAAATCCTCCTTCAAGAGTTCTTGAGTCCCTGGTTCCACACTGTGGGTCTCCAGGCCCCTGGATCCCCAGGCCACATGTTAGCTTGTTCCCAAGTTGTGGCCACCACTTGCTGTTTTAATCCAGACCCCTTTGGTTGCAAGTGAGAGAAACGGAACTCAAACTAGATCTGAAAGAAAACAGAAATGCCGGGCCCCTCTCCTTTGAAGGCCCGGGCTGGGGGCAGCTCCAGCACTGCTGCGTTCAGGGAGTCGGCAGTGGCGCCAGGAAGCTGAGCTCAGCCCCTCTTTCATTAGGGTCACCAGATTGAGCAAATAAACGTGCAGGACGCCCAGTTAAATTTGAATTTCAGATAAGGAACAAAAGTACAGTTGTAGTAGAAGTATGTCCCAGACAACATTTGGGGCATACTTATATTAAAACACTATTTGTTGTTTATTTGAAATTCAAATTTACCTGGATGTCCTGTGTTTACTCTGGGACCCTATTGTGTGTGCTGGCGTCATTCCTGCCTCCTTCAGATAGCCTTTCCCACAAGGGAACGTGGCTGCTAGCAGCTCACGGCATCTAGATGGCCCAAGGTACCAGAAGAAGAGGGGGCATTGGGCTCAGGGCTCTGCCTGGGACACCCTGGGGAGGAGTTTGTTGGGTCTAGCATGGGTTGCTGTGCGGGCAGCACCAGGAGGTGCCTGGAGAGCCCTCTCACAGCCCCCACCCCCACCCCCAGTTCTTGGGTATGAACAGTTGAGATTTTCTCAGTCTTGGTCAAGTGCTGTGCAGATGCAGCTTCAAGGCAAATACCGTGCTCCTTTTTCTAATCAGATTCCTGCCCCACAGCCCCTCCTCATGGAAATTCGGGTAGAGCAGGATGAGGGCTGGGGGTGGAGGGCAGTTGTCCATCCCTGGGGTGTTGCACCAACCTGGTAGGTCAATCCCAAAAGGAGAAGATGCTGGCCCCAGACCCACGTGGATCCACCACATGGGCTGAATGTATGTTAGAGGATTCAGACTTCCCTCAGAGCCTACTGGTCCTTACAAATCAGGGCGGTCTAGTTAATAGAAATAACAATCTTAGCAATTGTTATTCCATGTTCCGGAGAAGGGAACATCCACCCAAAAGTGTTTCTACTCATAAAGTTCTTTCAGAAGCAAGTCATCCCCCAAGGGGGGATGTTTACAAGCGTCGTGTTGACAACCAACGTTTCGCAGGCAGTCTGCTCCGACGCCCACCAGCGTTCGAGAGCAAAGTTAGAAAGAGAGTGAGACGGAGGGGAAGTGCCCGAGAAGTGTCTTCGTGCTCTCCGAAATAAACATGGATTGTAGTGCTTTCCTTGGCTCCCCCACAGCAAACTACTAAAATTACTCTTAGTGCCTCAAAAATTCCAAGGCCACCACAGCCTCTCCATTCTTAGCCATGGTTTGATTCCTCACAAATATTATGACTTAATGTGCTGCCATGGAGGATTTTCACAAAATCCTGAAGTGCGGGGCAGAGGACCAGGGACGACACAGATTGCAGTTGCCCATCTCTTGAATTTGAGTGACATCCTAAGCGGGCTCGGATGCCAACAGACTGGATGTGAATGGCGGCAGATGCTGCGAGGCTGTTCACCTGAGGAGGGAAACTCCCTGGGCTGGACCTTGGGTGACACGGGGGCAACTGTGGGCCAGGATCCAGCTACAGCCTCCCCTGAGGGCTGTGTCCACACCATCTGCCCATGTTGCAGCCACTGCTCTCTGCCCCCCACCCTGGGACGGCCCCTTGGTAGAGAGTTTCCTGAGAAAGAATGCTCTGGGGTCTCTTTCACAAATAGGCTCCGTTTTTCCTAAAAAGGGACTCTTTATTGCCGGTCCCTCAGCACCTTCCTTCTCCCCTCAGCAGTGTCCAGGCCTTCTTTCCTCCCCCATCCAGAATTCACTCAGCAGCTCCCTTCAGGGATGTCCCCCAACCGAGCTCAGCCCAGCCCAGCAGGGAGGCAGCTCCTCTGGGCCTCTTCCCAGGGCCAGGGCTTCAGGACACCTCGGCCTGCCCGCCATACCCTGGAGAAGGGCAGTGGTGTGGCATGAGGGAGCGCGGTGCTGTGCTGCAGAGGAGGAGACCAGTGTGGTCCTCCAGCTGTCCCTGAAGTCTGGAGAAGCTGAGCTTCAGCGTCTACACCTCAGAGTGGGACCCAGGACCGCTCACCTCCCAGGAGGCCACTGAAGACATCTGTGCCCAGGCGTGCCCGGTGCACCAGGCTTTGCAACAGCCTCATCCATCCCTTTCAGCCTTTATCCGTGTTGACCCTGGAGAGAGAAGGAGGCCCATCATGGGCCCTGATCCCTGGGGCCTAGCCAGTGCTGAGGGGTGCAGCGACTGAGGGGTTGACCTTTCCAGCATCCCTTCCCTCCCTTTCTGGTTATAGCTCCCACCCTCTCGCCGGGGCAGATGCCGGAGGCTGGGCCCATCAGACTCCCCTCCCTGGCCACAGAGAAGTCCAGGCTGTCTTCTGTCTGCCCGTCCTCCATCTGTTTGCTCCCCTCTCCATCTTCCCTGCCCCCCACAATCTGGGCCCCAAGAGGTTGGTCTGCATGGGCTGCATCTCATGCTCCCTTGGCCCCCAGCTCCAGTCAGATCCCTCAATGAGACAAGAGTGAGGAGGGTAATTTATTACTCCAGCTGTGAAGGGTCGCCTGGGCTGACCACATCTTTGTAGGAAGGTCTCAGTACGTGTGCGGCCGGGCCTCCCTGTGTGTCTCCTCCCTTGGGGTCCCAGTACTTGCTCCCACTGGCCCTTCAGGTCTAGGAGGTGAGAACAGCCCTCCCAACCCTGTCGGCAGCCCAGGGCTGCGCTGTCCCCTGAGGTTTCCCTAATGGCTCTTTGTAAAGAGCCCCTTTCGCAACTCCTCAAATTATCCTAATGTGTGTGTGCCGAGAGGCTGGGACCTGGACTGACACACCTGCCTTGGAGTTTTCTACCTGGAGCTGGTGGAAAAAGGGCTCCTTTTCCTATGACTTGGAGCCGTCTGTGTGTTTGCCTGGGAAGCAGGCAGCCAGGCCTCCTGTCCAGGAGAACGAGGCCGGTTAGACAAGAGGCACGAGGGCTCCAACCTTCCCTGTCATCCTGTCACCTCCACCCAGCCCTTCCCCAGTCTTGTGAACCAATCAATCCCACCTTTTTTTCAAACTTAAACTAATGTGAATTGGATTTTTGTCATTTGTCATTAAAGAGTACTGGATGATACAGTGGACAGACGTGAACCATCATTCTAATACTGCATTAGAAGTGCGATACTAGACGTCATTATGGAGGACGCCGGCAGAGCATTGAGCCCCCCCGAGGGTTGGGAGGGCTTCCTGGAGGAGGAGGTGGTGCTGAGTCAAGTCTTGAAGGATGAGTAGACGTTGGCCAGGAGAGGAGGCTGCAAAGGGAATCCTAGGCAGGAGGCCTGAAGCAGCCTGAATTGGGTGGAGGGCCGCACACAGTCCTGCGCTGCTGGTGAGGACAGTGCAAGTGCTGGACAAGGGCAGCAGAGGTAACAGAGGTCAGATCTAAGGCTTTGAAGGCCAGCCAAGGAGCTTGGACGTTGTCCTGGGTCAGTCCCAGCTTCTCAAACTGGATCACTGTCGAGTTGGGGAGATTTGAAGCCACAGGACAAATGAAGCCCCATCTCTTAGAACAAACACTGTGCTCCAAGAGTTGAAAGAAAATGTTTTTATGCTAAAACAAACCTGGAGCAGAAAACAAAATTCCATCCCTTTCCAATACAAAACACAAGACTTCAATGATATTCCCACTTGAGGGAGGTTAGGGTGGTTTGGGGGAGAGCTTTGAGCATCACTTCATGGGTGGTGGGGGGGTCATCAAGAGACTTCTAACCGGGGAAGGGTCCAGCAGGTCTGGCTGTGGCGTGAGGGCTCAGCAAGACGGGGGGCGGCCGAACTGCCAGACCAGCTCACCACTGGAGTCGTTCATTCAGTCCACAAATAGCTCTGGGTGTGGGCACTGGGGCGGGTGCCGGGGACACAGCCGTGAACAAGGCGGCAGGCTCCTCCCTTTCCAGACCACGTTATGATTTGTCTATTGACATACCGTCCCCGTTAGCCCAGCAAGGGCCAACCACTCACCTCCATGGCCCCGCTGCCTGTACACAGTCGGCGCCCAGTAAGTGCTTGATGACTGAGTCAACGACTGATTCGGCAGCGGTTTGTCAGGTTGTGTGCCACGTGTTTTGTATCAGCGGCAGAGGCTCTGCCCACACAGCCCGCTCCCACTCACAGGGGCTCCTGCCAGGAGCGATTTCCTTTCAGACCCGAGGCCTGTCCAAACAGCCAGTGATGCCCGACTTGGCCTGTGGCGCATTTTCTGCCCCCTCGGTAGGATGTTGGGCGCAAGGACTCGGGATCCCTGCTGTCCTCGGCCTTTCAGGACACCTGGGAGGAGACGGCACGTTGTGAGGGTAAGAGCTAGGCTCTGGAGTCGGAAACATCTTGGTTGAAGTCCCGGCCCTGCTGTCCAGCTGCCCAGGGACGGCCCGATTTACCACCATGAGCTTGGTTTCCTCCTCTGTTACCCGGGGAGGAGGCACAGAGCGGGATTTCAGTGTGGCCCTCGCTATGGGAGGCCCGTGGCGCCCCTTGGCGGCCTGTTCATCTGACAGTCGCAGGTCTCTCCTGTGCCGGGGGCTTGTCTCATACAAGGACGACGGAGACGGGGCCCTGCATCCGGGAAAGACAGGCTAGTGAGAGAATGGAACCCTGACAGAGCACTCTCGGGTGCTGTAGGTGTCCCGAGAGGGCTGGGGGCAGGGACAGCAGGGCTCTGGGGACATGGCCTGGGGGCCACAAGTTAGGAGTTCAGTGAATGCTGACAGCTGACTTCACACGACCCTGCCAGCATGTGTTGAGCACCTATGGTGTGCCAGGCACCGTGCGTGCTGTTGGGATGAATGGGGCGCAGGACAGAGGAGGACCCTCCCTGGGGCTCCCAGTCTGGTGGGGAGAGAGACAAGGACCAGGGATCGCAGGCTGGCTGGGAGCTGTGGGGGCTGTGGGAACGCCTGGTGGGGGCACCTACCCATCCTGGGAAGCATCACAGACGCTTCTCCATGAAGAGATGCTCCAGCTGGGAGCGAGCAAGAGGCATGCCCTGCTGTGGGACGTGGGCCAGCCCCTTCCCGTCTCTGGGCCTCCGTCTCATCATCCAGGGCGCTGGAGCTGCCGCTCTCTCAGGTTCCAGCCGCCGGGGTGAGTTCCCAGGGGCGGGGAGGATCTACTCCTACTTAGTGACCTGGAAGCCCTTTGAAAGCTCAGAGCCTTCCCAGAGTGCTCTTGGAACTGTCGGAATCCTGGCGGTGGAGGCAGATTTAGCAGCAAAGCTGCCCATCCAGCAGCCCAGACCCGCGTATTGGCCGCTCAGCCCTCTACTCTGCACTTGCTTTACACATGAGCCCAGGCTTCAGTACCTGTGCACGCTCTACCTCTCCCTGGACGGCACCCCAGAGCCCAGAATCTCCTAAGTGGAGGCAGGGCTTCTCTCTGGGCCTCTGTGGTAGTCCCTTTGTCATTCTCAGCTGCCCTGGGAGACAGAGGTGACCCGCACACACAAACACACAAGCACCTTCTTGCAACCAGCCCTGCTGGGCACAGAGAAACACAGGTTGACAACCCTGCAGATGGCCCTGGCTTTAGGCATCCACTGCAGAGTGTCTTCCAGATGCGGCTTCCAGACAGAGCTCAGCCCACTCTTGGTAAGTACCAGCCGCCTGGGTGGTCTGGTATCGGAATGAAATCCAGAGGCCAGAAGGAGCCAGGGTTCAAATTGCCACCAATTTCCTGAAACTTCCTACTGGAGCTCCAGGCAAACCCGCTGGTTGAGTGGGGAAAAAAAAAAAGACCCCTCACTTAAAACCAGATGTCAGCATCTGTCCTGAACCAGCCCAGAGAGACAGAAGCCCCCCACCCCCACTCCCGCCTCCTCCTCTCCCTGTCCTAACTCTGCAGGCTGGGTCAGCCACCACCCAGCACACAGCAGACGAAGAAGACCCTGTGTAAAGGAAGCAACTTCTTAGCTGGCACCTAAAAATATTGACTTGGGTTTTTTCTTTAAATAGAAAGGAAATTCAACTCACTCCACCCCGGTCCTCCTCCTTCTGGGTTCCGAGTGGGCACCCTGGGGACCTCACCCAGACACCGAGCAGCTCTGGCTCTCAGGGACATGGAACAAGGACAAGGTGGAGGACAGGGAGAGGGCTGGCCCACTCCTGAGGGGGATTTCCATCCTAAGGATGGGAGGGGCTGACTGGCATTTGGCAGACCCAATGTCCCAGAGTGCCAGCCATACAGAGGGGCACTGGGTATCTCAGTGGCACATAGAAATCAGAGGACAAGGTGGCCAGACAACCCTAAAAGGAGAATGTGGACAGGGAGGCTCTGATGCCCAGGCCAGCCGGCTTACTGACCTCGCCTTCCCCTAGATCCTCCACAGGCCTGCGCCAACAGCGGGTGGTGGCCGGGCAGGGCTCTCCCTCTGGGTCAATGGCTGGCTTCATGCGGGTCCTCAGGTACATGCAGAAGAGCTCACCCAGGGCCCCTGTCAGCTGGGAGACCTGGCTTGCTTCTGAGCCACAGCCAAGCAGTGGAACACCAGAGAGAGACCCTTGTGCCCTGACGGGAGCCATCTCCAAGACAGACTGTTAGGGGGAGAGAAGCGAGAGGGAGACCGTGTGTGGTGCACAGCCCCATGTCAGAGAGCACAGACGAGTCTGGACGACACGCAGGAAGCTGGCCAGAGGGCTGCCTCCTGAGAGGGGTCTGGCGATCCCTTTTGTATCATTTGAAGCTCCTTTTCTTCATTTGACTTGTATCTTAATAAAAATAATGCATGCAAATAGTTTTTAAAATACCAGAGTGCTACAAGGAAAACAAAACACCCCAGCAATTTCCTGCCCCACCCCTCCCCACGCCCAGTTGCTACACCAAAGAGGTGACTGCTTGCAATTCTTTTTAGCTGCTTCTTCCCATATTTATTGCCATATTTCTCCATAGCCTGCTTACACTACTGTTGCATAATTGTTTCATTTTTGACATTACCTAAATGTCTAAAATATAAGAAGCTACATAGAATAAGGGCTAAGATGCTGACTTTCGGGCCAGATTACCTGGGTTCAAATCCAGGCTCTGCCATTTACTAGTGGTGCAATCCTGAAGACGTTATTTACCTCATCCATGCCTCAGTTTCCCTAGCTATAATGTGGGGCACTGGTCCCTACCCCGCAGGACTCATGTGAAGAGGAAATGGTTTGACACTTGTACTTTGGGCCTGGCCCATAAAAAGCTCTTAATAAGTGTTGGCCGTTATTATTACTATTATCTTCCACCCGTGAGGGATGAGAATCCACACTCCTCTCCTTCCAACTTCATAACATAGTTACATCACAATTTTTTATTAAATAAGTACCCATTGTGTCCAGTACAGTCAGGCACATTAGGCCATCCATTGATTCCACTTCTGAAATCTTCTGGCCTCCTCTCCAGCCCAGAATGGTTGCTCCTTGAACAGGGGTCCAGCAAGGGCAAGGACCAAGGAGAAACAACACCCAGATCCTGGGTTCTAAGTATCTCTCTCCAGTAAAGGGAATCAGGGCTCCTTAGAGAAATGGCTGATGCCAGGAAAAGTATAAAATGAGCCTGGAGGATCTTGCTGTGGGAAAGGAAGTACTCGGAGAATGGTGGAGATGAGTCAAAGGACATGGCAGAGGTCAGCCCGAAGGGGTCCCACTGGTCAAAGCAGGCACAATTGGAGCATTAAAATAAATCATGAATTATATTATAAATTATAATCCTTTGAGTTAGGAACCCATGAATCCATACTGATATAAACAAATAAATCAAATGAAAGTTTGATCAGAAATGGAATATTTACATAGTCTCAAAGCACCTACGTGCAAAATGTTTATTAATTACAAAGGAGAAAAGAGTAACTTCACCATAGAAAAGTCTGACAGACTTCACCTTAATTAAGTGATCAAAGTTAATGTCACCAGTACTGAGACAAATGGAAATCAAGTGGCACCTGACGGGCGGCAAGGAGCAGAGCCCAGCATCGCTCCTGTGATCTGCCTGCCAAAGAAGCACAACATGAGTCCAGTCGTGAAGAAACCTCAGACAAACCCAGACTGAGGGACGTCCATGAAATAACTGCGTGTGCTCTTCCGTGGGGCAAGGTCAAGAAGTCAGGGCAAGACTGAGGATCCGTTCCAGACTGAAGGAGGCTGAAGAGACGCAACAACTAAATGTGACACGTGATGCTGAACTGGGGCTTCTTGCTCTGAAGGACACTGTTTGGGCAACTGGCAGAACTTATGGGGTCTGAGGAGTAAGTGGTGGATTTCCTGACTTTGATGGGTGTATTGTGGTCAGGTAGGGGATTAGCCTTGTTTGGGGAGTTATGAGGTATCACGTCAGAACTCTCAGATGGTTCAAGAAAAAATTCTCTACAGTGCTCTTGCAGTGTAGAGTTCTGTAAGTTTCAGATCATTGAAAAAAAAATTATTAACAAAGGTGGAGAGTCATTACAGCAGCTCACGAGCTGGTAGAGGCTCCGCAGGTCTGGGTCCCCGAGTGCGGACGCCGTGGAGCAGAGCCTCCTACAGGGAGGTGAACAGGGAGTGAGAACAAGAAGGAAACTTGTCATTTGAAGCTGCTGAGCTTTGGGGCTGCTTGTTCCCGTGCGTGACCTCGCCTCCTCTGACCGACACAGAGACTCTCCTCAAGCGTTGGCCATCCTTGGCTATCCATTCACGTTTGAAAGTGAGGCTTAAAAAGCTGATTGGAAACTTAGCGTGTATCTGGGGGTGGGGCGCTTATCAACTGGTGGTGTGCACTTGTCTGTTGAGGGTCCTCAAACGTGAGGATCCGTAGGTCTTTGCTCTTGGACGGGTCGGTTTCCGAAGAAAAGATTCGTCTAGGTTCCTGTCTGTGGGGGAAAAGCTTGGCTGCTGGTGCCCTGGGAACTGGGCAAGGGGCAGGGAGCAGGGGTCCCCGTTCACCATGTGGACTTAGGCTGCATCCCCGGTTTCAGTAAGGTGCCTCACTCACCCGCACCCCTCCACTCCTCCTGGTGTCCCCAAGCCCAGGACCCTCTGGTTGGTCTCCCTGCTTCCCCTCGGGTGGGTGGGCAGCAACCTGGCTGCACCTGGCCAGGAGGGATTTGTGAATCCCACTCCATCGTGTGCATCTTCAGCCAGTTTGCCCCCTCTCACCAGCCTCTTGCCCACTTTTGGAGGGACTTGGATCCCCAGCTCCTGAGCCTTCCGGACTCTGTGGATGCAGTGGCTGCCGTCTAGGTGCTTCCCCACTGCGGGCACTTTCTCCGCTCTGCCCGGCCCACCACCACTTGCACACTCTGTGAATGACATCCCTCATCTATTGTCTTCTCTCTCATCCTCTTTGTCCTCCATGCATTTATACTTGAAAAAATTCATTTTAATGAAATTTTGGGAGGGAGAAAGATGAATATGAGTGTTTGGTCAGCCATGTTTCATCAGAAGTCCCCTTCCTTGAATGTTCTGCTATGATGAGAGTAACAACGACATCAAGAATACTAATGAGGGGCCAGCCCGGTGGCATAGTGGTTAAGTTCACACGCTCTGCTTCAGTGGCCCAGGGTTTGCAGGTTCGAGTCCCGTGAGCAGACCTACGCACCACTCGTCAAGCCATGCTGTGGTGGCAAGCCACATACCAAAAATAGAGGAAGATGGGCACAGATGTTAGCTCAGGGCTAATCTTCCTCAGCAGAAAGAGGAAGATTGGCAACGGATGTTAGCTCAGGGCCAATCTTCCTCACCAAAAAAACAAAAAACAAACAAACAAAAGAATACTAATGAGTGCTACCACCTACAGAGGCGCCGTGCCAGGCACTATTCTAAGGGCTTTAGGAATATTAACTCTTTGATCCTCTCAACGCCTGTGATCCCAGGCCAGAAGTGAGGGGAAGAGAGCCAGAGGGAGAGGGAACCATAATGCAGGAGCATTCCTGGGCTTGTGACCTACTGCTCAGCCTTTCAGGGCTGTCTTGGGGAAGCCACCTGACCTGCATCTCGGGAACCAGAGTTTATCCTTCGGCTCCCGTATCCCATTGATCAAAGGTCTGCCCCTGTGGGCATTAACCTTTGCACCTCTGGGCTACCCACACATGCGTGCTAACCAGGCTCACAGGGTTTCCCAAGTCTCAGCATCAACCGGGAAGCCCTGCACAGGAGGTCAGAGGAGCACCCAGGGGGTCACTGGAAGGTTACGCCTGTGGGAGGCTGGCCAGTGTCCCTGTAGAGCGGCCGGGTCGTAGTCACAGTGACCCTGGGCCCAGAGATGGAAAGGGCAAAAGTCTGCTATGGTACTCATGAGGTGTTCTCTGTTATCAACCCCATTTCACAGACGAGGAGCCTAAAGCAAAGGGAGCTTAGGTGACTCCTAAAGTCCTGATCGGGCTAGGATTCCACCCTGTCCTTCAGGTACCTGAGTCCACTCAGCCGCCCTGCCTTTCTGTGAGTTACCAGTACAACAGAAATAATAATAATAATACTGGACTTCTATATAGGAGCCCAGGGGCTGAGCTTGGGGTTCCCTCTGGAAGAAGGAAGGATTGTGGAGATTTCTGAGTTGGCTTTGGGTCAGCAGTACAAAGAGAGACTTTAAAAACATTTCTGCTTCCAGTTCTGGAATTTAAATCTAAAGCACTGAGGACAATTTTTGGCTTTTGTGCCAGCTAGTTTCAAGGACTCAAGCAAGTCACTCATGCCTGCTTGCCTCAGTTTACCCACCTGGCCATCATGGTGTTCAAGGATCTTCCCCTCCTCCCAGTGCTAATCTTGGAGGATTCTATGAGTGGAAGGCTGCCCAGCTAATGTTCCAGGTGGAGAGGGAAAGTGTGGGGCCGCCTCCTGCCTCCCCTGGGGAGGGGGTCTGTGAGGTAACTTCTGGAACATTGGAACATGCACTTCTCTCACTGCAGGGAGAGGAGGGGAGAGCAGGTCACGCTGGGACGCAGAGCACTCAACACATTCTCTCTGGTGAACTGCACTCAGGGCTGACTGGCCAGCCAGCTGCGGGCTGTGAGGCATCACAGGACCAGTGTAACCAGGGGAGAGACCAGGGGAGCTGTGAGGGGAGTGAGGAGGGTCCCTGTCCCAGGGTCCCCCTCTGTGGCCACTGGCAGGGCCAGCGTTTCTCGCCCCGAGGTGAAGTTGGGTGGGCGCCTTTACGCTCTTCCACAGGAGCTTAACCCTGACCTCTGCAAGGTCTCCTGGAGACATTTCCTGAGGGCCACACTGGCGGCAAAGCATCCAGGGCCCTCCTGGAATTCCTCATCCCCTTATTTCCATGTGATTAATCTTGCTCAAGCAAATATATTTAGTCAACACATATTGCTTGAGGACTGCAGGAGATTAGATTATTGTTTAGTAAATATTTACTGGCCCCAACTCCACCCACTGGAGAGGCGGCCTTCCCCATCATGACCTGAGGCTTGGCCGTGTGACTCGTTTTGGCCAATGGAAGTGAGCAGATGTGACTCAAGCAGAGATGAAAGGCACCTGCACCATCAGGCTTTCCTTCTTGGCACCTCTCCTGTCGTCAGAAGAGTGTCCCAGGGGTTTCCACTGCCCTGTCAGCCCAAGTCCCGGGTGAACACGCAGAGCAGACCTGTGAGCCAAGTCAGGCAGCCCTATAGCCCAAAGCAGAGTCACCCCGTCAAGCCCAGAAGGACAAGCTGGCCCCCAGCCCCCCTGTGGAAATGTGAGTGAGAATAAATGATTGTGGCTTAAAGCCACTAACTTTGGGGGTGGTTTGTTATGCAGCAATGGCTGACTGATACAGAAGCCTACTGTGTGCTAAGGTCTGAGAGGAGGAAGTGTAAAAATCTCCCCTGTGACAAGTGCAGAGGGAGGGCTACATGGGAGAGCGTGCAATAGGAGGCAGTGCTCAGGGTGGACAGGATGGGAGCTGGAGGAGGACAAGGGAGACTAGGAAGCAGGCGAGGAAGGGAAATCCGGGCAGAGGGGCCTCGGGGCGATGCTTCATGGCAGGAGGGAGCACGGGACTTGAAGGAGCTGCAGGAAGACGATGGCAGCACCAGGAGAGGTGGGAGAGGGTCCCACATGGGGCTGACGGGACAGGCAGAAGCCAGACACCTAGAGCTTTGTGGGCACGTTAAGGATTATGGATTCTGTTTGAAGAGCAGTGGGTGGCGGTCCATGTGTGATATGCATTTTGAAAAGATCACATCCATTGCTGAGTGGGAAACAGATTGGAGGGGCCGTGAGTGCCAGCAGGGAGTGGGGGGGAGGCCGTGGCAGTCATCCAGGTGAGAGGTGACGATGGCATGTGTATCAGTTTCCTGGAGCTTCCATAACCATAGGACCACAAACTGAGTGGCTTAAAACAACAGAAATTGATCCTGTCACAGTTCTGGAAGCTAGAAGCCCAAGATCAGGTGTGAGCAGGGCCATGCTCTCTCTGAAGTCTCTAGCACAGTATCCTTCCTTGCCTCTTCCAGCTTCTGGTGGTCGTTGGCAATCCTTGGCTTGTAGATGCATCACTGTATCTGCCTCTGTCATCACATGACATTCTCCTCTGTTTGTGCCCAAATCTCTCTCTTCTTATGAGGACACTTGTCATTGGATTAGGGCCCACCCTAACCCAGTCTGACCTCATCTTAACTTGATGACATCTGTCAAGGGCCCTATTTCCAATAAGGTCATATTCACAGGTTCCCGGTGGGCAAGAATTTTGGGGACACCCTATTCAACCCAGCGCAGCATTGCATAGGATGAAGGTAGAGGAGGTGACAAGGGGTGGACAGTGTTGGGGCTTAGTAAGGGGATAAAATGAATGGAACGTGGAGCTGGGCCCATTGTGGGCCACCTGGTATCCCACTCTTCTCTTGACTACCCTGCTGACCCCCACCCGACCACAGAGCCACTCCTTAGAGGGGGCGTCACTCACTTCCTTGTCAGGCTTGTCTCCGACTTGCAGAGGTCTCCTGTTTGGCTCTTGTTCTGTCCCTGACCCCTTCCAGAGACTGAGACGGCAGCACTTACCCTTCTCTCTGCCACTTGGTGCTCCTGGTGCCCTGGGTTCACAGGGTCAATCTGACCTGGGCCACATACAGCTTGGGCTTTTGAGTTGCTCTGAGTTCAGGGCTAGACTCTGCCACTTACTGGCTGGACGACTCTGTGCGATCCACTTAACCACTCTGTGTCTCAGCTTCCCCATTGTAAAATGCAGATAATCTTAGTACCTGCCTCATAGGAGGGTCGCATGAGATGATAGATATAAAACACAGAGCCCAGTGCCTGGCATACAGTTAGCATTCAATAAAAGTTACCTTTAAATATATATATCTATGATCATCCTATAGGTTTGCATACCTTAATTCTTTCTCCTTCCAACCTCATCTCCCCTGGAGAGAAAGATTCAGGACATCCCCAATGAGGAGAAAGCCTGCCCAGGACTGGCATCACCAATTCCCCACCGGAATGTGCCAAGGTCTGTGCAGAAAGGTGGCAGGACTGATGCTCTGAGCTCTTGGATGTATTTTTCCAGGAGTGAGGCAGGATGGGAGCTGATTCATTCTCACTCTTCAAACTGGTCCCTTGTGAAATCAATGCTAACTTTACAAGCTCCTAGCACAGAGTGGCATACAGCTCACTCCCAATAAATGTTTACTGAATGAATGGCCCATCTGCCGCTCTGGCTGGGGCCTGGGCATCCTGAGATGAGGATGGAGCAGAGAAGCTGAACCAGTGAGTTTGGACTCACTTTCAAGCTGTCTACCAAAGACAGCAAGCCCTGCTATGGGGGACAAGAAGGAGAAATGAGTCCCTGATTAATGGCGATCTCTGATCTGTCATTTGGGACAGAAGGCTGACCCTTCTAGAATCTTTATATAGAGTCTTAAAGTTTGAACTGAGGTCACTGAATATAGGTCTCTCTCTGTCTAAAGAAAGATAGACTGCAGAGAAAATTTATGTAAAATGATTCTTTATTATTACTCGTTGCCATCTGAAATGGCCTCATTTACTGTTTATTGTCTGTCTCACTTAAATGTAAATTCTCTAAGGCCAGGAGCCTGGTCCATTTTGTTTATTACTCTATCCAGCATGTTGAATAGTGCTGTTAAATATTTATTCATTTGGTTCCTCAATATTTAATAACAAAATTAATACTGAAGGACCAAATGAATAAATACTTGGAGTGCTGCTTTACGTCTATTATTTTAATGGATTTTTACTATAATATTGAAGATGTTGTCCCATGGGGAAAAAATACACTGAAAGACTGTTGAAAATGTCTGGTGAAGTGTTAAGATGGGCACCAAGGTCACAGCCTGCTCACTTTTATTTCAAAATTGTTTTTTGAAGAACTTTGCAATAATTATTGTTGCAAGCCCAAGATCTTCTCTTTATTAATTTCTTCTCAAGGTCTCAGGAACTCTCTGCAAGCCTGGTTATCAGCCAGTGTCTCATTTAAAGCTACCGAAACTTTCTCTTTATTCTGATGATTAACAATGTCTGATAGAGCTACACTGCAATATCACACTTTGCCAGCAGGTGTCACTGTCTAATAACATGTGATCTTGTGTGAAAACCCTGGAAGTTTAAGGCCAAAGAGTCTGTGAAATGAATCAATGTACTAATTCATGAACACCCTAAGATCAAAGTTGTATAAGACAAGGTCCCCTCTACTTCAGTTTCACTTTATGAGATAAATATGTGTTATGTTAGGGATGCAAAACAGGCCTAAATTTTATTAATATTCTTCAGTGTTCTTTCTGTTCTGGTGGATCTTGCCACACTTCTATGTTATGGATCTCATGCTTTTCTAGGAAACTTCTTTTTATTATTGTCAATGATAATATCTAAAATGTACCTATTATCTTGAAATTCCTCAAAACCCTGATTTCACTCTAACCCTGCACATGTGCTCAGTTAACATTTGTTCCCCAAATCCCAGGTACATTTGTTCCCCAAATCCCGGGAAACACGTAGAGCTTTTCTACGCATGAGGAAATTGAGTCTCAGAAAGGTCAAGTAACTTGGTCAAGGTCATATAGCTGGTGAATGGCAGGGCTGGGGTTTGCATTAGGCTTGTCTAATTCCAAATCCCTTGCCCATTCACTCTAATCAGCAAAAGGGATCAGAGAAGATGGGAGCCCCTAGGAGATGGGAACTTGTGAGTGCAGCAGGGTTCTGCTCTAAGGGCTGAAAGGCTATCCAAGACATCTCTGGACAGACTTTTCATCATCAGAAAAAGCAGCTGAAGCTAATTTGCTATCTAATAATTTCTCCTCATCATTTTCCTGAAACAGCTTAGAGACATGAGCAACTTGCGCTGATGCAAGTGATGCAATGTGTGTGGGGGTGCGGGGTGGAGCTGGGGGGATGGCACCACCAGGAGCCCAGAGCCACCCCCTCCCTACTCACCCCTGTGGAATACAGATACTTGGTTTAAGACTTGAGTCAGTCTTCAAATTCCTGGATGGTGTTTATCAGCTAATGTCACAATACTGCAAGATTATGTATCTTTTTAACAAACAATAGTATCAGCACTGATATGATGAGCATACACTCCTTTCACACAATCTGGTCTCCACGATTGCTCAACACTGCTCCATGCTGCAACGGGTCACCCCTGGATGCTGCTTCCAAGCATTGTCCGGCCTACCTGCCCAGTGTCCTGGAGGAAAGGAAGGCTCACTCCCCAGAGATTCCTCTGGGAAATTTAGGTCAGCAGGATCTAAATACCCAACTGGATCAGAGCTGAGATTTCAAGATTCATGCCAAAGGAGGGTGGGGTGGGAGTGCTGAGGACTTCTAATTGAACCATCTGTTTCAGGGCCTCACATCAAAGGTAGGGTCTCTGGCCCCAAATGAACAGACCCTGCCACTTGAGTTACACACCATCTGCCCCAGTCTGCTCAGGAAGGTGTCCTCCCGGATGAGAGGTAAGGCCTTGAGGAGTTCCATTCAGGAAAGCTGAGAGCCGCACGGCCTGGGGCCGCCAGAGGCCCCCAGAGGCCGGCACCTGGTGAGGGTGCACACTTCTTGTGTAACACACCACCCATGGTTACCCCCTGGAGGGAGAGAAATGAAGCAGAGAGGGGCCGTGTTTTTCAGGAATTAGACTACTCTGGGGTACACCAGTAACTTGGAAAGACCCCCTGCCATCCCGGTGTTTTCACAGTTCTCCCAAGTGCCACAATGTCCTGGGACAGCTAACTTCTCAAATTGCACAATGGCTCAAGAGAGTCATCTGCTCTTTTAAATTCCAAGCACCTCTGGGTTGCTGACAATGGCCGCCCACCCGACCAACCTGGGGTCACCATTCCTAGGCGACTTGAACCAGGAGTTGTTAACAGAGCAGCCAGAATACCCACTCAGGCCCGCCTTGCCCATGGCAGCCAGTGTTTTTTTAAATTCAAAACAAAACTGATTTTCAGTACAGCGAGGTGAGGAGACATCAAACTTTGGGATCTAAGAGTGCAGTTGGGCTCCCAGCTCTGCTATAAGGGCCTCTGGCCAGTTACTGCTTCCTCATTAGTTCCTCCTTTATAGGGTTATGGTCAGGACGAAATAACTAGAAACATTTGTGACAGCTTCTCCAGCAATGCTAATGCCCCTTTCCCTTCAACGGACACTACACACAGTGAGGGGTGGAGGAGGTAAGGAGATTTTGCTCTTAAAATAGTAATTTCTTTAAAATCTCCCCAGTTCTAGGGTGCGAGTGACCGCTCTGCTGGGGCAGGGGGAGAAAGAGCTAGAGCAACAGGACACTCTCCATGGAGAAGTCCTCAGAGGTGGCACCTACCAGGCAATTGCTCATTCATTCATTCAACAAACATGCATGGAGCGCCGCCTGTTGTATGCCCGGAGCCATCCAGGCACTGGGGATGCCGAGGTGCGCGGGCCCCCGGGCCTAGGAGTCCTGAGACGCCCGGCCCTCCAGGTACCGAAACGGACACGTTGCCGGGCTCCTGCAGGGCGGGGAATCCTTGGATTATCTGCCCGGGCACGTCCTCCTCTCCTGTGCCCTAAAATTACGGAACTTTAAACTGCTGGGAATTTCAGATGAGGAAAGCAAGGCCTTGCTCCCGAGGTTATTGAAACAAACCTCACCCTCCCAAGAGGTTTCAAAAATTATTATTAGTAAGCCCACCCCCCCTCGGGGCCCGGCACTGCCGCGGCCCTCCTGGTGTTGCAACGCCGGCCTTTCGCCCAGCGGAGGCTGCCCAGCCTTTCCCAAAGACGCCTCCGGAGGGACCGAAGCTTCCGCGCCGCCCCGCGCGCCCCGGCGGCCTCCGGGTGGGGCGGCAGCGGGCGGAGGAGGGGGCGGGGGCGGCGGCGGCGGCGGCGGGGGGCGGCCGAGCGAGCGCCGGGCACGTGACGCGCCGCCCGCCCGCCTTCGCCCGGCCCCGAGAGCCCCGCGCCCCGCGCCCTCGCGGCCGCCCCTGCCGCGCACAGCGCCCCGCGCCGGAGCCGGAGCCGGAGCCGGAGCCCGGAGGCGGGGCGGGGCGGGGCGAGGTGGCCCCGCCCCCGGCGCTCTCTCTCGTTTTTCACTTTAAAGCCTTGGGCTGCTTTTTCTTCTTTGCACAGAAGTCGCGCTCGGGCAGCCCGCGCGCTCGCACAGGAACCAGGCTCCAGGCGCTGGCGCCGGGGCCGCGGGGAGGAGGCGACTTCGCTCCCTGCGGCGGGCGCGGCCCGAGCGCCCCGAGCCTCCGGGGCCCCGAGAGCGGGCGGCGGCGGCGGCGGCCTCCCCGGCGCGGTAGGCAGGGCCGGGCACGGGCAGCGGGTGGCTGGGTGTCCGGGCGGGGGAGTGGGCGCGGGGATCGCGGCACTTGGGGACCGAGTAGGTGGGCGCGGGGCCGGGCACTGGGAACCGGCTGGGGGTCCCGGCTGGGGACCCGCTAGGGGGGCGCGGGGAGCCCGTCTCGCGCCGCGGGTCCCGGGAGAGGGGGCTGGGGCGCCGCCCAGCGCCGCCGCCGCTGCTGCCTCTGCAGGCGCAGGCGGGTCGCGGTGGCCCCGGGTCCCACCTGCGGGGGCGAGGCGGGGCAGGGGTCCCGGCGGCCGCCGCGCCCGGGCTTGAGCCTCGGAGGCTGCAGACCCAGGAAGGAGGCCTGGGGCGCGCGGCGGCCCCCGCTGACTTCTAGGTGGCCGGGCGCCCCGAGGCCTCCCTTCCCGCGACTGTCCCCGCGGCCGAGGCGGGGGCGCCGACCTGCCCCACCCGCACGGGGGCAGCGCGACCCCGCTCCGCGAAGTTAGTTTCGCTTTTCCCGCCAGTCGGGGCCCGGATCTGCAGCGCGGCCGGACTGGCCCCCTCGGGACTCCCCCGCCCGGCCCGCAGAGCTTCCCCCCGGGAGCCCGCCGGGCGACACCCGGGCGGCGCCGCCCTCCCCGCCGCCCCGGAGCCGCCGCGGCTTCTCCCGGCAACCGAGGGAGAGCCAAGTGTTATGTCAGGAACTCGATTAAAACACAGAAACCAGAGCAGCCTGGGTCCGTCGGTGGAACCGCGGGATGGGTCACCCCGCGCCCGCGTGTGAGTCGGGACTTGGTGATGGTCCTGTTCAAGTTCAAGGCAAAGGCTCCTCGAAATGCTAACTGGCCTGCAGTGAGAGACCGCTGGTCTCCGAGAAAGTTGTGAATGTGGAGTGTGAAGTGTGCCTGAGTGTGTCCGTGTGTCTGTAGCATGTGAGAGTGTGTCTATAAGTGTGTCTGTGGTGTGTGTCTTTGTGTGAATGTCTTTGAGTGTGTATCTTTATGTTAGTGTGTCTGTGAGTGTATCTGTGTGAGTATGAGTGTGTCTGAGTATATTTGTGTGTGTCTCTCTGAATGCATCTGTGTGTCTGTGGGGTGTGTGTATCTCTGAGTGTGTTGTTGAGTGTCTGTGAATGTATCTGTATGTCTGTGCATGTGAGTGTGTCTCTGTATGAGTCAGTGTGTGTCTCTGAGTGAGTGTGTGTGTGCCGTCCATGGTAACGCAGCGGTGGGGCTGCTGGTTACCGAGAGCCACTTAGCTTGACTTTCCTTGCTTGGTTCTCAAGAGTGGGCTGCGCTGGACCGGGACCCGGGACTAGGGAAGCTCTGCTGATGCCAGCTGAGGAGACACAGGCTCGTTCTCCCTCCCTCTTTCTGTTTCTCTGAAAATGAACTGTACACTTTGGGGGTGAGCTGGCAGAGGCTGCTTCCTGAGTGAGTAATATTTAATTAAACGCTCCAGCCGGTAGCATCAGAAACTGGTCATGAGTTGAGTTTTAACAGGTGTTAATGGTAAAAGCGCCATCCCCAGTGAGTAAGGTTTGGTGTCCTTAGAAGAATTCTCTCCTGGGGTAGGACAGCTGGGAAGGGGGCCCAGAACCTCATCCTGGTTGTTGGGTGTGAGGACAGCAAGCAAAGAAGGGGGCAGGGGCTGCTCCTCCCTTCTCTGCTCCATCCCTTCCTGACACTCCCCCTCTGGGTGGTGGAAAGTGCTAGATTAAGCATTAGGGGCATAGGCAGTCTTCTCTCCCTTGTCTTACAGGGCATCCATCTAGGCCAGCCTTTTCTTTCCCGGCAAAGGCACAGAGAGGGTGGCTGACTTACCCAAATGGCACAGCCAGGGCTATGGACCAAGTCTCCAGAGCACTAGTTGTTGCCGTTGGTCACTGTCCCCAGTGCTGAGGTCATGGACCAGGCACTTCATGGCTCCCCAGCTGTAGAGTGACACGCTGGATTAGATCATGTTAAGCACTCCTCTTGTTCTCTCACTGCTTTTTTCTTCTGCAGGGAGCACTTTACCCAGTAGATGGAGATGGAGAGAGTGTGTGTGTGTGTGTGTTTGCGGATGGGGAGGTGTGGAGTGGCCTAATGCGATAACTTTACCAATCTTCCTTTTCTTTCCCTGTCTGGCTACCACTAGAGAAGCAGAGAGAATAAGTGCAGTGGCACACTGACCACAGTGGCTCTGACAGCCACGAGCAGGGGCAGACCTGGCTTCAGGGAGGCTGGGGCTCTGGGAAGAATCAGTGGGTTTCAGGGCTCTCAGGAAGGAGTGGTCCTGCCAGGGGCCTGGGGGTGATGTCACTTTGGAGCTGGGTGAGGCTGCGTTCCTTGGACTGCTCCAGCAAGGCTGAAACCACCCTTCAGTGGGCTCCCCCGGGCTGCCTTGTAAAACTCGCCCACTGTGGAGTCAGCCAGATGTTTAATTTCTCCTACGGAGGAGCTGGCGAGCGGGTTGGAGGTCCAGCTGGTGGAGGCCAGCGCTGCCCCTGGCTCACCGAGGACCATGGATGCTGTGCTCCTACGTACTGTGCCTCCTCCCTTCCTGCACCTCGTTCTCCTCCCGTGTCAGCAGAGACTTGCCTGTTGATGCATTTTTACATTTAGCAAAACCTCTGATTTTTACAGTGTTCACAAGTTTAGTCCAGGAATTTCACACCAATTCTTCTCAAGAAAAAGGTTGTGGCTGGTGTGTGTGAATCGATTTATCTTTTTCTTCCTGAAAAGTTTGAGAATGAGCATCTTTATCAGACAAAGCACAGGGCAGGTATAGGTGTGCCTCTGTACGCCTATGGGTGCATAATCCTGTCCTTCCCCCGCAAGCCTGAGGGAGGAAATCCAGACTTAGAGGGACTTTTATTTTGGGCTTTCAGCCTAGTGCTGTCCCTTTTCCCAGTTATATGATAGTGTCCTTCCTAAATCTAAAAGTCCCTCTCTAGCCAGGTGCCAGGCACTGTGCTGCTGAGTGCTGTAAGGACATGAGCTTGTTTGATAGTAGTGACAATGATGATGATGATGATAACAGCGGGAGACAGTGTTGTCGCATGCACTAGTACCAGGCTCTGATCCTTGACACATTCTTCCCAAGAACCCCGGGCAGCTGGTTCTCCCACCATCCACCTTCTCCAGAGGCTGGAGTGGCCAGGTGACTTGGCCGAGGTCTCACTGCTGCTGAGTGGTGCAGCAAGTCTCTCCCCCCGATTTTGATGCCCAAGCTCTTAACCAGGACAGTCTGCCACCTCCATCGCCTTAGTCTTTTCTTCAAGAAGCATATATTAATTTTTTTAATGAAAAATTTTTATTATTATGGAAAATTTCAAACATATACCAAAGTTGAGAGAAGAGTATAGGGTTCCCTCACCAGCTTCACTTGTCAACATGCACTCACATACACGCATATGCACGCATGTACATACACGTGGGCACATACACGTGCACACACTCATGCTGGATTATTTTGAGGCAAATCTCAGATGTGATGTCAGGTCATCTGTAACTACTTCCTAAGAAGCATTTAAGGGAAGCATCAGGTCGAGAAGAGGTGGACTGTGACTCCACTGGAGGGCAAGCCGGGGCGAGCGTACTCTTCCTGACTTGGAATTGAGGGTCCTTCCTGGCTGTGAGAAGGGGAGGACAGCTCATTGAGGAATCTGTCTTGTTGCCACCCCTGGAGCCTTTGGGAAACTTCTTGCTTGTTTTGTGTTTTAAAAGTTCTGTTCATTGCCCAACATTACATATAAATGAGTCCACTGGTCATGAGACAAACCACATCAACAGCATGCGCAGGCTCCCCGGGCCTCCCTTGGATACCAGGAGGAGAAACCGCCAAGGCACAGCCCGGCGTTGTCCCCCATCAAGGCTGGGCCTTGTGCAACGCAGGCATGGGGATCCGAGGTGGGGCCGGCGGCCGGGGGTGTGGATTACCAACAAGCTGTGCACCCGCCCAAACCCGAGCTTAACCGTCTTGAATTCACTTGAATTCACCGTGTGGGCGATGGTGGAGGAGTGTGGGAGCGTCTGTGCCTGTGGGGTGCGTCTGGGAAAACGAGGGAGGCAGTGGGTGATTTGGGCCCAAGACTAAGGGCATGTGGGATGTCAACGCCACACTGAGTAGGGATGTAAGATCTACCTGGTGGCAAGGTCTCGACGGCTGCCCCAGCTGCAAACAGCCCTTGCCAGACAGGCTGCGTGTGGCCACACGCGGCTGCTGGCTCTGCTTTTGGGCCTCTGATTGTTAAAACTGTTTCCTTGTGTGACGTTGGATCTGTTTCCTGCTGGTTCAGATGGAGGCTGGCAGCATTTTCGAGGGGGAATCGGCAGGTTTGGTAGCTAGTGGGACGTGGGGTGTGAAGAAGGGTGAAGAATTACAGATGTCTGTGAGGTTCCTCGCGATTTTGGGGGTCATAGTGGATGGTGACCCTATAGAGAGGGCTGGGGAGGTGCCTTGAACCTGTCCCAGTTGGAAACGGTCTATACGGTTGTGTCCAGATGGCAGCTAGGCGTGGGGCTCGAGAGAGAGGCCTGGGCTGGAGACAGAAACTTTGGAATCGTCTTTCAAAGGGGGTTGACGCCATCAGCAGGAGAGCGTCTGGCATGAGATGAGGTGTGCCCGGGGGTGGAACCCTCGTTCCTGGCATTGTCATCTACGGCCGGGGAAGAGACCCTTGCACCAGTGTCCTCGGGTCTGCCCAGGCCTCCATGTTCGGGGAGAGTCCACCTCTGACAACGAGGGGTGTACTGGGGTCTCCATGGTGGACGCCAGGGCACCCAAGAGCCGTCTGGGAAGGCCTCTTTTGGTTTAGGGGTTTTGTACTTTTCTGTTTTTAATCATGGTAAAATATACATAACATGAGATTTACCATGTTAACCATTTTTAAGAGTACAGTTCAGTGGTATTAAGTACATTCTCATTGTTGTGCAACCATCACCTCTGTCCGTCTCCGGAACTCTTTTCATCTTGCAAAACTGAAACTCTGTCCCTGTAAACAGTAATTCTCCAGTCCCCCTCACTCCAGCCCCCCCGCAACCACCGTTCTACTTTCTGTCTCTAAGAATTTGACTACTCAGGGTCCCTCAGATAAGTGGAATCAGGCAGGATTGACCTTCTGTGACTGGCTTATTTCACTTAGCATGATGTCCTCAAGGTTCATCTGTGTTGTAGCATGTGTCAGAATTTCCTTCCTTTTTAAGGCTGTGTAATAGTCCACTGTGTGGATCTGCCACATTTTGCTTATCCATTCATCCGTGGATGGACACTGGGTGTCTGGTTTTTATTGCATCCCTGAGAGTTACAGCCTCCAGGAGGGGCCTCATCGTGTGCCTTTGGGGTGCTTTTGGGGATGCAGATGAAGGGACTCTGGTGGTGGACTTCTTGGACCCTGATGTGACTGGCCCAACCTCACAGGCTGCTGCCTGTCGGCTGGTCAGAGATACGGTGAGGCTGCTTGTGGGAGCCGGTGGCGCTGGGGAGCCACGGTCTCGGGGAGGAACACCCGGGCCCTGGCTTCACGTGACTACTGAGCCCCAGAGGGGCTACCAGGTGAGAGAAGCAGCCCCCGCAGCCACCGTCCGGCCTCTCATTTCCAGGTCACACACCTGGTCTCCACTTCCTCTCTTCCCTGGCTCTTCTGGGTCTTTCCAGCAGCTCCTAGAGGTCAGCGTCCCACTTGCCAGCACTCACGAGCGCTCCTTAGTCCACATCCACTCCCCAGCTCTGCTGCTGGGGAGCCGTCATCCCTCCTCCCTGCTTAGGGAGCTCTCGCCACCCTCCGGGCCGCTGTGCCCCCTCCTGCTTCTGCTGTGTCTCCTGGCCCCTCCTGCTATGTCTCCCCCACTGCGTCCTGCCCTCCCAGCCCTGCCCCCCCGCCCCACGCAGGTGCCCCTGCTCCCCTCGTAGTGTCAGGCGCCCGCCATCTATATCCTGCATCTATAGACACCCAACGTCTCTCCGGCACAAACGCCCCCGCCCCACACGTTTCCTGCTGACTGGTCCTGCACATTTCTACCTGGGTGTCCTGCAAGCCCTTCTCACTTAACTTTTAAAAACCGAGCCCTCCTATCACCCCTCTTCCCAGACCCACTTTTTCCTGTGGTGTCCTGTTGGCGGGTAGCGCTGCCTCCACCTTCCACCCAGTAACCCAAGCCGGATGCACACTCACCCCCTCGAGGCACCACGGGCAGCTGGCTGTCATCCCACTGGCCTGTGGGCTCCAGGAGAGCAGACCGGGCCATGTGGGTCTTGTTCATCACTGCGTCCCCAGTGCTCAGCGCACAGAGTAGGTTCCTACTGGATACCCGGTAGACGAATGAGTGCAAGCAAGGCCGGTGGCTTAGTGGTTCCAGGCAGGGCTTGGAGAGACCTAAACCCGGGCTCAGAGGTGGCGCCAGCACTTCCTGGCTGGGTGGCCCGGGCACAGGCTTCCCCTCAGAGCCTCGGCCTCCCTGACCGCATGGGGTGGCCATGAGGTTTCAGGGAGGTGATGTGCCTCAGCACTGGCCACGGTGCACGGCCCACGGCGTGCTGGGGGGTCGTGGCATTGCCCCCCGTGGACTTTCCCTCACAGAACCTGACCACCAGGTTTTCAATTCCCAGACCAGAATGTCCCCCCTGACCGGTGGGAGGTCATGAACTCGGAAACAAGCCTCCTCTCGTGAGCTATTCTGGGACTGCTTGTCATTCGTTCTTTCATTCAAACGTTTATTGAACACCTATAGTATGCACCCAGTCTGCTGGGGCTGAGGATACAAAGGATGGAATGGGGTCTCGCTCTCAGAGACCTCTCTGTCTGGTGGGAAAGACAGTCCCATCTCCCACGATGACAGTACCCGGGGCGTTGTGGGGACGGTGACAGGGAGAGGGTGGGGGAGGGAGGCAGGTGAGGAACGTGGGCATGGGCACGTGTGTGGCTGGAGTGGGGCTGAGTGGGGGCAGGGAGGCAGGAGGATGCCTGGATGGGCCTGCGGAGGAGGGGCCGGGGTGCATGGGCTGCTCCTGGAGGGCGAGCTCTGACTTGGGCTCCTCAAGGTGTGCCTGAGGGCCTCTGGGCGATTGCTCTTTCTGTCGACCGTCTTCTCCTTCTCGGCCGTGGGTCCCTGTAGCGGGATGGCTGAGTCCTCGGGCCTCCCTCGTGGTGGAGGCTGCTTCCGGCAGCACTTTGCTTAGCAGGTCTTCAGTATAAATAGCCAGGTTTCGACCACGGGGAGCATTCTGGGCACAGCAGAGTTGGTGTGTGAGGGGAGAGAACCCATTTTCCTTCAGGATGCCTCTTACCCTCCAGCCCAGATGGGGAAGGTGGAGATGGGATGGAGTGTGGGGTCCTGGGGTAGGTGGATGGGCCAGCCTTGAGGGCACCTTGAAGCCAGGCTGGGCAGTTTGGATGTGATGGAGTCACCATTGTAGGAAGAAGAGCCGGGCATGAGAGATCAAGTGCAGAAGAGGCAGCACTGAAGGGCCGGTCATAAAAATTCAGGTACTGTGCTGGGCTCACAGCTGCCAACTGGAGGCTGGCATGACTGGGTGGCTTCTAGGTGCTGTGTGTGCCCAAAGTCGGTCCATCTTCATGATGTCAGTGATGCCCCCCATGCCTGGGGGCAGGTGCTACCCATTTTACAGATGAGAAAACTGAGACTAGTTCAGGGCCACCCAGACGTAAGGGGAGTTGCTGGGAGCCAAACCCCGCAGCCTGGCTCCTGGGTGTACACCCGTAACCACGGGAGCAGGAAAGCAGCAGAAATGAGTCATCTGAGACAGGTCGGAAGATCAACTATCACTCGATAAATTGGACGTAGGGGGCCGATGAGATTCAGAAGTGGCCCCAGGTTTGTCGGGAAATGATGGCTCCCGCAGCAGAAATGGGGTTGGTGGCTCAATGGAGGGTCTTAACTCCAGGAGGTCTCTTGATATGTGGATGTGCTCTGTGACACTGGCTAATTATGTTTTTTTTTAATTGAGGTGAATTCCACATAACATAAAATTAACCATTTTAAACTGAACTATTCAGTGGCGTTTAGTACATTCACCGTGTTGTGCAACCACCTCTATCTGCTTCCAAAACATTTTCATCACCCCGAAAGGAAACCGTGTACCCATTAAGCAGTCACTCCCCATACCCCCTCCCCCAGCCCCTGGCAACCACCAATCTGCATCCTGTCTCTGTGGATTTGCCTCTTCTGGACATTTCCTATAAATGGAATCGTCCACTCTGTGACCTTTTGTGTCTGGCTTCTGGCTAATTACGGTTGCCTGGAAGATTGTGGTGTTTCCTAGATGGCAGCTGGATTTCCCTTTCTGGCTCATTGGGGGGGGGCCACTTGAAGGTGGGAGCAGCTTGATTCAGACAGCTTGTCTAAAAGTCTCACCTAGATCTGCAGACACCTGCCTCTCCCTCCGTATCTATCGCCACCGAAGACCCAGCCACTGTCCTCTTGCAGCCAATGATCTTTTTTATTACTTTTAATTTTTTCCAGCAATCTTTTTAAAATGAACACCTGATGATGTCACCTTCCTTCTTGAAGCCCATCAACAGTGACCATTGCTCTTAGGGGTAAATTCCCAAGCCCATGACATGGCCTTCAGGGCATGACCTTGTCCCCAGCTCACTTTGTGCAGCCCCCGTCTCCCCAGTCTCAAGCAGTGGTGCCACGTGTGTCCCCGTGCGGCCTGGCTCTGAGGCTGGGGTTGGTGTCTGGTGGAGCTCATTCTCCCCCGGCCGCCTGGGGTGGGGGCTGTTTCCGGGCTTGGTCTCTGACAGGATTGCAATTTGGTGCCACTTTCAGATCCTGTGGGCCTGTCTGGGACCAGAGCCTCAGCTTTAGCCAGTCACTTTCTCTTCTCTTTTCCTCCCCGTGTTTTCTGAGACCTGACTGTCAGGCCCCGAAGCGGGTGGACTATCTCTGTCTCATTTGAAGGATGGCCGAGAGCTGCCTGCCGGTGCTCTGAGGCAGTGATGCCCTGGCCAGTGTCAACGAGCAGTCGCACCATTTGCTCTGTGTCCACCCTGGACTGGGTCCCCGGCACCCCAGCAGCAGGTCCCGGCACAGGGCCCCAGAGCCGTGGTGCCGTGACTGCGGGCGGGGGGACAGTGTGTAGAGGAGACTGGTGGTTGCCCCAGGCATGGCAGAAGACCTGAGTTGCCGCCACCTGAGGGAACATTGGCCCCTTAGTCGTTGGAGCCCCCTGACAACTTTTTCCTGCCTTTCCCCTCCCGTCTCAGGCCAGCATTTAGTTTAGGGTCTCCACTCCCATCTGCTCTGAGTATGATTCTGCCCGAAGTAGTCTGAACCTTTATGAAATGCCTCCTGTGTGCCAGGCACTGTGCTTGCCACATAGATGGATTTCTAATCTTTCAAACAGCCCTGTGGGTTAGGTGTTACCTCCCTGTTTACAGATGGGAGAAGTGAGCTTCAGAGAGATTTCTGTTGCCGGAGGTGACACAGCTACACGTATGGTATAAGGTTGGCCTGATTCCACAGCCTGTGTTCTTTCTCCCATGACTATGGAACACACCGGCGTCGTTCACGGGGCACTTACTATCCGCCAGGCTTGATGCTGGAGGTTTACAAAGCAGCCCTGGGCCCTGAGAGTCAGTGATCGAGCAGGTGGAGACGACAGGTGTGTGCGGGAACCCTCAGCTGACTGCCAGGTGTGCTGGGTGGGCGAGGAGGGCCTCGTGTGACTGTTCAGGAGGATTTGTTCTAGGCTGAGGGGTTCTCATGGTGGGGCAGGGAGGTAGGGTGACTTTGAGGAGGAGGATCACGGGAAGGCTGCCGTGTAGCAGGGAGGCCTCGAGTGCCTGGTTCAGGGGTTGTCAGTGGGTACGGGGTGACCTTGAATCCTTCCCCCACCCCATTCACCCCAAAAGTTGTTCCTAAGATGTGTGGATAAACTAGAAATTTTTGTCTCCACTTGCCTATGCCTTCTTGCGTTCACCACTCTGGCCCTCTCTCCGAGGAGCCCCAGTTCAGCCCCCGTCCTTTTGCCTGGAGGCTGGGGGCTCTCTCAGCAGATCATTGACCATCTACTTGGCAATTTGGCTGCAGGTCTGATCAAGGCTGGGGTTTCTGGCTGGGGTGTGCTGCCCTGTGGCCCTGAATCTTTCCTTAGGTGGGGGGTGATGGGGAGGCTCTGTGAAGCTCCCACACGCTGTGGGAAGACCACACAGGAAACCGGCCTCATGCAACCCCCAGATTGAACACAGGATTCCGACGATGGCAATTTTTGTGCGAGGCGAGGGGCCCCATTGCAAGTCATGGAGCACCTCATGGATTTCTGGGGGATGAGACCACGGGACAAGGGGAGACTTGTGAGGGTTTTTGCTCATCTGAGGGTCTCAGTTTGGAGCTTTTAAGATGCTGTAATGAGAAAGGTCTCCTTGCATTTGTGACGCTTGGAAAAATCATCCCAAGAGCCAACGCCAATGTGAATTGTGTTCTAATTATATATAAATTATATATAAATGTCAGGGTCCCTTTAAAAACACATCCTCATCTTTGGAGAAATGTGATGTTCAAAAAGATAGGGTTTCCCCCCTTCCATCCAGTTCCATCCAGTTGGGCCAATTTTGAGCCGTTTTGTGTATTTAATATGTTTTGTCCTTTTTTTGCTCCCTCCTGCCTCGTGCCGTCCAGGGTCCCAGAAAGCCCGTCTTCCTCACCATCGTGTCACACTCAGGGGTGTCTAGACAGCTCGGGATAAAGGTTTTTGTTTTTGTTTAATTCCTTCATCGTTCAGCCAGTCTTCCCTGAATGCCCGCTCTGTCTCGGCTGTCACGGTGCCTACGCCGAGAGAGATGCCCAGACAGCGCCGACCCGGGAGGCCGTGTCTGAGCTGAGTGCTGAGCCAGGGCTGGGGTTCTTTCTCCCCCGCCCCGCCCAGGGTGTCTCACCACCACTGAGGTTTTGCTTTGCCATCAGCGTTTACATGTATTTTTTTCATGGAAAATTTTGAACATACGCAAGAGCAGAGACTGGTATCGTGAGCCTCATGTCTTCATCACCCTGAGCAACACTTACCACTCGTTCACTGGTCTCCTTAGTGCACATGGGGCGTCTTCCTTTCTGGAGAGGGTCCGAAGAGGTTCTTGTGCTTTGGGGTTTAAACTGTGTTCTCGTTTTCCTAGGCAGCTCTGCCAGGGCAGCACTGAGCTCCTGGGAAGGCCTGCTCGGAAAGGGGGCCGGGGCTCTGTCCTGCGTGTCTGGGAAGAGCAGGCGTGCGGACGCCGCATCCCCTGGCCCGAGGTTTCCCGCAGAGTGTCCGGGCTGCCATGTCGCAGCGGGAAGACAGCCCTTTGAACCAGAGCAGTCTGACTTTTATCTTTTTTTTTTTTTTTTTGAGGGGGGTAAGGTTCCGTTCAAGACTTAACTTTGGGGAGAAATAGTTTGAACTGCTGAAAATAAGTTGGGGGTCACTTTCCTAGAGGCAGACTGGGGACGGTCTTCTCCTGCCGCCTCCTGCCTCTGCCCTCCTCCCAAAACGCTTCAGTAAACTGCAGGAGCGGATCACGGTCAATTCCAGGGTGAACTGGCAGCACTCAGGATGGTTCTGCCCGAGTTGCCGGGTGTCGGCTTGATCCACCATGGGTTGGGTTTTGGGAGATGGTCTCTGTTTTCTTCCTGGGAAGGTGGGTTTAGAGCGTCCATGGGGAATTTTCTCGGTGGTGCTGAAGCACGCTCCAGTCCTAGCCAGATCAAATAGCTGTGTTTAGACAAAGTAGAAAAGTGGGGCTGACTTTCTCTCCTTAAGCCAGAGAGTGAGAAAGCACTGAGATTCGGGAGTCCTCGTGATGACCAAGTTTTTGTCTTGGTGCAACTGTTTCCCCTGAATTTTTCATAGGACCAAGCAGGTAGTACCCGACCTTTCTGGATATTAGCGGTGGGACGCTATCTCTTCGAGACTCAGAGTGTATACAGCAGGAGCTAATGCGGGATTCTTTAGCAGTCTTCTGAGGTGTAATTCACAAGCCATGCAGTTCCCCCCTTGTAGATGTCACTTATGATTTTCAGTAACTGACAGTCGGGCAGCCGTCAATGCCATCCTGGATTCGTTTCTCCTCGCTCCTTCAGCGTGCTCTGCAGGGGGAACCAGGGTGGGGGTGGCAGTTTTCCCGAGCCCCGTAGGTGTTGCAGGCAGGTATGACCGTGGAGATTTCTTGGGTGAGCAGCTCATGAGCTGAATTTTGTGAGAATGGGACGGTCTCCCGCCTTGTCATCGTACTGAAGTGGCACAGTTTTGGAAAGCGCCTGTTGAAGGCTGCCCGGCTGGAGTTTTGGGCTGTGTGGAAGATGTAAAGTTGAGGTGTTCGGCGATAGCGCGTGCCGATTGTCCAAAGCCAGGCCCACGGCCACGTGTGTCCCTGGTGGACCTGTGCGTGTTGCCCACCTTTCCTCCTGGGTTCAGACCAGTTGGCTTCATGTTTATTGAGCACTGCTATGTGGCACCATTCTTTACTTTCCATGCATTAACTTATTTACTGTTCCCAAGAACCCTGTTGAGTGGTGTTTATTATGCCCATTTTACAGATGGGAAAACCGAAGCACAAAAGAGTCACATAACTTGCCTGGGGTCACATAGCCAAGAAGTCATGCTGGACGCAGACCCACTCTGTGCTCTGACACTGCCCCACATGGCCTCTGAGCGTGAAGAGGTCCGTGATCCGGTGGGATGGGGAGTGGGTCAGAAGGCAGCCGTCATTGGGATACAATGTGCAATGTAAGTTCTGTAATGTGAATGTGCCTGGGGGCTGCGGGGGAGAGAACTTTCTGGAGGAGAGAAGGAGAGGGTGCAGGAAGGGTGCCTGAAGTGTAGGAGGCACAAGAGCACAGCCAGGGCGCTGAGCACAGGTTCATGGGGTGCTGCAGCGCAGGGTTAAGGCATGTCCAGCCTGCCCCCTGCTGTGTCTCGGTGGCTGTCCCTTAGCAGGCGCTGGTGAAGACTGAATGAACCAGGTGTCATTGGAGAGGCAGGAAAACTGGAGATCCTGAATCTTGTGTTTTTCCCCTCAGGGGTGACCGAGACAACTCGACAATGCCCTCAAATGCCACTTGACATTTTCAGCATCTCTGCTGGGCTGTGAGTAGATCCGGCTGTGTGCGCTAAATCCTCCCTCCCCTGACCCCTCTAATAAACAAGACAGCTGGCCAGCTCCAAAAGCTGGGGGCTCCCCGTTCTGCGAGCAGCCGTCCTGGAGCCCTCCCGAAGGGCCTGCGTGTCAGCGTCTTGACTCCCACTGCTTGCCTTCTGCCTGTCCACAGGGTGGGATCCGGAGTGAGGCCCCCTTTTGGTTCAGAAGCTGAAGGAGAGGGAGGGAAGTTAGCAAGGAGAAGGGCAGGACCCCGGACACTCAATTCTGTTCTCTGATAAATCACATAAAGAGCTTCAGAAAATTCCTGCCTCATCCCTGGGTTTCCCTCCGCCAGACTGGGGCGTAGGTCTTCTTACACAGCCTTGTTTTTCTCCAAGAAAAATCAGCCTTAAGCATCAGACGTTAATTACCTTCCCAAGGGACACTTCCCGTGGATATTTCGAGTGACAAGTGGCTTAGGTCTTGTTCCTAAATAAAATTAGGGTTTTAAACTGGGTCACAAACTCAGATGCCCCCAGGGGCTGGGGAGGAGGTGCAAATGAGGCAGCCGGGTGGAAGGCGATAGGGTAGGGGGAGGACTGTGGCAAAGCGGAATGCTATGTCCTGTGTAAGAGGGTGGACTGTCTTACCCAGAGGAGTGGATTCCAGTGCACGAGGGCGTCCATTTCCTTTTCCCCCTAAGAGAAGCCAGGAATCCAGATATTTCAAAATGTAGGCAAATAACTTAGTGGTTTTTTGTTTGTTTGTTTTTAAGGAAACAACACAGAATAAAATGTCTGTGCCTCCCTGTACGGATGAGGAGGGCAAGACCAAGGAGACCAGTGGGGTCACATTGCTTGGGGCTCAGGGCACTGGGACTAGACCTGTACCTACTGGTGCCTGGCCTGGCCCACTTGCCACCTCACCATGCCACATCCTGGGCAGAGTAGCAGGGCAGAGAACCAGCTCAGCAAATTCCCCTGCACCGAGAGGGACGGACTCTGGGGACAGAGCCCTAAGACGGCCACATCTGCCCACCTTAGCTCCCTACCGAAGGCACCTACTCAGGAGTCAGCATTTATGGCTGCCTGTCGGGTGCCAGGCACCAGGCGCTTCCTGTACAGCGTCTCTGGTGGTCCTGACAGCGTACCTGGTAGGCTGTTATCCCCACTTTACAGATGAGGAAACTGAGACCTGAGAAGGTTCAACTGACTGGACAGAGTGGGATTTGAACGAGTCTGATTCCTGAGCCAGGGCTTATAACTGTGCATGTTTTACAAAGTCCTATAGTAAGAAGTGCATCTTACCTGCGACCTAGTGCAGGCGACTCGCCCTGAGGACCAGAGACGCCTTCTCTCTCATTTCGACCCACTCCCAGGGCATTGCCTGCAGTGTGGGGAATGTGGCCTGGAGGATGGGGCCACCCTGCTCCCCTCCTGGATGGGAACCTCGAGAGCACGGGCGGCTCCACCTACGGAGGAACTGCTCCTCTGCTCACAAGGTTGCTGACTAATTCTCTTTGCAAACGGTTCAGTTTCACAGGCTAGAGTTTCCAGTAACTACGTGGGTGGATTTGTTTCATTTAAGGGGAAAACAAAACAAAACACAACACGGAGGGGGTTTTCTTTCCCAAGAAGAGCACTCGCCAATTATGGGTTTAGTGCGTGCGGCTCTGGGCATCCTGGTACGGTTCTGCAGCCAGCGGGCCGCTTGGCAGGCGGGCTCTGAGGGAGAAATCGCTTAGTCATTTACAAGCGGGGCCCAGGTGCAGGAGGTCAGGGAGGTGCGGCGGCCACGGGTCCTGCAGGGAACAGCAGCCCTGCCCTGCGGGGCAGGGGAGTGGAGCTGTGGGGGAGGAGGGTGCCCATGAGAGAGCTGGCCGCACCACCCTGGGACTTGCTGCACCTCCCAGGGGACCCGGCCTGGGAAGGGGACACTCCCCAGCTGGCCAGCCACCTTCTTCAGGTGAGCTGGAGGTAGTAGTGTGCCCAGACACGTCAGGTCTGCTGGAGAAGGGGTAGGGGTGAGAGGCAGCCCCCAGGGGACAAGGGAGTGTGTTTGTGTGTGTGTGTGTGTGTGTGTGTGTGAAGGGGTGAGAGGCAGCCCCCAGGGGACAATGGAGTGTGTGTTGTGTGTGTGTGTGTGAAGGGGTGAGAGGCAGCCCCCAGAAGACAAGGGTGTGTGTGTGTGTGTGTGTGTGTGTGTGTGTGTGTGTGTGTGTGTAGGGGTGAGAGGCAGCCCCCAGAGGACAAGGGTGTGTGTGTGTGTGTGTGTGTGTGTGTAGGGGTGAGAGGCAGCCCCCAGGGGACAATGGAGAGTGTGTGTGTGTGTGTGTGTGTGAAGGGGTGAGAGGCAGCCCCTAGAGGACAAGGGAGTGTGTGTGTGTGTGTCTTCCCACACAGGCTTGGCCAGGTAACATTAGCATGCTGGTTTGGCGTGGGCAGTGGCCAAGCAGAGCAGACTACGGTGTTGGCGTTGGGCAGGGTCTTGGGGCCTCTGCCATGCCAGGCGTGACCCTTTAGTCACGGATGGTGAGGGGGCATAGGTTGTGGCAAAGGAGCTGATCCATGCAGGGGGCACCTCAGGGCTCTGGGCAGTCGCTGTGTACCAGCAGCTCTGGGAGTGTTTGGGCATCTTAGAGCCCAGACACGTCCCACTGCCCCCAAGTGCAGACGCAGGTGGGCTGCTGTGTGATCTCTCTGGTTCATGGGTTTCTTCTCTGGAGGAGGCCTCTCCAGGAAGCCGTGTTTAGTCTGGGTGTCGGGGCTGGAGCAGTTGGAGGCAGGAGTCAGATGGAGGTGGCTGGAGTCCTGCTCTGGTACTTCCTGCCCCTGTGACCTGGGCCTCAGTTTCCCATCCCTGAAATGAGGGTATGAGAGCACCCCATGGGTGGGGTGAGTGGACGTGGGTGAGCGGCCAGGTGCTGTCCTTCCCGTAGCGGATCCAAGGCCTGAGGTGGCGTGGGGCCTTACCGCCCATGTGCCTTCCTGCTCTGAGGAGGGAACACGCCTTGGAATTTAGAATCCTTAATCCTGGGCTTCGAGAGCTTGCTTCGTATGCTTTCTGGAAAGGAAGGAGGGCAAATATACAAATAACTCTCAATATCATGTTAGGCAGAGGGTGATAAAGGCAATGATAGGCGAGCGGAATTCTGGATCATTTTGATGGAGTTTAGGGTTTACTCTCAGCAGGTGAATCCAAGAAGGCTTCCTAGAGGAGGTGATGTTGAAGCTGGACCTTAGGATGTGTAAGAACTGGAAAGGGAGGAGGAAGGGAAGAAGGGAAGAAACCTGTCATTGGTGGAAGGGGATGTATGTGTGCAAAACCGCCAGGAGCTTAGATGGTACCTGGTGTGTTGTATGTGCTTAATAGATACCATCCTCCAAATCAGTATGACTCCAGGATTTTCAGTTTAGGTATCTGGGAACCCGTTTTTTATAGATCTATCCTGTCTGCTTTTATAGATGTGGAAACTGAGTCTCAAAGAGGCCAAGTAATTTGTCTGGGATCCAGATCGGGAGCCAGATTCAAACTCATGGAGCTGGCTCCTTGGGCGGTGCTGTTCGTTCTTCGTTGACCTTCCGTTCATCCCATGTTTGTTAAGGCTCTGCGTGCCGGCCTCTGTCCTGCCCTGGTGGCTTTTGGGACACGCAGACAGGAAACAAGGACACAGGCGAAGGCCGCAGAGGCGTCCCGGCCCCGTGTAATTGTCCTTGTTGGGGTTTTAAGCCTGTGCTGTTCTGGAACTTCCCGGCGCCCTGGGCCTGCCGAGAGAGCCAGGCTGGTGTGAGAGTCTGACGGAGCGTCCCCCCAGAGCCAGGGGAAGCGGGGTGGGCAGTTGCGGCCCCTTGACAGCCGGGTGGGCCCACAGGAAGCAGCTGCCCTCACTCTCCCTTTCCAGCAGGTTGGGGAGCCGTGGCGTTGGTTCTGGGAAGCTGCGGCGTGGGGAGTGATGGCGTTGCCTGTGGCCTGGCAAGGGGGGTGTCGTGTGGTCTGGGCTGACCGCAGGCGAGGGGCGAAGGTGGGCATGGGCACCCACAGGCCCATGACGCCCCTGGTCCTTGGCTGCCCTGCAGAGGAGCAGTGGTTTGGCCCCCCGCTGTGTCCCTCCTCCGTCTGCACAGCCCCTGCTGTCTCTTCTCTCTGGCAGTGTCGGCCCTGCCTGAGACGCAGCATCCCCAGGCTGCCGTAGGGACAGGAGGCAGGGAACGAGGGCAGCGTCCTTCACCTGTGGCCCACGAGGCCCTCCTGCCATGTCCCTCTTCATCCCCGAGCCCCCCCCCACCTCCACTCTCAAGCTTCCAGCATCCTGGGGAGACCATGAGTTTTGATTTGGCTTCTGACCTCGATCCCAGACAAATTACTTAGCTTCTTTGAGCCTCAGTTTCCATATCTATGAAAATGGGCCTGGGACTTATCTTACAGAATTGCCACAAGGCAAAGACTTGTGTGGCTGGAGCCTCATGGGCAGTTGTTTCCTTCATCAGAGAATTGTTCTTTGTATATCTAGCAATTTGGGCAGCTCGCCCAGTCAGTGCCTCTGCCGGGCTCTGGACACAGCTGGACAAGGCAGGGTCCCTGCCCCTGAGGATTTACTGTCTGTGGTGGGAACAGTCACATGAGCTGTAATTATAACACAGAGTGAGGGGTGCAGGGGAGAGTGCCAAGGAGGGACCCCTAGCCTGGAAACCTAGCCTTGGGGGGCTCCTGCAGGGAGTCCTGAAGAGTAGTTAGGGCCGAGAGAGGTGGGGCCAAAGGGGCAGCACAGGGAGGGCACCAAGCAGCAACATCACGGGGCTGCAGGTCGGTGTGTGCACACGGCGAGCTGGAGAGAGAGGAGGCTGGTGGAGGCTGGGCCGCCTGAGCCACCACAGCCACAATGTGTCATTCACCATGGCCATGGAACATGTCCCACCCCTGTCGGATCAGTGCTTCACCCGGCATGGCTACTCCTCATCTGGGGCCTTGAAATGCAGGGGCAGGAGGAGAAGCCAGCTGGAGGGACGAGGTCCTCCTGGGGGCCCCCGGCCGCTGCTGTTCCCCTCTGAAGTCAGAGTGAGGAGGAGATGGGGACCATCTTGGGTTAGGGGCTTGGTGAAGTCAGCTGGCCTGCGTGGCTGATGTTGAGTGGGGAGAAGGCGTTACTGTGGAGCAGCCCCAGGGGTCCACTGGCGTAGAGAGAGGGGCCTGCAGGGGCCACGAAGGGGCAGAGGAGAAAATGGATTGGGGTGGCAGGGCGTGATGGGTTTTATGTGGCTTTGAACCGTGGGCTCCTCCCAGGCCCAGGCGAGGCTGGTGTGGTTTGGGTGGGGGTGGTGTTGGTAGAGCCACCTCTCTGAGGGTGGGCTTCAAAGCAGTGTGCATCCTGGTGGCTGGAGGCAGGACAGCTCACTTTGAGTTAGCTCCTGTGTCCGTGCCCGCTGGTCTGTGGCCACCTGAGCTGCTAGCCTAAGGTGGGAGGATGCCTCCCTCTTTTTCTGTCCCCAGGCATCCAGCCCCAGACCTCCTGGGAGGACCCTGGCTGGGCCTGGCCCTGGGCCGGCCACCTGCCTGCCTGGTTCTGGGATCAGAGGCGGGACACTCTCCTCAAAAGGGTGGAGAGGAATCCGTACTTTCAAGGCCAGTGGGTCAAGTGGCTTCTGTTGAGGCAGCCAGCCAGACTTACCTGCTCAGGACAGGGCCAGAGTCCCCTGCCAGGGCCTCTAGATGTCCAGGTTGGTGTCTGTTGCTCACTGTTTCTGGACACCCCGCCCCCCAACCTTGGTTTCTCTTTGCCTCCCTCCTGAATTTGCAGAGCAGAAACTTCCTTCTACAAGTATTTACTGGGCCCCCCTATATGCCAGCCATTGTTCCAGGCGGTGGGGTGGGGGTGGGGTGTTGCAGCAGCAATAAGACACCCTGGAAGGTGATAATTAACCATCATTGCCTCTCGGGCCAGGACTGTCCTCCCTGTGTTGGGTGTGTCTCTATCTTCAGGTCCATGTGCAACACCTCCTTCCTCCCTACTCCAGCCAGATGGCTTTAACTCCTCTGGCCTCCCCCCTGCCCGCCTTACCCCAGTCTTGTGCAGATGTGGGGGGTCCCTGCCTCCCCTATTTGTTTGGGAGGTCCTGGAGAGCTGTGGGAGCCCCTTGTATCTTGGTGTTCTAGAGCACGCTATTGCTGGGGGGATTTCTACACAGCAGGTTTGCTTAGTGTTTCTAGCTTATTCCTGGATGCTCAAGGAAGCATGCACTCACCCCCTTCCATTTTGCAGGTATTTCAGGCAATGGAGCAGGAGAAGCGTGATGCAGGTGAACCCCATGTCTCTAAGACAGCTGGTGATATGGAGCTGGGGCTGGTCCCCATGCTCAGTGCCTGGCCCAGGGGCTTCTAAGAAATCCAGGAGGCACTTGGGAGTTCTGGGGGATGTGGTGGGAGTCGCTGAAACGTCCTCTAGGGCAGAGACCTTGGTCATCACTGTTGGGTCCTGGTGCCTGCCTAGCACAGTGGCTGGGACACGGTGGGGGCTCAGTGGGAACGCGCAGAAAGAAGGAATGAATGAACGAATGAATGAGCTAGCCAGCCTTTTCACCCACAGTGGAAAAGTTAGCGTCTTTGATCTAATCAGATCATATTCCCTGGTTGTCTGTTGCCTGTCTTTCTGTCTATCTCCCTGAAGGCAGGAGCTCCGTCTACCTGTTTCGGCACCCCCAGCACCTAAGACAGTGCCTGGCACACAGTGGACTGAATCGGCCCGTTGTTTTTCAGCCATCACTTTATCCCGGCTGTAGGGCTGACCACCTCCCCTGGTGGCTGCCCCCACTCCAGCTGATCATGGCCTTCCTTCTGAAGGTGCCCTGGAGAGCGGGCTCTGTGTCTCTTGTTTCCTTGGGGGAACTTTTCGTTTACATCACTGGTGTTTTTGAAGCTGCACCTGCTGTCGTGGCTGGTTTTAGTAGGATGGAATTATGGGAAGCCCTGCACACAAAGGGTTGGCGTGACTGAGAGGGCTCACGCCACAGGCTCCAGTGGAATACCCTCCCGCCTTTTAAAATGGGCATCTTGCTTCTCCTCTGCTCCATTTGCTTCTCTGAATTCCTGAGTCTCTGACCCACTCCCCAGGCCAAGGCGATGGGACTGACTGGCTGAAAAAGGCCACAGTGTAATTACAGGTACTGAAAATAGTCCTATTTCCCTTTGAACCTTCTCCTCCTCCCCGCTCAAATACACACACATGCACACACACACGGAGCTGAAAAAAGCTCTTAAACCTTCTTAGTTTAGTCTGCAGAGGCATCCCAGGCGGGGGGCCTTAAACATTTGCATTCCTTGGGCTTAGCTGCTGCTTTTGAGTGTCAAGTTTCTGGGTTAGTGGTGCATGGAGGGGAGGCCAGAACTCTTGACAAAGAAAGCACGTGTGTCTGGTGGAATTCCAAGCATCCTGGATGGCATGGGGTGGGCTCCAAGCACTAGGCCCCGTTCTTGGGAGAGAGCAGACCCTGTGCGACTTTATCTAAACCTGCCCTGACCTGTTAGTCGTCACCTTGGTACCCGCTGGAGTGGTGTTTCTGCAGTTTGGTTCTTCAGACCTTTAGTGAACGCTTGCTATTCAGCCAAAAATGGGTAAGAGAGCAGTTCGAGAAGCTCGTGAACCAGTGAGGGAGACAGACGCAAGCAGCTCATTAATGCTGTATTTCATCACGTCTGAGACCCATCAAGAGGAGGGGTCACCATTTTTAAATAAGCTGCCAATTGTGGCTGTAACATGCGGTCGACTCTGGGACCCGCTGATTTCAGCGATGTTCAGGTGTGAATCACGCTGAGTCACAAGAGGCAGGAGGCGGGCACTGGACGGGCCTCAGCATGGCCGAGGTCATGGGCGAGTTTTGTTCAGCTGCACAGGGATCTCGGGTGGCCGTTTACGGGCGGAATGGGCTGGTGGTGCAGCAGCAAGACCAATGCCCATGGGCGCCACTGACCGAGTGCTCACTGTGCGTGGCCCCGTTCTGGGCTCTCGCTGTTCATTTACTCGCTGTGGGGGAGCAGCCACGATGTGTCTGTTGTGCAGATGCGCAAAGGCCGTCCAAGTAACTCACTCCTGGGACTAGCACTGGGCAGGGGATTTCAGTACCCACTCTCCCTGAGGTCCCATCCTATAAGGATCTTGCTTGGCTCTTTAGTAACAACCCAAATCCCTGAGGCTTCATCCCTAGTACCTGAGTGCCTTCTCCTTTGTCTTGGACCCATCTCTGTAGCTTTTCTCTAACGAGCACTTGGTGTGTACCAGGCTCTGGGATGTGTGTGCACGGCATCGTCCAACCTTCACACCATCCCTGTGAGACAGATGTGTTATTGTCCTCGTTTTGCAGATGGGGATGAGGCCCAGAAACTGTCAGGTCAGAGCTAGGGAAGGGTCAAAGCTGGGACTTGAACCCAGGGTTGTCAGCTCCAAAGCCCGTGCCTCTCTCACTTTCACAAGTTTTCAACAGATTCTCATTGGTTATTTCTCCCCAATTTGTATGGTGACTTGACCTGTTGGCAAGTGGGGTTTAAAAGTCCTGACTTGATGGTTGATTGACAAGGGGTGTATGTGAAGAAGGCCAGGGTACAAGTGTTCCTCAAAGCCTATGAGAAACGGAGAGATGGGGGCCGGCCCCGTGGCTTAGCGGTTAAGTGCGCGCGCTCCGCTAGTGGCGGCCCAGGTTCGGATCCCGGGCGCGCACCGACGCACCGCTTCTCAGGCCATGCTGAGGCTGCGTCCCACATACAGCAACTAGAAGGATGTGCAACTATGACATACAACTGTCTACTGGGGCTTTGGGGTAAAAAAAAAAAAAGGAGGAGGATTGGCAATAGATGTTAGCTCAGAGCGGGTCTTCCTCAGCAAAAAGAGGAGGATTAGCACAGATGTTAGCTCAGGGCTGATCTTCCTCACAAAAAAAAAAAAAAAAAAGGAAAAAAAAGAAACGGAGAGATGGGCCAAATCTTGGGGAGGCCAGGACTACCTCTGGTTCCACCAAGGCCGAAAATTGGCAGAATATTCCGGAGGGTCAGGTGAGCCAGCACAAAGTGGCAGGTGGTGGTGCAGTTTGGTCCTGCTCTGGCCACTCCGATGCTCAGCAGGAGGCTGCGGCACAGCAGTGGGGGCCCCTGTGATGGAGGGGAGCGCTGTGCTGGGCCATCCGACACCTCCAGCCCCCACCCCGGCCCCTCTTTCCTTTGTTGTCTGGCTGCGTCAGACGTCTGGCCTTGCAGCGAGGTTCCTGAATGGGCCTTGGAAATAGGTCACTCCCTTCCCGTGCCTCCGGCACTGACCCGCATGTGACCTTCCCCGTGGTGACAGTGTCGGGCCGTCACTCTTTGATGCTGGCTGTGGAGGGGCAGCGAATGTCTGGGGGCAGGGTGGCTGCCCCTCCCCTGCTCTGGCCTTCGAGGACTTCGCAGCCTCCGCAGCCTCCGCAGCGCCTGCCTGATGCTCCTGCCAGCGGCCCCTCCTCCTCTCGGCCATACTGGAAAGGGGAAACCCACACTCCCGACCCTCTGTCTGAGCATCCGACCTTTTCTGCTCCACGAAGTCCCCTGGCTGGGCTGGCGGCTTTAACTGTCTCAGTGGAACAGACTAATTCCTGCTGGGCCGGAGCCGACAGGGGCTGGCGGCTTGACTTGGCCCCTCTCCGGCCCCCCAGTCCCTCTGCCTGGCACTCAGCAGCGGATGCTCCTTCCGCAAATCGCTGAGGTTTTTCCATTTTCTCCCCACCGCTGGTTTGGGGAGTCGTCCCTCAGGGCCTGTTGGTGGAGATCATGGTGGATCTCGGAAGATATTTGCTGTATAGCCCAAGTGCCAAGGCTGACTTTAGAAGGTCCGAGATACAAAGTGGCCCAGTGCCCGGAAGTCAGTGCTGGACCATGTTGCCCCTCACCTGGGCCTGGAGCCCTGTCTGCAATGGAGGGCTTAATTTGGGTTTAATTTTTAGTCTTCATGGAATTCAGATGTGCACAAAGCAGAGAAGGGAGAACATAGACACATCTCCCTCCAAGGAGGTGGTTTTTTCCTCCTACCTGGCTGCCCTGTATCTTCAGGCACCCAGAGCCCAAGCTGGGCAGATTCTGGAGAAGCAGCCTTTGCAGATCCTTAAGGCTTCCTGGGCCTCAGCGGGACAATGCCCTGTCCACACCATCGACATCCGCTGCTGGGCTTCCAGGGTGATGAGGAATAGGTTTCTGCTGCGGTGCTCACAGGCCGCAGGGGCCATGCAGCGCGGGACCTTGGAACCATGGGGCTGTGGGCCTCTTCCCTCCCTTCCTCTCAGATCCTTCCTCCCTGTGGCTGGTGGGAAATTCGGGGGGATTTTTCCTACAGGAAGGAGAACCAGGATACAGCCCCTAAAAGGAGGTCACATGCAGGCTTGTTGGGTACCAGCTCCCCTTGGCCACCTGAAATCGAGCTCCAGAATCCCTCCTTGGGGCATCCTGCTTGCTCCATTCGGTCACAATTCCTAGGTTTTTTTCCATTTCTTTTTTCCTAGGTTTTTTAGGCCGTATCTTTTTTGTGTGCCAAAGTAGGGGACCAAATCCCTGGTGGATAATCACACGTTCATGCTTTTCTAGCAAGTTGACGCGTCTGATGCAGCTTGAGTGGGCTCCAGGTGGGCAGCTCTGTTCTTCTCGCTACCGTGGACCCGCTGCAGGCACAGCGCCCACACGTAGTGGGACTCACAACAATTCCTTGCATCAGTGAATTGTGTCCTAATTAGCTGTCATCATATCCATCACCCTCTTCTGTGGTGGGTTCCACTGCGATTCCATTGCTCAGCACGTAGTAGGTCCTCCATGAGGTTTTGGTGGGGAATGTGGATTGCATTTGGTGCTGGGTGCACGTCCCTTGCTGTCCTCTCCGGTCTCTCTTTGTGCCCAGCCTCGGATGGCTCGGCTTGGAAGGGCTTGGGTCCTGGACGCCGTGTACCCGAGAAGGAGGCCAGTGGGGGGGTTGGGGCAGAGTCCAGACAAAGCCTGATTGTGCCCTTGGAGAAAACCCAAACCTGGGGTTCCCTGAGACTGCAACTGCCAGTGCCCGGCGCGCCTCATTCCCATAAAGGGAACTTTGTGTGTGGCTCCCGGCGGGAGGAGAAGGCAGCCAGCGGCTCCCGGCGCCCAGACTCTCCATGGGAACAGACAGGACCACCTTGGAGCCACAACTCACTATGATGATAACTCCTGTGACCCTTGACCTCTTAGAGCTGACACCAGGCCAGACGGTCATTGTCGGATCCAGACCAGAAACGTTCTTTCCAGGAAAACCAAGAGGATGGGCAGCAGGGGTGGGGCTGTGTTGGGAAGACCTCGTGAGTGCGTCTGTGCCAGGCGGGCAGTGGGGGGCCGTGGGAGCCCTGTCTGGAAGCACAGCCACCCGCCGGCTGCTGCCCCCTGAATGGAGGGCTTGTGTGGACGCTCGAAGCTGGGACCCTGGGCTCAGCGTGTGGTAGCTGATGGGGCCTGCTTCTGCTCCCATCGCTGGCTCGGGGTTTTCCAGAAAAGATCAGCTGGTGTAGGCTGAGGGAAGGTGCTGAGGCTGCCCCCCTACTTTCTGGGTACCAGCCAGCCCTGCACACTGGGGACGGTTTGGCTGCGTAGTGGGGAGCTCTTGTCACATCTGGGGACTGAGTTCTCAAGGAATGAGAGGCCTGGAGGGCAGGCTGGGGGCAGAGGAGCTGCATATCGGTTAGGGGAAGGTTCCAGAGCAGGTAGGGGACAGACATATGGACACTTGACTACCCTTTCAGAAAGATGGTGTAGGAGAGGAGGCCCGAGGCGTTGCTCCCACGGAGGTGGCATCTCTGTGGAGTGTGGTGGTGTGGGCAGGTGGCTCCATGGGATGGAAAGAGCCACTCATTCATTCACTGAGCACCTACGATGTGCCAGGAGCTGCTCTAGGCCCTGGGACACAGAGGTGAACAAGACACCCGCCCTCGTGAAGCATGTATTCTTGTAGGAGGACAGGTCTTAAGCAGATAACCAAGTGAACATCATCAGAGAGTGCTGTGGAAGAGAGCTGAGTGGGGTACGGGGGCAGGAGTGCTGGGGGCAGAGAATGGTTGCCATTTAAGGTCGAGTGGCTGGGCAAGGAGGCCTCAGCGACGAGACGACCTTTGAACAGAGGCCTGATGGAAGTGAGGGAATAGCCAGCTGGGTACCCAGGCCCAGTTTACCTCGTACCAGGCAGAGGGCTTGGGATGTGCAAAGGCCCTGAGCTAGGAGCTTGGCATGTGCCAGGAGTAGCCAGAAGGCCAGTGAGGCAGGACAGAGAGGAGAGGAGAGAGGAGGTGCAGGAGGCCGACGGTGAGGGCCTCTGGGCCACTGTGGGATACGTACTTTTCACTGAGTTGAGCCACCGAGGATGTCAGGGCACGGGAGGCTGGTGCTGGGGCCCAGGAGGGAGCAGCGAGGTGGTGAAGGTGGCTGCGTTCTGGATAGACTGAATGTAGGACCGATGGAGTTTGCTCCTGGACGTGCTTGGATTTCTGCCCCATCACTGGCCCACGAGGCGACCATGGATAAGGTGCGCCCCCGTGAGCCAGGGCTGCTCCCGCCTCCTTCAGCAGACACTTATCTGGCACCTGCTGTGTGCCAGGCTCTGGACCAGGTACTAGAACAACCTGGTCCCTGCCTCCAAGGGGGGAGAGACAGGTAAAAAAAACCAGTGGTCACAGCATCTGTCCCCCCTGCATGAGGTGACCAACGGGAGGGGGCTTGGGTGGCTAGCTTGTATTTGAGGAGCAGGTGAATGAGTGGAAAGAACGCACAGGTACTGAGAGGACACAGAGTAGGGGCATCTGCATGATGCGGGAGAGGTCAGGAAGGCTTTCCAGAGGGATCCTGAGTCTGGTTTCAAAGTCTCCATGGGAAAAAGCCTGATAAGAAAGCCAGGACATTCCAAGTGAAAGAAATATCATAAGCAAAAGAGTAAAATCTTTAAAAAGCTTGGCTGGTGAGCTGGTTAGGACTTTTCCAGTAGCAAGGGACAGAAAACCGAATCCAAACGGCCTCAAGCAAAAATCGGCTGGTTTGCTGAACTACAAGCAGCTAAAAAGTCAAGAGGTTTCAGGTACAGCTGGATCCAGAGGCTCAAACCCTGGCATCTGCAATTGCCTCTCTTTCTTTTTAAGCATCTGTTTTCTTTCTTTTTGGCCTTGTTCTCAGAAGGTCATTTAAGCAAAAGTCTCAGGGTTGGCTTTGCCTGGCCTGTATACTCACTGCCACGGGGGTGGGTGATGCCCAGATGCAGCAGACTCAGGCCGTGTACCCACCCCTAGAGCCCTGGGGTAGAGCAGGACCTACCCACAGCCCAGGGCCAGTCCTCAAGAGAGACGTGAGGTGTGTCCCCAGAACAAGAGAAGCCAGGTGCTGGGCAGAGGATTCTGATGCCCACCCCTACGTGTTAGGGACACTGTGCATGTTTTCATCGGGCTGTTGTGTGTTTTGGGGGAGGAGGGTGGTGGCAGGGAAGGGAGGGGAATGAGGCCACAAAGATGGTCAGAACCAGGTCATAAAACACTTTTATATGTGAGAGTCTGACCATTGTCCTTGAGCTGGCCCTGTGCCTGGCACGTAGTAGCTGCTACATAGACACTCAGTAAACTTGCCAAGGTGACCTGTGTGTTTCACGGATGACCTCTGGATGGTTCTAAGCAGGGAAGCAGCACAATCAGATGAGCGTTTGAAAAGGCACCGTGCGGAGCCTGGCTGGGCTGGAGGCGGGCTGGGAGGGTGCATGTGGTCAGGGCCTCAGGAGCAGGCTCAACACAGAGCCTGGCCCAGGGGAGGCCCCTCCCTGCTCCCGCTTCCTCCTGCAGTGGGCTCTCACACTCGCTGTGATGCCCCTCTCCATATGAGGCCGTCTGGACAAATTTGGGCGGCGGACTTGAATCCTATCATTAGCTTTCCCCCAGCATCCTCTCAGCCCCCGTCTTGTCCGGAGAGCTGTTGCGCTCACTTCCCTCTTTTAGCTGCCGGCTAATGTCTGTGGCGGAGGAGCTGGGTGTGTTTCTAAAAGCAGCCGGTTGCCCGGTGAGGCTGCCTTTTCACTTGGGTGGCCCTGCTTCCTGGGCTGGCAGCAAGTTCCCGGTGGTTGAATTTCTTGTCCATAAAAACTTGAGGGAAGATGTATTCAGGTCCCTTTGTCTGCCCTGACTCCTCCCAGGAGCAGAGAAGATGCCACAAGGGGTTTGGGATCCTTGAGGTCAGAGTAACGCACCCACCCCACCCCTGCAGCCCCTGGATTCTGTCTGTCCCCAGGAGTGTGGCTGGGCTGGCCGCTGGCACTGGAGGGGTCGGGCAGAGTGTTCTCCCTGGGGCTGAATTTGCTCTTCCCTGCCTTGGGTTGGTTGGGCCTTTGGTGCTCATGAGATTTTTTGGATAATGAAGCATCACCCCGCAGGACTGCTGAAGAGCTGGGTTCTCACGCCCCTTTTCTGAACCTGTCCCTCACCCGCCTGCCATGGAGGCCACCAGACTTGACCCTGTGGAAGCACTCCGAGCGGCCAGAAGTGCCCACAGAAAGTCAGTGCTTGGTGTCCGAGTAGTCGCCCCAAACCACCCCTCGAACTGTGGCTAAAGGCACAACTTGAGTGGCTGAGAGGGTGAGAGATGGGAGGTCGCTCCCCCAGGGTCACTGACTGCCTGTGGCCCCATGTTTTCCTGGTGGGTGGGCTGGCCTGAGACGACCAGACTGAGGGCTGGAGGGCCCCGTGGGGGAACTGGGTGGGGTGTCTGAGAACTCCTCAAAGCTACTGTGCCCACAGCTCGTCCTGCAGGGGCCCAGGCCCACCTTCCGTAAGGGAGCCACTGGGTGAGGTCACCCTTGCTCTCCCGCCCCCGCCTGCCAGCCCCGTGGTCACCACAGCTCTTCCCTCCCACCCGCCTGGCAGCAGTGGCCACCCTGGGCCGACTGTTTCCAAGGGGCTTTCCTCGTCACTGCAGTTTAGTCTACGTTCGTTTAATTTGAAAGACTTATTGCCTCTGAGTCAAAACATAAAAATCCCCCTGGATGCGCCATGGTGCTACTGCGGGAGTGGCTGGCGCCTTCTCTGGGGGGTCCCTAATCCCTCCCTTCCTGCCTGCAGCCAGGTGGGGGAGGCTCCTGGGTCCCCAGAGCCCCAGCCTCCCCCAACCCCGGGCTCTTCTGGGACAAGTGTCAGGGTGATTCCTTTCTTTTTTTTTGTGAGGAAGATCGGCCCCGAGCTAACATCTGCCAGTCCTCCTCTTTTTGCTGAGGAAGACTGGCCCTGGGCTAACATCCGTGCCCATCCTCCTCCACTTTATATGGGACGCCGCCACAGCATGGCCTGACAAGCGGTGCGTCGGTGCGCGCCTGGGATCCGAACTGGCGAATCCCGGGCCGCCACAGCGGAGCGCGCGCACTTAACCGCTTGCGCCACCAGGCCGGCCCCTGATTCCTCATTCTTGAATAAATCTGCTGCCGTCTATTGGGGAAGAGACGAGCACAGCCCCCCTCGGTCCATGTGCTGAGCACCTGAGGGTGCCGGCTGATGCCTTGAGCCAGTGGCCTCCAGGGGGCTGCCCCTAAGACCGTCTGCCGGGGTGTGAGAAGAAATTCATAGCTTTATTTTTATCTCCTCCTGTTTAATTTCCTTTTTTTTTTGGTGTGTGTTTCATAACATATATTATCTATCGATAGAGAAGCATGTTAGTATCATGTATGTACAGTATATGTCTTTTGGGGGTTACATGCTTAAAAGTTTGCTAATCGGGTGCATAACCAAAAAAGTACACTCTGCTGTAAATGAGGCTCTGGTTTGTGAAGGGAGGGGGTGTCACCGGGGGTCCAGGGAAGACTGTGGTGGGGGAAGTACAGGTGCGGGGGAAGGAGGGAGTGGGCAGGCACGGGGTGAGCAGATAGCAGGGTCCTGGCACTTCTCTGTGCTTTGGGTGCTGGGTGTCATCCCGGTGCATATGGACGTGGGGGCCTGGGCCTGCTGGTACAGCTCTTGGAGGAGTTTGGGGGAGAGATTTGGCCCCTGCTTCTTCCGTGGTAGACACCATTTCCTCAGGTCTAGACCAGGGGTCAGCAAACTCTAAGGGCCAGAGAGTAAATATGTAGACTTTGTGGACTGTATGATCTCCCTCGCGACCACTCGACTCTGCCATTTTAGGGAGCGGGAATGCCAGAGACAATATGCAAACAAAAAGGCATGGCTGTGTGCCAATAAAACTTTTATTTACAAAAACAGACAGTGGGCCAGGTTGGCCTGTGGGTCATCATTTGCCAAATCCTGGTCTAGATGAAGAGGACGGGCCCAGTGGGGCTCAGAACTGGCCTTGGTTACCCACCAAAAAACAGGCTCCTGACCTTGGACTCACGAATGAGTGCTCTAGTCAGACCTACACTTCGGGGGGACTTGGGAGCGTGGTGTGTACCCTGCAGAGACTTTGCGTAGATGGAGCAGGTAAACAGCCCCTTAATCACGTTGTATAACACTCAACTCTGAGCACAGTTTACACCTCCTTTAGAGCCAGGTAAGGGTGGCTGTGGGAGGAGGCTGGGGCCCTGCTCATCGTAGAATCCAGAAGCAGCAGAGCTGAAAGAGATCCGGAGGCCCTCCAAGCTGGCATCCCTTGGGCTGTTGTGGGAAAATGTAGGGGGAGGGGAACCATATCCCCTTCTCTTCAAGTGTGGGAACTGTTCGAGTTAAACAAAACCTGCCAAGGTTCTGTCCTGCAGGACTTCTCAGAGCCTTTAAGATGCTCATGGGCTTTGTGGCCTTCTAGGAGGAGATACAACGTTTCTCCAAACTCAGAAACAGTTTTTCATGTGCTTAAGACTCTGTCCAAGCACTCTGGAGAAGAGCTGATCTCCTTCAACCCTTCGTTTTATAGACGTGGAAACCTAATGCCCAGAGGGGCCAATGTCTTGCTCAGGGTGACACAGAAGGCTGGTGACAGTGTTGGAATGCACACTGAGTTCCTACTCAGCCACTTCCCTCCTGGCTTGGCAGAGTCGTGGAGTTGAGGTGCCCCCCCAACCTTGTCCTGATACAGAGTCACAGGTGTGGGTGTCCTGGGTTGTACTTCTGGCCACGTGGAGACGGTTTTGTCATGGGAATGCACTGCCCCTTTTCACCTGCAGCTCCCTCTGTCTCAGGGCTTCTCAGCCGTGGCACAGTTGACATTATGGGCAGGATAACTTTTGATGTGGGGGGCTGTCCTTGCACTGTAGGATATTTAGCAGCATCTCGGGCCTCCACCCACTAGATGCCAGTGGCACCCCCCACCCCCAGATGTGACCACCAAAAATGTCCCCAGGCCAGTGTCTCCTGGGGGTAAAAATCACCCTGGTCGAGAACCACTGCTCTGTCTTAAGCCAACATGTGTGGAGCCTCCATTTGCTGGAATTCGCTGGTAAATGATAGAAAAATTTGCCTGAGCTCCGATGGAGTGTAGGAGAGTTCTCTCCGGGGCACGGGGCGGGGGAGGAGGCACCCCAGGAAGGCTGCTGGAAGAGTCCTGGAGGTTGGACACAGTTCGAGGGGAACCACAGGTGGCTCTGTTCTGCCTTAGGGTCAGGTGCCCCCAGTTGAGGGCCCCTGGGTGCGGGAGGGAGAGGGAGGCAAAGGCGAGATCCTGAATGGATGAAGGGGGTGTGTGCCACGGTCAGGGGACGTCACATCAGGGCAGGAGGGAGATTGCCTTGCAGCTGGGGAGTGATGGAGTGTTCTGGAAAGGCGACGTGGGACGATGGGTGGGACAGGTGAGAGGAGCGCAGAGGCAGTGAGGGTGGAGATTGTTTCGAGAGGTGAGCCTGACAACCAACCAGAACTCAGTGCTAGAGTCCAAGAGACCTCCAAGATCTCGGCCTTGGACCAACAGCTGGGAGGATCGGGGGCTTGGGTGTGGACATGTACAGTGGGAGGGATGTGGAAGACATTCTGTGGGTGGTGTCACCCTACGGACATTTTATTCTCAAAACTTTGATGCTATGAAACTTTTGGAGTCTTCTCCAGGGCTGATTCCCAGAGTCCATGGAGGAAAATTGCCCTGGGTGACGGACAGCTGATTCCATGACCCAGGAGCAGGTTGCCACATGTTTGTGCAGAGAAAAAGAGAAGCCTGATGGTCTGTAAGGGGCTCATACCACCATTCGGGGTACGCAGGGCATCCTTTCTCACCCAAATTTGTTAACAATTGCTGGGTGTCTGAGTTAGGGCAGGGTGCACGTACCAAGGTTTTGTTTCAGTCCAGCATGAGGTCGTGGCAAGGAAAGGGCCTGCACCCTGTGGTTGGTTGGTTAGTTAGTTAGGCGTCATTTAAGGTGATGGGGAACTTGCAGAGGGTTCAGAGAGTCTGCATGGTTGTGTAGTCACGGCTTCTAGGTGGGTGGGTGGGATGGACTTCCACAGGCAAGTGTGTGAGCCAGGGGAACAGGAGTAGCTGTTAGAGCCAGCGAAGGTTCGAGAAAGCCTTTCTGTGCAAAGTGGGCTGAGGTCGGTGTGGGAATGGCCTTTGGTGCCCAGCTCAGAAGTTTCTAGCTGATCCTATATGCAGGAGGAAGCCACTGAAGACGTCAGACCAAGAAGGTCATGATGAGAACCATGCACATTTAAAGGAGAATGCGTGCACATACCTAGGGGGCTTTCTTCACAAGGTGCTCCCAGGAGACAAGACACAATCTGCATCAGCATTGTTAATAGTTGTCAGTTCTGCATGGAAAAAACAGGGGGTTTGGTGCTTTCAACCTTTGTGCTTTACTGTAGGTAATTTTTTCCACGATGAAAATAGCTTTGTTGTTGTTCCTGATTATGTTGCACATTCATTGTGAAGACTCTGAACGATGCATGGTATGTGAATATGCAGCAGTACCAGCCGCCTGAAATCCTGAGTGCCAATGGTCATATTCTGACAGCCAGTATACACACATTGGTAACTTCATGTGGACACATTCGTGTTTGCCTACCACCACTTCTCCTTTCTTCCCCCCCGCCCCATTCCCATCCCAGGCTGATCTTAACCTGCAGCATGTCTTTATGTGGCAAAATACACATAACAGAACTTGCCATCTGTCTTAGTCGTCTCGGGCTGCTATAACAGAATACGATAGACAAGGTGGCTTAAACAGCAGACATTCATTTCTCACAGTTCTGGAGGCTGGGGAGTCCAAGATCAAGGTGCTGGCAGATCTGGTGTCTGGTGAGAGCCTCTTCCTGGTTTGCAGACAGCTGTCTTGCTATATCTTCACAAGGTGGAGAGGGAGATGGTCTCTGGTGTTTCTCCCTATAAGGGCACTAATCCCATTCTTGAGGGCTCCACCCTCATGACCTAATCACCTCCCCAAGGCCCACCTCCAAACACCATCACGTTGGGGGTTAGGGTTTCAACATATGAGTTTTGGGGGGACACAAACATTCAGTCCATAACACCGTCTTAACCGTTTTTAAGTGTAGAGGTCAGTAGTGTTAAGTACATTCACACTGTTGTGCAACCATCACCACCATCCATTTCCCCAACTCTTTTCATCTTACAGAACTAAAACTCTGTCCCTGTTAAACAACTCTCTATTTCCCCCTCCCCCAGCCTCTGGCAGCCACCTTTCTACTTTCTGTCTCTGTGAATTTGACTATTCTTGTTACCTCATGTGAGTGGAATCATACAGTATTTGTCTTTTTGTGACTGGCTTATTTCACTTAGCATAATGTCCTCAAGTTTCATCCATGTTGTAGCATGTGTCAGAATTTCCTTTTTTAAGTTTGAATAATATTCATTGTATGGATAGACTACATTTTGCTTATCCATTCATCCATCAATGGACACTTGGGTTGCTTCCACCTTTTGGCTATTGTGAATAATGCTGCTGTGAACACAGGTGTACAAATATCTGTTCGAGACTCTGCTTTCAATTCTTTTGGACATGTACCCAGACATGAAATTGCTGGATCGTACAGTAATTCTATTTTTAGTTTTTTGAGAAACTGCCCTACTGTTTTCCGTAGTGGCTGCACCATTTTACATTCCCACCAACAGTATACAAGGCTTCCAATTTCTCCACATCCTTGCCAACATCTGTTATTTTCCAGTTCTTTTTTTTTCTTTAACATACACCTCTTACTGAAGGTTAATACACCCAAATAGTTCCACACCTTCCTGCCTGCCCAGGCATATATGTGTATGTATCTTTGGGGACATCATTGTTTTATTAAAATGGACTCGCCTTTCGTATTCCATCCACTCTTCTCACTGAATGTGTGTGGAAATGCCCCCGGGCTCCTGTGTGGTTCTACCTTGTTATTTTAATTGCTGTGTAATGGTTCCTGGTACAAACATACCAGAGTTGTCCACCTGATCCATCGATGGCAATACACTTAATTTGGAGTGACCGAAAATGGCAGTGACTCTGTAACAAACACTCAGTACAGGTTTCCTTGGTACGGGTGCTTTTGTTCTGGGCTGAAGCCCCAGGAGTGGAATTGCTGGGTTGATTGCCAGTTTGTTTTCCAAAAACTGCACTGACTCGGATTCCATCAGCCATGTGGGCACACGCTCCCCCCACCCCAGCAGCAGGTGCTGTCTCTGTATTGACTCTGTAGAAATCTGGAGGGTGCAGAATGATAGCTCATTGTTACTTAATTTTGTGTTTCTCCTTTTACTGGGAGGTTGGGCATCTTTTCATACAGGTTTATTTGCCGTTTGCATTTACCTTTTTTCTAAATTGCCTGTTTACACCCTCTGGCCATTTGATTATTGTGCTATAAAAGGACCAGAAGCAAATGTGACAAACTGTTGACAGCTGTTCATTTTAGGTGTTGAAAATATGTGTCTCTTTTGTACATTTTTGAATTACAAATCTTTAAAATGAAAAAAAACCTTCTAAATGAGATTGTTTTTGGAAGACCGTTTGGGGTCAGAGATGCGCTGTGGGCAGGGAGACCAATTCAGAGGAGTTGAGTGACTTGAACAATGAGAGTGAGGACAGATTTGGGCAATTATGGGGGAATTTATGTCTTTGGGGATAATGTGGGAAGCCCAGAAGAGGAGGAACCCGGGAGATGAGGGGTTTGGATCTGGGTGACCAACCAGGAGGATGAGGACAGAAGTTGGCAGAGCTGTAGAGGCCGGGAGGGGCTGCATCTGAGTCGGGGGGGGGGCGGGGGCGGGGTTGCCGTAAGAGCGATGCTGTTGGGTGGATGTGTCAAGGTCGAGGGGAGATGCTCCCTGGAGCCTCGAGAGCAGAGGAGCCCGTGTTTAAGGGGCAGGAGGAAGAACTGGCGAAGGAGCTAGGGTGGGGGCCTTGCAGAATGGGGAGTAAACTGTCACGGAAACTGGTGCCTCAGGGTCAAGGATGTGGTCAGGGTTTTCAAATGCTGTTGAGAGGTGGAGAAGGTGCTTTTTTAGGCCGTTCAATTTATCGATCAGGAGGGCATGACTTTGGAAGAGCACTTTCCCTAAAGTGGCTGGGGCCTGAAGTCAGCTGGCTGGGTTCTGCAGCCTGAGTGCGTGGAGGGTGACAGAGGCCACAGGAAGTGTGGGTTGCGGCAGGAGAAGGCATTGGGGCCACGGGGCGGACTTGGCACCCCAGGCTCTGCAGCGTGCAGCTTGGTTTCAGTGCTCTTCATCAGCAAGCGTGGATAGAGCTGCCCTCGTGGGCCACGCTGGGCACCAGCCACCCCAGGTGTCCAAGACGGGCCGGCAGGTTCACGGTCCATGGGGGAATCCGCCAGAAGCCGCCTTCCTCGTGAGAACCTCGAGAACCTCGGGCTGCCCTGTTCAGTGTCTGTTCCCGGAGCAGCCCCGAGGGACCAGGGGAGACATGAGTCATTTCCTGGACAGCAACCTGTCCCAGCTTCTTAGCCATTTTGGGCTTGGCCCTTCATAAATTTATCTTCTTTTTCAAGTCCATTTCTGTTTCCTGCCAGTTCTGTCTCCTTGTCAGGTTTGTGAAACAGCGTGTGAGTGTGCAGCATAGACTTGCCCCCGAAGCAGCCTGCAAATGGAGGGAAGGGAGGTTGGCGGAGGGGCTGAGGAGCCCATTAACCAAGTGAATGGTGACATTCTGTCTCTGCGTAGGCTGATTTTCCTCTCAGCATGGCTCCTGAGAAAACGGCTCCAGTGTGTGGACACCCTGGGCCGTTGGTTGGCTTCAAGATGCAGATGGAGCGTGGCCAGGGATGGCTGGCCACATATCTTAGGCATTGTTCAGCGTTCGTTCTGGTAGCATCAGGATAGAGGGACCCCTCTTTCATCACTTAATTTTTCTGTGCCTCAGGTTTTTCTTCCTTATTTTCATATAAAATGAAGCATTTTTTTTATTGTGGTAAAATATACATAACATAAAATTTACCATTATAACCGTTTTTAAGAGTACAGGTCAATGGCATTAAGTACATTGACATTATTGTGTAACCATCACCCCCATCCACTTCCAGAACTTCTTCGTCTTCCCAATCTGAAACTCTGTTCCCATTAAACAACTCCCCGTTCCCTCTCCCCAGCCCCTGGCAACCATCAGTCCACTTTCTGTCTCTGATTTTGACCAGTCTAGGGACCTCATATGACTGGAATCATACAGTATTTGTCTTTTTGTGACTGTCTTAATTCACTCAGCATAATGTCCTCAAGGTTCATCCATCCACGTTGTAGCATGTGTCAGAATTTCCTTCCTTTTTAAGGCTGAATGGTATCCCTTGTATGTATATACTACACATTGCGTATCCATTCATTGGTTGATGGACACTTGGGCTGCTTCCGCCTTTTGGCTGTTGTGCTTAATGTTCTGTGAATGTGGTGTACAGATACAAAGTGATTCTTTTAAAACACAAGTCACCATGACAGTCCACGGCTGCACCATTTTATAAAACGAAGCGTTTTTATTGAATAATCTTTAAGGTATCTTTGTGCTTCAAAGAAAGGTTGTGTTTCTCTGGTTCCGTGGTCAGTGGTTGGAAGATGAGCTTTGGAGTTAAGATCTGACTGCGTGAACATCATGTGACAGTAATAATTACAGCCACCACCTAACACGTTAATACGTGTAAGTGCTCAGAAGTGCCCCACGGGCAGTGAGGGCCGTGTAAGCCTCCGGCATTATTTGAGGACCTACTATGTGCTGGGAAGTGTTGGCCTCTTCTTGTGTGTTCATTATTGTCTCTGATTCTCTCAGCAGTCTAGAAGAGTAGGTATTTATTATCCTTCTTGTTTTTGCATGTGCAAAATTAGCGAAGATTTCTCATGCTGTTGGTTTGAAGTGGTATTTCTTGGGTTGTTACCACACTTCAAATTTTCTGTTTACCTAAAAGAAATTTTCTAATTCTTTCTTCCTGGTTCTTAACCTACCTCCCGCAAAGCAAAAGAAAGAAAGAGAGAGAAAGAGGAGAGAAAGAAAGAAAAAGTGTTTTCCGACAGCATACAAGGAAGCGATTGGGGGAGGGCTGTGCAGGAGGCCATTCCGTCACCACGGTCCCCTCGCCTTGAGACAATAAAGGGACATCAGTTGCTGTGCTCAGGGAACCACGGCCCCTCATGGAGCTTTCATTAAGCAGAGCAACTGTAACTGCTCTGTGGAAAGAGCACATCAGCTCTCCATTTAGAGTGCTTTCTCTTCCGTCTGAAAACTCCGGGGGCTGGATGAACTTGCAGAGGAAGCTTTCTGATCTGTCGCCTCCCCAGCTGGTCCCCGTGCCCGAGTCCTGACTCCCTATCCTGGCATTCAAGCGCCTTGCCTCTCTCTCTCTCTCTCTCTCTCTCTCTCTCTCTCTCCCTCCCCCGCTCCCTCTCCCTCCCTCCCTCCCTCGCTCCCTCCCTCTCTCTCTTTCTCTCTCCACCACCCCCCCATGCCGGTTCCCAAATACACCTCCCCAGCCAATGGTGATGGCAGGGCTCTCCCTCCAGCATTGCCTCTCCTGCCCACTTCCTCCCTCGGCTCATCTCTTTATTGAAATCACAGCCCTTGGGCAGGACCCCTCTAAGGGCACATCCCTGTGAATCCGGCCCCTCCTCCACCCACACCCTGCCCAGCCTGCCCGCGCCTGTCCCAGCAGCCCCCCAGGTCATGCACCCTCTTCTACTAGAACTCTGAAGACCTCATCTCTCCTGTGAGGCTGTGGGCATCGCGTGGCTTGTTTGCCTCAGTCTCCCCACCCAGGCTCTGCCTTGCGGGGACCCCACCATCACATTTGCTGAACAGATCGCTAGTGGTTAGAAAAGAGCGAGGCTGGGTGAAGCAGCTTTCTACTTTTTCCTGAAGGTTTAAATTTTTCCTTCCCCATGTGAGGAGAAGGACTACAAGGAGAAAGCCAGTTTATGGATTTTTAAACAGAGAACACTGCTAAGTGGCTTCTTCCCTAGCTAGGCTCCCGTTGGGTAAAGCAGCAGTGGTCGCCTTGCCCTGGGGGAAGTCCTCGAAGGGAGGAAGAGGGGGGGTCCCAGCAGGGGCTGGAGTCCTAGTCCAGTGACTCTCGGCCCCTTCACCTCCCCCTCTGATATCAAAGTCCACACCTGAAAGTCTGGAAGAAGCTTCTCCATCAGCTCAAATTAGAGGGGGAGGGTGGCTTTCTGGTAGTTTCTGCCTGGTTATTCTAGAAAGGCTCCATTTTAGTTCTCAGCATGTCAGAGTCAGAGTCTGAGACTCTAACCTCCTGGATTAACTCCTGCCGCTCAGCATCCCCCGAAGAACAGCTCTCTGTGACTGGGGCAGGCTGGGGGTGGGACTTGGCCCCCAGGTCCCTCTGAGACAAGCAGGGACTCGGCCCAGCAGGGCAGGAGGACGGGGAGGTTGGCTCCTGATGCTCAAGTGAGCCTGGCCTTCGCCTCCAGAGATACTGATTTGTTTTGTTTTGTTTTTTAAAAGGGGACCCCTCAAAGTGCCTGGCCCGCCCAATAGAGCTGCCACTGCCGCTGTGGCCACCACTGGTGTCCCCTCCTCACTCCGAAGAGCATGACCCAGGCGGATAGATTGCACCTGGCCAGGTGACCACTCTCTGGCCCTAGAGCCACTGGCCTGCCTGGTCATTGAGGTTGGCTTGTTTTACCTTCAAGACCTCCCTGGTTTGGGGACAAAGAGCATTTGGAAACCCTCTTTGGGAGGATGGGAGAGCAGGGCAAGGCTAGGGGTGGGCAAGTTGCACCCCAGTCTCCTGCCCTGCACCCCAGCTCCCTGCCACCCTTCTCCCCTCTGGTTGTGAGCACTGACCCTCCTGCCTTGCTCAGAGAAGGGTCCCACTCTATGAGCAGCTTCTACTCAGAGCCTCAGCCCTGCACTCCTGATGGGGACACTCCTGCCACCTGGGGCCCTGAGCTGACATTTGTCGAGGCTGTGGGGCCTCTACCTTCCTGCCTCCCATTCCTTCTGCTTCCTTTCCAGCCTCATTCTCTGTTTCTCTCTCTGTCTCTGTCTGTCTCGCTCTCTGTCTCTCTGTCTCTCTCTGTCCCCGAGGAGGCCCGTGAAGCCAGGGTGGGCTTTTCTAGCCTGAGACTAGCGTGACTTCTGGGAGTTTTGGACCTGCTGCCACATTCCCCTTCCAAGGTCAGCAGTCAGTCCCCAAAAAAGGCTGGGGAGGTGGGGGACGCTCCCACCTTCCCCGTGAGGGAGCAGGGAAGAGAGAGCATGGCTAGGATGGGTGCCTGGAGACCTTAAAGGCTCAGGTGTAAATCCACAGTGGGGGAGAGGCAGGAAACCTCTCCTGGCGTGTGTCCCCCGCCCCCCTGATGCTTGGAGACAGCGGGGTGGGGTGTCACTCATCTCTTCCCCTGCCCCATTTCCACTCAGTCCTCCCTTCAGTTTCTGCTTGTGGGGACCTGGGACATAGCCAAGGCCCCGGCCGTGGGGCAGGAGGTGGTTGGGGATCAGTGGCCAGGCTGTGCCTGAAGTCCCCCCTGAGGCCAGCTCTTGGGGGGATGGCCGTGGCCCAGGTGCAGTCCTGGCCAATCTCTGCTAGCCCCAGCTGGAGCCTGGTAAGCTGGGCATTTTATCGTTTGCTGGAGAGTTTCTGTCCATATCATGACAAGTTGCCTGGGAAAAAAAGAGCTTGTTGTTGCTGGAAGAGGGGCTGGGAAAGGGGCTAAGGGAACAGTGCTGCTGTGAGTCTGCCCCCGTAGGCCGGGCTGGGGTCTGCGGGGACGTCACCTCCACACCTGCCAGGCTGGGCCCACCTGTCGTTTTGGCAAGTTGACTTAGTGGCTGCTAAAATGGGGTCAGTGTCCGGCCGTGATCTGCGTTTGCCCAACTTGCTCTGTGACTTCCAGCCTGGCTTTTCTGGGCTTCTCCCAGTGCGGGGGCCGGGGGGGTGTTCCTGGGCCTTGGGGAGGGTGCAGCGGCAGCAAGAGGAAGGGAACGGGTTACAAGTGGCCTCCCAGTGGGCCCGCAGCCTCCCTTCTGGAGGGCTTTTCAGAGCTGGCCGATGACCTTGTAATTGTTCCCAGCAGTGAGGAGCGGGCCGGCCGAGGAGCCGGTCCAGTGTTTGTTTGGCCTTCTGTGTTCTCTGGGCCAGTGGTAACCAAGGGCCGCTTCCCCTTGGTGACGGCGGAGATCACTCAGGCCAGGGCTGATCCAGCCCCGGCGAAGGCGGCCTGGGGGACCCAGCGGGGCCTGGCCGCCGGCAGGGAGGCACCCTGCTCCCGGGGCGCCAGGGCGCTGCCTTCACTCCTCCTCAGCGCTCCCCCCAGTCTGAGGACCCGGGGGCTCTCTCCTGGCGCTCTCCCCAGGCCCTGGCCGGAAACATTCCAGAACTCCGGATCCTCTGGTAGGTGTCTGGGAGACCGTGAGGCCACTCGCTGGTGGGCCGTGGGGGTGGTTCTCAGGCAGGGCTGCGGACCTCAGCCAGAATGCTACTTGGGTCCATGAGTGACTGTCACTCTGGATTCTGGCAGGACTCAGGGTCCTGAGGTGATTCTGGGGGAGCTTTTACAGGAAGAAGGAGATGTGCTGTGAAGCAGCCTCGGGCGTGAAGCCGACCAGGGAAGGCTCCGTGGCCGAGAGGGCCAGGACAGGTCTTGGATGAACGGGATTCCGGTCGGGTGGGATGGTTTGAAGGGAAGGGAATGGTGTTATAACAGGTGTGGCCGCGAGAAAGCGTGAGGTCCTGGAGAATGGCAAGGCTGGCTTGGCTAGTTGGGGAATCGGATGTTTGGAGGAGCAGAGGGAGCTGAGGAGGCTTGTAAGGAGCTTGGAGAGGGAGCAGCGGGAGCCCCTGACCAACTGTGAGCGGAGGAGAAGCCTGGAAGTGGTGTTGCTGTAACCTTGTCTTCCTGGACCCCAAGTGACTGAGGGTTTTTAGAAGGTCTGGGCCAGGGAATCCACAGCCTGTTTTATGTGCCCCCACTCTTGTGGGTCGGGCAGAAGGATGGGGCACTGGCAGGCACTGCCCATCACTTCTGTGAAACTTGTCGGCTTCCAGATTTGGTTTGTTGGGAGTCAGGTATGTTTCAGGACTGGCCTCCTGGAGAGGGATGGACCCTCCTCTGTTTTCTTTCTTTCTGGTGTGTTTCCTCCAGGCCTCTGCTGTGGGGAGGACCCACACCTGGACACGCAGATCACCTGGGATCTGGTTATAGTGCCTTTCGGAGGCAGTCAGCTGGGGAGGGGCCTGAGATTCTGCATTTCCAACAAGCTCCCAGGCGATGCCTGTGCAGAAGTCCATGGGCCGCCCTGAGCGTAACTAGATGTAGGACACGCGGGGAGACTGGCTCCCTCGCCCCTGAAGGGACTGTTCCTCGGGGAAGGAGTTGGACTGCTCTGCAGGCAGGATCTCAGTTGTGTCTGGTTTTCTGTTTGGGGGCCTGGGGAGGGGGGACTGTCAATCAAGAGAGGTGGGCTATCTGGTAGGGGCTGGGGCCTGGCATGTGGGGACCGGCTGAGCTCCGCTGTCCGACTTTCACACGGATTCCTTCCACCAGCCCAGCTGCCGATACTATTAAACCTCAGTGATTCATTCTAGTGTGTTTCAAGGGAAGGCGTTGTGTTACAAAAACGTGGGTCCCAGCGGCTTGTTTTGTTGGCAGGTCTTGCTGCCTCAGCAGAAAAGAGGCGCTTTTGATATGGGAACGGAAACTTGGGACAGCGTTAGAAATACTCAGTGTGTTCAGCGGGAGGGGACCTGTGGTCATTATCCAGCCATGGAAACGTGCTGCCGGCCATGAAGACAGCCTTGGGGCTGGCTGCAGCACACCAGGGCTGGGCAGGGGTCCGCACGCCTGGGTCTGTGATCTGAGCCGCCCACAGCTGTGACGAGGAAGGCCGTGCTTGACATGGAGTGTGGGACACGTCCTCTGCTCCCCGTTTCGCCTGTGAAGGTACCATGCTGCTGTTTTTATTTTACGGAAAGTCCAGCTTGCAGAGGAAAAAGCTTTTTGGACACAGCCTGATGTCGCAGAGCAGCCCTGTGAGGCGAGCATGTGAAATGTGCATTTGTAGCCCTCACGTGTACCTAGCCCCAGGGGACCTGGTCTAGTGCCAGTGGCCGATCCTGGGTTTGCTTACGTTTCCGAAGTCGGGCTGACGAGTTTGCTGGACAAGCAAGTGCCTCCATTCTTGCTTCTTCCGCCCTCTGCCCCGATTGCCATCCTGGACGAGCCCATTAAATGGATATTGGGCCAATTTCCCTTTTTTCCACTTCCCCTTTCTTCCTTTTGTGTTCTCAAAACATGGTAAATGGAACAGACTCACCCCAGATCCAAGTTGCTCTCCCCAGAAACTTCTCTGGATGTGTGTGTCCCGGCCACCTGGCCTTGGAGAGCGCAGAGGCCTGGCGGACCATCCCTCCCCACCCAGGACGCTGCAGACCCACTGCCACAGCTGCCACCCCTGCCCGGAGCAGGCACAGCGTGGGAACATGGGGGGCACCAAGGAGAGATCAGCAGAGGCGGGCAAAACCGCTGCCGGCCTTCACTGCACCTGAGGGCTTCCCGTGGGGGCCTCTCTGTTGCCATCAATGAGCTCGAGATGGCGAGAGGTAGCCACAGAGCTGAGTCACGGATGCCTGGAGGCGGCTGTTCTTTGCGGAGATTGCTGAGTTTGGGGTAGAGAATGGCCTTCAGGATTTGCATGGCTGCGTTCCACCACTGGGGAAGTACCAGGGACCCCCTTCTCAAAAAACCCTCCCTCCCCTCCTTGCTTCCTTCTCAGACCACTAAATTACAAATTCATCCACAGTGTTGGCTTTCGTTTTACCCTTAAAGCAAACCAGTGAGGTCGAACAGTCATCACCCCCGTTTCAATGGATGAGGAACCTGAGGCTCAGAGAGTTTAGAGAACTTGCTCAAGCTCGCCCCACTGGTGGAGCTGAAGTCTAAGCCCAGGGGACCCAGCTCCAGACTGCATGTGTCTTCTCCATCTTTGCAGGCACTTGGTAAACAAGTTGCCCTTGATCAACCCTGTCTCAGTTCCAAGAAGTCTTGGATAGAGGCAGTGGGGCTACTCAGATGAGGATCCCAAGGGGATGGGCTGGACCCTTGGGGTCTTGATGGCCCACCCACATTTTGCAGATTCAGGAATTGGATTTTTTCCCCAATGTATCCAGTGTTGATACAGTTTGGTAGAGATATCTACCAAACTCACAAGAGACTGATGTGTAAACTTGAAGAACTTTGTCCACACACAGTAAGGAGTAGAACAGTCAGGTGTGCTAAAGATTTGTGTTCGCTTCTGAAAGCAGCAAATGGGGGCACAGAGGCAGAGCCCAGGGAAACCGGCGAGTGGCCCTCACGACTTGCGCCTTGAGTTTTGTAGCCCGATTTCTCTGTTGTCACCATCGGAGTAGACCTAACAAGAGCTGGAGTCCTTGGGGCCTGGATTAGGCCGCCATCTCCCTGGCTCTGTGTCCCTGTCCTCATTCACCACCACCTTTCGTAAGCAGCCCTCTCCTTAGACAAGGTGTGATATCCCCTACTGGGATGTAGCTAGTTTGGGTTACGTTCTGGATCCTCTTGCTTCTGCCACCTCCTCTCCAGGCGGCATCCTTGCACTGACTCCCTCGCTGGTCGCCCCGCTTCCACTCTGGCGGCCAACAGCCTCTTCTCAACACAGCGGCCTAGAGGGATTCTGTTAGGACAGAAGTCAGACTGCGTCCTGTGCCTGCTCAGAGCCGTCTGCTGGTTTCTCGTCCCACTGAAGACAAAATCCAAAGTCCTTACTGCGGCCCACAAGGCCTGGTCCAGCCCTCTGCATGGCTTTCACCCAGTCTCCTTCCACAGCCTCTCCCTCCCTCTGCTCCAGCCACATGGCCTCTTTGTTGTTCTCCCAACATGCCAAGCATGCTCCCACCTCAGGGCCTTTGCATGTCCTGTTCCCTCTGCCCAGAATGCTCTTTCCCTTGAATAGTCGCATGCTTTTCTCCCTTCCTTCATCCAGGCCTCTGTCCACGTATGACTGTATCAGAGAAGCTTTCCCTTACCACCTTCCCTCATCGCTTGCTCCATCCTCACTACTCTGCTTCATTTTCCTTTGACACTTTTTACCTGACCCTGTATTAGATATTCATTCATTCAACACTTTTTTTTTTATTGAGCACCTACTGTGTTTCTGGCCCTGCTCTGGGCATTGGGGCTGCCACATGAACACAACAGATAAAAATGTCTGCATTAATTGTTCAAATGATGGTTATCATCATTTGATGATAGACTGTGAGCTCCATGAGGGCAATGGTTTCTACTTGTGTGTATACAGTAGGTGCCTAATAAATATTTTTGGAATGAATTCCAGGCCCCAGGCACCTTATTTGGACTTGGGTGTTTTCATCAGCTGAACATTTGCAGACCATCTCTCAGGTTGGGTCGCTTCTGCAGGTGCCTAGCTTGTCAATGTTGTTGGTTCCTACCGATTTCCAGAAGCCTGGGGAGGATGCTTGCTGGCAGTGTAGGCAGAACACTATCCTAGTTTCCTAGACACGTGTGGCCCACAGTTTGGAATCATCTGCTTTGTTGGAGTTCTCAGGGATTGAGGAGCAAAGGAAGGGTCTTGGGAAGCCCATGCTACCCCATTGGGGCTTGACAGGTGCTTGTGGGATAGGTGAGTAAGCAACTCAGATATTTATTAGGCATCTGCTGTATACACATAAGCCCTGAGCATGGTCCTTTCTGGCCAACTTTCCATGTTTTACATGAGTGAGTCTGACCAGAAAGGGTCTGTGGGAGACGGTGGCACCTGGCGTGAGAAAGCTTGGGTCTTTCCAGGTTTCTGAGCAATAATCCTCATGAGAATGCAGAAACTCAACCCATTAGAGCAGGTTTTCATGTGGCAACAGGTCCAGTCAAACTGCATTAGGCTGAGGCCCTCCTGGCCTGGGCCAAAGCCTGGTGGTGTGGCATCATAGCTGGCAGGCAGGCACCAGCGTCATCGGCACAGGGAGCGAGCAGGATCTGAGTGGCTAGGATGGTTTCTTGATATCACAGACTAGGGCCTTTGCCAATTTGCAGTGGCCTTGGGGTGTTGACCTGCCCTGTGAAAAAGCGGGACCAGGGAATTTCAGCCTCTCTCTCTCCTCGTCCCGCCTCGTTCCCAGCGTGGGGAGCGTGTGGACCAGTGATCCGCCATAACGTCGGACCTTCCGTGTCCTCATCCTCAGAGCAGTGGTGCTCGTGCCTGTGTCGGTCATCTCCACACACCACATTTTGGGTGCCGGCACGGAGATGCAGGCACGCACTCCAGATTCCTCCAGAGAAACTCGATCTACAGGTGCCGGCTCAAGGCAGCGTTGCCAAACCACAGCTCTGCACTCTTTCTTTTGGAGGAAGGAAAAGGGGGGTAGGCGGGGAGCGGAGAACTGGATTGCAGCGACTCGGCCCTAGAAGGCTCCTAACTCCCCACATATGAATGTCGTTAGCCCTGTCCCCGTGTGTAACCGTGGCTAACGGGCCTGGCTCCCCCGCCAGGTCTCTGCATGCTCTGTGTTTCTCTCGGCCCACAGCCCCCTTCCTCACCCACTTCCTGTCGTGTGGATTTTGGACAGGTGGATATTTTTCATCCATTTATGGTTTTTTATTTGTTGAGGTGAAATTCACATAATATAACATTAACGTTTTTAAAGAGTACAGTTCAGTGGCATTAGTACATCCATGATGCTGTGCAACCACCCCCTCTGTCTAGTTCCAAAACAATTTCAGTCCCCCGAAAGAGGCCCTGACCTGTTAGCAGTCACCCCCCATTCCCCCTCCCTTGGCCCCTGGCAACCACTAATCTGCTTTCTGTCTCTATGGATTTACCTATTCTGGCTATTTCATATAAATGGGATCATATGATATGCGACCTTTTCTATCTGGCTTCTTTCACTCAGCATAAAGAATTTGAGGTTTGTCCACGTTGTAGCATGTGTCAGTCCTTTATTCCTTTTTATGGCTGAATAATATTCCACTGTGTATGTGTTCCACAATGTGTTTATCCATTCATCTGCTGATGGACATTTGGGTTCATCCATTTATGTTCTTGCAACAATAATAAAACTATGGTAAGGAAATTTGAAAGAAGGGTAAAATCCTAAGCTTCTCACTCTGAACGCGGAGACATTTTCATTTTTCTAGGTTCCTTTTCATCTCTTTTCCTGCGTATGCCTGTATAATTTTTTCTAGATTTTACTCTTAGGACAGATCCAATTGCATCCTTCATTTCACTTGACATAGCAAAGCTGTCTCCTGGCCTCTTGTTCAGGGACCCTTCCAGCTAGCATCTTTGATGGTGTGTAATACTCCATAGATGCCCGCTTGTCTTATCCCCCATGTGATGAGCTGGCACCGTGGGTCTACGGCACCCAGACCCTTCCACTTGCCTGGAAGTTCAAGATTAATTTATTCGCAACCTTTGGATTTGCTGAGGCCCTGCCTTGTGCAGTTGTCAGCCCAGGTGTTCAGGACTTTCCGTGTTGACGGGATTGGAGGAGGAAGGCCGTCAACGTAGAAGAGGAAGTTGCTGCAAGCTATCGTGGCTTTAAAAGTATAAGTCTCTCTTTCACCAGCTGGCCTGTGAGGCCCGGGGTTTTACCTCTCCCTTGGCATCCTATTGAGTTCCGTGAAACCCCACACGGGATGGCAATTAGGTTGCACTAGGAGACACACTGCCCAATTCCTTTTAGAGTCCCTTCCAAGTTCATTGGCTGCGGTCCATTCGAGGTCCAGTTGGCAAACTTCAGTCCAGCTAGCTGTGCAGAAGCTCCTGGGTGCCTTCTGCCCGCCACGGTCTGTTCAAAGGTCAGGAAACTGGTGGCGGGTCACTGTGACATTTGATTTTCGTCTACTAACAATGGACAAGGGGGCGAGGGATTCTGAGGTCCAAGATTTTGAGGGTGAGGAGAGGTGGCCGTGAACTAAATGAAAAGAAAGTGCCCTAAGGCCATCCTGTTGTGGAGAGATTCTTAACTCCCCACATATGACTGTCGTTACAGCCAAACAGCCCAGACGTCCGTCTATAAGGGAAAGGCACAGAAATTATGATACTGGAATATTATGCGGCTACTAACACGTAAAATGGACATGGAGCTAAAGCACACTGGGAGAGAGTATTGTGGTGTGATCCTTTGCTAGAAGAGGACTGTTCCCAAATCTGCACTTGTATATGCTCCAGAGGGGGAGGGGCACTTTTATACTTCATACATTTTCTGGATTGAGGTTTCTTGTGAGTGTGTATGACATCTGAAATATTTCAAATCCAGATAGAATGAGAAGTTTAAAAAAACTGTGGTTATAAATCCAAGCCTGGCAGTTCTTATTTAATACAGATTTGAGATTCCAAAATGTTGAGCTAGAATTCCTTTAAACCAGCAGCGCCCTAATGCCCTGGAGGGCTCATCAGAATGCAGCCAACTGGGCCCACCCCCAGAGTTTGGGATCCAGTGGGTCGCGGGTGGGGCCCAAGCATTTGCATCTCTAGCTGGTGATGCTGATCTGCTGGTCCGGGGACCCCACTTGGAGAACCTCTCCTGTGAACCTAATTACAGGAGAATATCCCCACAGCCTCTTTCTCCTGTAGAAATTTTATGGGACTTCTTTCCCTGCTCTTGACCTAAAGGGTTTACACTATTTAATTTGGGGTTTTTGAGGTTGTGCATCCACAGGCAGCTTTGCCAGAGCTGTGGCCTCACGCGGGGCTTCCTGCCTCTCCACCTTCTTTCCGCCGCCTGGCGGAGGGCTGCCTGCGGGAGTCCCCCTTCTGAGACGCCCGCTTGACGGGGCTGGGCTCCTCGGGCCACCCTGTGAGGTCTTAACCCACGCCTGCCGTGGCGTTCCCTGGCTAAGTGCTCTCCCGCACTTGGCGTTCCAGATTCCATCCTTTTAGGTGTCCCCTGGTGTTAAAGGAAGGCGGAGGGGGCGGGGAGCAGCATGTATTAAGCACCTACTGTGTGCCCAGTGCTTTAGCTACACAATCCCACATTGCGGTCACGGATGCCACCTCCCCTCCTCTTGAGAGCTTCACTGCCCAGTGAAGGGGGAGTAGTGGAGCGGCCCCTCTAACTCCCCAGGCAGCCGGCCGCTCCCATCTCTGTGAGTGGATTCCCCCTTAGATCTCAGCCTGGTCACCGTCCTGCTCATTCTCCCTGGAGGGACACGGGGTGACCCAAGGCACCACTCTGAGATGACTTTTCCCAGTTGGCACATCCCACTGGAAGAGGCCAGAGTGTCACCACTCCCACTCAGGCCTCCGGGCCCTACAGCCTGGGCCTGGTCAGACTTCCGTTCCCGGGCCACCCTGATGGAGGCTGGTGGCCGGCGGAGTGGCCCCAGGGCTCCTCTCAGGCCAGTCAGCTCTGGAGGGAAGCAGGCAAGTGAGCATCCTGCCGGAGGCCGGCCCTTGATTCCCTGTGGAGGCTCCCCCAGGCGCTGCCTCATGGAAGGTGAGCCCCACTTATCTCAGGGCTGGAAGGAGCTTGCTGGGGCCACCCAGTGCCCCCGGGGAGTTGCAGGCTTCTGCCGCCAGCCAGGTAGGGGTAAGGAGCCCTTCCCCTTGGGCTCCCGTGGGCTCTCCTGTGGAGGTGGCCATGGCGTTGCTCTGCGCCCTGCCTTGCTGCCCCCTTTCTAGGGGGCGCCCCAGCTCCTACATGGAGCAGGCGGGCCCAGTTTGACGAACACCCGACCTCCAGGCTGAGCGACATCAGGGGGTCCGTGATCTAGACTTCATGCCACTCGAAATGCATCTGCTGCTGTCTCGGTAACTTTCAGGAAGGTCGCCGTGTGTCCTTGTGTGTCCCTGAGGTCCCTCCAAGATCAGGGCTTTTCTGAACGACGCACAGGCCCTTGCCGTCACGACCTCGATGGGGCTGCAGTCGTGCCTCTTTATTTTAATTTTTAGTCTCTGTATGAATGTAATGCTGATTTCCCAGGGCCATGGCTTAACTGATTCGAGCCCTTTCTGAAAGTGCTGTGAGTAATCTGGGTCCTTCCGTAGGTGTTTACGGCAGGTGCATTTTTGGTCTTTTGAGGTCAGAGGCTAGAGCTCTGGACCGTGTGGGATTTTCTCTCCAAAATCACTCGTCAGAACTTTCCAGAAGGGTCCAATACTTTTTGTTGATTCTAGGGGCAGAGACTGACTTTTATATCTTTGCTTGAGCAAGAACACAGCTCTCCTGGGTTTTCCCAGGTGTCTCTCCTCAAACGGGCAGGTGGGATGGGGTGGGGGACTGAAACCACATGATCTCGTCCTGCTGTTGGTGGCACCTTGGCCAGAGGCTCCCTGGCCAGGCTTGCATGGAGCACACCCTGAGTGCTCCACCCCCGAAGCGTGTTCTTGAGCCCAGGCTCACAGGAGCATGAAACCCTAATTAGCAGGCGGAGCCAGGCAGCCACTCAGCCGGCTGCAGAGACTGCATTCTGATATAATAACAGATCGCTCGGGGCATGCTTCTCTTGCAAAATTCTGGGCTGCAACCACCGACGTGTGAGGCGGGGAGGTGGAGGGAGGGTGCTTATTTGATCTTCAGGTGAAAGGAGTCTTTATAAATAGGTCACCTTGTTCTACATCCTGAATTTCATTCTTTCCCCGTCTTGGGTCAAAACAATGGTTTTACTGTTCTGGGGTCAGTCTGAGGGGGAACTGAGCTAAAGGAGGTGAGTGTGGGTCTGCTGCTCTCCAGTGGCCTCCCCTGTGTACCCTCTACCCCCCACCCCTGTTCCATCCATGTGTCACCAGTCACCTCAGATGTGTCTCCAACGGAGGGTACTGCTTGTTCAACAAACTTTTTCTTAAACAACAAAACAAAAGGATAATTTTCAGTAGAGATGGGGCTCCAGGGCCAATTGATCCGAAAGTGCTTTTTTGGAAGGCGGAACTGCAGAGATGTGGCTTTAATTGAAGGGACAGCTGAGTTCCAGGCAGGTGCTGAGCGTGCTGGCCTCTCTGAGCCGAGGGTTGAAATTCTTGCCCCTCTCCAGTCTCTGCCTCCTCGCCTCCTCGCCTGGTCTTTGTGGGCGCAGAACCCATGTACAGCCGCCGTGGCTGGGTTTCGGGTTTGGGGACAGAGCACTTGTTCTTTTCTTGTTTTGGGCCAGTGGAGACAGACAGCTACCCCATTTTTAGTGGGCTAATTAAAATTTGTGATTTACAAACAGTGTAATTGGAAGTCTTAGGAGAAATATTATAGAAATAATGTCTCTCTTTGGGATGGCTCCAGAGCTGTACCCAGCAATTCTTGTTCTTTATTCTAAATGCGCTTCTGTCGACTGTGGATTCTTGACGTGTGTGTGTCTTGGTGGGTTAATTAAACATTTGTCCTGTGCTGGCTTTATAAGTGAGACACGTGGCGATCCTTTAGGAATTGCTTTGAGGACCACGCGTTCTTGTGAATGTAGTGTGTTAAATCAATGTATTTCGGTCTTTTATTCTTTTTTGTATGCTTAAAAACCATTTTCATTACAAAAGTCATACACACTTTTTTTTTTTTATTTCAATTCAAAAAGTGTTTAAAGTGAACGTGTCTTTCTCTTGCCCCAACCTTCAGGATTAACCATTGTGAAAGGTTTGGTGTTTATTCTTCGAGACCTTTCTCTATGCCTACAAACAGATAAACGCGCACAGATAGAATCTTTGTAAATTCTCTTCTTACAGAAATGGGATCACGCTCTGCATATTGTTCTCCAATTTGCTTTTTAAAACGTAACAGCATCACGTTACATTTTATGTTAAGTCAGCACATCTGAGGGGCCGTCTCCTCGCCAGGGCTGCTGGAGTTCGTGGCGCCGTGATCGTCTTCGTCCACGTGTCCCTGTGCAGGGCCGTAGGGTTTCATAGATGAGACCCCCAGAAGAGCTGTTGGTGGGTGATTGTTGAGTGTTTTGCTCCTGGATGAGGACTGCCATATGGCACCTGCACACCGAGAAGCGTGTCCCAGTTTGGGGTCTGTCTGTCTGCCTCGGACACACACTCACACCTGTACATGAGTGGCCTTTGCCCCACATCCTCTCTAGTTCCCCTCAACCTTTTTAACTATGTGCATTCCACAGGGCTTGCTCACCCCCCTCTCCCTCTGCCAGCATCACTTTTCTCTGTGACTTGTATTGTGAAAACAGGGGGTGTACCCAACAGGTGTTCTCTACCCACAGGTGCCCAGGAGACAGGGATGGGGGTTCCCCCTTCCCTCCCCCTCCAGAGAGAATCGCTGCCTTAGATCATTAAAGGCTTGTGTTAAGATGGGTGCCCTTCGCTGGCCCAGGTCTCAGACCGCAAACAGTGTGCTTCAGGGATGCTTGTGACTCCTCCCCACCCTCTAGGGATCCCTGTCCAGTTCTGGGTGTCCTTCCCTGCACATCTACCAATTCCAGATCTGCCCCTCCACCTGAGGGCACAGAGGAGCCCACCTGGACGAGCCCCAGGAAACTCGAGGGAAGATGGTTTGTGAGGTTCTGTTCTTCCTTCCAATGGAGAGCTGTGGCCCCAGGAGGCCCTTCTCGAAGCAGGCCTTTGTGATAGGAGCACTGGTTCCCAGACCCTGGACCGAGACCGCCTTGGTTGGCTCTCTCTCTGGCGGCAGTGGGAGGAGGAGGCGGCTTTGGGAAGCTCATCTGCTGAGATCCCCGAGGTCCACCTGGAATTCCTTTATGGACAGGCGGCTCTGGTGGGTTCTTGGAGCCCCAGACCGCCCCATCCCATGGCAGCTGCCGGGGACACAGGGTGGGAGGCTTGTGCCCATTAGAGGGTCCGAGAGGCATCTCCTTTGGCAGTGAACCCTGAGCTGACTTTTGACCCAGCGAGGGTGATGTGTGTGTTTTGGGTGGGGTGGGGGCTTCTCAGCAGGAGGAAAGGATCCAGCCAAGTCACGCCATAGGGCTTAGTGGAATCTGGCCTGATAGCAGACGGAGCCTCCCCCTCTTCCCCAAGCTTTTGATCTTCTTTCACTCTATTGTAAGTAAATGCAAAATCTTGAAGGCTTGGCCATGTTTCTAGGGTGTGTGTATGTGTGTGTGTGTGTTCACGTGTACACACGCATTCTTACTCCCTGTTGAAACACTCATCCTGCTGCATTTGAGCCTGTTGATGAGGGTTAACGACCCACCCAATGAGCACGTGCATCCCCTAGCCCCACCGGGGCCCCCGGCTCTGGCTGGTGTTTCCTTCTCAGCCCTTCTCCAGGGGGTCATTGGCCTTCGGGAAGCCCCAGGCACTGGAAACCTGTTTTCAGCAGCCAGCCCGTGCGGCCCCGGGGACTGAGGACAGTGGGAACAGTTTATTAATTGGGCAGTCGGAGGTTGGTGGGGCAGGAAGCGTACAAACCAGGAATTTGTCTGTCTTGAGGGTAGGCCTGAGACAGCCATGAGGGGAAACAGCAGATGTGGTCTTGGGGACACGGGGGCTGATGTGCAAAGGTGCTTTCTGGGAACAAGGACTCCCACAGAGGCAATGATGAGTGGGAGCAGCCGGCCGGGGCACTGCCTGGACTTGCACACCTCTGTCCTGCCCATTAGCCCCGGTTGCCACTGCCGCCAGTGCTCTGAGTGTGTGTGCACGCGTACATGAGTGTGCATGGCTGCGTGAGACTAGTGGGTGGGGCGGCAGCAGCAGGGCCAGCTCTGTCCTCTGCTTCTCCCATTCCAGCCCTACAGGGCAGTACACGGCCACGCGCTCTGTGGCTTTGCTTTTCCTGGGTCAGGACAAGGGCTAGGTCCTCCCATCTCCTGGAGACTCACCAAGGACTCTCTGAGCCCTCTCAGGCCCTGGCATTCCTGGGGCAACTCTAGGCCCTGTAAGGCCCGGACATCTGCATTTTTCTCTCGGAATAGCAGGAAAGCGGGGTGGTCTCAGAGGACGGCCTGTACTGCCTCTCCCACTTCCTACCTGAAGTGTGGTGTCCACTGGGGCCTCTCTCCCTGGCACAGTCTTAACAGGAGCTACGTTGGCCAAACCACTGTCTCTGTCACTCGGCACCGTGGGTGGTGCAACTCCCCACCCGCCAGTTCCATGTCCAGATATTTTGGTGATAGTGTCAGCAGTTTTCCATGGGTTGGAACAGGGGTCAGCAAACTCTGGCCCCTGGGCCAAACATAGCCCACTGTCTGTTTTTGGAAATACAGTTTTATTGGAACATAGCCATGCCCATTCATTTACATATTGTCTGGAAAGCCTAGAATATTTATTCTCTGGCCTCTTACTGAACAAGTTTGCTGACCTCTGGCTTCCAAGGGACCTTAAACTTGATGTGCTCTAGCTCAGCATTCCAAGCACTTGGGTCTTGGCCCAAAGATAGCACCCATCTGTAGGACCAGGTGCAGTGACCAAGAAGATGGATAACAGTGATCTTTTAGTGTACAGAGCATGGTCTAGAAAATAAAAATAAAAACAAAAGTGAAAATGCCATTGTACCAGGTCCTCTCTGGAACATTGTCTCGGTAGAGTCTTAGGTAAGCATGGGACACCTGTCTTACGGAGGAGCAAACAGAAGCTCAGAAAAGCTAAGGGCGAGTCCTAGGCAGTGGCCCAAGCTACTGTTTTGGTGCATGAAGTTCAGAATTGGAAGCCCCTGGAGCAGGGCTGGGCAGAGGAAAGCAGAGTGGGGAGGTGCGAATGGGGGGGAGGCTGGGGGAAGCATCCTGCCAGGTTACAGCCCCAAGAAGGGGGCTAATGGAGCTCCTCGCAGACCCCCAGAAGGATTGCTCTCTGCGGGCACATTTAAAAATAGGAAGGATGAGAGCAGCTGGAGGGCTCCAGTGGTCTAGCACGGCAAGGAGGAGGTGGCTAGGTGCAGACAGCAAGAAGTTGATGAGAAAGAAGTGCTGCTGGACACAGGGTGGGGACAGGGAGGTGACGTGAGTCGAGTGGCCCTAGGGTTGCCATGGCCATTGACCAACTGGGAGGTGACTCAGATGGCAGAATGGCCCAGAAGCAGCAGAGTGGTCACCTTTGCAATGCCGCAGGCACCTTTACCTGCCCTCCCCGTCCCGTCCCCTCTCCCCACCCCCTTCCTCCCAGGGACTGCCTCCACTCAGGGCCATGTGGTCCAGGGCCTGGAGGGGCCCTCCCTCTCGGATGGTTCCCAGCATGGGGCCTGGAGGGTAGGGGCTTAGCACAAGAGCCATGTAAGTGGATCTGTTTGGTAGGCGGACTGGGAGGTGGTGGAATCTCAGAACAGGAAAAGCTTATGGGGCTGGCTGGGGGACAGACAGCGGGCATGCCACCGTGAGCTTCTTCTGTCTTCTGTGGGCGCTCTGTCTGAGGCTGCACGGACCCTGCTGTGGGGAGATTCCCTCCCACATCGTCTTCCTGCGGCACGATTGAGATGCTGTATCTCAACGGAGACGGTGGGCAGGGCCCTTAGTTTGGCTCCAGGGTCGCCAACTGTGGACTGGCCTATTCTTGTAAATAAAGTTTTATTGGAACTCAGCCATGCTTATTTCTTTCTGCACGGTCTGGGGCTGCTTTCACACCACAAGGCTGTGTTGAGTAGCTGCACAGAGACTCTGGCCCACAAAGCCTAAGACATTTACTGTCTAGCCCTTTACAGAAAGAGTTGACTGATCCCTGGTCCAGCTGAAGTAGGAGATGTAGGTGTGTGCAGGCCCAGGTTTACTGGCCTGAGAGCTCCCTGCCTTCCCCCTCCCTCCTCTTCTCCCTCCCTCTGTCCCTTTCTCACCCCCACCCCATTGCCCCTTCCCCCCTCCACCTGTTACTTGTCCCCTCCTCCCCCCACTTCCTCCTTTGAACCTCCCTGAATGGTCCTTCTCCAGTCCCACCCATTTCTCTCCAAGTATTTTAAATTAACGTGTTGGAAGGACTTCTCCGCATCACCTTCCTCTCCCACACGTCCCGCCTGCCCCGTCTCCCCTCCGCCAGCCTCCTCCTCACTATCCCCACCTGTTCCCACGGGTGGGGGTGGGGTCTTCTATGCCATGAGATTCTGGGAGACAGGTCCTTCCTGTTGTGACAGAAAGGATGGCTGCTTCTCTCCAGGAAGCAGTAAAATGAACTCTCTTAGGAAGTCAAGTCCCTCCTCGTCCTCCCAGAGAAGCTGACCAGTGTCTCCACAGTGTCCTGCACAGAGAGGTCAATGGGGACCAGCCAGAGGGGGGTGTCCAGACAGAGATGGGTGTGGGTGCTTCTGACTTTGAGAACTGCCTCAGACCAGCCTTCCCGAGCTCAGGAAGATGCTCAGAGGGAGGTTGGAGAGGTGTGGAAGAGGGGGGTCAGGGAAGGCTGCAGCTGAGGGCCAGTCTCTGCAGTTACCAGGACCACCTTTCCACACTAAAACCCAGGCTCTCCCTGCCCCTGCATGGCCTGGCGAGCAGGCCCCAAAACCATGGGGTGCCCCCTTAGCAGGACCAAGGGGAAGTCCTGGAGGTTTCAATGGCTCTCAGGAGTTGATGGGACTGAAAGCTTGAAATTGGGATTGTCCTGGGAGATCCAGGAGGTGAGGACATGATATCCACATAAATTTCCAGAACCAGGGTGTTCCCCGGCTGCAGAGGGACATCCTAGTTCTGTACCAGCTTTGCATACATTTGACACAAGGGGTCCTAGTCTGTCTCTGAAGCAATGGCCATGCCTCAGGGAGTGAAGGAGCCCTCCGTTCCACACCAGAAAGGGGAGGACGAGAAGCGTGACCTGCCCACTGAGATGTGTCCCCACATGGGCATGTTGTGCTGAGAGCCAGCCTCCAGGAGGCCTGGCCGCCTTGAAGACATCATCTCGTGGGGTCTCTTCCCAGCTGAGAGGGAGGCAGCTCCAGGTCAGCTGGAAGGCCTGAGAGGTGTCCGGCCCCACAGCAGATCCCACCCCTCCTCCCGGCCCTGCTGGCCCTGGGTGCCCCACAGGGAGGCCAGTGGGCCCAGGTCCCCAGATTTCCCTGCTGCCATCCCTGCCCTCACTCCCAGCAGGCGCCCTATCCTCCACCACGTTGGAAAAGCAATATGCCAACTGCAGAAGGAGCCCTGCAACCCCCTCTCCACACCGGGCTCCTTTGTATTCTCTTGGTCCCAGGCACCTTAGTGCTCCTTGGGAGAAGTGACCGGGCTGATGCTTTTCCCAGCAGCCTGGCACCAATGGCCTCCACCCAGGCTGCTCTGCATACATTAGCTATGTTTATTTGGCCAGGAGCCTACCCTCTCCCTGTCTGGTTGGTCCTGGGAGCCTGTCCCTCAAACCAGGCCACCAAGAGTCCCTTCCACAGGCCCACGAGGTCTGTGATGGCAGAAGACCCTTTTCTCTTGAGTGAGGCCCAGGAAACCAAAATGGCACGTTACATGCCCTCATCCAAGGTGGGCACCGAGGACAGGAAGGGCATGGGTGGTCAGAGTCCTGACAGTCCCACATTTCAGCCGCCTCCGCCTTGGGTGTAACTCTCCGGGCACTGCTGATGGAGAGGATGGGACGGACACAGTGAGATTTCTCCTCCATCCCCACGGCCCCGCTCTCCCTTAAAGGAGCCGAGGGATGGTGAAGCCAGAACAGGAAAGAGGCGTCTTGGAGTGGGACTTCCTCCCCAGATGGGCTATTGGGACCCAAGGAGCCAAACACTGGCTGCTAGTTGAAGGGTGTGGGTGGGGAACAGTGGTGGTCGTCCAGGTATTGGTCCAGAACTACTTGGGGGTGGTGGGTGAGAGCCTCTGTGCCCACCTGGCTCGGGGCCTGCCCAGGGGCCTTGAGAAGAGTGTCGCTAACGGCCCCAGTCCAGACAGGACTCAGGACCTGCTGGGGAGGTTTCTGCAGCCTCAGGGACCTCGGGCCCAGTGCACATACAGAGCCCTGAGTTGAGCTTTCTGCCTGCCCCGGGTTCCCTTCCCTCACGTGATCCGGTGGTACGGCTTTTGGAGGTGGCTGTGCTGGAAAAAAGAGAGGAGGAGCTGGTAGTTGGCATCTCAAACAGCTTCTGCTGCCTCTCGGGGCTTCACCTGTCCTCTGAGTGGCAGGCAAGTAAGCTTCCCCTTGCTCTAACTGAGGACGATGCCCACTGCGTTGGGGCTCATTTCAGGATCTGTGCCAAACTGGCCTTCTGCCCTGAGAAACTGTGATTAGGGATTTGGTAAGCATTGGCTGTCTGTCTCAGCCCATGCACCAGACACAGTGGGCATACTGCCCAGCCCCCAAGCCCACCTCTCCACGTGACAGCCAGCCAGACGGTCCCTCTCCTTTATGACAACATATTCACGGGGACAGAGCAGGGTTTCCTTCTGTGCCAAGACTCTGGCCTGCCCTGTATCAGGTGTGGTGGGAGCCCAGAAGCCAGGCTGCTGGGATGTGTCTGCGTCGTCAGCCTTGTGCTCCTAGTTAACCTTTTCCCCTCCTTCCCTTACCCCCTGCTCACCCACCTCCTGTTTTACTTTCTATCCATTAGGCGATACTGACCGCTCCAGTGCTTGTAGAGGTCGCCCGGCAGCTGTCCCTCGGAGTTCTGTCTGGGCCGGATTGGAAAACTGGAGACGAGGCTCCGCGATTGATGAGTTTGCCTTGGGAGTCAGCGGCAAAGTGAAACTAACAACGAACATGGGTCAGAAGGTCACCGGAGGGATCAAGACCGTGGACATGAGGGACCCCACGTACCGGCCCTTGAAGCAGGAGCTCCAGGGTCTGGACTATTGCAAGCCCACCCGCCTGGACCTGCTGCTGGACATGCCCCCCGTGTCCTACGACGTCCAGCTGCTCCACTCCTGGAACAACAACGACCGCTCGCTCAACGTCTTCGTGAAAGAGGACGACAAGCTGATCTTTCACCGGCATCCGGTGGCCCAGAGCACAGACGCCATCAGGGGCAAGGTCGGGTACACGCGTGGGCTGCACGTGTGGCAGATCACGTGGGCCATGAGACAGCGGGGCACGCATGCTGTGGTGGGGGTGGCGACGGCAGACGCCCCCCTGCACTCCGTCGGGTACACGACCCTCGTGGGAAATAACCACGAGTCCTGGGGCTGGGACTTGGGGCGCAACCGGCTCTACCATGATGGCAAAAATCAGCCGAGCAAAACGTACCCAGCCTTCCTGGAGCCAGACGAGACGTTCATTGTCCCTGACTCCTTCCTGGTGGCCCTAGACATGGACGACGGGACGCTGAGCTTCATTGTGGATGGACAGTACATGGGAGTGGCTTTTCGGGGACTCAAGGGCAAAAAACTGTATCCTGTAGTGAGTGCCGTCTGGGGCCACTGTGAGATCCGCATGCGGTACTTGAATGGACTAGACCGTAAGTGTCCTCTGTGCGCCGAAGTGGCAGTGTCCCTAGACTCCATATATCCCTGTGGTCGTGGCCAGGCCTAGTCAAACGTTTACACAGTCATTGGATTAAAATATCTTTGAATAGACAGCCCAGCATATTCAGATCCGCAGAGGTGACTCTTGCCTGCCTCTGATTAAATAAGGAAGTCTAGCCAGAGTCTGCCAGATTACCTGGCAGCATCATGGATGAATGGATGGATGGATGGGTGGATGGGTGGATGAGTGGATAGGTGGATGGATGGATGGATGGATGGGTAGATGAGTGGATGGGTGAATAGATGGATGTGTGGATAGATGAAGGAATAAATGAATGAACGAATGGATAGATGGATGGATGGATAGATGGGTAGATGGATGGATGAGTAGATGGATAGATGAGTGGATGGGTGGGTGGGTGGATGGGAGGATGGATGGATGGATGGATGAAGGAATAAATAAATGAATGGATAGATGGATAGATGAGTGGATAGGTGGGTAGGTGGGTGGATGGATGGATGGATGAGTGGATGGGTGAGTGGTTGGGTGGATGGATGGATGGATGGATGAGTGCGTGGATGGATGAATAAATCAATGAATGGATGGGGGTCTTTGATAGATGTGGTTTTGTTTCTGGTTGACCTGCTTCCAGGTTTGATCTGCAGCTAATCAAATTCTAGCACAGTAGCCAGCGTGTTATTGAGCTGGGGTTTGCAGCCTTGAGGGTACTAGGGCCTCTCACATAAATGAAAGCCAATGGCCTCTCTCACTCATTAGACAGGTTTAGGGTCTTTCTTTCTTGGTGCTGGAGGATTGTGAGTGGGCTCCTTTGAGACACAGTTGCCTGAGAGGGGCTTGTTCAGTCGTGATGTCAGGAGGCCTTTGGAGAGGAGAATGTGGATTAGAAACAGGCTGAGTCAGCAGCAATTTCTGCCTGTACCTTTGGAAAAGGGAGTGTCCTTTCTCAGACCATGTGTGAAAATAGCCCGCGTGTGGTGGCACTCTCCTGGTTTGGGAGGTGGAGGGCTCTGTGGCTTCACCGCTGGGAGCCCACAGTGGCAGGAGGTCCTAGGGTTCCAGAACTATCCATCTCTGTGTTAGACCCTCACTCCTTCATGGATTCCTTCTACCATCTGCAGATCCTACCCTGGAAAGGGAGTGGGCCAGAAAGCTTCGTCCACCTAAGCACCCGCTGTCTTTAAGGGGTAGGTCTGGCCTGGCGCCCCAAGATCTAACCCCACCCTGCAGGCCGGGGGTCAGGAGCACAGATGCTTACTCTGGTCTCGCAGCCTCCAAACCGTCAGTTGTCCCTTTCCTCCTCTTCTCTTCGTCAGTCTTTGGAAGGTACCAGAGAAAACATCCAGGCCGTCAGGCAGGGCAAACTCAGGCATTCCTCTTTGGAAGCCTCCACCCCCCTTTCCTCGCTCCCCTTCTCTGGCTTTGGCTGAGTGAGGACAGTGAGCCCACAGCCAGACGGGGCGTCTGCCTCACCTGTGCAGCCCGCACCCCTAGGTCATGGGACTCCTGGCAGGGGTGGCCAAGTGTGCATCCAGCAGGTAAACTCCCTGAGGCAGTAAGCTCAGACCTGGTCTAGGGAACCAGCAGGGCGAGTTCTGTGAGTCTGTCTCCCCAGGTGACAGTGGTAGAAAATCCACAGGCAAATCTGCCCTGCGCAGGGGTGGGCAGGGATTGGGAGCCTCGGGACCTAGGATCTCAGGGGACCCTGGCCTGCGGGCCTGCCTCCCTCCTCCTAGCAGAGGGTTGACCATGGCCCCAGGGAGTTTCATGTGTGTGCTGTGCAGGCAGATGAGCGAATTGCTGGGCCTGCTGTGTTGTGGCCAGGCTACTGCGACTGGCGGTCTCCACAAGAGCGGGCAGCCCGTCTCCAGGAACAGGTCCATCAGTGATGTGAGTTTGCATGGCTTCACTGTTCACATCACCAGCTCCAATACAGAACACAGACCCCGGGGTGGCCCGGAGGGGCAGGGGCCTCTCACTCGTGGCAAGTCAGGGCACACTCGAACAGAACTTGCAGAGTCAGGGCAAGGCTCGGCAGAGGTTCTCCCGAAATAGTCCCTGAGGCCCAGGCAGGCGTCTTGTAAGTAGATCGATGCCAGGTCAGCTCTGTATCAGACAGGAGGCTGGATGCTTTAGTAATTTTTCTCGTTTGGGAAATTGAAAAGGGATTGAGGGGAAGAGAAGTAGCGTAGGAGTGAGTTATGAGAACTGCACCTGCGAGCTGGACCCTAGAGTGCCTGGTGACTTGAGCCCACTCAACACTCCAGGTAAATGATGAGGACCCCCCTCCCCACCAGAATCGTAATGCCAGGCAGTTCCAGGGCCCCCTTGGCTTCCTGCCTTCCCCAGTTCCAGTCAGACATGAATGGGCCCCACTCTGCCAGCCTGTTGACTTTGGAGGATCCAGATGGGAAAACCCGTGAGGGTGGTGCAGCGTCCCCAACCCGCTGCACGTGTCGGGAGTAGGATAAGGTGTTAGAACTGCCAGCCTCCACCTGCTTACTGACACCTCGGTTCTGTGTTGAGACAGCATCTCATGTCCTAGAAGGATCACTCTGGCTGCTGTGTAGAAATGGATGGTGGGGGCAAGAGTGGCTGCTGGGAGGCCAGGGAGGAGCCACAACAGTTGTCCAGGGGAGAGGTAATGGGGGGTTAGAGCCAGAATGGGTGCCATGGAGGTGGGGATGTTAAATTCGAGATGCTCACACAACGAGTCCAGGTGGCTCTGCAAGTCTGGAGACAGGACAGAGTTGGGGACAGTGGTCAATGGGAGAGTCACCCACGGCTGGATGGTGTTTAGAGCCTTGACCCCTGGATGAGATCACCTAAGGGAATGACGGGGAGAGGGTGAGGCCAAGCCCTGGGACACGTCCATGTTTGGGAGGCCAGGTGGAGGAGGGGGAGGGAAGAGCGGTGTCCTGGACACCAAGTGAAGGACTTCCAGAAGGATAAAGTGATGCCAGGTCAAATTGTTAATGGCTAAGAATTGTCCGTCAGCTTCGGCAACAAGAGGATCACAGGTGACCTTGACGAGAGTCAGTCCTTTGGGTAGGGTGGGGTCAAAAGCCTGAGGGAGTGGTGGGGTTAGAGAGGAGGGGAAGGGTGGTACATTGTTTCTTGGGCCTGCCGGAACAAATGGCCACCAACTGGATGGCTTAAAACCACAGGAATATATTCTCTCACAGTTCAGGAGGCCGGATGTCCAAGATCAAGGTGTGGGCAGGCTCTGTTCCTTTCTGAGGGCTCTGAGGAGAAGCCGTCCCATGCCTCCTCCTGGCCTCTGCTTGTTGCCTGCCATCCTTGGCTTATAGACGCCTCTCTCAGTCTCTGCCTCCATCGTCACACGGCCTTCTCCTTGTGTCTCTTCTCTTGTAAGGACACCAGCCATTGGATTCAGGGCCCACCCTACTCTAGTATGACCTCATCTTAACTAATCACATCTGCAAAGACCCTACTTCCGATAGGGTCACATTCTGAGGTTCCAGATGGTCCTGAATTTGAGGACACTATTCAACCCATTACAGATGTGGAGACAGCAAACATAGACCCTTCCCACAAGACCTTCCCCCCCCCATGCTGCCACCTGGGTGGGGGTAGACGAGACAGTGACAGGTGAAGCCCAGCACTCAGATCAGGTGAGGTCAAAGGGCACCCAAGTCCTCTGTCCGGAAGGGTTTGCTTTCCCTTCCAAGGCAGCCGAGGAAGGAAGAAAGTCAGGGTGGGACCGGGTCCGTGGTCTAACCAGGGAGCAGGCTGTGATAGGCGGAAGCTCTGGCCAGGTCTGGCTAGTTACGTCTTCTTGGTGTAGGCCTGGCCTGGCCTTTGTTCTCGAAGTCTTCGAGGTGGTTCTGATCCATTACTGCTCCCTGGGATGTCTGGGAAGTTGTCTGCGCCCTTCTTCCTCACCCCACCCAACCCGGCCGCCAGCTCCTGACCTCAGCAGGGAGCAGCTGTTTGCAGAGCTGGTCAGCCAAAGCAGCGTGTGCACCCTCCCTGGGCGTTTGTTCTCCCAGCCCTTCCCCTGCAGCCAGGCGGACCCTCCCCAGCAGAGTCCCTCCCCCTTTGCTGGGGCTGTGGGCCGAGCTGGCTGGAGCCAGAGCAAAGGTGGCGAGTTATCAGTGTGTCCCTGTGTGACCTCCCCCACCATCCAGCCAGCGATGACCACTGGCCACTTGTTCCAACTCCTCCTTGGGGCTTGAGACCTCTGGGGCTGAGGCTGCAACCAGAGGGGCAGCTGTGTCACCTCGCTGTTTCCTGGGGCGAAGGGGTGGAGATGGTCAGTGTCGTGGGAAGACAGGGCCCAGCTGGGCCCCCAGGCCTGCCCACCGCCCTCTGGAGAGGCAGAAGGGAAAGGCCTATTTGCCTGCAGCAGACTGGCTGTCACCCAAGGGAGAGTCCCTGACCCATGAGTCCCCGCCCCCCACTGCTTTTAACAGCGTCCCCAACTAAGGAAGCATTTTCCCTGCGGTTCAGCCTTGTCAGATTCTCCCTTTTCCGGCTCCCAGATAAGTTCGGTGTGGTTTGTCTTGATTGCAGGTTCAGGGAGGCTCCAGGAGCCTTTCGACCTGGTGACATCCTCCTGGTATCCTCCCAGGGCACCTCTCCTGATGGTTATTCCAGCTGGGCTCCAGGGAAGCTCCTCGTCTGGGAGACTGATCACCCCGCCCTGCAGGGTCTTCCGTCTGGGGGAGAGAGACCATGTTGGGGGAAGGGGTTGTTCTAAACCCCCTGCCCCCGAAAGGCTAGTCGTATGAGGACAGCAGGCTCTCAGAGTTGGGGGCAAGGGTGCTGGCGTTACCCGGCCGGGTGTTAGGCGTCCCTCCCCAGTTGGGAAGGACAGGGGATTGGTGCTCTCTTTTGCTTCTTTTTTCTAAGAACTGCTTAATGTAAAGGGAAAATGCACACATATCCTGGGATGGCCATTCTCCACTCACGACTTTCTAGAATCCATTTCCTGGAGCAGCCTGCAGTGAAAAGGCTCTAGGGAGTGCCCCTGATTCAGCGATGTTCCCATCCTTCGAACATCGCTGAATCAGGGGCACTTCCTGACCTGAGACGTTCATCCTTGACCTCACAGACCCCAAGTCATTCCTTTAGCCCATGAACTAGACACAGCACAGGCTCTGGAGGCTTGAGTTGCGTGCAATCTCTCAGAGAACCGGAGAGAGCCAGGGTTGGGGTGCTGGGGCCGCACATGTTCAGAGAGGCCACCAGGTAACCATTTCTCCTAGAAATGTGGAAGTTGGCCATGGACTCGTCCAGTTCCTCAACCTTCTGTTCCCATAAATAGTGCCTGATTCACTTCCTGATTTCCATGCTGGCGTCTCAGCGCCGCCCCCTCTCATTCATGTAAACTATGCAAATGAGCGAGCGCCTCAGCTTCCTGGCTGTGGGCATAGTCGCCCTGGCGCCTCAGCCTGACAGGAGTCATCGCATAAACTCCGCCTTCTCTGGGAGCTTCTTCAGTGGAATCTCAGTGGGCGCCCGCTTTGTGGATAGAGCTGGATACAGAGCCTGCAGCCCCCAGTCAAAAGTATTGAGGTGGGGGGAGGCCTTCTTGGGTCCTATTAGCCACCATCCGAAATCAGTGGGACAGACGTTTTCCATGGCGCAGTGCCCATGTCTGGTTCTGTGTCCGGTGCATTCTTGATCTCTGACCAGCCTTTGAAAAGCAATCAGACCGTAGCCCTGTGCATCGTCATTTTGCCTCCTACAAGATGGGCGGGGGGATGACCTGTTTGTGAACTTGAGGCCCCCAAGAATAGACCCATCCATGGATGCCTGGGTGACTGGTCGTATTTTCAGCTCATAACACATCACTGCAGCCGTCAGCTGCCACTTCTGTAACCCGTCCTGGAAGATCTGGCGTGTACGCAGGACATGTCCCGTCTGGTTTCACGACCCCTGCACAACTAAGTTATTCAGTGTGGTCCAAAGGTGGTCAGGCAGAGGAAGCTGCCCACATAACAGCTTTTAGCGGGATGGAAGGCGGTAGCTGTAGGTCTTCGTCCCTCTGGGTAAATAAACTGCAAAGGGCTACTGGGAGCTTCCTCTTCATGTTGGCATAGAAAGAGCCAGACTCTAGAATTTGGTGGACCTGGGTGTATGTCCAAGTTCTAGCCAATCCTTGGCTCTTAGACCTCGGACCCCAACTCTCACCTCCCCAAGCCTGTTGCCCCATCTGTAGTTTGGGGGCCACCGTCCCTGCCAGGCACATGATAGGCGCTCCACAAGCCATAGCTGTCACTGTTGCTGTGATGTTAATTTCGGGTGTGATGTCACCAGAAATAGGGGAGCTGGAGCTGGGGGCTGGTGCAGGCCTCTGCTGTTTAGAAATACTGTTTTTTCGTGAGGATATTCGTGAGTTGACCTGAAATCCATGAAGCCAAGAGGGCATGATGGGAACTCCCTCTCTGCCCTCGCTCCACAGCCCAGCGGGTCTCTAGGGCCACATTCAGTGGCTCTTGATGTTTTCTCAAGTGACTTCAGCCACCAGGGGAAGACCCTCCACCTCCCAGTGGGCCACATCCTTGAGGGGGAAGGGGCTGGCCCGATGCGGGACAGAGGAAAAAGAGCTCCTGAGTGAGAGAGGAAGCACCACTGAATTCCCCCACTCGATCCTGCGGAAGGGCCTCAATAGCTTGTCCAGGCCAAGAGCGGCGGTGAGGCAGTTCTGGCCTTCACGATCTCAGCTGCTTGGGACTTTGGGGAGCATCTGGTCTGGATTCCTCATCTTACAGATGGGGAAACTGAGGCCCAGGCAGAAGGAGTGAGCTGCTTGAGGTCAGGCTGCTGTGCAGGGTGGAAGTGAGGAGCCAGATGTGAGGCTGCTGGGGCAGGATGCTGTACGTAGGATGAGGGAGACCCAAGGCACTGTGAGCAGGCAGGTGGGAGAACCCAGCCCCACTCCCCAGGAGTCTGTGGACTCCTTGACCCAAAAGGGTGAAAGGTCGTTTAGTTCATCCTTTTGCCTCCAGGCAGAGATCCCGTTAATCATCCCACGCTGTCCAGGAAAGGCCCCATTTCAAAGCTTTCCATGAAAAACGTTTACCATCCCACGCTGTCCAGGAAAGGCCCCATTTCAAAGCTTTCCATGAAAAACGTTTACCATTTCAGTTCCTCCTGTTGTCTAGCTGGGGCTGTAACTGCCCAGGGGAGACAAAGAGTAGTTGTTTCTTTTTTTAAAGCCTGGAATTTAGTAAATGCATTTTCAAGCCTAAGATTTATTCTTTTTTTTAATGACAGCTTTGTTGAGATATAATTCACATGCCGTACAATTCGCTCATTTAAAGTGTGCCGCTCCGTGGCCTCTAGTATATTCACAGATGTGCACCCGTCTCTACAGTTGCTTTTAGCACACTTCCATCACCCCAAAAGACGCCTGTACTCCTTAGCAGTCACTCCTCATTTCCCCCGACGCCCCCAGCTGTAAGATTTGGGCTTCAGTAATTGAGTTTCTAATGTTGTTTTTAATATTCTGAGACACACTGGTGAATATTAAAGAACTTTAATCCACTTTTTATTGGGGGAATGGGATCTCAAGGGAAATGCCGAGTTTTCCTAAGCTTTTTGGTTTGATCTTTATTTTGCTCACACAGGAGTCTCAACATTAAAGGGCAGCATGGATGAAGGCACAGATCCGTTCATTTCAGCTCTTTCTGTCTCCAGAACACTGCAGGGTGGCCCCGAGCAGCCCCAGATGTGCTCGCCTGTGCCTGGTTTCAGGGAAGAGAGCAAGGAGGGGTCATCTCCGGGGAGGCAGTGTGAGCAGGGCCCCTACGCCACTGGCAGCCTCCCGGGCCTCAGAGGGAATAACTTTCGGACTCCTTCTGGAACTGGGAGTTAATCTGAGATGTGGGCTGGCCAGAGCCTCCCTTGTAGGAAGACAGGGCCCTGCCCTCCAGGGACACAAGGACAGAGGTGCCCTTGCAGGCTGCAGGCTGCAGCTAGAGTCCATCTCAGATCCAGTTGCCTGAGGCAGCTCTGCCTGAGCCCCAGCCCCGGCTCCCCCGGCTGTGAGGGTCCCCTGGCATGATCCTGAGGGTCCCAGTTGCTGCGGCTGGGCTGGCATGTCCAGTTTCCCTCTGCCTGGGCCCTCGGCTTCACTCTGTCAGGTAGAAAGAAGTGCAGGGACCTGGGGTTTCTGTAGACACTACACCTTCAGGCTGTAGGGTGGGCTGGGCCTGAGAAGGCCCCTCTGCTCTGCCTCCTATAACGTGTACCTGTAGGCGGCATTCCTTACATCTTAATTGGCAGCGTGATGTGGTGGGTAATACCGTGGATGCTGAGCACAGATGGCCTGGATTTGGATCCCAGCCTGTAAACCTGGCTCATTAGGTCCCCTCTGCGCCTCAGTGCCCTTGGCTGTAAGACGGAGACGACAACAGTACCCACGAGCAGTTGGGTTAACACAAAATGATTCCCTTCCTAAAAACCTGCGTGGGGTCTGGTGCTGGGGGTGGGCTGGCTCCGTGTGCTCCGATGGACACACATTGAAGGCTGCGGCTTGTCCCAGGGGTAAGAGCAGGGATGGCCTGGGTTCGAATCCTAGCTCCATCTCCTACCAGCAGTGTGACCCTAAGCAACTTATTTGGACTGTCTGTCCCTCAGTTTCCTCGTCTGTAAAATGGGGATGGTGATAATGCTGTCTGCCTGTGATGATCAAATCATTCGCAATAAACCATCGTGAGGATTCAATGAGTTAGTGCTTGCAGAGGGCTTGCAAAGGTGCCTGGCCCAGGGTGGGTTCTCTGTGTTAGCTATTAATAATTAATTTAAAATGTAAATTTACTTAATTATTAATTGTCTGTGTGGTAAAACTAATATTAATGATACTCTTGCTATTGTTGTAGTGTTCATTCTAGAACCATCCAGAGCTGTGCTAACCTGATGTTCTCTTCTCTCTCCTCCGTTTCCCTAGCCGAGCCGCTGCCGCTCATGGATCTCTGCCGCCGCTCGGTGCGCCTGGCCCTGGGGAAGGAGCGTCTGGGCGAGATCCACGCACTGCCACTGCCCGCCTCCCTCAAGGCCTACCTCCTCTACCAGTGACCCTCACCACAGGATCACCAGCACGACAGCCACCTGGTGCCAGCTCACCGAGCCGCCACCACCACGCCCTGCGCCTTGGATGGGCGTCCGCGGCCGTGGGAGGAAGTCCCCGCTCTTCCTCTGCATCCTCCATGCTGCCCCTGCTGGACACGAACAGCTCTCGACACAGGCTCCTCTGTTCCTCTTCCCGACATTGGTGGAAGTCCCCTGCGTGCCGAATCACAGCCCCTCCTTGGAAAAAGACCCATGGAACAAACTCCCAGGAAGCCCTACACTGAGCTGCCAGAGCTCTCGGGGTGGCATGGGGTGCTCCTCCACACACCGGGTCCCAAGGGGACGGGGCCAGCACCGAGAGCAGACCCCGGAGGTGCTAAGAGGTGCTTAGAAGAGTGCTGGGGCCCAGGCCAGCGGGGCGTGCTCTGGCAGACGAAGCTCAGGACGTCAGAGACTCAGCTGGACACCGAGGCAGAAACCAAAATTGGACCTTCCACAGGCACATGAGCACCCGGCGTCAGTACCGGCTGTCGGTGCCCCCGTCCCCTGTATTTATTCTTTTAACAATAACAAAAGCCATTTATTTATTCCATTTAGAAAGGAAACCTTGTTTCGGTCACCTCTCTCTGTTGCTTTTCTTCCACCTGCCCCTCCCCGGGATGTGTGTGCCTCACCTGTCCTTTTTGCTGGCCAGGTCTGTGGTGTGGCCCCACGTGGCACAGGGTGTCTTTGTTTGGGTCCCTTGACCTACAGTTTCCAGGGGGCTCTGCTCTGAGTTCCCGAGCAGGCCCCTCAGGGAGCAGTCGCCTCACGTGCAATATGAAAGTCTTGGGGGACCCATCTGCACGGTCTGTGGCAGCTCCCCGTGTCTCTCCAGGCAGCCACTCACACCTGGGCTCATACATCTTTGCACGTGGTCTTATTTCTTTAGCCTTCTATGGGTTTTTGGTGTGGGTTTGCTTTTGCTTTCCTAGCTGAGGTTTTCCACGTGCATCCTCAGAAGCTCTGGCTTCCCAGAGGACCACTCGAACCAAGAGGGAGGATGAGTGGGTCTCCTTCCCCTGAGAAGCCAGGGTCAGGGCGGGGTGGGGGAGACCAGGGCAGAGTGGAGCCTCACAGAAGCCAGTGCAGGTCTCTGCTGAGTGCCCCTGTCTGGGCTCTGGGCCAACGTGGAGCAGCCCCCAGTTCATCACAACACCCCAGAGCCAGAGGGACAGGGTGGGGCGGGACGGGGCAGCCAGCAGGAGAGGGACACCCTCTCCCTCCCACAACTCCCCCACGTAGCAGACCCCAGCACCCTGCCACCGCACTCGCCATTTCCTTTGTCTTGAAGTCAGCTCTCCTAGAATCTAACTTCTGTTCATTTCTGTACAGGTACAATAGATGACTTTATTTGTTTAAAATGTTTAATATATATACATATATATTTGTCCGTAAGAATTATGTTTTGAACAGCTGCTGTAGGGTACCTTGTCAAAAAAAAAAAGTCTTCCAGTGGAGTATATTTTTTAAACACAAAATTGGTGCCAAGACTGGGTGAGGAACATAAATTACCCCCTCATTATTTGGAGGTTCTTTTTCAGGGGGGAACCTTACCTGTAAGATTTGTAAAGATTTCCCTTGCTCCTGCATCAGGGTGGGTCATGTTCTGATGAATGTTGCACACCAGTCTCCCTCACACAGATCCCAGCCTGACCGCCTTGAGCCAGCCATCTCCCACGGACGCTGGATGAATCGCCCGGCTCTCTGTCATCTCTCTGCACCTCCCACCCTCCAGCTCCCCAAACCTCGACCCCACCCTTCTTTCAGCCCAGAGCCCTGTGGCCTGTACAGTTTTGAAACTCCCATTCTATTTTATGATGGTTGATAATAGTAACCTAATAAAGGAAAGTTTATTAAAATACAAAGCCACTTTTGGGACCCTTTTTGTGCCGCGGGGGAAAGGAAAGATGCATGGCTGACTCCTCCTGGGTCCAGACAGCTCGCTGCCCACAGTTTTCAACAGATAATGAGGTGAGCCCCTTGGCAGAGGGTGGGATGCCAGCCGGAGCCCCAGGAAGGAGGAGAATCCTGGAGGGGTGATCCTAGAACATCCCCATCCTTTTCGGGCGCTCGTGAGCCTGCAGCCCAGGCTAAGGGACTTGCTGACCTGATAGAAAAAATTCTGCACATTTGTGAGAGCCACTGGCTCGTCCGTGTATGTTAAAGCTTGAGCTGACAGTGGGCTTTTAGGAGCAGGGTGTGGAGCCGTGTGGGCGTCCTCGGAGTCCAGGCTGTGGGTACTCTGCGGAAGGAGCTGGTCCCTCCTTCGTCTTTGTGTCCGCCCCAGTGCCAAGTGCAGAGATGCTGCTGAGGCTTAGGCTGAGAGAAGCCGTTCTACCAGCTGCTCTGGGCAGAGTCCCCCACCCCACACCCCAGCAGAGAAGGCAGGAAATTCTGGCTTATTTGGAGGATTGGTGAGTGATAAAGTGAAGAGTCAAGAAATGTACTAGATATGATCACATGTCGTGACTAGTTTCCAAAGAATTGGCAAGAATGCATTCCATTCCCTGTGGGCATGTCAGAATCTGGTAGTGCTGGGAACAGTGCCCTGGTCTGAGGGCCCAAGACCCCTGGGACCAAGTCCCATGTCCATTTATCTGAAAGGCTCCTGGCCAGCCTTCCTCAGACTGTGTGAACAAGCCTCACCAGGGGAGTGTTTGTGAACATGCACATTTCGGGCCTGCCTGGGATAGACTGAATCAACATTTCTGGGGCCAGGCCCAGGAATCTGCAGTTTTCTGGAACTCACCAAGAGCCCTTGCCTAAGAGAGTTTGGAGACCACTGTCTGCAACTGTGTCAGCTCTTTCTCTTGAAAAGTTGCTGGGTAAAGGGAAATTTCTTTCACGGTGTTAGTGAGTTGGCTCAGCGACGAGCACATGTCCTACTGAGTCAGACCTGGGTTCAAATATTGGCTCTGACCCTCACTAGCTGAGCCTCTGCAAAATGGCAGTCATCATAGTGCCCATCTCGGAGGAAGGTAGCCAGAGTGAAATGAGGCTTTAGAACAGGGCCCGGCATATTAACAAGCATGCAAACAAGTGCTTTAATAGTTCATGCACTTCTGTTCTGGAAAATAGCAGTTCCTGGATTGGAATTGGTCTCTGAGAATGGACCAAACATTCCTAAACCGACTTCCTGATAAATATTCTTTCTTCCTGGGTAACGTCTCCAAAGATCAAGGTGGGTATTGGTAAGAGGGACCCCTAGCTGCCTTCCCCAGACACTGCTGGAGGAAAGGGGTGGGCTGGAATTATTTTTAGGTTGGAGTTCACGTCTGGGTTGCAGTTGGAACTCCCGCTTGCTTAGAAGGAGGTGGCAGGGGGAGGAGTGGGGTCAGGCGGGGAGGGGAGTGGTGGAAAGCACAGAGAAAATAAGGGCCTTTGTGCTGCTGGGAGACTTCTGGGGGAGCAGGGTTCCGTGTTGAAGGGAGCGGTCTTAATAAAACTAGCTTGCAGACTGGCCCATGTGGTTGTAATTAATCCCCTGCCTTTGAGCAGGTAGCAGGCTCTCGGTTTGGCCATAGATGGGAAGAGCCCTCCCTCCTCCACCCCCCACCCCCCCAGCCCCGGTCCATCTCCTGCACACTCCTGCACACGGCTTCCCTCCCGCCCTTCCTCCAGCTCCTCCTCGGCGAGATGAGGAATGTGGACCGTACTGAACCATAAAGTATGCCGGGGGAGCTGGGGAGGGGGCCGAAGACAGAGCAATTAGTTCATGCTCCAGTCCAGACACCCAAACATGGTTGGAGTCCAGCTGCAAGGAATATTTGAAATAAATGAGCTGCCCGGGGCCAGGAGTTTGCTGTGTTTTCTGTACGGGGCCATGGCAACCAGGGAGGAAACCATGAGCTGGGATTGGGCTCTAGAATCAACAAATGATGTCCTGGCCCAGCAAGCCCAGAGGAAGCAGCTCATGGCTCTCGGAGGGCTTCTCGGGGCTCAGCTGCTGGCGGGCAGGACTGCCTGACCGTCCTCCCGGTGTGCTCGGCGAAGTCCTGTCCCAGCTTTGGACCTCTGTGTCCTCCGAGGGGCTCTCACTTTTTTTACTTTTCTTTTTTTTAAAGGTAAGAGAGAGCTAACACTTCTCTTGAACCATTTTTCTTAGGCCGAGAACAGCTGCTGCTGCCACGGCCGGTCTGATAATGATTTTCCTGGGCAGAGGGAATGTTCCCGGTGGAAAAGCCAGGCTGAGGGCAGCTGGCTAGACGGAAGGTGGCGCTGACCTTGCCCTGGGTCTGTCTTCCCACCCGGCCCAGCTGCAGCCTCTTCTGGGTTCACTTTGTAGGCAGAAAAGGCAAAGGCCTCATTTATTCCTTCCCTGCCTCTTCTGAGGGTGGACCTTACAGCCGGACGCCCCTAAAAATGTGTCTTCTAGAAGCACATGAGTGACAGGACCTAGTTTGGGGGCCTTAACTTGAAGTTCACAAGTACCTCCTGCATTTGAAGCACCAGGGCACGTTGGGGGAAAAGCAAAAACCCAGAAACTTGGATGCAGTGGGTAGGGCCTGGGAACCTGCATCTTGAAACACTCATAGCTGATTCTGATACATTGCCCTGGGGGGCCCTGGAGCCCAGAATTATATGCAGAGTTGTACCCACGCAGACCCCCCTGCCGTTCCCCCTTTCTTTCAGAGGCCTGCAGGGGGCTTGAAGACCACTGGTGTGGAAGATTCCATGGGAATCACCTCTTCCCGCTCTGTGTTTCAGAGCATGTCCAAAAGCCCCGGAGATCTGGGCCTGCAGCGCCGGCCTCTCGCCCCAGCGTGGAAGGGCTTATCTTAGAGGGGCAAACAAGGTGGATCCAAGAAGAAAGACCGGAGCAGAGGTGGAGAAACCTCAGCCTTGGGCTCTTCCCCTGAGCCTCAGTTTCTTCAAGGAAATTAGTCCCTGGAAAGCTGAACCAGGGGCCGAGAGAGGCCACGCAGGTTCGGAGCCGCTGCCCAGGTGCCGTCCAGCAGGGCCGTCCGCTCAGGAGCTGCTAGCGGCTCTTTCCCACGACCTCAGCACCCACCCCAGACCCCGTCTCTCCCAGGTCATGTCTCCCCTGTCTCTTCACCGCGTACTCCTCTCCCACCTGCACCCCTAGGCCCCACTTTTTGAAAGATTTTTTAACCAAAACCCATTTGTGAAGCCCCTTCCCAGGGACTTCGGTTAAGCCAAGCTGCCATCGGGGCTGCTTGCTTGACTGCAGGTAGAATGCTCTTCAGCCAAAAAGCAAAGAACTTCGCCTTCCAGCTGGTGTGTTGGGGCTGCGTGACTGGGGAGAGGGGCCTGGGCTCTGGAGCCAGGACAGCCTGGGATTCATGCTCCTCTCCCTGCTGCCCAAGACGGTAACTTCAAACAAGGACCTCAGGAGCCTTACTGTGCCCATCTGGGAAACGGCAACAGTACCGCCCTCCCCCGGGGCCATTGAGACACTACATGCTCAGGGCTGAGCCCCTCAGGGTTCTCTGTACAAGGCGATCCTAATTCACCCTTTTCCAACGGGCTCTTTTTAAAACTTGAGGTGAAATACACATAACATCAAATTCACCGTTTTTTTTGTGTTTTTTTGTGGGGGAGGAAGACCAGCCCTGAGCTAACATCCAATGCCAATCCTCCTCTTTTTTGCTGAGGAAGATTGGCCCTGGGCTAACATCCGTGCCCATCTTCCTCTACTTTATATGGGACGCCGCCACATCATGGCTTGACAAGTGGTGCGTTATGTGCCCCCGGGGTCCGAACCTGTGAACCCCGGGCTGCCAAAGTGGAATGCGTGCACTTAACCGCTGCACCACTGGGCCGGCCCCCAAATTCACCATTTTTAAGTGTACACTTCAGTGGCATTTAGTACATTCACGATGTTGTGCAACCACCACCTCTATTTAGTTCCAGAACATGTTCATCACCCTGAAGGAGACCCCGTACCCATTAACAGTCACTCCCCATTCCCCACTCCCAGCCCCTGCAACTACTACCCAGCATTCTGACTCTAGATTTGCCTGTTCTGGACATTTCACATAAATGGATCATACGCTACACAACCTTCTACGTCTGGTTTCTTTCACTTTCAACTGGCTTTTTAAGGGGGTGTTCCTTGACATCCTACCCCATTGCTTCTCTGTGCCTTCATTTCCTCGTCTGTAAAATGGGAAGAATATTCCTCGTTAGGGTGGTTGTGAGGATCAGTGAGCCAATGTCTGTAAGAACTTAGAAAGCTGCCTGGCCATAGTAAGTGGTCGGTAAAAGCAGCTAGCGTGATTACGCGCACACAGCCTGGGGCTCCCAGAGGCCCCTGTCTATGTCCAAAGTTTACCGAAGCCACCTTGTCGGTGAACGAGCCTTTCCTAGGAGGACGTCTTGCAGGGAAACTGCCTGGGCCCGGAATCTCTGTCCCTCTAGATGGAAACAAGGTCAGTTTTCTAAAAATCAGTCTTATGATCAGGGAGGCAGAGCACGGAGCAGTGAAGAGCTGCGTGCCTTGCTCAGTCTCTCTGACCTTCAATTTCCACATTGTATTAGTTTCCTGTGGCTGCGTAATAAATTACCACACACTGGGTGGCTTAAAACAACACACGTTTATTTTCTTACAGTTCTGGAAGGCAGAAGTCCAAAATCAAGGTGTGGACAGAGCTGTGCTCCCTCCGGAGGCTCCAGGGGAGGATCCTTCCTGGCCTCTTCCAGCTTCTGGTGGCTCCAGGCGGTCCTCAGCTTGTGGCCACATCACTCCAACCTCCACCTCCAACATCACACAGCCTTCTCCCCTCTGTGTCTCCATGTCCATCTGATAAGAACAACTGTCATCAGATTTAGGGCCCACTCAGATTATCCTTGAGATCGTCTTGAGATCCTTAACTCAGTGGCATCTGCTAAGACCCTTTTTCCAAATAAGGTCACATTCACAGGTTCCGGGCTTAGGACACAGACATATCTTTCTGAGGGCCACCATTCAACTCTCTACACACATCTCTAGAACAAGGTTCATATAGTACCCACTCCTAGGATGACCATGAGGATTTATGAATTTATGAGAGTGGAAAACATTGCCCAGTGCCAGGCCTGTGGTGGGTGCTGCCAAAAAGGCAAGGATTCCCTGAGTTATTAGCTACAGTGCCATCTCCCTCCTGCCCCAGCCTCTTATAGCCCGTCCCATGAGAGCAGATCTGCTCTAGAATTGATGGATGTTCTTCTACGGGGTGGGCACCCAGGCTGTGCGTGGAAGCCATAGGGCCAGGCCAAGGCTAGGACGTGGAGAGAACTTGAAACTTGTCAGCGGACGGAGGCATTGCACTCTCTCTGGGTCTCGCTCTGACCAGCTACAGCAAGCTTGTCCTGGGGTCTGGGAAGGCGCCGGCGTCGCTCAAGGGTCATCAGAAACAGAGGCTGAGCCAGGGGCATGATGTTCCAAGTGCCAGGTTCTGAGGAATCTCAGTCCCCCCTCCCTCCATCTTTCTTTGGGACAGAGGGAGGTAGCTGGCATCCCTGCGGCTTCTCCAGCAGGCCGCTCTGAGTTGATCGTACAAGGAAATGGAATGTGAACCCCGGGCTATTTAAAGAGCAGGAGAAGCTGGAGGCGCGGCTGGGCCCCGGCCAAGCAGGGTGCTTCAGGTCGGCGCGGGGCTCCTCTTTGCACATGGTTTGATTTACTGGAGGGCTGCGAGCAACTCCAGCTTCAGACAGAGAACTATTTGAAGCAGCTGCCAGATGTTGTGTCTGAGTTGGGTTTTTACAACTTGCTTACTGGTTAGCAGCCTGCCTCCCGCCGGAGTTCAGCTTGCCCCAGCGGGTTCAGGCCCTGGCACCGGCCCACGGGCCTTTGCTCAGCTGCCTCGCCGCTCCCTCCTGCGCAGCCCAAGCCTGTTCTGCCTTGAGTGGGAGCCTGATCCCGAAGCATCCAGCCTTTCTGGGGTGGCAGCGTGGCCCTGACTCCAGGTGTCTTGCAGGCACCCTAAGCTTGTGGAATGTTCTGTCTGACATTTATCTTGGGACCCTCTGGGACAGACAGGGTCTAAAACAAGCCTTGACAGTTTTGAGATGAGGCGCCCCTCGGAGCAGGCCCTAGGCGCCAGGGCTGAACCCCCAGCACTGGGTGTGGCCTGGGAGGCGGACGCCGACCTCTCCCTTTCGTTCCTGCTCTTCTGTCCTGGTCCCACCACCCAGCTCACTTCAGCCCCCTGGTGCCAGCCTCTTTAAATGGAGCATGGAAGGCCACAGGGGACCAGGGCTGAGACCACAGTTCATCAGGGCATTCTGGAAGGTTCCCAAACCTCTGGAAATCCCGGTGAACCAGGGAAGTTCCAGGGAGGCACCAGTAGGATTGACTTTTGGATCCAGGCCACTGTGTCAGGCCAGAGGCCAACCCCCTCCAGAGGGCCAGGATGTCCCCAGTGTGAGACTTTTGGGGTTCACAGGACTCAGGATTGGAGGGTGTTTCTCAGCCCCTCCCCCCACCGAGGAGGCCTGTGGCGAGGGACACATGACTCAAGTGTTCACTTCCTGAGGCCACTTGGAATGACTCCTCAGAAGTTTGCTATGGAGCAGAGCGAGTGACAAGGGAAAGGGGTGGGGCGGGGGTGGGGCGGGCGAGAGGCGGGGAGGGGTTTGTGTCATTAATCTTGTTGCATGTGAAAGCGCACTTGTGTCCGTCCAGGAATCCTGAACACCGCCAAAGTGGACAGAGTGTTCAGTCCCCTCCTGAAAGCGCCAGAAATGTTTTGTCCACAGGGCAGGAAAACATCCTCGGCTAGCGCGCCGGCCTTTGGCTCTCCCTTGAAAGAAACGCCTCGGAGAGCCGCGGGGAGGAGCGGGGCCTGGTGGCTGCGGGGCTGGGGGAGCAGCACACTGGCCCAGGGACCCTGCCTGCCTGGGGTACAAGGGACAGCCCCCAGCCTGCCTTTCCTGGCAGCCCTAAGGAACCTGACTTCTCTGAGCCACCAGCCCCCAGCCCCTGCCCCCCTTCTCACTTCTGAATCCTCCAGAGAATCAGAAAGAGAAAGATCACGGGCAAGACAGACGCCTTCTCTCAAGAGCCCGTTACCAGCCCTGAAATGGTGGCGGAATCAAGGAAGTTCCCTGGAGGATGAAGCCCACAGCAGCCCACAGAAGGGCAGCAACCCAGGCAAGGGGACAGGAGGGCTGGGGTTTGGACTCAGAGCATCGGTCACCAATCCCGTGACTCTGGGAGCCTCTGACACCGTCTCTGGGAGCCTCAATTTCCTCTTCTGTAAAGTGAGAGTCGTGACACCTTCCGGCCAAGCTCGTGGTGTTGCAAAGATCAAATGAGGCCTGGGATGGGGCAACGCCTTGGAAAGTTGCAAAGCCAGCACGTGCCCAAGGCCTTATTATTATTGCATGTGTTTACGGGAAAGTGGGAAAGATAAGGATCTCAGATACGCCTGCCCTTCCGGGAAAGCACCCCTCCCCCTGGTCCTATCTTCTCCTCGTGTGTCCTGCAGCCATCCCTGGAAGCTGGGGACCCCTTCTGTGTATCCCCCACCCGTAGCTTCCTGGAAGGATGAGTTGGGGAAGAGCTGAGGCAGCAGCGCAGCCCAGATTCACCTTTGGAAGACACGCCCTTTAGAGCATCTTGGCCACCTATGAGGGAGACAAGCAACTTTTTCCTGTGGGAGGCCCCATGGGAGTGAGAAGAGGGACCACAGCCTCCACTGTCCCATTTGACAAACACATCTGACCCCTTGTCTGTGCCAGACATATGGGGATGCCAGGGATTCAGACTCAGAAAACCAGGCTTCTGAGCAAGGAGTTCAGTGGGTGGGCACAGACCAGCAGACATGGGAGATGGGACACCAAGTGATGCAGAGCGGGGAGCGATGGACTCCACCAGGTTATCAGGGCAGGGATGCCCTAGCAGGGTTTTGAAGGATGAATAGGAGTTTTCCAGGGGGAGAGAAGTGAGTTCATTTGTGTAGGTTCCTCTATAAAATGTGGATGGTGATAGGACCTGCCTCATTGAGTGGCTCTTTGTAAGGTCCTGGGAACAGTGTCTGGCACATACTGAGTGCCATTTAAGGGTTGGGTGGATACAGTAATAATACTACCATATGACTAATAATAATGCTGCCTAGGCTCACAGCCTCTCTGCCTCCCACTGGCAGCCCCTTGACGGAGCCTTAAACCCAGCACCTCAGGAATACAGGATCATTTACTCTGCTTACCTACGGGAGTTCTTCCATCTCTGGGCAGCTCCTGGTCCAGGCTCTGGCTCTGAATCCCCCTGGGTGCTCCAGTCCTGACACCCACCAGCTGTCTACACTCCAGAGAAGAGCCTGGGCCTATCTGTGTGGGTCCTTGAACCTCACCCTTTGGTGTCTTGTTTTTCTGGGAGCAGTCACAGCAGCTGCTCAGAGCCCACTTGGCGCAGCACAGAGTGTCCTGGAAGAGGTCCTGTGCACCCAGACCTCTTCTGGGCACAGTGACCAGCCCCTCAGGCACTCTGGGGGTGTTGGTGGGTTAGCTCAGCAATGCTGCTGCCGGGCCATTGGCTTGATGGGGGGCCAGGGCCCCAGCACCCCCAGATAAATCAAAGCTGCCTTCTTCCTAAAATCGTTCCTGGGCAGGAGTCCAGGGGGAGCTGAGGCCTGCTCCCCTGAGTAGTAGGTTCGAAAAAGGACTCCGAGTGGAGACCTGGGCTCCAGCTGCAGCTCTGCCACTCCCTGGTGGTCCTAGGAAAATGATCCATATCTCTGAGCCGCCATAGCCCTCCTCCAAAGTGGGCGTGATCATACCATCCACGTCTAACCAATAACACAGTCCCGAGAACTCGCCGTGCACCGGCAAAAGCTCTTTGCGTGCGAGAACTCGTGCGATCCCTGTGACAGTCCTCTATGGCAGGTGCTGCCGTGACCTCGGATGCTCAGAGAGGCTCATTCACTTGCCCAAGATCACACAGCCGAAGTGGTGAAGCTGGAACTCAAAACCAGGCCTCCCTGACAACAAACCCTGGGCTCTTGACCCCAACCCATTCCACTTTCCTCAGGCGGCCGAGGGCCTTCTGCCCCCCTGCAGTCACACTTTCATTCATGCAGCAGGTGTCACCAAGCCCTTGCTCTGGACAGAACACTGTGTGGGGCCCTGAGTGTGGCCCCTGGGGATGGAGTGACTCCACCTGCCACACGAATGGGAAGTTCCCTACTTGATCCTGGCACACAGTAGGTGTTCAATAAATACATGTGGGCTGAACACAAGAAGAGGCTGGGGTGGGGGGGCTCAGCTCTTGAAGGCGGGCCTGCGTGCTGGCTTGGGAGGGCCAACAGGAGAAGGCCTTGGGTTTTCCAAAGGTGACGGAGAAGGAGGCCAAGTCTTCTCTGACCACAGAGGCCTCAGGCCCAGGGACAGGGCAGGGGCCACATTAGAATGGAGGACTTAGCCTTGAAAGGCCAGGGCAGCCTTCAGGGCAACACAGAAGAACAAACTGTGCCTTCAGCCAGCGCCAGGGAGGGGGTGGGAGGGCAGGACGTGCTCGGGACAGCACCAGATACCAGGAGAGGCCACTTTCCTCTCTCCCCCAACCCAGAGGACCACCGGCCTGCTCGGCGTGCAGGTTTACCTGGCGTGGGCTCTATCACGCCCTGGCCTTCTCGTTTATAGGAGAAGCCAGGACCCAGATGTCCACACAACATCCAGCGCTCCCTGAGCACTGGGCACATTCCGTCCTGGGCAAACCTGCAGGGGAGCCACTAGCATCCCCATTTCTCAGAAGCAGAGGAGTGCTGGGATTGTCTGCAGGGCAGAGCCGGTCCCCGCCTTTCCCATCCCACCGCTCCGGACCCCGCTGGCGCTCTCTCCTGCCCAGACCTGGGCCCTCCAGCCCTGGCCCACTGTGTCCACACAGAAGCCTCACCTGCAGCTGCCCTGTCCCTCGGGAAGGGCTGGGTCAAAGCCACTCCTGCTGCCTTCTCTTCCTTCCCTTTGCCAGGAGCTGACACTCCTGTTTGGAGCTTAGAAGTCGAACCCCAAGATGCTAACAGAGAGGGCACTTCCCAGCAAACCTCCCTCTCTCACCTGGTTCGTGCCATCAGCAAACCTATCCCCCTTGAATCCAGCTCTGCGCCAGGCTCTGAAGGTGGAAGGGAGAAAAGGTAATGGCTGAGCCTCAGTGTGCTCCACCTCCCCAGACACTTTCTGCCCCTGACCCACGCAGCCCTCATCCTGACACAGAGGTTCTGCGTCCATCCCCGTCTTCCAGATGAGGACACTGAGGTGCAGGGCAGCTAAGTGCATTGTCCGGGTGGGACTGGCAGGTTCAGGCCCCCGCCCAGCAGGCTCACACGCGCAGCACTGTGCTCCTCTCCCGGCCCCCGCCTCCCACACCCTCCAGGGAGTGAGGGAGACACTGCGTCTGTATAGCCCACAGAGGCGGCTGTGAGGACCGTTGCCCGGGGTGGGGGTTGCCAGGGCTTCTCCGAGCTGGGGACGTCTGAGATGGCTGCCCCAGCTGAGACCTGGGGAAAAACCATCCAGAACAGAGTAGGAAGTCGGTGGAGAGGCTCCAAGGAGGGGAAGGGGGCCCCGGGGAGGGTGGGACGGCGCCATTGGGCTGGAGGGTGCCGATAGGCAGGCCGGGGGGCTGGGCCCAGGTTGGGACCGGGACTGAAGAGAAGAGGTTGGTGGCATGGGAGGCTGGGCTGGGGTGTCCACCTCTCTCTCATGGGCACCAGGCAGCCCCGTAACTAAGGAAGTGATGAAACCAGACAATTTGGAGTCTCCAGCATTTCACTCCGGGACGTGAGTGTGTGTTTTCATGTCTGTTCCCTGCACGTCCTCATGGAAGCCTCTTGAAGACAAGCCCTGAGTCTCACTGCCCAGCACGTCATAAGCGCTCAGTACGCATTTGTGGATTGACTGAGCAAATGAACAAATGAATGGATAAAGGAACAAATAAATGAATGAATGAGGTGGTAAATGAGTGACCAGGACACGTGTCCTGCTCGAGCACCGGAGCCTGGCTCCCCGGTGAAGCCCAAATGCCTGGGGTGACCAGCAACTGCCTCTGTGCTGAGGGTGGGAGCGCCAGGAGAGGGCGGCTGGGTGCTTGGTGGCCCTGGGGGACAAGGTCTCTGCAGACAGAGTCCAGCTGCTCCAGAAGGCCTGTCCTAGGCGAGGTGGCGTCTCCTTCGTCCCCTCCTGCTGCCCTACGCATGAGGGAGAGACTGCAGCCTCCCCACGTGCGGCTCCGCCGAGGGGCACCAGCAGGGCGTGCCGGCTTCCCCCGGGCCACATTGCTTCTTGTTTTCTCTGAAAACATCCCTGTGTCCAAACCAAACAGGGACAATTGACCTAGCCGGGTTACCTTGGTCTTCCTGGCCCAGCGTCGGTTCCCAGCTTATTTTTATGAGCTGTTTAATCTGCACACTGTCTTCTGTTCTCAATAAATGGGGCTGCACAGTCCAGGATGGCCTCGAATGATAACACCAGCTGTCTAGACAGAGGCCAGCCCACTGACACTATCATAAATAAAAATAGCTTTGTGTTCGTCTCTCACCAGAGCCCGGGGGAGTGGCGAGCTGACTCCCTGCGGGCTGGCTGTGACAGAGCTGCCCAGGCTCCCTGCTGGCCTCTGTCCCCAGCCGCCAGCCCTGTACCCCGGGGGGCCCAGAGGAGGGAGGAAGGAGGCTGGCCGTTCCTGGAGGCGCCCCCTGGGGCCCTGGTAAAGTGTCCGCCCCCTCCTTGGTACTTCCCCCTCCACAGGGCCTTAGCAGGGCCCCTGGAGCTGAGCCAGAGGAAAACCGGGCCACAGGTAGGACGGGAGGGGTCAGCGCCACGAGATTCTTGTGCGGGGCCCTCCCCAGCTCCCCAGAGCAACAGCCGGGGGATCAGGGGTCTTTTCTTTTCTTAGCTGACCTATCTGAGCTAAATGGCATCTTTAGGCCGGAACATTCAGGGAGGAAATTCCCAAACCACACCAAGCAGCTCTGCGATGGAGAGGGACCATCCTGCTCCTCCCTCTGGCTGCAGACAGGGCTCTGCCGGGACCACCTCAGACAAAGGGGGCCCTGCTCGCCTTCAGAAAGGGACTGTGCACTTGAGATTTTCTCCTCTCCCCCCCGCCCTCTCCCATCACACCAACAGCGAGCACCACAAGAGGACTTTTGTCCTAAGCATTCGGTAGGAATGACGACGTTATAAGGGGAGAGAGAGGGAGATGCTTCCTGTTGCCCCAAATTACTCCCACCTCAGTGACACTGAGAGACTGACCACCGGGCCCAGCGTCCCCTCACCTTACTAGGAGGCCACCCCCCAGGCATCTTCCTTCCCTGGGTGTAAGGAAGGGTGTCAGGGGAAATTCTGGGGAGGAACAAGGCAGGGGAGGTAGTCGTTTGTCCCCCCTTGGATGATTCTCACACATCCAACTTATTAATGCTTAAGCAGGAGGGGAAGAGTCAGAGATAGGTCATGGGCGAGGATGGGGCCAGTGGGGCTAACAAACGCTGTGGATGTGACAGGCCGGCGTTCCTACTGTGCGCCCAGGGAGGGGCCAGGGCCAGGGCATGCCTGCCCTCACCAGGACGGAGCTGAGGGGAAGGTCAGAGGAGACAACAGTCTACACTGTGACCCCAGAGAAAGGACAGCAAGGACCAGGGCAGGCAAGGTTGCAGACCTTGTGTCTCATGTCACCCCGCCCCCCCCCAATCCAGCACATAGGAGGAGCCAGAACAGAAGCCGAGGGGAGGAGTGGAAGAGACCCAGGAATTAGAACGCATGGGCCTCCGATTTTTAAAATTGGAGGTGATTGGGCGCCTGCTTGGTGGCGTAGCGGTTAAGTGCTCGCACTCCGCTTCAGCGGCAGCCCGGGGTTCGCAGGTTCGGATCCCGGGCGCCACCAATGCACCGCTTGTCAAGCCATGCTGTGGCAGCGTCCTATATAAAGTAGAGAAGGATGGGCACAGATGTTAGCCCAGGGCCAATCTTCCTCAGCAAAAAGAGGAGGATTGGCATCGTTTGTTAGCTTAGGGCTGATCTTCCTCACCAAAAAAAAAAAAGAAAAAAAAATTGAAGGTGATTGAAAATCTATGAGTCAGGGGCCAGGAAGGAGTGGTTTGACTGTGCACAGCCGTGGGGCAGGGGGCTGGAGCAAAATCAAACCACTCCAGGCTGTTCCATAAAGCAGCTACCAGGCCTACGATAGTGACTAGGCCCCGTGCAAGGTGCTGGAATGTTCTGCCTCATTTAGCTCTCGCAGCACTTCCATGAGGTCTGCTGTCTGTCCTCATTTTGCAGAGGAGGAAACTGAGGCACAGAGGGGCAAAGCCTTGCCCAAACAGTGACTCGCAGCTGGGCGGAGGCAGGGCCCGGGTTCAGATAGGGATGGCTCTGATTCCCCCCAGCCCCTCTGCCTCTCCGGCTCCCGCGCTGCCTGGCACCGTGTCGGCACAAGGCATGTTTATTCAACGCAGGACCTGGGGAAAGCAGAGCCCTCCCTGCCTCACTCCCGAGTCTCTCCAGTCTCGCACATCAGCCTCCACAGCAATTATTGAGGATGCTGATGGTGGCAAGGACTGCATAGGATCAGTGGCCCAGCCTTCACTGGACCCCAGCTTGGCTGGGCACAAGGTGATCAGAGAGGACACGGAGGGAACGTGAAAACACGAGACCAGCTGCAGAGCGCCAGCTCCACTGCCAGGCCTGGAGACAGACTCAGAGGCCGGGATCTCAGATTCAGACAGGGCGCTTGCCGAATGTCTGCTGGGGCCTGGGCAACCTTCTCACGTCCCAAGGGCCATTTGATCCTCTTAACGAAGACAGCAGGCCCCCTTTACGCAGCAAACTGAGGCCCAGAGGGCAAAGGGGCTGGTCCAAGGGCGCACAGCTAGGGTGTGGCAGATGGGGCTCCTGCCTGCTCATTCACTATGTCAGAGCCTTTGTGGGGAGCAGCAGGGGAGATCTGGTGGCTGGCAGCATCTGGAACTGCAAGGGCAGACACTGAAGTAGCAGCCCCATCCCTCAGGAGGGTTTATGTTGTTGAAGTCTTGGGACCAGGTGGGGTCCATCTGCACACAGCACCCAAGTGCTTCACCTCACCCCCACCCCCACCCCCACCCCCGCAGACAGACTGCCCACTTCCTCCTTCCCAGACCTCTGACCAGGGAGGACCCCCGTGCTAAGGAGGAAGAAGCCCCAGTCCTCCATCCGCCCGCCCACCTCCCCTACCGCCGCAGGCGACTGATGCAACCTCAGCTCTGCCAGGCTGGAGCTGCGCCGCACCTGCCCCTCGCAGAAGTCTCCGTGGTACCCCGGTTTCCCTTTGAGGAGCCACCTGCATGTGACCGAATCCACCAACGTCTTCGCTGGGACTTCTGCAGACACCATCGGGAAAGAAGCTCTCTTTCTGCTGGGAACCTGAGCCCGGGTCGACGAGAGCCGCCTCGGTCCTACCTGGGCAGAGCTGCCGGAGAATGGAGCCCGCCCAGGGAGACGCAGGGCTGAGGAGAGGGAGAGGTGCCCACCTTGGGCCGTCATTTGCACATCTGAATCCAGAGGCGCCTCAGGCCGGGCTGCCCCCAGGGCTTTTGAGGCACATGAGCCAATAAATTTTCTCTTTGGCTGAAGCCAGTGGGAGCTGAGTTTCTATCACCCACAGCGACAAGAGTCTGGAGCAGTCCACGTGGTCAGGCCCCACTCTCCCCACGTCTCCACACCCCAAAAATTCCTCTCAGAGGCAGAAGCGGTTTTTCCTGGGATTCTGAGAGAAGAAGGGCATTGCCCAGGGCAGTGAAGCCCAGTGGTCAAGAGCAAAGGTCTGGAGGCAGAGCGACGGGGCCACCTCAGCTGCATGGTTTTAGGCAAGTAACTTAGCCTCATTGAGCCTGTTTCTTCATTCACGCGGGAACGATACTAATTGTGCAGGTGGAAGGAGACGGAGTAAGTGTCCAGTGCTGGTCGTTGTATCCATCAGCATCCCAACAGGAAACAGGTGGCACCTTCAGGATCATTCCAGAAGGGTTTACTTATAAGGTGGTGTGTAGGGAAACCTCAAGGGAGAAAAGGCGAGTGTGGGAACCCATGACTGGCACTGGTAGAGCGTTCCACCCCGAGATGTGAGAAGATAGTGGGGGGGGCGATAACCCACACCCAGAGTGGGAGACAGTCGTGCAGAGCAGGACAGCTCGAGGGGAGCAGTGACCTTCAGTCAGGGGACACACCCAGTGCAAGAGGGCTTTACAGTGGGTTGAACAGTACCCCCCCAAATTCATGTCCACCCAGAACCTCAGAATGTAACCTTATTTGGAAATAAGGTCTTTGTGGATGTAATTAGTTAAGGATCTCGAGATGAGACCATCCTGGATTTTGGGTGGGTCCTAAATCTACAACTGGTGTCCTTATAAGAAGAGGAGACACGCAGAGAGACACATAGAGAGGAGAGGCCGTGTGAAGAAGGAGGCAGAGACTGGGGTGACGCTGCCACAAGCCAAGGACCACCTGGAGCCACCAGAAGCTGAAAGAGGCAGGGATGGATCCTCCCCTAGAGCCTTCAGAGGACCACGGCCCTGCCAACACCTGGATTTCAGGCTAAATGACCTCCTGAACTGTGACAGAAGAGATTTCTGTTGTTTTAAGCCATCCAGTCTGTGGTACTTTGTATGGTAGCTCCAAGAAATTAATACAGGCCTTGAAGGGAGGGAAGGGGAGAAGGAATACCCTGTCCTCATTCTCCTCCCTCCCTCCGGCCTGCTGTGGTGCTCCCCAACCAGAAGGTGGAGGGCCTGGGAGCCCCTTGTGGTCCACACAGAGCAGCCTCCAAGGCAGGAAGCAGGGGGAGGTGGAGCCAGGACCTGGAGGGGCAAGCCGAAGATACTAGATAATAGTTATTATTACAGTGACATCCCACCCAGATGCCAAAGAGACAGCTGTGGCTCTTCTGTCCCCAGGAATGTGGAAACTGAAGCCTCAGAGACCTCAATGGACCCCAGCCTGCCAGAGGATGTGGGGAGTCCTGCCACCCGGTTTCTGTGCTGACAATGGTAATGATCATGTTGGCATCTGTGCACATTTACTCTCTGCTCGTTATCACATGGGCATCCATGAGATTTGCCAGACAGCCACCATGTGCTTTCTTTCCCATGGCCCCAGGCCCTCTGTTCCAGACCATCATGGAATAAAACACCAGAAAAGAGGGTCTCCATTTGCAGGATGGAGTCCAGCAGAATTAAGGTAGGGGCCGCCCCGGGAGGGGTAGTTCTCCATTTTCTCCCAGGCGATACAATGATGGGTGGAAGACATTCAAGTAGGGAGCAACCTCAGGTTTTCATGGAAGGTCCCAAATAAAACCGTTCAAGGCGTAGTGCAATACTTCGTAACTACCCCCAACAAACACTCAAGCGGCCGCAGTTGATTTAAGGCAGGCTGGGTGGCTGAGTAATTCCTGTGCTGCTGGCTGTAATTCCAGCCCTTCTCTCCCACCTGCGAAAACGGACCTCAATACAAATGGCAGGGAGTGACATTATTATAGGACTGTGAGTTGCAGGTGACTGAATCCCACCTCAAACTGGGTTAAGCGAAAAGGGGGATCAAGCGGTTCATGTGTGAGAAAGTTCAGGATCGGGTTGCTTGGGGCTTGACGGGGTGGCCAGGAGGTACCTGTGACCTCTCTCAGTTCTAGGTCCCTGAGTGCCTGCATGGCTCCATCTCAAGGTGGGCCCTCAGCCTGCTCCAGGCCCACCTCGATGGAAAGAGTGACTCTCTCTTTCCCACGGTTTCATCAAATGTCCCAGAAGGGAGCCTGTTGACTCCAGGCCACCTGCCCTGAGGCCAGGGAGATGCTCTGTTCTGATGTTTTCATTTTCTGGTCACCTGCTCCACCCAGGGACTAGGTCAGCTCCACCCAAGCACAAGGAGGGACTGAGAGTAGGGAGAGGAGGTTGCCAGAGGAAGATCCAGGAGCTGCCACCAGGGGAAGGGGAAGGAAGGCCAGACAGGGCAGGCCAGACCCCAGGTGGCCCCTGTGTTAGCCTCCTGTGGCTGCTGTAACAAACTGCCACAAAATGGCTTAAAACAACACAAACGTATTATCTCACAGTTCTGGAGACTGAAAGTCCTACAATCAAGGTGTCCGCAGAGCTGCCTTCTGGAGGCTCTAGGGAAGAATCTGTTTCCTTGCCTCTTCCAGCTTCTAGAGGCTGCCTGCATTCCTTGGCCCCTTCCTCCATCTTCTCTCTCTCTCTCTGCTCTGGCTGCCATACAATATACCATTGGCTGGATGACTTAAACAGCAGAAATTTATGTCTCACAGTTCTGGAGGCTGGGAAGTCCAAGATCAAGGTGCTGGCCAAATGAACTCCTGGTGAGAACCCTCCTCCTGGCTTGTAGACAGCCACCTTCTCACTATGTCCTCACAGGTCTTTCCTCGGTGTGTGCAAACAGGGGAGGGAAGGAGGGAGAGAGAGGGAGAGAAACATCTCCAGTGTCTCTTCTTGTAAAGACATTAATCCTATCAGATCAGGGCCCCACCCTTGTGGCCTCATTTAACCTTAATTACTTCCTTAGAGGCCCCTTCTCCAAATACAGTCACACTAGGGGCGGTGGGGATGTTAGGGCTTCAACATAGGGATTTTGGGGGGACATAAACATTCAGTCCCTAACTCTCTCTCTTTCTGACCCTCCTGCCTCTCTCTTGTAAGGACCCTTGGGATGACTTTGGGCCCACTTGGATGATCCTGGATAAAGTCCTTATCTCAAGGTCATTAACTTAATCACATCTGTAAAGTCTGTTTTGCTATGCAAGGTCACACAATCCCAGGCTCTGGCGACTAGGAAGCAGACATCTTTGGTGGTGATGATTCTGTCTACCACATCCCCTACAAGGATTTGCCTCGTATCCATCCTAATGCACTATGCTCAAGCCCTAACTCTTACCAGTGGCAAATTATTCCGACCTGCCTCAGAGAACCATCTAGATCCTGCAGTTGAGAATGCTACCCCTGACCTTTGACCTACACAGACAGGCCCAGCACTCAGTCGAGTGGCAGGCAGAGAACCTTCGCCAAAAAGCACCCAGGGGTGGAGGAGCAGAGGCCCCGTGGCTGGTGAAAGCCAAGGGGACACTGTGCCCTGGCGCGTCACTGTCCCCGCTCTCCGGGAAGTGACAGGAGGTAAAACCAAGGAGAATGATCCGCTGGAGGGAAGGAGAGAACTCAGCCGCTTCCTACACTTTCTCAGATCCACCTCCATGGACTCTTGGGGCAGAATTCCAGACCCAAGAAAGAGCTTTAAGATTTAAAAAAAAGAAAAAAGGTAAATGATTTACGAGAGGAGAGGAGTGGATTCCGACACAGTCACCCTTCCCTGAGTTGGCACCTACGGGACTGACTCGCACATTCAGCAGAATCCTGGCGGCCTCCGCTTGGCCTGCTGGCGCCCTGGCAGTGGTGTTTGCTGACAAGGGGCTGGGCCCTGCTGGACATGTCCTGGGATGGTCTCAGCAATCCCCAGGAAGAGGAATGAAAGGAAAGTGCTGCCTAGGAGAGTGTCCTGGCAGGGCTGGCTGCCCCAAGGTCTCTGTCTTGCTACCTTCTGCCGTCCTCGAGGGCCACTCCATAAAAGCCCAAGGCCTCCCCGAGTCCTGTCAAACTGGACTCCGGGGGACTGAGGCCTCCCGCAACCTTAGTCACCAGACTTGGGCAGGGCCCCGGCCATTTCTTTCCTCCGGGAGGAAGAGGTCCTGCGGGGGTAGGGGCTAGAGGCTGTCTCCTGGTCCTTGCAGGCTTGTCCCCTGGCATGGATTCCAGAGCCCAGAATCCTCTGTTCAGGCCTCAGTGACCCGCTGGAGAGATTTAGAATGACTCTTTGGTTAAGTCCGTGAGACTGAGCGGCGGCCCCCGTACAAGCCTGGGCACCTCGGTGGCTGCTCAGCTGGCACAGGGCCCTCCTTGGCCAAGGCCAGCCAGCCACACCCTTGGACAAGCCAGGTTTTTCCTGAGTGGAATGTACCAGGTTTTTCCTGAGTGGAAGCAGGGTTCAAGTTCCACGTGCTCTGCAGGACCGAGGGGCCCCGCAGGCCATCCGGGTCCCACAGAAAAGGTGGGGAATTCTGGCCAGAAGCCGGGGACGGCTGGAAGAGGATGCTGAGACGCTTCCAGGCTGCCTCTCCACCCTCCTGAGTCACACGGGAACGTTTGAGACCAGGAGGCAGGTGGCCGGGGGGAGGGCTGGGGACAGGGGAGGGGGCCTGGAGCTGGCGAGGGAAAGCTGGAAAGAGGCTGGAAGAAGGGTGCAGCTGCAGCCTCGGCCCAGACACCATTTCCTCTCCTCCACCCCTCCCTCCTTCCCAGGGACGTGGCCCACCAAAGACCTCATTCTCTGGCCACACGGGCAGGTCCCACCCACAAGGCCTCCTCATTCCCAGCTGATCCCAAGGCAGCCCCCGGCCTGGACTCACATCCCTCCCACTCTCTCCCACCCCCATAGGCTGTTCCTCCTTCATTCTATTCCCAACATCTAGCACCAAGCCAGGTATGCAGTTGGTGCTTAATAAATGCCAGTTTCCTCTCCTCCTTAGCATCATGACACAGAGGCTATCTAGTCCCCGCTTTCTCCCAGTAGGGTCACTCACAAATTAGTAACTAAATAATCAGCAAGAGCTGGGTTGTGTGCCCCTGGAAGTGGTGGCTGAGGACAAGCCAGGGCAGTAGATACTGAGTGTCCCACCCACTCCTGCCCCAGGGAGATGCTGATGTAGACCTGGCCTGTGCCTGCAACCTGAGGTCACCCTCTAACCCTCACTCCCTGGGAGGACCCCACTGTCACTCCGATTCGAAAGCTGCCTTCGGGCACCATCCTTGTTTGCTATTTGGTGCTTCAAGCAAGCAGAACTGTGTTTTGCCAGCTGCTGGGCTGGCAGCTCAGCCCATCCTGCAGCTGGAGGCCCAAGTGGGGAGCCCAGAGGAGCCCTTTGAAGTCCCTGTCTCAGCTGACAGCCCTTCCCTCTGGCCTCGCACCAGGGAATCCCACTGCCTCTGGTGTGGACAAACACCCCCAGACCTCGGAAAAGAGCAGCCGTCTTTCCAGAAAACATGCAGCCAGGCTTGGCTCTGCTGGAAGCCACTGCACACAGTTCTCAGGGACTGGGACCATGGCTTTCTGCAAACTGACATGGCCTTTGGGGTGCAAAAGGGGAACCAGAAGACCTCACAGTCTCGAGCCCAGACCCGGCCCAGCCACCTCTCGTGCGGGCAGGGCTGAGGAGAACCTGGGGGAGGGAGTTTCGTGCCAGCTGCTCCCTTGCACCCGGGGACTAGAGGTCGGACAGCTGGGCTTAGTCAGAGATTCCGAGTTGGGTCCTCGGCCAGACTAACCAGGGGGACCTTCTCCAAGTGGAAACCTCAGCCTGGCCTCGACCAAAGTTGGCTTATGAGCTGGAATCAGCCCGGTCCACCTGGCTGGAGACATCGATGGCCCAGGCCCTGCCAGCTTCTGGGGGTCTATAGGAAGAAAGAGTTTGGCTTTACTATCTCTGGCCCCTGGAGGAGAGGGGTGGACTCTTTCCTGCCTGAGCCAGGTGACCCAAGACGAGTTTTGGCACCAATGGCTGAATCTCCAATTCAGCCACCCAACAAAGCTCCTTGAACCCTGCTCGTGCCAAGCACTGTGGTGGGTGCTGAGATGTGGAAATAGACACAACTCAGTCCCAACCCGAGAGGAATTCCTGGGTAGACAGGTAAAATAACAGCAACACGGTATGTCTGCACAGATGGGAAGTGCCCCTGGGCTGGGTCTTGCAGCGTGGGAGCTGGGCTGGGGCAGACTGGGTCAGCAGGAAGGGGTGAGGGTGCTGGAGAGAGGCCTCTGCCAAGGGCCTCATTTGTCCAGCAGTCCCTTCCCCATGCCCGCAGCATGCCAGGCCCTGGGAGGCATGAGCAAGTGTGCCAGCCCTGCACCCTGGAGCCGCAGCCTCTGCTGTCCAGGAGGCTGGAGGCCGCAGCTGCACCTGTCCGGCCCGCGGCCAGGGGAAGTGACTAGCCTCCGAGGCTCCTGCAGGCAGCATCCCGGGGGAGCACACAGGAAAGAGCTTGCAAGTTTTACGGCCACTGAAGTCAGCTCGGGCCTGGGGAGGGCTCGGGCCAAGCCGGCCGGTTCTAATTAGAAGATTGGGCTCCTTGTAGTGGCCTGTGGGGCTGGGGGTGACGCCAGGTTTGCAGAACTGCCAGCACTGTTTTTGCATGGTGTCTCCCAGCAACGGGGCCACTCTGATGGGGGGGCACCCAGGAGTGCGGGAGAGCTGCAGCTGGCTGCACGGCCTGAGAGTGGCCAGGCCTGGACACCCGTCCTGGGCTGGAGCTGGGCTGCCCACTCTTGCTGCCCCCTCAAGAGGCTGCTCCTCTACAGGACTGACCTGGGGAGCACAGATCCCTGTTGGGCTGAAGGAAAACTGCTCTCCCCAGCCCAGGGCAGCACCGCCAGGACCCAAAGGGAGTGAGGCAGGGCTGGTCCTGGGCTTTGCTTTACTGCTTTGCGTTGCCCTGGGCCAGCGTTCTAATGCCATGCCTGGAACACACGTAGGAGGTGCTCAAAAAAAAAGGACAAATACCTGGAACTCAGCATCTAGACAAGGCCCAGCACACAGTAGGTGCTCAAAAAATGTAGACCAAATAACCAAATTCAGTGCTTAGAACTCTGCCTGGCATACAGTAGGCGCTCAATATAAGTGCGTTGAACAAATGAAGGAAGGAAGTTTGTCTTCAGCACAGTGCAGCGAGCTGTGGAGGCAGGTGCCCCGTGTGTTCACCCCGCAGCCGCAGTGCCTGAGCCTGGTCAGCACGGGCCCCAGCAAGGTTCCTGCCCCGCCGCCGGGGGTGGGGGTGAGGGAGGGACACCGGCAGGCAGCTGGTCAGACAGTGTGAGTCTGGCCTTCGAGTGCTGTTCCCGGCAGTTCCTCTGATTCACAGCTGTCCCAGGAACAGTCATGGCTGTGTCAATAAATATTGGTGACTCTGAATGACCTCTCCGTCTCGCAGGGCTGGTCGGGCCTTCCTGTCCCTCCAAAGACCCAGTCCGGGCCATTGTTATTCTAGCCAGCTTGTAGCTCTGCCTGCCAGTGAGAGGGCTCGGAGAATGAATGACCCTCGTGAGCTGATAATCCAGGAAGCATTTGCTGCAGCCCAGCTTTGCGTTCTCACTTAGCCGGGCCTCCCCAGATCGCCTGGGAATACACGAACCTCGGTGCGGAGGGATGGGCAACATTGGGAGGCCCAGACTCAGAAAGAGCCAGAAAGATGCTGGGCTTTGACCCTGCCCTTCCCCCCACACCCCCGCCTGGGTGTCCCTTTGCCTCCCTCCGTGCTATAAAAGGACAGTACCATGTCTCAGACAGACACTACATGCCCAGCAAAGACGAGCTGCCCTTGTTCTTTCCGTGGTTCACACTTTCCACAGCTTAGACTGAGCGAGAGTGTGAGTTCCAAGATTTTCCTCAACTGCGCCCCCTTGATGGGTCGACAGATTTTATCACGAAAAGAAAGGATAGTTGCGAGCCCACAGGATTATGTCGTCTCCTTGATTCAGCTTCAGGAAATAGTGATCGCACGCTTTCTATATGCCGGGAACTCTGGGGATCTGGGGACACAGCCAAACCTAACACAGGTTCTGTCCTGCCCTCAGAGAGCGTGCGGTCAGGAGGTAAAGCAGATCCTTAAAGGAGCCACTCCGCAGAGTAGGATCAGGGCTTTGTGGGCAAGCTCGGGTGCTGCCAGGGGGGTTACGAGGACGAAAGGGACATGTGACCAGACACCATGTGTAATTCTTGGTTGGATGCTGGATTAAAGCAAAATAAAGGGGCTGGCCCAGTGGCACAGCGGTTAAGTGCTCACACTCCGCTTCAGCGGCCCGGGGTTCGCAGGTTCGGATCCCGGGCGCACCCCAACGCGGTGCTTGTCAAGCCATGGTGTGACCGCGTCCCACATAAAGTAGAGGAAGATGGGCATGGATGTTAGCCCAGGGCCAATCTTCCTTGGCAAAAAGAGGAGGATTGGCAGGAGGATTGGCGTCAGATGTTAGCTCAGGGCTGATCTTCCTCACCAAAAAAAAAAAAAAAAAACAAATAAGGACAGCAGCCAATTTTAGGGAGGATTGGAGAATTAAATTATGGATTGCATATTGTATAATATTCCTGCATAAAGTTAAATTCCTAGGTATGAAAATGGAAATTTGGTCCTGCAGGAGACTGTTCTTGATCTTAGAAAGCACTCATTTGAATATTCAGGAGGGAAGTGTCATTGTGCCTGCGATTGACTGGAATATGCAGGTGTTCACCCAGGAGGTAGCACCTACAAGCTGACCGGGAAGTAGCTGATCAAAGCAGGTTGAAGGTACACAAGACAGAGGGCAGCCTGGCGAAGGCCCGCACTCAGGGACTGCTGCATGGAGAACAGGTTGGGGTCCAGGAGGTCTTAGGAGGCTGTGGCAGTGATGACTCAGCAGGCCATGACGGCAGGACAAGGATGGCACCGCTGAGTGTCGAGAGAACCAGGATATATTTGGGAGATGCGATTCACAGGGCTGGGTGCTAGCTTGTATGTGGGGAGAGAGGGTGTAGAAGGGTCGAGAGAACTGGTTTCTGGCATGAGGTCCAGGAGAACAGAGGTGCCTGTCAGAGGTGGAGAGGCTGGGGAGAAGCAGATTCCAAGTGGTCGTGCTGGGTTTAAGGCTTGTGGGGCATCTCAATTAGAGTCCCAGGAATTTGAAAGTGCCTTTGCTCAAACAACTGTGAAACCAGAACTCTGACCTCAGGCGTCAGCTATGGGATGCTGTGTCCTTTGGCAATGCCAGCCAGGCTTGCTGGACACTGCAGAGGTGGGGCCTGGTGAGGACAGACAGAGGGAGGTTGAGAACAGACACTGTGTGGCTGCCCATCCAGCATTTGTTTTCCCAGGTTCCTCTCCACCTGCCGGGAGGATGGGCAGGGCTGGGACCACGACATCCTTCATTCCTGCAGGGCCCTCTACAGGAGCCAGGACCAAGACGCACCAAGAGGCCACCTACGTCCTGTTGGAAGGGGTCTTATTTCCCAGGACTTGGCAGAAACGAAGCCACACATTTCAGCCTGGATTTTCTACCTTCCCACGTGTCTTGTTAATTTATCATTAGGGCAATGCCAGTGGCTTGGTCAGGTGGGAGGGGGCGGGGCCGACCTCTGGGATGCTGAGCACCTGGTCCCTTCCTGGCTGCCTGGAGGTGAAGCACTCCCCGCCACTATTTAGTCATTCAGCACATGGTTATTGAGCACCTACCGTGTTCCAGGCACCGTTCTAGATGCTGCCAATGTAACAGTAAACAAAAGTTCAATCTAGAGTAATAATAATTTGTTATTGTGGTAAACAATTAGTATATAATGGCAAAATATGATATGATATGATATGATATATATAATAATGTGTAAGTGTATGGTCATGCCTACCATTTTTACTTTTTTTTTTTTGTGAGGAAGATCAGCCCTGAGCTAACATCCATGCCAATCCTCCTCTTTTTGCTGAGGAAGACCAGCCCTGAGCTAACGTCCATTGCCAATCTTCCTCCTTTTTTTTTTCCCCAAAGCCCCAGTAGAGAGTTGTATGTCATAGTTTTACATCCTTCTAGTTGCTGTATGTGGGACGCGGCCTCAGCATGGCCGGACAAGTGGTGCGTCGGTGTGCGCCGGGGATCCAAACCCAGGCCGCCTGTAGCGAAGTGTGCGCACTTAACCGCTAAGCCACGGGGCCGGCCCCATGCCTACCATTTACTGAGCACTCAGTATGTGCCAGGCACTGGTGCTTAGTGCCCTACGTCCCCTGTGACCTTCACAACCTCCCATGTGTAGTATTATTACCCCCATTTGACAGATAGGACAACAAGGGCTCAGAGAAGCTAGGTGCCAGCTTGAGGCCCATCCTGCTTCAGGTCCAGCTCTGCCTCCTCCGAGGTCCGGCCTGATACCTCCACTGCTCTGTGTCCTGCAGCTCCTGGGTTCCTCCTCGTGCCTGGATCTGACCCGGGATCCCCACTTCAGTGCTGGCTCAGCCCACCCTGCTCAGCAGCTAGTCCACCCAGAGGGATGGCTGGAGAAGAGGACCCAGGGACCAGTTCAGGTGGACACCAGTGGCGTAGAGTTGCCAAACATTGCAAGGGACGTACTTAGACTAAAAAGTAATTTGTTATTTATCTGAAATTCAAATTTAACTGGGAGTCATATTTTTACTTGCTAAATCTGGCTACTTTAGGGGTGGGGGTGTGGAACAGTGTGGGGGTTTCTAGTAGGAGGGGGCATGGGAAGAGGGTTTGAATGAAACAGCACAGGAAGGTTCACCTTCAGCCTTTTATTTAAGTCTGAGAAGCTGGCTCGGCAACCCTGCTGACCTCCCAGTCCCCCAGGGCCAGTCCTGCTGTGGTCTTTGGCAGGACCCACTGCACCAATCATCTTACTGGGCGGATTGGTGCTGCCGAGCAGGAGGTTCTTTTAGCTTCTGCCTGGTGGGCTGGGGGTCCTTGAAGTCTTTGAACCTCCCGCCTGGCTTATCCTGCCAGAATGATGCTCATGTAGATTCTCAGACATGTGAGAACCTTTCCTTCCTTCCCCTTAGAAGTTTGGGTGTGACCTTCCTGTCTCCTGATGGTTTTCACTCAACCAATGTTTGCTTATGAGATTTACTAGTAAAACAGCGACATGTGAGCCAGGCTTGGAGCTTACTATTGACAATGGTCACTGTGACACTTCTTCCCCATCTAGCCCTGCACATGCTGTCACCACTCCACCCCTGATTGATTCCAGCCATGCTCTCCAACTGTCGGAGCCTGTCTCTTCGGCCTAGAACCCAGCCCAGTGCCAGCATAGCCAGGATGATTTTTTTTTTTTTTTGCTGAGGAAGATTTGCCCTGAGCTAACATCTGTGCCAATATTCCTCTATTTTGTATGTGGGTCACCACCACAGCATGGCTGACGAGTGGTGTAGGTCCACGCCAGTGATCTGAACCTGCAAACCTGGGCCGCCGAAGCAGAGTGCGCGGAACTTAACCACCAGGCCATGGGGCCAGCCGCCGGGATGATTTTTGAATGCTGTTTTAATGAATGAATGACTCAGTGCAAATGACCCTGTGCCCAATATTTTGCCTGCTTGGCTAGACTCACTCTGAGCGTGCCCCTCAAGTTCACCCCCCACCCACCAAGAGGCTACCAGGCCCACATGCTGCCCTTCCAACCTGCTCAGTCCAGGTTAACCTGGGGTTTCTGTGCCATCTCCCAAGATAGGTGGGCACAAGACCTGCCCAAACCAGGAGGCTCCCACCTGGGGTTCTCAGATGGCTCACCTGTGCCCAGGACACAGCCTGTGTGTGCCATGTAGCCCCAAGGATGCTCACCCAAGTGTCCTGATGGGCAGGGAGAGTGGACCCTCCAGGCCATGACTACAAGAACCAGTCCTCACCTCAGCTCAGACACACACATCTCCTTCCCACAGGGCTCCAGCTGCAGGGCTGTCAGCTGAGCTGACGTTATGGAACGCTGTCTCTGGTTAAGAACTTCCGCATCCATGCTCACCTGGTACACACTGGTACATGTTTAACAACTGGCTCTCTGGTTGGGGAAATGTACCTGCAAATATATGTACATTAGTGTAAATCTTACTACAAATAAATGCTTGTTTACTATCTAACTCAGCAAAAGAAATAGCTCATGTCATTGAAGACCGCGTCAGCAGTTCTGACATGAAGGCTGGTTGATATTTCCATCCATATCAATGAGTAGGGAAAAGGAAAGAATGAAGATGTTCATTGGAACTTCACCTTTTTGCTGAATTGGATAGCAGTATTTGAATATGGGAAGGATATTTCCTTAATTTTTTTGTGCTATTCACAATGTAATGACTAGAAACATGATTCATTTTCAAGTTTAATCTTTATTACTAACATTTTCTCCATCACTTTCTTAAATCTAGAAAATCAACAAAACTAAAGCAAGCCCTGACTAATAGCATTTGCCAATTTCCACGGTGTAAATACTTCCACCATGGCTAATTTCAAGCTACGGATGTGACGTCACTGAGTGTGGAGTTGAGAAGAGATGCTCAGCCGCCATCACTAGACGGTGTTTCCACCATGCAGATGCAAATGACACCAATAACCTTAGGAGCACGGATAATAGTAAAATGTAGTAAAATAACTAGGAAGTGATGAGTTTTGAGTATTTATTAGCTTTGTCTTTAATATAATTTATTTAATTGTAAGTTTATAGAATTTAATTGTTAATGATGGCCGTTTAACAGCTGGCTCACAAAATTCCTGAAAATTGAACATCCAGCTCTCATGAACCAGTACAAGTGAGCTCCAACATTCCAGTGGACTCACACTTTGCTCCCCTACAGCTCTATGGGATGGGTTTTACTGTCCCTGTGTTACAATCAGGAAGGTGAAGGTCAGAGGCCATCCAGCAAGGGCTTGCACCCAGCAGAGTCTGATGCCGAGACGATTGTAGACCCACACCAGTTTCGCGAGTTGGGCTGAGGTGAGTGGGGACTGAACCACAAGTGTGTTTGGGGATTTATGTTTGTGTCAGGAATCAGTGAACACACTTTTCTCAGGTTGGTCCAGCCTCCAGACATCACAGCCCTGGGGTGTAGAATCCACTCGAACAAAGTTACAACAGGAGGCCTTCAAAAGAAGATAACGTGGTGGCAGACAGCCCCTTGACCAGGACACCACCATAACACAAGGCAGAAGAGATTCATCCATCTATTTCCTTAAAAGCAGGCCAGATCTCCATAACCCAAAAGCTAAAACTCTCCAGCCAAAAAGAGCTAAAAAGTGCAGGGCTGGGCCTCAGGGTTTCTCAACCTCAGGACTATCAACATCTGGGGCTGGATAAGTCTTCGCTGAATTGGAGGGGACTGTATTGGTTCCTGTGCATTGGAGGGTGCTTAGCAGCATCCCTGGCCTCTACCCACTAGATGCCATTAGCACCCCTCCCCACCTCAAGTTATGACAACCAAAAATGCCCCCAGACATTGCCAAATGTCCCTCGGGCAGGGCTGTGGGAGGGAGGAATCGCCCCATGTTGAGAACCATTGGGCTCAAGGAAGGAGGGGCATGGAGAAGCCCAGCTCAGGGCGGACACATTGAGGGCACAGAGTGATGAACCGGCTACATGTGCCCTCAGCCGCAGAGTTGGCCTTGAATGTGGCTGAGCAATGAGAAGGCTCAGCAAGTGTAGGAGGACCCAGGGAAGCCTCAGAGCCAGCAAAACACACTCTGATGGATTCGCCAGCCTTGAGACTCAAGGTCTGGGCTTTTTCCAGAATGGCAGCCATAGGGCTTTGTGTGAGGGCAAGGCCCGGATCTGTCGGCCTCTTTCAGACCGGCATCCATTCCCGCACTCACCACATCTCTCACTAACTTAACAGCTACGGCGTCTGCCGTGTGTCTGACACTGCCAGGTGCTGGGGAGACACAGGTGAGAGAGAGGTGAAAGTTTGCCCTCTGTGCCACGTCCACCTTCCTTGCTGGAATGAAAGCTCCAAGAGGGCAAGAACGTTGGTTTCTGCAGAGCCCACAGTAGGTGCTTGATACATACTTGTTGAATGGAGGCCCGGGAGATGGAGTTTTCAGCCTGGCTTGGGGTAGCGAGACAGATACATAAATGCATGGTTATATGGTGCCAAGGAAGACTCTGTGGGCACCTGGGCTGAGTCCCGAAGGACTGGCAGGAGCCAGCCAGCTGAGAGCGCCAGGCAGAAGGCATAGCGTGTACGAAGAGAGGAAGCTGAGAGAGCATTGCTGGATGAGTGTATTAGTTTCCTATAGCCGCTGTAACAAATTACCACAAATTTAGTGGCTTAAAACAATATACCTTTATTCTCTTATAGTTCTGGAGGCCAGAAGTCTAAAATCAGTCTCACTGTTATGGACTGAATTGCGTCTCCCTCCCAAAAAAAAAATCCATATCTCGAAGCCCTAACCCCCAATGTGACTGTACTTGGAGAGAGGGCCTTTAAGGAGGTAATTAAGGTTAAATGAGGTCATAAAGGTGGGGCCCTAATCTAATAGGACAGGCGTCCTTATAAGAAAAGGAAGAGCCATTGGAGAGCCCCCTCTCTCTCCACACACACAGAGAAAAGGTCATGTGAGCACACAGTGAGAAGGGCACTGTCTGCAAGCCAGGAAGAGAGCCCTTACCAAAAACCAAATTTTCTGGGACCTTGACTTTGGACTTCCAGCTTCCAGAACTGTGAGAAAATACCTTTCTGTTGTTTAAACCACCCAGACTGTGGTATTCTGTTATGGCAGGCCAAGTAGACTAATACACTGGGCTAAAATCAAGGTGTCAGGAGGCCTGTGTTCCTTCTGGAGGCTCTAGCAGGTAAGCCATTGCCTTGCCTTTTCCAGCTTCTAGAGGCCACGTGCATTCCTTGGCTCCGGCCCCTTCCTCAATTCACTCTGGCCTCTGCTCCCATTGTCACCTCTTCTTCTCTGACTCTGACCCTCCTGCTTCCTTCCAATAAAGATCCTTGAGATTACACGGGGCCCACCAGATAACCCAGGAGAATCTCCCCATCTCAAGGTCCTTAATTCTAATCACATCTGCAAAATCCCTTTTGCCATGTAGTCATAGGTTCTGGGGACTGGAACATCTTCAGAGGACCATTAACACTGAGTTCAGCCGAAGAGAAGCCTGTGTGCATGCGTGGGCGTGTGTTGGGTACTCGAGGGCCATAAGGATGCAGAAAGAATCAGGGGTCAAGACCTTGTGCACCAGACCTAGTTTTAAAAAATCAACTTGACTAGTTCCTCCTGAGGACTCTCAAGCCATACCCAGCAGGGCAGAGCAGCAGCCATAACCCCTCTGGGGTTGTCTTACTTAATAGTGCCAGGAACCCAATTCCGACTAGCTAATGGGGAAACAAACCTATTAGGTTTTATCTGAAAACTTCACGGATGGGCCAGCTGCAGGTTCAGGTACATCAAGATCCTGGAGTTCACATGATGTCTTCATGTCTCCATCTTTCTCCACATTTCTAAGATAAAGTCTTCTCTGGGAGTGGAGCTCGAGTGTCATTTGAAACCCACAGCTTGTCATCCATCCAGCTCAGCAGTCTCCTAGAAAAGAGAGGTGCTGCCTAGCAACTCTGGCAGCAAGGTGCCTGGGAGGGTTCTGATTGGCTGGCTTGGGTCATGTGCTTATTCCTAAGCCAATCGCTGCAATCAGAGGTGTAGGTGGTACCCTGGTTGGCAGGCTCTGAGTCATGGGCCCACCCCTGAGGAGGGGAGGGCGGGGTCTTGGAAATGCCGGGACAGTCCCCGTCCCCCTTCCACCCCCCCCTACCCCCCCATCCCTCCCTGGGATAGAGGGGCGCTGCTACCAGGAGATGGAAGGGGTGCTGGGCCTGAGTGCCGCCTGGTGGGGGTGGCCTGGTTGAGGCCCCTCCCAGCTTTAGCTCCACAGTTATCCTTCCAGTGGACCCCCAGTCTCCGAGGAAACTTTGAGTGAGCTTTCTGTCCCTGAAGTCAGAAGAGTCTGACTATAGCACAGACGGTGGTGCAGGCTCCCTCATCTCCCCTCTGGCCGCCTCCTTCTCCTGGGCAAGCCGCCATCTTGTGGGTTAAGCTATCAATTCTGGAGCACCTTGGTGTCTGAGGCCCCCTCATACCATTAACAACTATGTTCAAAGTACAATCTCAGCCTAAAATAAACGTCTAATGGATTATAGGGAATGTTACTAAGAAGGTTCACTTAAATTCCAACACACCCGGCCTAGACATAAGGCCAGGTCTGCAGAGCATCACTCTCTTCCCCAGCAGGGCCCAGGGCCTAAGACATGAGAGGCAGCAACTCCATGTCTGGGCTGGGGGTGAGTAACAGGAGGACAGAGATTTCCATTGAAAACAAAGCACATATTCTCACCCAGTGGGTGCTCAGCAGATGCTTTTTGGATGGATTTAGGCTTTTAGAGAGTGGAACCAAAAGAATTCTTCCCATCATCGAAAAATAAAAACGTGACCGTATCCTGTGCCACGTCCCCTTGGGGCTTGGGGAAGAGCATCCAGTCTACAGAAATACTCTGAAGTGCCTCTCGTGTGCCCCGTACTGTGCCGGGCGCTGGAGGGCAGTGCAGGCGGCAGTTCCTGGGCACCCTCATCCGCCCTCCCACTCCTGCCCTGGTCCTGAGCCCAGCCTCCCCGCCCTGTCCTCACCCTGACCCAGCAAGCAGGCCTTGGCCAGCCTGACCTGTTTTGCCTTCTAAGTGGAAACAGGCTGCTGCAGAGGAGAGTCAGCTCAGGGCAGAACCAGGGGCTCTCGATTCATTCACCTCTGACCAAGACAGAAACACAGCTGTGGTTATCAGAGTGCTGCTGCGAGGCTGGGGGGGAGGCAGGAGGAAGAGGGGAATGGGGGAGGGATGTTGGAGGAATAGAGAAGTTATGAATCACAGGATCTTATTCATGGGGGCAGATGTGGCCACAGAATGGGATGGGGTGGGAGTGGGGAGAGAGAGCCCTATGCTGAGGGCAGGCTGTGCAGAAACAGAGCTTCCTCATCCTCCCCATCTCCCGCCCCATTTCCCCTCCCCAGAGAGCAGGGCATTTCCTAGGAAGAGCTAAGGCAGCACTGGAGACAGTCCCAGGCCTGGAAGGGGTGAGGAGTGGTATCGGCTGGCCCGGTCTGTGGGGGTAAATGAGTCAACAGCCCTGTAGGGCCACCTGAATCCTGCTACCAGATTCCCAGGGGGCCAGGGCGGTGGCCTTAGCAGAGCCCTGGAGCAAATGTCCCCACCTGAGCAGGGCGAGGCAGGGCAGGGCGAGGCAGGCCCTGGCCACACCAAACCTCCGGGCCCAAATCTCCTGTTGATTGGCTAACCCACGGAAACCCCTCACCCGTGGCCAACAACTGCTGAAACCATCTGAAAAGGGAAAGTCTCCCACTGGGTAGACTCCAGATTTTGGAAAGGTCAGGATTCACTAGCAAACTGGTTGCTTAGGGGTCCTAGAAATGTGTGGAGGAGGGAAGACCAGGGCCTGGAGGCTGGGGTGAAGGAGGTGGGCCTGGGGGCAGCTGGTCAACAAGCTTGTTCCCAAGGGGCACCTCCCAGGTTGAGGGCGGTGGGCTCGCCCTGGCCCGAGTCTGAGCAGGGAGCAGTTCTCACCCCAGGAGCCTGGGCCAGCAGCCTGAACTCTTCCCACAGCCACAGGAAACTTCCAGGGAACTGGGACCTCCAAGCCCAGAGAGAACGCCTCCAAAATTCCTTGGGATTTTTCTTCGCTAGTCAACGGAGGATCTATTTATAGATCTGGAAATATGCGTGGAGAAAGGACTGGAAGGAAATACACAAAATGTTAACATGTCTGTTTTCTTCTTTTCCTTATTGGTATTGTTTTACAAAAAAATAAATATGACTCTCAAGATAAAAGATATTTTGAAAGTATAATTAATCTTGATATAAATATTCGTACTTGTTATAGAAAAGTGGAAAGGAGAAATTAGAACTCACCATAGTACTGTGAATCGTTAACATTCTGCTGTGTTTTCTTTCACTATTTCTCCCATGCAGACAGTTTGGATGCAGGGTTGTTTTTGTTTAACATAGTTATAATCCTTTCACATTATTACAAAACTTTTCTGTGACCACAAAGTCATCATAACCATCTTTTAAAATGTCTATCTAATATTTATGCAGAGATAATACCATTAATCATTTAGCCATTCTCCCATTTTAGCATATAGAGGTAGTTTCCAATTCTTTACTGTTAAAAATAACACTGTTGTGAACATCTTCAAACAGGAAAGGCTTTCATTTTTTGAGAATATTGTTTTTGGTCAAATTCTCAGATTTCCAGATGTGAGATTACAGTGTGAAAGGATGCCACACACTAAGTCACAGAGTGAACTTGAACCCAAGTTAGTCTCACTGCAAAGTCCCCATCTTTAATCCTGACAAATGATATTAAAAGAAAAATAGGAGTGAGGCTTCGCTGGGGACAGGGCAGGAGTGGGATCTCTCCTGCCACGTATCCTCTGACCCACCCACCCACTCAAGGTGCAGGGCTTTCATCGTTAGCAGCGGTATCACTGGGAGCCCAGCCCTGGCCACCTTGGAAAGGATGCTGCGGAGGGTAAAGAGAATTGAAAGACTCCCCAGTGTAGTTGGGGAGCCAGGATCTGTAGGAATGAGCAGCTTGGACCACAGAGGGAGAAACCTCTTGTACCGTGGGGTGGGAATGCTTGTCAGAGGTAAAGTGAAACCTGCGTCTTTAAAGATGGGCAGGTTCCTGCTGACAGAGCTGAGGAAGGCAGGTCCCAGGGCTGGGTTGGCAGTTAAGGCCCATCCAGGGGAACCCAGGAGGTGAAAAAGCAATGAGATGCCAGGCTGATAGTGGATTGAGTCAGTTCCAGGCGGGCACGTGCTTAACTTGTTCCCCAGTACATCCCTGGACATGAGACAAAGCCCTCCCCCCAATTCTTGGAGCATTTCCAAAGTTTCTTCACCTTTTGCCCATCCCAGCCCCTGGTCTCCTCTCGCCCCTCTTCCAGCCTCCAGGCCCGGCTCCCACCCCGACCCTTCCCAAGTCTTTCGCAGCCTCTGCCTCTCTCTGCTCCCTCCCAGGTTCTCGTTTTTCTGTGGAGACCACAGCATCCTGTCCAGACCCAGGGAAGGCGGGCGGCATACAGAGAGGGCGGAGAGCCAGTGACTTCCTGTCCCAGCCAGGCTTGTCGGGGGGCTACTGTCTCCTGGCGGCCCCGCCCCCAAACAGAGAGGCAGCCAAGCTCCAGCATCACACGCTCGCACACCCGCACACTCACACTCACCTGCACACTACACGCTCACACTCACGTCTTACCCTCCTCCTTTCACACTGCCTCACACTCCCATGCTCACACTCCCTTACACACTCACACATCCCATGCTCTCCCTCCCTCCCCGGTGGCTCAGAACACCTTGCCCTCACTGACCCACGCAGAGGAAGGGAAGGAGAAACTCCTGGTCAACCGGGAGAAGCTGGTGGGCCAAGGGCTGAGGGCCTCTCTGGAGGCCTAGCCACTGCCCAAAGTCAAAAGCAAGGGCCCTGCGTGTCCCCGGCCCCAGCGGCTGCAGCCCCTGCCTCAGCTCCCGCTCCCCCCCGTGGAGACAGGGTGACGGCCACTTAAGGACACAGGCTGAGAGGAATGATCTAGGTGCAAATCCCGGTTCCACCACTTGTTACCTCATAAGAGACTGGACTCTGAGCCTCAGTTTCCCCATCTATAGGTGTAGCACCTCCTTCACAGGAGGGCTGGACAATTCAATGACATAATGCATGCTAAGTGCTATGCAAGTCACACAGATTGTCAATGCTTCATAAATAGAAGCACATAAATATTATTAGAACACTCAGATGTCTAGCTACCAGGACGCCTCTGGGGCCCCGGGGACTGAGCGAACTGCAGCTGCTCTCTGTGCCCCGCAGACACTGAAGCCCAAACCCAGCTCGCCCAGGCCCTGCCCAGCTTCCTGCCAGTCACAGACACACCCAGACAGGACATCGCAGCCGCTGAAAAGCAGACACTCATCCCCAAACTGGGGCAGCTCCGCCCTCCCTCCGGGGCCCCTGGGCCCCACTCACCTAACAGCCTTGGTCAATAACCTTTACAACCCTTTGTCTAACTCCCCTCTGTTCTCCTTCTCTTTGCTTTAACCATTGTGGTGCTTTTCCCCTCTCCAGCCCTGGGGTGCACGCTTCCACCCCGTGCCTTTCCAGCCTCGGAGCCGCTGTCTGCTCCATCTTTCCCACTAAGCTCACTGGCCTCCCGCGTTCTCTCCTTCTCTCCACCCACATCTCAGTCCCATCCCCCCTGGCTACCTGGCACCCATCCCCTCCTCGCTCTCCTCGCTCCCCTTCTCCCTCCACACCTGAGGCCTCTTCCTATGACCCCTCCCCCAGCCACCCTCTCCCCCATCACGTCCCCTTCACCCCTGCGAGTCCATCCATCTGTTCACGCCATCCAATCAGACCAAGCTAGCAGCCCTGGAACCCAGTTAAAATTTCAGCCAAAGAGGGTCCTTTCCTTGGAGCAGTCTCTGCAGACAAGGGCTGTGGTGGGGAAGGGGGTGACTCCAATGAGAGCTTCAGGAGGCCAGAAGCAGGTGTGACCCGAGTGACCAGAGCGGCAAGGAGCTACACCTGTGTCCATCCGCCAGGAGCCCTGCATGGCTGTCCACGTCCCTCTCTTTGGGGCCAGGCGGTCATGTGAGAGGCGTGTGCAGGGGCAGACTGGGCTGAGGCCCCTGCCTGTCCTGGAAGAGCACTCCTGCCACGTTTGCAGTGATGCCCACAGCCAGGGATGGCCCGTGTGTCCAGCCACCTCTGCAGAGCCTTGAACCAGTCCCAGGCTGATCTGGCCCATGGCAGCAGGGTGGCCCCACCCTGCCCCCAGCAGTTTCCCCAGGACCTTCCTGTGGGGTGCAGGTGGAGGTGAGGGCGTCGGCTGGGAAAGCTCCACCTGGCCGTGGTGCTCGGGGCGCCCTCACGCTGGAGCAGGCTTTTGAAATTCATCTTCATGGATCACCTTGTTTGGGGTTGCTTGTTATGAATTCAGTGCCACCAGGTGAGAAAGACAAATGCCGTTCTTTGCGCTCTGCACTCTGTACAGACATGGAAGCCAGGTTTGGGGCCAGAGAGACCTGAGTTTGAGGCCCAGCAATGCCTCTTCTTAGCTGTGTGACCCGGTGAACCTCTGTGGGTGTCAGATTCCTCATCTATATAATGATGATTATCAGAGAACTTACCTCTAGGATTCAGAAAATTAAATCAGCTCATGCTTATAAAGCCAGACACAGGGTGGGCACTGAAATGGTCTCATAGGCAAAGTAGCAGTAGCTGCTGTTGTCAGTATTATTTCTCAACTCCACTTGCGACTAAGTCGGCAGTGTAGGAGACGAGGTGGCCCAGGCGCCCAGGTGTGCCCCTAGGCAATTGGGCAGGGGGCGGGAAGTAGAAGCCTCAGAGCCCTAAGCCAGGACTGAACGGTGGAATTTGAGCAGTAGGCCTGACGTAGGCTTTCCTATTCTTTGCAACCTGGAGCTCACCCTCTCCCAGACCCAGAGATAGAAAGGGAGGACGAGATCATACGGAGTTTGTTTCAGCTCCTCCTCAAAGGAGCACCAGGCAGAGCTCCGCTGGGCGGCCTCGTTTGCTTTGTCAGCCTTGCTGCTCTGCACAGTGGTTTTCACTGGACAAAGGATGGTGGCAGCTCGGCCGGTTTCCAGTGCTTGCAAGGGGAGAGAACACCCGACTTCGGCTTGGGGGAATTCTGCTCCTCCCACTTCCCACTCACAGTACCTAGGCAAAGAAGGGGACTTATTGGTTTGCACAACTAGAATGTTTGGGAATAGACCAGCTTCAGGGATGGCTGGATTCAGTAGTTCAAATGACGTCATGAGTGTCCTCTCTCTCTCTCTCTCTCAAACAAATTCTCTCCCTGCAACTGGCAAGATGGCTGCTGGCAGCCCCAGACGAAATCCTATCTTTTTAGCAATGCCAAAGGAAAGAAAGTCTTCTCTGATAGCCCTTAAGACTTTGATAGGGCATCCCTGGGTCACATGCCCATCCTTGGATGGAGCAGGATTAGCACCAGTGATGTGCTGTGAGGGCTGAATGTGCACGTTCACTGACGTCCCGTTTGTAGCTTGCAATTGGCCGTGGTGAGAGTATTTACACCATGGAAATTAGCAAACGCTACAAATCAGGGCTTCCCCACCCCACCCCCAGAGCCGGCTGTTAAACACTGACGCACACCACTGAGTCAGCCCTACCTAAACCAACGAAAGAGGTTCTCCTGAGGAAAGACGCATTCTATTACCAAAGAAGGGGAAGTAGAGGCTGGTCAGGCAGAAATAAGAGGAACTCCACTCTGTTGATTGTCAAGCTGCCTAGAGGAGATCTCAGAAAGGAATCTGCCAGGGTTTCCTCCCTCCCTGAACCCCCAAGGGGACACTGACCAGGCCAAGGGTTGAACCCACTGCAGAGACAGTCCAGCCAGTATGCAGTCTTCCAGGAGAAGGGCCCAGCCTCTGCTCCTCCCACAATCCTCCCATCCCCAACTGCCAGTCACATTCTGTGGAAAATTAAGGAACTTCCTGAGCATGCTGCTTTCTGCAAAGCCATTCCAGCAACCCAGACCCATGATTTTCAGCTTGTTCAGCTATTTTAAAACAACCCTTTCAAAGCAGCCCAGAAATGGGGGCTGTGGCTTGATTTGAGGTTAAACAAATAAGTTCCATTTATCCACCAACACTCTAGGAAAGAAAGATTTCTTCAGGCAAATTCCCAAGCTGTGTGCTCCAGAAAAACTGCTGCCCCAAATTGCAGGGTTCCAGTCCCGTGTTCTCCGTTTCCGAAGATATTTGAGTTGCTTTCGGCTGTGCTCCGCACAGAGCACGAGGACTGATGGTGGAGTCGGCGTCCAGGCACACCGCCTTTTGGCCGTGTCAGCCTCCAACCCAGCGCCCACAGGACCCTGGGAGCTCCTGGGGTCTTTCTTGGCCAGCTGGGAAATGGCTCCTCTCCATCCTAGGAGGCCTGGGCCAGACTGCTGGCTGCTCAAGGCAGACTGCTTTTCTTCCCATGTTTTGAGGGCAGGCAAGAATGAGAAAAAGAAAAAGAAAAAAAAAACCACATTCTCAAACAAATGAAACTCTGCTCCACCAGCCAGGAAAGCTGAGCTTCTCAGAGGGTAGTGTGCAGGAGCAACTCAACAGAGAAGTCTTCCATCCTTCTCTAAGAGACATTGGTCTTTGTCCCCAAGCTGGAGATCTGGATCAAGAGTTTCAGATCTCCCTGCTCTTGGAAGTACCCCATGGCAGAGACAATAATCTCACCAAATATGCCACTGGCTCCCTTGCATTTCCCAGCTGTGCCATGTGACTAGTTTTAGCCAAAGAAAATGAGCAGAAGTGATGCGTGTCCTTGCCAGGCTGAGGCAGTACAAAGCCCATGTCCCACTCTCTAGTCTCTCTCTCCCAGCTGCTTTGACTATGGAGGCTATGTGTTTAGATGGTGCATCTAGAAGATGGAGCTTCTGTCCACCTGGGTACCTGAGTGAGTGTGTGGAGCAGAACTGCCTGCCGACCTGCTGGGACATATAGTGTGAGCAAGAAATAAACTTTTGTTGTTTTCGGCCAATTAACCCCCCGGAGTTGTTTGTTACTGCAGCATTACCTGGCATACCCTGACTACTCAAGCTCCTGGCATGCTCTGGTACACTCTCCCATGTTGTTCACTGGGAGAGGCCAGCAGGCAAGAGGTAGAAAACAACACTTCTTCCCCCTCTAGCCAACAGCGTTCACCCACAGGAGTCCTTATGAGCTTACATTCAGGGGCCCCATGGTTCCTGAGCTCACCAAAGACTTACAGAACTTCTCTGAGGCTTCGGCCTGGGTCTGTGCCTTCCTTTGAACGTCTCTACAGCACTTGGTTGAACACCAGCATAAAAATGGCCCTCTCTCACATTCCAAGGCACTGAACAGGGCATGATGCACTTTCACGGGTGACCCCCATGAGCCTGGTGGGATAGGCTTAATTCCTATTTTAAAGGTGAGAGCATTGAAGCTCAGAAGGATTAATGTCCTGCCAAGTTTGCCCAGCTAACTTTGCAAAGAACTTGAACCTAGGTCTTGTGTGTCTTGCCACAATATCAATATTTCTCAAAATGTAGTTCACAGACTCTGAGACGGGGCCTGGCAATCTGCATTTTCAAAGCTACTAGGGCAATAAATATGCTCACTAAGTTTGAGAACCCTTGCACCACACTATGCTGCCTCTTCCATCAGACTAAGCCACCACCAGAGCGGGGGGATTTGAGGGGTGAAGCCAAGGACCACCTCCCCAACTGAAACAACACCAGGATGTCTCTTCTGCCAGACTGCTCTTTTGTGAAATTCCCCCAAAGAGCCTCTTCTTTGGGTCAAAATACAAATAGTCCTAGAAACACTTGAGACCTTTTCATGAATTAACTCAGGTTATCCCCAGCTAGGAACAACTGCTTGTAAGAAGTCACTCTGCACAGTAAGTTTCTGCAGGGAAACATCAGTCAAGAGTCAAGCCCTTGATCTGAAAGTGCAGATCCAGCTGGAGGCTGCAGGGGTGAGGTCCTGGACGGCAGGGAGAGGCTGAGCGTCGCAGGCTGGGGGAGAAGTCCAAGAAGAAGAAAAAAAATGCAGCCGGGGGAGGTGGTTAAAACCTCACACACGAGAAAGAGTCAGAAAGAACTAGAGTCTCAGGATTACTACGTGCTACCTGTGTGAATTTGCAGAAGTTACTTCATCTCTCTGAGCTTCAGTTTTCTCCTCTGTGAGATGGAACTAATAACAGAATCTACTGCAGTTAGGTTGTTGTGAGAATTCACTGCATTTGTGCATACAACAGTTAACATTTATGGATCCCTTACCACGTGCCAGCAGCTGTTCTTGGTGCTTTATGTATATTAACTCATTTAATCATCACAACTACCCTATAATGTGGTTATTATTTGACCCATTTTATAAAGAAGGAAACGGAGGCACAGAGAGGTGAAGTAACTTGCCCAAGGCTGCAGAGCTCATAAGTGTCAGAGCTAACATTTGAACCTGGCTGGTCAGACTTCAGAGGCAATGACCCTAACGGCTATGCTTAGCTGTAGATGCCCCATCTCATAAGAAGGGATGCAGGAGGGCCGGAGTGGTGTCTGTTAAAGGCTGGGGCTCAGGGTAGGGGTCCTAATGCAGGTCCAAATGCAGACTGAACAGTAGCCATAATTATTAATATCACTACTGAGCTAAGGGGTGAAGGAGTACTCTGCCTGTTCTCCCCTCCACCCCCAAGACACTAACCCTACTCCATACCCAGAAGAAGACACTGGATTCTGCCTCCCAGAGCCTAGAGACTCTGAGCTGGCCCCAGCCCCTTCTCCCGGCATCCCCCACAATGGGCACCCACACAAATACCAGCACTCTTGCTCTACTGCCCCACCAGGCGGTTGTCCTGGGATCAGTGGTTTGGTTGGTGTTTGTTTTATCTCATTTGCTTTTTTAGTGCATCTCCTTAAATAAATTGCAGTTTTGCAAGGAGAAAGGGAACAAGCATTTATTGAGCAGTGACTATGGGTAAGAAAAGACTCCATATCACGCAAATTCATGTGTCTCATTAGGCCCTCACAACTTTGTGAAATAGATATTATTGTCTCCATTTTACAGACACGGAAACCGAGCCCAGAGATGGGAAATGACTTGCAGCAAATCAGTAACACAGTGCCTCTTGAAACCCTTGTCTGTTTGAATCTAAAGCCACTTAAGAGAAGTGATGGCCAGCTGGGGATTTTAGATCCAACTCCCAAAAATGAAGTTCCTTGTTCCTCATTCATTCCTTCACGTGTTGAGTGCTTTTGAGTGGCTGCTCTATGCCAGGCACTGGATTAGTGTAGCATCCCAGGCTCGGCTTCATTCTATTTAGCAGGGGTGCGGGTCCACGTTAACAGTTATTTAGAGGTCTCTAATTGTCCCCAGGTTCTGTGGTGGCCGACCATCAGCCCAGGGGCTACTTCTCAGGGATGGGGGATCCAGCCTCCTCCTAAGAGAATCCAAGCTCTGGGTGTTTCAGGAAACGTCTGACCTGCCAGGTTTCCGTGTGGCTGATCAGTTAGAGCTGAGGAAGAGGGGCTGGGAGGGGAGGTTTCCCGTCAGCCCAGCTTTTGTCTCTCACATAAGCCCGAGACAGACAAACCGCAACCACAGACTCGACCAGCTGTGGAAGCATCGAACAGGAAACCCAGAACATCTGGTGCTCCACTTCCTCTGAAGGCTGTGCAAGTCTGGGTGTGTGTGTGTGTGTCCGCCTGTGTGCACGTCTGTTTTCTCTCCCATGTTGTTCAGTGGGACGCGGATGCAGACAGGGTTGGAAACCACAGGTCTTGTGGTGACAAGGGAGCCAGACACCCGCTCCCCAACCCTTACAGTGTTTCATAGCTCCTCAGACAGTGACCGAGGATCTGACCCAATCTCACAGGCCACCCTCTAACACCCGGCCCATGTTTAGCTTCAAGTCACCAAGCAATTGAAGAAAGGGATTTTTTTTTCCTTTTGGATTTGGGTGGTTTTAGAGGAGCTTGTCTGGGGATGAGGTGGGAGGGCTCTACTTAAATACAACTTGGCCTCCGCATACAGACCCACTAAAAGCAGCCTCTGGATGAAAGCTGTTTTTAAACAATTTGAGGAGAATCTGTGGATGGCCTCTGAGGCTGTGTGCTTGTCAGGGGGCTGTTTTCCCACTAGTGGTGCTGTCCTCTGTGTAAGGCCTGAGAGAGACAGGGACTGAGAAAGGACGAAATGTACGGAAGTGGAAAGAAAACGTTCTCCAAACCGTAGCAGGAGGTTTAACTCTCCTGTTAGTCCCCTGTAGGAGGTAGGCATTATTATGCCCATTTTTACAAATCATGAAATTGAGGTGCAGAGGAGGTCTGTAACTTACCCAAGATCACTCACAAGTAAGCAGCAGGGCCAGTTCAAAGCCAAATCTGACTCCTAGCTGCATGCTAGATCCTAGAAGATCACATTTCATTCTTTCAATGAACAGTAATAATCACCGTGCCTAGCACACAGTTGGTGTTCAATAAATGTTTCTTGAATAAATCAACGAAATGAGCCGTCGTAGATGGCAGGGGCTGTCATCATCACTGCATCCCCAGGGCTCAGCACAGTGCCCAGCAGGAGTGGGCACCTCATAAACGTCAGCGAATGAATAACTGAGCACAGGAACTCTAAGCTTCACAACAGTCACACTTCATTTACCTGGAGGTCATTTACTTAGTGAAGTTGACTGTTTTGATCCTGGCTAAAGATCTGAAAGAAGGGAGAAAGAACCACAAGCATTCAACAGAAGTTACAAGTCCTTAAAATTCCCAGTACCTGACTCAGAGAGCCTTTCTCAGGCTCTCGGTCGAGACTGATTACCCTCACTTTACAAACTAGTGCTAGAAGGTCTGCTTGCTGATCTTACAAGCATCGGTTTAGAAAGGAGATGGCCTGCTAAGGGAAGCTGGCTGGCAACAGCAATTTGGGAATTCAACTAGCATTTTCAGACTGGTAGGTGGCATTATGGATGCAACAAGGAAAGCGCCAGGAGAGGCGCGACGGGGGAGACAAGCGAATGAACTGTCTGATTCTCGGGTATCTGCCCTCAAGATAGCACCGAGAAAGTCAGACGGAACTGTAGCATCTCCAATTATTTTTCTGGCTAAGATTAAAAGAACGGCAGCGACAACGAGCCGACCTCAATTGCTCTCGCTCACTTCTTCTTGGAGTTAAGAGCTACACATGCGCGAACCTGAGATGACACATGCGCAGTGCCCGAGACCGAGCTCCTTTTCATACCTACGGATCTGCGGAGCCGTCTCCTCTGAGCTGGGATTACGTCACGCAAGCGCCACGGTGTGCGTGACGTCAGTCGAGAGCGCCTCCCGCGGTGTCGAGGCCCTGAGCTCAGACTGGCAAAGTCGTTGCTGTGGAGACGATGCGTCGAGCCCCGCCCCCGAGACAGGATTGGAGGAGAACTGGCCAGCTGACCTTGGTGAGATTTCGAAACCGCGCGGGAGGTCCTGTGGGGCGCTCAGGGCGCGGGCTCCCTTGGCAATCCTGGCGCTTTCGCACTGTCCCTGTGGGCGAGTCCTAGGACCCCCCCCCCCCGCCCCCAAGCTAGAGTCAGAGCCCAAAATGCAATTTGAGGGGGCTTCTTGACCTAAGCTAGTAAATATTGGATGTGCCCCTGGTCCAAGTAAAGTAAAAATTCAAGCTGCCCTCGTTCGGATTCCGCGTAGGGCAGGAGGCCCCAGGGAGCTTTACATTTATCACTTCAGCAGCATCCAGTGGGAAGATGAGTCTGGACGAGAAGACTTAGTGCCAAAGATAACCTAACCTTTTTAGCCTCAATTTCTTCTCGACGAGATCTTTCCCATAAGCATATAAATATATTATTTCTTCCCGTCTAAGAAAACCTTTTCTTGACTCTACTCCCTCCGGCTCCCACCTCATCTCTCTCTCTTTTCCTGAATATTAAAGCTCCTTGAGTGTCTATAGTCACAGTCTCCAGCTCTCTCATCCCACTCTTTGTTGAACCCTCTCCCAAAACACTGTTTCTTCCCAGTCGTCGTCTTACCTGCTCGATCAGCGACACTGGAAATAATTTATCACCCTCTCCATGAAACACTTGCTGCACGTGGCTTGCGGGTCTGCACATTCTTGGTTTTCTTCCTCCAGCCCTGGCTCCTATTTCTCCGTCTTGTTTGCTGGTTCCTCCTCATTCCCCTGATCTCTAAATGGAGCAGGGCCCTCAGGACTGGTTCCTTGGACTTCTCTCTCTTTTCACTTACTATCTTGGTGATCTCATCTAGTTTTAGGTTTAGCTTTAAAGACCATCTATATGCTAATGGGAGCCTGGACCTCTCCCCCAGACCTCCATACTTGAAGATACAACTACCTATTTGGCATCAAAACTTGGATGCCTAGTAGGCACCTCATACTCATCATGTCCAAAATGGAACTCCTGAGGTTCTCCACTAAAAGGTGATCCACCTGTGCTCTTCCTCATCTCAAACAATGCACCTCCATCCTTCCAGCTTCTCCAGTTCCAAACCTTGAGTTTTCCTTTGTCCCACATCCAATCTGTCAGCAAATTCTCTTGGCTTTTTCTTGAACATATATCCAGAATCCAACCTTGACTGAGGCCGTCTAGACCAAGCCCCCATCACCTCTCCTGTGGATTATTGTAATTGCCTCCTAACTGTTCTTCCACAATCTACATTTACCTCTCTCCTCATTAGTCTGTGTTCACATAACAGCCCGAGTAATTCCGTTTAAAGTCATATCATGTAGCTCCTCTGTGCAAAACCTCCCAAAGACTCCCTCTCACTCAGAGTAAAAGCCAAAGTATTACCATGGCCAGAGGTGTCCTGTACCACCAGGCTTCTGGAACCTCGCTGAGCCCCTCTCCTAATTTTGACTCCCTTCCTCACTTTACTCCAACCACATAGGTCATTTGCCAGGCTTGCTTCTGCCTCAGGGACACTGAACTCGCTTTTACTTCTGCGAGGATCTTGTCCTCAAATATCCCCAGGGCTCCCTCCCTCACCTCCTTCAAGGCTTGGCTCAAACATTCCTTACTCAAAAAGACCTTCTCTAACCGCCTGATTTTAAATTGCAAATCTGACTCCCCAAGCCCACATTTCCATGTGTTCTATTCCATTTATCACCTCTAATATACCATATAATGTATTTCTTTGTCTTATTTGATGTCCCTCTCCCCATGAAGGCAGCAATTTGGCATTGCTGCTTCCCCAATTCCTAGACAGAAGCTGGCATGTGATAGGTGTGTTACTGCACAAAATTGGGGTTCTCTGCCCAATGCCCATAAACAAGCCAATTAATTATGGCATCAGCTTTTGGGGGAGAAATCAGCTTTTATTCTGTGAGATCGCTCTGCAGGGAGACAGGGGGCGTGTGCCCTCAGATCTGTCTCCCCGATTCAAGTGTTGGGGTCAAATTTAAGAGGTTAAGGGGAACAGACTGGCACACAGAAATGCTGGTGGGACAGGTTTTGATTGGTGGGCTTCAAGCATTTATGGTAAGGTTTTAAACATTAGTGACAGGATTCTAAACATTTTTGATGAGGTGGGGAAGGAATTTTAATACTGGATCTTCCTAAACAAGGGACCCCTCCCTTCTGCTAAAAGTCCAGCTTTCAAGTTCCCATTGTATCCCCGTCCTTGGGTTCCATGGGAAGGAGGATCTTTGGTCCCGAGGTTGTTTCAGGTTATAATTTCTTCTTTTTTGCACGCACTGGCTATGTGATTTTGCAGATTTTCTGAAAGGCAATTCTTAATCACTCTGTTGATAAGAGATGGGGTCAGCTGAACTGGTCCTGGAGGGCCCATGGTTAGGTGGTTAGGTGCTCAGGTAAGTGTCTGTTGAGTGAATGGATGCATTTCAAAATCAGAGGGTTAAGAACTGTTAAGAGCCACAGCGTTAGGCGCTTGGGTTCCAGTCCCCCTTTGCCACTTGCTGCTTTGTGACCTTTAGGGAGTTTAACCTTTCTGAGCCTTGTGGGGGATCAGAATTGGCCACCTCAAAATATGCCTCTTTACCTTGATTATTTTCTGAAAGACACTTTGACCTTCTCCCCACTGCTAACTGCCTAAAAGAATTTAAGATAAGAGGCCTGTCCCCAGGACAGACCATCACCATAGATAACTCTGGGTATCAATAGACTGGGGGGGGTCCTTGCTAAGCCCATTCTTATCAAACTTCTGTTTACCAAACATTTACATTTGTAAGGGAAATCTCTATTTGTAAAGGTATCTCCCTCTCTGTACCAGGAAGAAGGGGGGATGACCGCATCTCTAGAAATTTGTCAATATGGAAAGGCCTTAAATCTGCTTAACAACCTTACTCTTGTTTACTGTGATTCTCTAGTAATCTCCCATAGCTGACTCCCCCCACCCCCAACATCCTCCTTTGTCTTTATCTGAATCTATTTAAGAGGAGAACCTCCACCATTTTGTCGAGTTACCCAGTGGTCTTTCCCATGTATACATGTTATAAAGCTGTGTTTGATATTCTCCTGCTATTTGGTCTCATGTCAATTTAATTGGTAGCCCAGCCAGAAAGGACCCAGAGTGGGTAGAGGATAGTCTTCCTCCCCTTCAGCCTCAATTTCCTCATTTTTAGTGTGGGTGAAATAACACTTCAGCTTTTTATTCAACAATGTTGAACAGCTCCCTGTATGACCAGCAAGCACTGAGCTAGTTGCTGGAGAATCAATAGAGAACCTAAATGCACATGTTTACTCCCTCCCCGCCCCCCCCCCCAGTCAATATCCTCAGGAAGGGGTACAGACAATAGCCATATAGTCATCCAAATAAGTGATTATTCACCAACTGTGGTAAGTGTGACTGAGGAAAAGCAATAGAGCGCTGAAGGGGGGAGGGGTGGGGAGGAGCTTCCCTGAGGGAGTGACTTAATTGCATTAGTCCGTCAGGCTGCCATAACAAAATACCACAAGCCAGGTGGCTTAAACAACAGAAATCTATTTCTCGCAGTTCTGGAGGCTAGAAATCCAAGATCAAGGTGTCAGCAGGTTTCATTTCTTCTGAGGCCTCTCTCCTTGGCTTGCAGATAGCTGCCTTCCTACTGTGTCGTCACGTGGTTTTCCCTCTGTGGACTTGCACCCCTAGGGTCTCTCTTATAAGGACACCAGTCTGATTGGATTAGGACCTACCCTAAAGGCCTCATTTTAACATAGTTTCCTCATTCAAGGCCCTATCTCCAAATGTGGTCACATTCTGGGTTACCGGGGGGGGGGGGGGGGGTTAGGACTTCAGCTTATGAATTTGGGAAGGGGCACAATTCAGCTCATAGCATTAATTAAGATCCAAAGGATACATAGGAAAGATAGATGGGACAAGGAGAGCCTTCCAGGCAGAGGGAAGAATGTGTGTAGAAATCCTATGGCTGGAAGGAGCAGGACAAGTTGGAAGAAAGGGCAGGCCCATGTGGCTTGAGCTCAGAGTGAGGGGTCCTGGTAGGAGATACACTGGGGGTTGGGGGGCCAGCCCTTGCAGGGCCTTAGAGGCCACCTAGGTCTGTGGTTGGTGATGTGATAGGAGTTGTCTTATGGACTACCTGATAGGGTGCATGAGGAGTGTCTCACAGGGCTCAGTAAAGGGTTAACTAGGAGTATTTTTAATAATGCCCAGCTGACACAGTTGATGGCAAAATTGGATGAAAAAGATGCCAGAAAAGGGGCTTAATAAGCTGAAGCGATAAGCAGATGTAAGAGCACATTACAGATGAGAGTCCCAAAGTACTGAATCTCCATATTTGGGGGTGCTGGATGTCATATAGCTTAGACAGATGTGATTTATGATTAAAACTGAAAGTTTTCAATGAGGCTAATGTGAAAGAGAAAGGTGTAGATAGAGCATTTGAACACTTACCTGTAGTTCTGTCTCCTGGAAGCCAAAATACAGTGGAAATGACTTGGTGAGAAGGAGCACTCATCTTTTACTTCTTTCCTTCAGGTCCAGCTAAAAGCTTCCCTTAGGTTTACCTGTGGGGAACGGATACACAGCAGGTTCTCCTAAAAGATTTGGGGTGAAGGGGGGTGGTCATCTCCCACATGCTCTCAGTAAGGGTGGTGTTGGGCGGTGGGAGCGTTTCTGATTTCATTCCTAGAATTCAGTGTCAGGAAGTGGAACCTGGTGTGACCTCCCACCTTCGACTTGAGTGGTGACTCTACCCTTTGATAATTTAATGCAGCAAAAACTCATTGCCTCTTTGGTTGGAAGGAACCAAGACGAGCATTTCATCCCAATGGCTGAAGAACAGTGATTATCCTCTTTGACATCCTCGACAGAGCCATCTGTCAGTGATTGGGAAGGTACAAGGCAACCCATCCTAATTTGGGGCAGAACTAATTGTTAGAATCTGTTTTGTAATATTAGGCCACATCTATCTCTTGTAAGTCCTGGTCTGGCCTTCAGAAGCTACACAGACCCTGATCCCTCCTCTTTATAGCATCAAGTATTTGACAATAGCTGTATGGTACCCATCTGAGGCCTCCATGACTTTGAAGCCAGGTACCTGAGAGTTACTGTAAATATTCAATAAGAACATGATTACCTTTCAACCTTGTTCCCAGCACAGACATAGATGAAAAGAAGTTAATCTTGTCAATTTGCTGTTTTCTTGGTTAACCTGAGGGGTGACTCAAGGGTCACAGCATTTATGAGCTTGTTTTGCAGAAGAAAAAGAATGCCTTTAAGGAAGTTACAACCACCAGATAACCAACCCCCAGCTGCTGTTGATACCCAGAAGTCCCATTGCCCAAGGGCTTATCTGGAGTGAAAGAAACACAGATTTTTCCCTTTGTTTCTCTGAAACTCCTCCTCCCAAGCCCCTTACCTCTAGTAAGACCCCCTGCTTTCTTCTCTTGTTAAGGCAGATTTGAGAGAACCTATCCTCCCACCTTCTCATTTTGGCCAATTTGAATAAACCTTTCTCCATCTCCAAACACTGGTGTCTCAGTGATTGGCTTACTGTGCATCAGGCACACGAATTTGAGATTAAGAGGTTCAGTATCAACTTCTGTTCCCATTCTGAACACCTCTCCACCAAAAGTGTTCTTTTCTTAACAGCAATTTTATGAATATCCTTGTACATAAATCTTTGCATACTTTTCTTTGGATACATTTCTGTATGTGAAACTGCTGGGACACATGGTATATTTTATAGCTTTTGCTATGTATTTCCAGATTACCCTCCCCAAAGAGTGATTTTGTTTATACACCCACAAACGGCTGACGAGAGAGCCGGTTTCTCCACACCCTAGTCACTAAATGGGGAATTTTCATTCTTTTAATCATTGCCAATCTGATAGAGGAAAATGATTATCTCATGGTTGCTTTAATTTGCATTTCTTTGATTACGAGTGAGGTTGGACATGTCTTCCAACCACATCCTATACTTTTGCAATCAAGTTTTGGCGCTAAATGCAAGACCTTACATGTTTTCCAGTTAAATTTTATCTTGTTGGATTCCACCAATCATTCCTTCCTGTTGAGATAATTTGGATCCTGATTCTGTAATTCCAACATATTGGCCTTCCCTCCCAGTCTTGTGTTATTTGCACAGTTGATAAGCAGTTATCTTTGGCTTTATCCAAGTTGTTGATAGAATGTTAAAGAGTTTCAGGGCCAAGGATAGAACTGTTTGGCATGCCACTAGAGAACGCCTTGGAAGGACACTGTCCCATCCCCTCACCATGCCCAGGAGCCATCGGCAGTGGACGGAGGCTTCACCTGGGACACAGGGCCACTCGCAGATCCCAGCCTTGACACTAATCAGCTGTGTGGCCTTGTGCAGGGGGTGTCACCTTAAATGGAGATGTGCCACATGATTATCTAATGTCCCTTCAAGCTCTAGCAGCCTTTTTGTCACTATTTTGTCCATAAGGATTTCATGAGAAATTGTCAAAAGTCTTCACACTGCGGAGAAGTGCTCACCCAATTTACTAATCTAGTGAAAGACATTCCTTCAATAATCAGTATTGGTATCAATAAGGGTATGATCACCTTTTCTAAATGCTGGTCAATCATTCATTTGATTAGCTGCTCCAGAATTTTGCCCATGATCAAAACTAAGCTCACTGGCCTTCAGTTTATCTAATTTATACATTTTTTTTAATTTAGGACATTTGTCTTGATTCTCCGTGATTCCTCAGAGTACCCTGAGACATCAGAAGTGCTCAGTGCTCCTTGCTGAGGCTCATCAGTTCTGTCACCCTGGTTCAGTTTGCTTTCATATCATGAAGGAGCAGTCACTGGAATTGCCCCCTTTCCTCCCAGCACGGACAGAGGGCCCAGGGTGCGGAGGAGGGTTAATGAAGAGCTGTGACAGCACTGGAAGGAAGCAGGTCAAATGGCTTAGTGTGAGGGGAAAGGGGGTCTTTGTGAGACTCACAAATGCCAACTGCTCTCGCCCTTAGCTGAAGGAACAGCAACCCCGGGCCTGTGAGATGGACCTCTAGTTATTCAGCTCCGGGCATAGTGAAGAAAATAAGCATCAACAGAATCTCTTCAAATGAAATGATGCCACGTTATGACACCTTTATTTAGGTTCCTTCAATATCAACAATCAGACAAGACTATTCTGAGGAAGGAACAGTAAACATTAACCCCATGTAACAGATAAAGAAATTAAAAGAGAAATTAGGTAACTGCTCTAAGTGACATAGTGAATCCGTCGTAACTCCAGTCACCTGGCTTCTTGCTGCCATGCCTGCAATGTAGTTGTTGATTTACACCTTGTAAATTTATCACTAAATTATGTACAATTATGACCATTCCATATTGTCTGTGCTTACTCATTCAGACTAATGATAATAGTACCAATGATGAGAAAGGCTGACACTGAGCTCTTCTATGTGCCAGGCACTGTTCTAAGTGCTTCACATGAATTGACCCTTGAATCCTCACATCAAGCATCCCTGTGGGGAAGCTGCTGTTTTCACCCCATTTTTCACAGACGGAGAGATGGAGACACAGAAGAGAGTTTAAGAAACCTGCTCAAGGTCACCCATCTTGTAACAGGTAGAGCTGGGGCTTGAACTCAAGTAGTCTGGCTCCATGCATCAGGCTCCGAATGGCAATGCTCTGCTGCCTCTATAAGTAAATGAGGATCAGAAAGGAACAGCTATTAGAAACTATTTCTCCCCCAAATTATGAAACTGCTTTGCAAACAGTGGTCTCAACTACTATGGAGTGACAAACCAACTCTTTCATCTCCTGAGTGAACGTCAGGAAAAGGAAGGAGGGAGGAGCAAGGTGGAAAAGGGAAGTCAGGAGCGTGAGCAACCTGTACCTTGGGTGCAGGGGTATCCTCAGTGGACAGTAAACTGACAGTGAGTGAGTGTGACCACGAGGTAGAACATACAAGCACCAGGACCCAAGATGACAACCAAGCCCGTGTCACAAGACACAACCGCGCTCTCCACAACCCTTCTTCCAACAACGGGATTCCAAGGCCGAGTGCAGTAAGTGCTGGCACAGCGCAGTGCGACAGACTCAGCCAGGACTGGGTGCCATCGACAGAGTCCCAATCTTGTCTTCCAGTTGCTAGATGACACTGCTTTCCAGTACATTATTTGGAATATAAAAGCTAAAATGTAAGTAAAGCATTTTAATACAGATAATTTCAACCGCAACAAGGCAATTGGCTTCTGATTAAGTTGGCAAGAAAAGGTAATGAACTCATTCTGATTGACATATTTAGAGTTTGTCTTGCCAAGTCCAATTGGCAGCTTCATAATTATGGAAATGTCCATGTTATTTCCACTCAATCAGGGTTAGGCCTGCTGGTATCTGATTCAATGTTTACTTCATGAATGAGGTCAGTTCCCAGCACAGCTGGGGTTTTGACAAAGGAATCAGAGCTGCTGATCAGCAGACAGCGTTCCCACTAGAATCTGACCATAGCTCTCAGGGCTTCCAGGACCACCTTCTCGCAGTTCTCCAGGTTAGCCACTCTCTCTGGCACTTTCTGGGGCCTGGCTCTGCTCACTGCTCTGCTAGCACTTCCCTGTAGAAGCAGACGGAGCCTGGGCTGCAGCCTGGCCGTGATGAGCCCACGGCCAAGTTTCCCACAGCACAGCAGTTCGCTCCTCAACCTGCCCCCTCGGTATTGCAACATCTCACCCCTTATGAGCTTCAGAACTGCCAGGAAATGGGGTAGGTTTTTTTGAAAAAATTATTTATTCCAGGATAGCTCCACTTGTGTGGTGTGAGAGTGACTCAGAGCGCCGTGGAAGCCACCTCCAAAGGTAACTATGTCCCACAGGCCAGAATGTTCTCTGGGCAACTCCCCCCACTGGTAAAAGCAAAAACAAAAGCTCACGAGGGCTCAGAACTCTCATTTTAAGAACACACGTTTACAGAGTGACGTTCTCTAAGTTCACAGAGGTCACCAGGAACACTGCTGAGGGCAGAAAGGACAGGTGCCACTCCACGGCAGGGACACGGCTCAGCTCCAGATGACTTTAGAAGCAGCAAGGGACCTAAACGTCATTGGCCTGTTCTGAGTCCCGAGCTGTTGCGCTGGGGCAGCGGCAGCCGTGACAAAGCATATGGCCAGTCTGAAGCGGCTCTCATTCTCAGCTCTGGCAGCGATTTCTTTATCTCAGCGCCATAAGGTCATAGGAAGCTTAGAGATAGTGACTTGGTTTGGATCCCCAAATAATTGTGGGCATCATATGCTGGAACAATTTTGCCTGACAAAATCCGAGGTGGGGTGGGGGAATCTGGAGGAGGAGATGGTTTAGGAACGGGGTGCAGAGGCAGATTCTGTAAGGAAGCCTCCTCTTTCTCAGCGTTGACAAGGCAGAGTTTGCACCAAGCCCCAGGGTCTCATCTCCCAACAGGAGAACAATGAGACCAGTGGTTACTGACATAGACGCACGAATAGAACAACATGGAGGAGACACAGCCCCAGCTGTAAAGAGGTGAGCTCTCTCTCTTGACGTCATTTTAGGATGAAGACTCCACTCTCTCTTATCTAAAAGGTTGGTCCAGCTGCCACAGGAGACTTTAGAACATCTCTCCCCACTTGGGGGTCTGCATCCTCATAGGGTCCAAAGAGCTTGCTCAAGTGCAATTCACATCCTTTCCCTTAGGTGCTTCCTCAAGAGCACAACCTGTCAGACCTAAGATGCTAAGTCATCCACCCGTTCCCGTTACCCAAACCCCAGTTACCTGCCATCCATTCTGTAGGCTGTATTATCCAACATTGTCACAGTCATATCATCTTATAATCTAAATGATCTTTTCCCTTGAATATGAAATCTTTGAAGATGGGACCCTAAACAAAGCTCATTCCTTCACCCTCTCTGGCCTCATCGCCTACGCTCTCTGCCCACTTGGCTGCAGCCACACTGGCCACCCTGCTGATGCTCGAACACACCAGATGCACACCCGTCCCAGGGCCTTGGCACGTGCTATTCCCTCTGCCTGCAACACTCTTTCCTGGGTCATCCACATGGCTCCCTCAATCCCTTCCTTCAGGTCTTTGCCCACGTGCCTGCTAATCAGCAAGACCTTCCCAACCACCCTCTTCCGTGGACTCTTCCATGCGCATCTTCCTTCCACACGTGTCCCCCTGAGCTTTTATCGCAGATGAAACGGCACACTCTACTTGTCTTCTTACGTCTCTGCCTCCCCCGTTGGAGCGCCGATCCACCTGGGCAGGGCTTGTTGACACTTTTGTCCACTGTCATAGCCCAGTGCCTGGAACAGTGCTCAGCGTATCCACTCCATAAATGTTGAGTGTCCCCTAGTCTAGGCTCTGGATGTTTTTGCAAAAGTTTCTCCAGGGCTTGAGGAATTCACTCTACTTTAAGGAACTAAATAAGTTCTTGAAGCTGAAGGAAACTGTGTCTCCTGATTCCTCAGAGAGATTTGAGGAGTTGGGCAAATACTTTGCCTCTCTCTCTCTACCTCGCTGCCCCTTTGATTCTGTATATTCCGCTTTCCCAACAGACATAGGAAAGTGGGGTCATTCGAGAGGAAAGACAGAGCCTTCTGTGATTCAGGAACGCAGGTGTTCGCTCCACCGGGGCCAACTGGTCAGACCTTTTTATGAGCTCGTGAGGAGGAAATGCATCTGAAATGCTGTCACCCACCCCTGCTTGTGAACAGAGCTGTTTAACTGTTAGAGTCGTGGGTGAGGCAGCGCATGCAGGCAGGGGCCATTACACAGGCTTTCCAGAGAGAGCTGGAACGCTGATGCCCAAGCCACAGGAAGAGGGACGGCCGCCTGCAGCCAACAGCCTGACTGGAAAGTCTGCGTAAGGTGCACCTGGGGGCAACAGGGGCTCCATCGCCGTCTCCACCCGGCTGTAACCGTGTATTTCTCACTCAGCCGGTCGTGGGTGCTCACCCGCTTCCCACCCCACAGATGCTGGTCCTGGAGGCTCACCGCATCTATGTCGTTGGAAAGCTCGCCGGTTTCTCCCAACAAATCAGAACTTCTTCTCTTTCATCTCGTTTGAAAAGCCTTTTGTGAGATTGGGAGTGACCCAAAAGTAACCTCTCTATTCCTGTCTGAAGGGAAAATATTTCCAGATTAGAGAGAGCATTCTGCGATGCCAAGACCAGGCATATATGAATACTTGATTATGCCTCCGAAACCCAGTCTCCCAAACACGCACCAGTCACAGTGTCAGAAATCAACCATGAGCAAGCAAAGAAATTGTGAATCAAGAGGTTTATTATTTTCCCCTATTAAGTATTTTGAAACCAAAGTTTCCACATTTTTAAGGGTTTGATGTCATAAAATTCCCATGTATGACTACATTTTGAAAAACGGAGTCATTGTGTGCATGTGGAATGTGAGAGGTTTAGCCTATAACTTAGAAAATAAACCCCTAAACTCGGAATTTGAGATGCACAGACAAGACAGGCCACTGAGCTGTAGCATTTGCTACGATGGGTTCATGTGATGTTAAGACTGTCCCGGAACTGTCTGGAAGTTAAATGTTAGTCTTCTGAGAAGACCCGGGACCTCCAAGCCAGCTGTTGTTATTCCAAGTGCAATGTAAGCAGGTTTCTATTTAAAACTTTCACACCTGGTACTTGAATATTCCTTGTTTGCCAAAGGGTACCCTCTTTCCCTCGGATTCTTTTCCACCTTCCCTTTTCCGTGCTAGTCTGGTTCAACCCGACCTGCTGGCATGAAGAGAAAGACATTTGTAAAAGGAGCTGGGAAGTTGTGGTCTTTCCCTTTGCTGCTCAGATGGAGACAAGACAGCCCTAGAAACAGTGCTAGGGAGTGAGGAGGGAGAGGGGCCTGGGAGATGGGGAGGAAAGACTGTTCCCTTGTCTTTATGTTAAAAAGAAGGGGAAGACAGAGTCTCAACACCTTATGCCTTCACAGTCTGAGCTAGGGAAGCCCTTGGATGCCTCCAGGGTCCCAGGGCGCCTACTCTAAATAAACTCCAGATCTGTCAATATCAGTTGCCTCTGGGAGGGGATGGGGACTAAAGAGAGGAAGAAAGAGAATTTAGAAGGGAGATGAGAGGGCCAGCCCTGTGGCCTAGTGGTTAAGTTCAGCACACTCAGCTTCAGCGGCCAGGGTTCAGTTCCTGGGCGCAGACCTACACCACTCATCTATTAGTGGCCATGCTGTGACGGCAGCTCACATACAAAATAGAGGAAGATTGGCATAGATGTTAGCTCAGGGCTTATCTTCATCAGCAAAAAAAAAGAGAGATGAGAGAGGCTGGAAATGGGCAAATGGAGGGATATGCAGCAAAAGCAATCTGAGGAAGAGACTGAGAATAAGTTGGGTGTCAGGAAACAAGCCCATGGATTGTATTATCCTCAGGGTCCAGAATCTTCCTCCACTTAATTATGGAGTGAGAAGTGGTGAGGCTCAGAGAGTCAAGAACTGGGGGTTTAAGACTGGGGATTTTGTTCCTTCATTTTCCCAGTTGTGTAAAACTCACTTCTGATCTTCAGAGAGTCCTCTTCCTCCTCCTCCTCTTCCTCCTGGGCACAGGCAGTGTCAGTGGGGAGGGAGCAGCGTGGAATGACACTCTCAGGGACAGGAGTGTGCTGCAGTGGGGCTTGCAGGAGTCGGTCCAGAACAAGGCAGCGCTTGTGTATAGAAGCTTTTCAAGGCGGTTTCACAGATACAGGGATCTCGGACAGAGGAACAGAGAAATTCCAGAGATTTTTCACGTGCAAGCAGATATTTCCTTTGAGAGTTTCTAGACTAAATAATACTCCTTGTGTCTAAGGGACGGTGTAGACTGCTGACCGGGCAATGTTCTGTGTGCGCAGGGTGAGCACGGGGAGCCCCGCGGCGGCCTGGAGGGAGACGGAAGCAGGGGAAGGTGAAGTTGCCTGAGAAAATGTCTTTCCTGGAAGAATATTGGTGCTGTTCCCCCTCCTCCTGACGTGACCTCCACGTCAAATATGGAGGAAGAATTTGTTGGCAGACCTTGGGAATGAAATGGGCTAGACTTCTAAGAATAAATATATCCGGCCTCTCTATTAACCATTTTCATATATATATATATAAATAGACTTTATTTTTTAGAGCTGTTTTAGTTTCACAGCAAAATTGAGTGGAAAGTACGGAGAGTTCCCAGTACCCCCTGCTACCCCACATGCACAGCCTCCCTCACTATCAACATCTCCCCACTGTAGGACATTTGTTATTGATGAACACATGTGACACGTCATTGTCACCCAAAGTCCAGACTTCACATTAGGGGTCACTCTTGGTGTTGGACATTCTGTGGATTTTGACAAATGAAGAATGACAGTATCTACCATTGTAGTGTCACAGAGAATGGTTTCTCTGCCCTAAAAATCCTCTGTGCCCCTGCATTCATCCCTTCCTCCCCCCAATCCCTGGCCACCACTGAGCTTTTACTGTCTTCATGGTTTTGCCTTTTCCAGAATGTCATGTAGTTGGAATCATACAGTATGTAGTCTTTGCAGATTGCCTTCTTTCACTTAGTAACGCATTTAAGTTTCCTTCATGTTTTTCATGGCTTGATCATTTCTTTTTAATGCTAAGTAATATTCATTGTCTGGATGTAGCCATTTTCATGTATATATTTAAGAAGCCAGATTTTTTTTTTTTTTTTTTTTTGGTGAGGAAATCAGCCCTGAGCTAACATCCACGCCAATCCTCCTCTTTTTGCTGAGGAAGACTGGCTCTGGGCTAACATCTGTGCCCTTCTTCCTCCCCTTTATGTGGAACACCGCCACAGCATGGCCTGACAAGTGGTGCGTCGGTGCGCACCCAGGATCCAAACCCAGGCCTCCAGCAGCGGAGCGCGCGCACTTAACCGCTACGCCACGGGGCCGGCCCCAGAAGCCAGATTTTTTAATGGGGTAATATAATTTATTAATAACTAGTATTATAATAAAATCTATAGTAAGATAAAGGCAATATTTGGCTTTAAATAGAGCAACCTCTATATCAACCCTATTACTATGAAGGCTATTATTATCCTTCTGGTTGTAATAAGTAAACTGAAGCACAGAGAGAATCTGACTTACACACGGCAGATAAGTCAGTTGGGGGGAGATCTATAAAAAGAACAGGAGTGTCTAGAATCCCAGCCATTTTCTCTATTGCAGATCAGAACATAACGTACTGGCTTACATTTGTGATGTTTTACGTTTATGTATGTGGGGAGGGGAGGACACTTACTCCCGCCCCTCAGGTTTCGTGTAAAGGGAATTCCTTGCCTCTTCCCCTCCCCGTTAGGACTTCCTTCTTTCACCCACTCCTCTCCCAAGGGAAGAGGAGCCACTTTCCCGGTTGGGCAGACGGGGAGGAACTGGGCATGCTCAGAGTATCCCCCTTCTCCTCTCTGGCATTGGCCTGCCTTAGAGAACACACTGGTCAGCTGGTCAGCTCTCAACTGGACAGGGGAAACCAGCAGTCCAATTCAGGAATGCAATGTTAGGAAGCCGCCTCGCCCACAGACGTAGCCATGTCCCACAAACAGCTTTATAAAGATAATAACCCTCACATCCCAATCTCCATTTTCTCTGACTCCTGCATCTGACTGGTTATGCTGCTCTAAGTGGGAAAGACACTCCTTCCCAAACCTAATAATGTCATCATAAATAGATTTTAAAAGGCTCTCATCACATTATCAGCCAGATTCTTTTTGGTGCCAAAGTGTCTCTATCATCACCAAGTCTTGTAATTTTGAAGCTATTTTAGGCCTGAAGCACGAAATTTAGTGAACTGAAGGAGTACCTTACATTAAAAGCACTGAGCTCGCCCGAAAGTGTAGCCAGCCTACTTTCAGGGAATCATTTGATCCCGTAGAGAAATGTGACTGAAAAATTAATTTTAGACCAGACATTCAACAACCTACAGCCTATACAACAATTCTATCTAGAAAGGTCAACATAGGGGCCGGCCCCGTGGCTTAGCGGTTAAGTGCGTGCGCTCCGCTGCCGGCGGCCCGGGTTCGGATCCCGGGTGCGCACCGAGGCACCACTCCTCCAGCCATGCTGAGGCCGCATCCCACATACAGCAACTAGAAGGATGTGCAGCTATGACAGACAACTATGTACTGGGGCTTTGGGGGAAAAATAAATAAATAAAATCTTTAAAAAAAAAAAAAAAAGAAAGGTCAACATAGAACCAAATGCAAACTAAAACTTCTGTGAAAGAACAACAGATGTTAAGGCTACATTCAATGTCTTGTCAGGTGTTGCAAAGAATCTCCCCCTTCTGTTTTGATGGTTTGATACACATTTTATCCCTTGAACTTTGTCCCTGAACATCCAGGTCGCCTTGTAACATGTGACTTTTCTTGAGCCAAGGTTGAAATACCTCCACAGCTTACTAACATGAACAGTGATCGTAAAAAGCGTCATGCTCATGTATCTGACTGCGTGGGGACTACCCAAGAACCAGGATGAGCCCCTTGAGACAGAACCTAATTTGCCTACATGTAGTGTGATCCACAGCATCATTCAAGAGAGCCCCTCGCTATTGGATAATGAGGAAGTGGACGGTGGTGATGGGAAGATTTTCCTGAGCACAGTCACCATCTTGGTTGAGGTGGGCTGCTCAAGGAGCCAGATGCTGACTGTCAATGTGACTGACACATTGATGCTCCCAACCCTTTCCTCCCTTGTCCATCTCCACTCAGGTTGAGAGGTCAAAATGTGCCTGGCCCCCTTCTACCAAAGGAGGCATGCATGGATGTCTTCTGGAGGCCCTCTGGAAGAGGTTTTGCTTTTCTCCTATAAGAGACAGATAGGACTAGTGATGCCACTTCCTCTTCTTCCTGCTTTGACTGTGGTCGTGATTCCTAGAGCTGCAGCAGCCATTTATGACCACAAGGTAACCAAGCAACTCTAAAGCCATTAGTAGCCTAGTGCACAAAGCCTACTCCAGCTGCCAACCTTCTCTCCCCTGGGTGTAACTATGGCAATCACAGGACACTGGAAGTGCCTGGGACATCATTAAGCCAAAGAAGACAAGCTGAGCTATTAAAACTGATTGCTGGCCTACTACCTCAGTTAATACAAATGGAAGAAGATGTTGAAAAATGATTCCATTTCAATTCTGCAGAAGATACTGAGGCAGAGAACAAACCAGTAGGTGCCAACTCCTCCCATGTTCCAAAGTGAGGCACTAGACCAGCTCAGGAGGGCCTGCAAAGAGCTGTCAGAGAACTGTGGCTCCACAGGCTGGGGAGTGGCAAAGCCAAGAGGCAGAGGTTGGAACTGAGATGATTTCTGTAGAGAGAGTTGTTGGGTGCTGGCACACTCCCCCCACATCCACCCACCCCGCCCCATGTGTGGGAGGAGGGCCCTAGTGAGAAGGATTTGGAGGGGGCCATTCAGACAGCTGACATACATGCCCAGAAGCTTGTGGGACCAGAAAACTGGTGTCTGTCACGTGCCCAAGACATCTTAACAACGAGAAGCCCTGAAGTCAGAACAAGGGGAGGTGGCTGCACAATTGAGTACAGTCCCGCCCCCGGGTATATTCCCACAGGCCAGATACGGGCCGTGAGAAAGAGCTGGCCCAAGAGGGCTGCCAGGAGAAAGGCTGAGCAGAGATGCTAAGGCACCAGCTGAAGATGTCCTCGTCCGCCTCAAGGGAACCTCAGGTGAGCAATCCCTCAGCTCATGGGGACCCCAGAGGAACCCGAAAGCCCCTCACAGGAGAAAAAGCTTTAAATGTTTGCCATGGCCACAGGGAGCAAGGGCCGGTTACATGGGTGCCCCCCTCCTTCACCCCAGGAGCAGAGGCTGTGCAGTGAGCAGGAGGGAGGAAGGTGGAGAGAAAATGTGGGGAAATTGAGCGCGAGGGTGAATTTTATGTGTCCACTTGACCAAGCCACGGGGTGCCCAGACACTGGGGCAAATAGTATTCTGGGTGTGCCTATGAGGGTGTTTCTGGACAAGATTAGCATTTGAGTCGGTAGACTGATCGCCCGATGTGGGCCTTGTCCAATCAGGTGAAGGCCTGACTAGAGTAAAAGGTTGAGCAAGAAAGAATTCTCTCTCTGCCTGACTGTCTTCAAGCTGGGACGTCTTCTTCTCCTGTCTTCAGACTCACACTCAGACTTGAACTTACACCATCGGCTCCCTGGGGTCTCCAGCTTGCCGACGGTAGATCTTGGACTTCTCTGCCTCCATAATCCTTGGAGGCCAATTCCTTATTTTATATATATATATATCCTATCAGTTCTGTTTCTCTGGAGAACCCAGACTAACACAGAGAAGGTGCTTCAAGAAGGGCCCCTCCCTCATTTCCCACCACAGGCTTCTGTCTGGGAGCAGCCTGAGCTGGCTGGGAAGAAACTGAACTTCAGTGAATCCTGTAGCACAGAGACACTGTAGACTAGAAGTGACCAGCACGTTTTGCTATGCCACAGCTGCTGGAAGTTCACAGGGCTGCCAGAGATTTCACGGGGGTGCTGAGAAGAAACCGGCCCCCCAGGTAGTGTGGAACGGGCCCTGGAGAGCAAAGAAGAGGGTTTTACTCTGGAGCACCCACAAACCCCTTCTGTGCCGCACCCCGGTTTCACATGGTTTGTGATGCCTACAGTTGGTTTGTGTTTTTATTTTTATTTATTTATTTATTTTTTTTTTTTGTGAGGAAAATCGGCCCTGAGCTAACATCTGCCAATCCTCCTTTTTTGCTGAGGTAGACTGGCCCTGGGCTAACATCCGTGCCCATCTTGCTCCACTTTATATGAGACGCCGCCACAGCATGGCTCGACAAGCGGTGCGTCGGTGCGCGCCCAGGATCTGAACCGGCGAACCCCCGCGCCACCGCAGCGGAGTGCGCGCACTTAACTGCTTGCGCCACCAGGCCAGCCCCTGGTTTGTGTTTTTAGATAGAACCTGTACACTTCCCAGGTCCCTTCTCCCAAACACTCAACTCCTTCTTCCCTCCTTGGAAATCTGTGCAGCTTCTAGAGAACAATACTGTGTGGAATTTAGGCCTTTGGTTTATTAAACATAAAAAGTAGCTTCAAGGAGCATAGAATTACATGATTCCTTTTTAAATGTGCATGAAAAACAACTCCTTTCAAACCATATCATCTCCCATCCTGCAAGAATCCTGCTGGAATTGGGAGGGCTGCCTCAAAGTGAGTGCCAAGCTGTGTCTCAGCCAGTGAGAGATGAGTTGGGTCTTTGCACCAGACAGTATGTTGAAAACCACCAGACCAGGAGTAGCTGGCGATTCTCTGTCTGCGAATTCCCAGGAACACTGCGGGGGTTTCCAAGCCCATGTGGGAAGCCTTGTCAGCCTGTGCCTGGAGGTACAAGAAGAGGGAGATTGGGCCATTTCTGCTTCTTCACTCCCACTGCCCTCATCTTGCTTGGTGCTCACTCTTTCCAAGTTCTCTTGGCCCCTGTGCCAAGGCAGGCTGGATCCAGCCAGGATATTTATAGAGCTGGTACAGGACTGGGCAGCTAGTGGGAGCAGATGTTTTCTGATATGGGGAAAGGGAGCTATTTATACCGGGAGATGAAAATTAGTCAGAGGGGAGGCTGCAGCCATAGTTGATGGTGCTGTCCTCTCAACGCTGGGGGAAGTTCTCCAGATCCTCAGGTGAAAATATTTCCCACCTTCCCTGTCTAGACAGTTCAATTCAGCAGACACTAATTGAGTGCCAGGCACTGGGTGGGCACGAGATGAATAAGACGAGGCCTCTCTCCTGTTACGGTCTGGGAGGGGAGACCTCATGAAGTGAATGGTGATGACATGGTTCATCACTGCCAGCTGAGAGCTCCACGGGAACCTGAACTCCAGCGCAATGGAGGCTGCTGGGCCTGGGGCCTGGTGGGGGGGTGGGGAGAGGAGAAGGAGCGGTCAGGGGGCGCCACAGGGCCAGGGACCGCTAATCTGACTTGGAAGGATGGACAGGAAAGGTCCAGGTGAGAAGGCATCAAGGTAGTGGGAACAGAATTCGAGGTGTGGAGGTTTTACAGCCTGCGTGATGCATTCTGGGAACATCTAGGAGGGCAGTGGGGCTTTCTGAGGGATTTCGGAGGAGGAGGCTGAACAGGTGAGCTGGGGCTGGGCTGTAAAGGGCCATTGTCCACGCTCTCTGCAACGTGCCCTCATGCCAACTTTCCCTTCAGGCAGGAGGAGCCAGCAAAGCTTTGTAAGGAAGGAAGTGATTGTAATTCCAGGGAGTGATGGAAACTGTGGATCTGTGAGCAAGTTCTTCCTGTGTCTCCAGTGTCCTGTGGCACCATGCCTGGCACACAGTCAGTGCTCCATAAATGCTTGGTGAAAGAGCAGACTCACTGAGTTACATCCCTGTCTTAGGGTGGTGTGCAGACCACCCATCAAATGAGTCCAGGTGGACTTGATGAGTGCTGGCTACAGCCGCAGGCACTGTCCCACTCCCGCCCCTTTGGCAGGGCCAAGCCCTCCCCAAGATTTCTACCGATGGTGCTTCTCCTCGCCACTGCTTGCCCAGCGGTCCAGCCTCTGCCCCGACCCCTACTCTGATTCTGCCTGTTGCTGTATCTCCACCTCAGCATCAACCGAGCGTGGGTGTAGCGTCATTCCTTCCATTTGAAAACCAAGTAATAATACTAATAACAACACAAGATGTTTCGGCATATTCTCGATGAAGGTTTGGGAAATGGAGCAAGTTGCCAAATGCAAACAACTTAAGCTGAACCTTAGCCTTTTCCTTCTTCTTCAACATCCTCGAGCCATTTCTGCCAACTCAATTCTTCACCCTACTTCTTGCCTTCTTTCTCTCCCTCCAGCTCTCCTCTCCTCTCTCTTCCCAAATGCCCATTGTTTTATTATGCAGAACAGTTTAAGGGGTTTTGGAGTCTGGCTTTGTTCTGTTGTCTCCTTTTCTCCTAACTCTGAGGGCTTCACCTTTCACCCCTTAGCTGGGTATTTTCCTAAACAAAGACCTTTTGTCCCCTAAGAAGAACGCTGGTTCCATAAGGTCAGACAGTCGTTTTTCCCACACCACAGCATTATGGGGCAGCTGGGTGATACAGTCTGTACCTGGCACCATAAGGGATGAGAAAAATCAATACTATCCTCAGGGCAAATGTCAGAGAAGGACAAAGATTCTTTCCTTGACCAAACTTTTTCAGGCTCTTGAACCTTCTAGGCCCATCAGTGCCCTTCCTTGTAAAATCCAGTTTTAGCAGGAACCCTGTTAAATCAGTTCATCAAGAACCCCTATCCTTGATACCTGATCACCCTCATCTCTGATCCGGTTCCTCATCCTCCACCATCCCGCAGGGGATGTCTGACCACCCTGGCCTGTCTTCAGCAAGAATGCTGTTCGATCAGTTTAGTCAGAATCCCCCTTACCCTTAGTAACTTTCCATCCACCGACCTCCAACCTGCTCCTTGGCTATAAGTTCCCACTGGCACACGCTATTTTCAGAGTTGAGTCCATTTTCTCTCGCCCACTGTAAGACCCCATTGCAATGGTCCCTGCACCCATCACCATGGCCCCCCTTGAATAAAGTCTGCCTTACCATCTTCAACAAGTGTCACTGGATAATTTCTTCTTTAACGGGAGAAGAGACTTAACCCAGAGCACGGCGACTGAATATTTAATCACTTACTTAATTGGTGGCTACACTACAGATATGCAGAAAGACAGAAAGGAAACATGTCTGTGTGGGCTGGGAGAGAGAGGACAGGAAAAGAGCTCTTCCAGATGCCCTTATAAGGGAAGAATTAACACTCCTGGGCAACTAATTGGGTTTCAGAGATGGAGATGATGGAGGTAAGAGGAGAGAGGCTCATTGGTTAAGCTTTGGGGATGAGGAGGATTGGGGGAGGGCAACGACAAAATGAGGAAGATGGAAAGAGAAGCCGTTTAGGGGAAGGTGAAAATATGAGTTTTAAAGGTTTTGAGTAGGAGGAGGCAGAAGCTGAGAGGCACCCACCCGGGCTGAGATTGTTTTCTGAGCCCTGTGAACAAGAAGTGCCCAGCAGCACCCAGGCCAGGGCAGGGGAGAATGCTCTGGACCAGCAGACGTGGGCTGTACGCAGCAGAGAGCCTTTCCACAGGCAGTGACCTCTGTCCTCAGCCCCCAGTGGATGTCACCTTCTCGATGGACTTTGTCTTTCTACAGGGATTGGGAACTTGTTGAAAAGTCCTGGTGTATTCCTCACCCTTAGGTGTTTGATACAAATTCTTGGTTTCTTCTTAGAATGCTTCAAGGTTTATCAATGTAACCCAGACGTTTCCCACCTCACTTGCATACTTCTGTCCCATACCCATTTGGCTTGGTCAGGGAGGGGTTAGTGGAGGAAGCCAGGAAACCAAAGCACTGGGTGCCATTGGGCTCAGCCACTCTAAGCAGCCCCCCACCTACCACTCCTCAAAAGGGCAATGAGGCCATTTTTGTGGTACCACAGAGAGATGTGCTAGGAGAGGCACGCAGAGACATGCGAAAGGCTACTATGCTAGTGTCTTTGTGGAAAAGCAGTGTCAAGTCAGACCAGAGGCAGACACAGGTCCTGAGGAGGAGAGGAGGTGAGCGAGAGGCCCCACGTCTGCAGGGCACACTGAGGCCTGAGGACGTGGCCACAGAGGAGCCGCGAAATGAGAAAAAACAGGGGCAACGGTGGCTTGTGTTTCACAAAGCTAAATATATCCCATTTAAAGGCCATCCGCTGGTCATGGATTCTGAGATTAAGTAATTCCACGGGAAGAGCTTTCTTTTTTAAAAATGATCAAAATAGTATGTGGCTGTTGCCTTCAAAGTTCTTATTTGGCAAAACGAGAAGTCGGAAACATTAAGTAAGTCCTTCCAATTAGAAAGGGAGAAAAATGGCTGGTTCTAGGAAGCCATGAATTTGAGGGTCACCCAGGGCTCGAGTCTGCCCCTCTCCATTGCCTGGTCTGCCAGCAATGCCCACTGAGCGAGGCACTCTGCAGCAAGGGCTCCAAAAGGAAGGCCCGAGATGAAGAACAAGCAGTTTTTCTGACTTCTGTCTGAGAATAAGCCCCAGCATCGTTTTCTCTCTTTGCCTCCCCTACCACCAACCACCACCGCATGAAACCTCCCTTGTGAAAATGTTGAAGGGCAAGAACTTGCTCAAACCAGGCTATAGGACACGGTGTGCAGAGGCCAGTCCCATCCAGGGCAGCAGCAGCCAGAACACAGATCCCCAGGAGACAAAGGGCCAAGCTGACCCATAGAGGCTCCCAACGAAACTAGGGTTGCTTTTGAGATCCAGGGCCCCAGTTATCCCAGGAGGGGCGGGGGTTCTGGAATTGAAGTAACTAGATTGTGAGGCCGCCTGGGCTGCCTTCCCCAACATCCCAGGCTCCCTATAGGTGCCTGTACTACGGGGATTGGAGCCCAGTGAGGCCAGGGGCCAGTCGCTGGTGGAAACATCCACGGGCGGAAGAGGTGCTTCGAGACTGGCCACCTCAGGAAACTTGGAGACGACACAGACCCACAAGCCAAGAATGCAGACTGCTCTAGGGCTTGGCTTCTCATGAGTATAAACTGCACCTACTGGCAGAATTGAGGGAAAAGAACCACCACGATTTGCATCCTTGTGACTTTCACACACATACACACACACACCATTTTGTGGCATGACTCCCACCCCTTGCTAATCTGGAGGGAGAGTTGGGATCCCTCTCAGAGGAGGTGGCTTCACCTCTCACCCCCTCAGGACTCTTGGGCTGGGCTCCCCCAAGTAATGTTCCGAGCAGCTTTCACTAGTGGGGCCCCATGGACAGTGAGAGCTGTGATGAGGGAGTCTGTCCTTGGACAAACCTCCCCCCGTACGTGGTGGAAGAGCGTGGCCCAACCCTTGTGGGGCTGAAGGTAGTCTCCTTATAACAACCAGCATCCACAAGAGAGAAAATGTCTTGGTGCAGTGTCTTGTCATAGCAGCTATGCCCCAGATTAATAGGATCTATTTAAACAGACTCTTTTTGGAGAAAGGCTCCATTTTGTCAGATCCACTTTCTCAGGATCTCCTTACCACTGAAGATCCCAAATGGGATTGATGCTGTACATGGAAAAGGCGGAAATTATTTTTCAGTCGTAAAATGGAACGGAAGCCAAGAAGGAAACTCAGTTTTTAGTCTACTGTTGATGTTCAATACAAAAATTGGTTATTCTATCAAAGAGCCCTTGGCAGGTCAGCTGTGTTTTCTCTCCTAAAATCATCAGGCTACCCAACAGGAAACTGTGATGCCTAAGAAGTAGTTTGCAAAGTGGTGCGATTGTGAGAATCTGGAAGGAGCGCCACCCCCTTTCCTGAGCCTTTGAAATTTGGAGGCGAGATCAGGATAGCGATAAAGGAGGTGTGTGGCGCCCTCTGGCGAGAGTGGATCAAAGCACCCAGAGTGGGCTTCCGTCTGCACTGGACTTGGGCCTCCATCCCCAGTCACCTAACATCTTCCACCTTCCACCTTCCATCACAAGGTGAATAGCTTTGCACAAGGCCCTTCAAAATCCACACTTGAACGCAACATGGAACTGATGTGGTTCAATCTTGGAAGACATAATTTAGGTTTTGGCCAAGTGGGGAGGGAGATGTTTATCCCAGAGGCAGATGCACAGACCAGTGAAGGGCTGAGATAGCAGAAAGCCAGACGACCAAGGTGGCTCAGGCTTTGTGGTCCCAGATGCTGGCCACAGGTCCCAGGGAAGGAAGCCAAAATGCTATCCTAGCCAGTCATCACTGCTGTGGCCCAGGGTTTTCCTCCAGAGTAATGATGGGGCAGACATCAGGAAGCCTTCAAGTTGAACCAAGTGTCTCTGTCCATCTGGGATAAAAGTATGTGTCAGATGTGATTACAGAGGGTGAGCCCCAGTGGGCTAGTGGTTAAGTTCGGCATGTTCCACTTCGGTGTCCTGGGTTCGGTTCCCAGGCACAGACCTACACCACTTGTCTGTCAGTGGCCGTGCTGTGGTGGTGACCCACATACAAAATAGAGGAAGATATGTTAGCTCAGGGCAAATCTTCCTCACCAAAAAAAAAAGATATGATTATAGAAAGTCCCAGTACAGAATAAAAACAAATGCCACATGCTTATAAAAGGGCATGGTCTTGGAACAACACAACACCAGGACTCACCTTAGATCATGTGGAAAAGTTTGTGAAACACCAAAGAAGGTGGATTCTGTCCTTTCCAGGCCCCAACTTAAAGCCTGAAGGAAGTTATAGGGAGTGCATTCTGGATGCGGCCCCAATGCTGCAAGCGTCTCTCCAGGCTCAGATCTACATGCCTGATGTTTCCAGGTCCCAAACTGAGATTCCATTCAGGGTCGATGATTTGATTCCCATAAATAATGTTTGTCTCTGAGTAGCGTTGATAAGGGACGCACTGGGCCTGAACCCAGAGTCACTGGGGATCCAAGAGGAATTTCTCTCTCCACCATATGTGGGTTATTCAGGTGGTGGGTTCCTTCCCAGCATTCAGAAATTCCTTGGAGGGATCAGCCACAGACTCCTGGAATTAGGCAAGACGGACTTTGATGCACTCTGACACGTGACAGAGGCGGCACGCCCATCTCCTGCAGAGGTTTTGACGGTCCTTGAGGCTGGGCTCTAGGAAGGCCCAGCAGGGACCCTGAGAAAGAAATTCAGAAGATTCCTTCATGACGTCATCGATCCCACTAGAGAAGATCTGAAGTTTGCATATACTCTTTGGCCTTAACACTCCAAATTGTAGATAGATATTTTTTTTTCTAGAAGTACAAGAACACCAATCATCAAACTTGAAAACATTCTTGTATTTTCAGCGGAGCAGGAAATTAAGAGCTTTCTTAGATTCAGTCTTGGTGGTGGTGTTGGGAGGGAGTCTGCCCCGCAAAGTGTGGACATGGACATGGTGGGGAGAGACCCAGCTGAGGGTTCTATTCCCAGCTCTTCATCTTTGCAATGCCTACAGCTCTCACCCCATTCACTTTTTTCTTATTCTTACTTTTGTGGCATGTAACTTTTTTATTGAGGTATAATTCATGTACATCTGAATAATTTTCCATCGAGTGGATATATAGTAGTCCCCCTTATCTGCAGTTTCACTTTCCATGGTTTCAGTTACCCGAGGTTAACTGTAGTCTGAAAATATTAAATGGAAAATTCCAGAAATAAAAATTCACAAGTTTTAATTGTGCACCATTCTGAGTTTCTTGATGAAATCTCGGGCGGTCCCACTTCATCCCGAGGGGTGGTGAATCATCCTTTGCCCAGCGTGTTTACGCTGTATGCGCTCCCCCCGTTAGTCACTTAGTAGCGGTCTCAGTTATCAGACCGACCGTTGCAGTACTGCAGTGCTTGTGTTCAAGTAACTATTACTTTAGTTAACAGTGCTCCCAAAGTGCAAGAGTAGTGATGCTGACAATTCAAATGTGCCAAAGAGAAGCCATAAAGTGCTTCCTTTAAGTGAAAAGGTAAAAGTTCTCGACTTAATAAGGAAAGAAAACAAATCGTATGGTGAAGTTGCTAAGATCTATGGTAACCTTTATTACAGTACATTGTTATAATTGTTCTATTTTTGTTGTTAGTTGTTGTTGTTAATCTCTTACTGTGCCTAATTTATAAATTAAACTCAATCATAGGGATGTATGCATAGGAAAAAACACAGTACATAGAGGGTTCGGTACTATCCGAGATTTCAGGCATCCGCTGGGGGTCTTGGACTGTATCCCCGGTGGATAAAGGGGGACTATTGTACCACAATATTTATGACCATTTGAGTTATTTCCACTTTTCGGCTATTATGAATAATGCTGCTATGAACATCCGTGAACACTATTTTGTTTACACATGTTTTCATCTCTCTTGGGTAGATACCAAGGAGTGGAATTGCTGGATTATATGGAAACTCCATGTTTAACCTTTCCAGGAACTGCCAGACCGTTCTCCACTCCTCTTCACTTTTCAGGAGTCCTGAGAATTGGTCAGTCACGTTTGACAAAAAATAACAGTACCACTGGATCTTTCCAGACAGATTCTAAATAAGTACTAGGGTTAAATCTCAATTTTAGCTGAGAAAGTTGACTAACCAGCTGCCTTGGTTAGATGAAATTAATAATAATAATTTTTAAAATCCCATTTTATTTTAACTTTTGTTGAGAAGTCTTCTAATTCAAATCGGCATGTTATAGCTACATCCCTTAGAAAGAAGGGAGCAGGGAAGACCATTCGACTTTCCTTGGCAGTTAGGATGTGTGGTCTTCAGGGATCATTCATCCATGCACTAACATTTATTAAAGGCCAGCGGCAGGTCAGGCCTGGGCCAGGTGAATAAGACAGGTACTGTCTGTGCCTTCCTGGGCTGAGTTCTAGCATGGGAGAGAGTCAGGTGAAACTGACAAAATCATTGCTTTGCAGGTAACAGAGGCACTGAGAAAATAACAAAGACAGTATGGTCAGGGAATCCCTCTCTGAGGATGTGTATTAGTTTCACTGCCATAACAAGTCACCACAAACTCAATAGTTTAAAACAACACCCATTTATTAGCTCACAGCTCTGTAGGTCAGAAGTCTGGGTGGGTTCAACTGGGTTCTATGCTCAGGGTCTCACGTGGCCAAAATCAAGGTGTTGGCCCAGCTAGGGTCTTATCTGGAAGCTCTCAGGAAGAATTCACTTCCAAGTTCATTCCAGTTGTTCACAGAATACAGTTTCTTGCAGTTGTAGGAGTGTCAGTCTGCTCCAGCTGCTATAACAGAACACCATAGGCTTGGTGGCATGAACAACAAATATTTATTCCCCATGGTTCTGGAACCTGAGAAATCCAAGATCAAGGCACCAGCAGATTTGGTGTCTGGTGAGAACCTGCTTCCTGGTCCATAGACAGCGGTCTTCACACTGCAGAAGGGGCAAGAGAGCTCTCCAGGGTCTCTTTGATAAGAGCACTAATCTCATTCAAGAGGGCTCCATGCTCGTGACCTAATCACATCCCTAAGGCCCCACCCCCAAACACCACCACACTGGGGGTTAGGTTTCAACATATGAATTCCGGGAGGACACAAACACTCAGTCCATAGCAAGGACTGAGGTCCCTGTCTTCTTGCTGGCTCTCAGCGGGGAGTTGCCCTCAGCAACTCATGATGGATTCACCTTCCTTCTCACATGCCCTCTCCATCTTCAAAGCAGCAGTGGTCCGTCCAGTCCTTCTCCTGCTCTGCATCTCCCAACTTCTCCTTCTGCCACCAGCCAGAAAAAGCTCTCTTTTATGGGCTCATGTCCTCCTATCTTTTTTTTTTTTTTGTGAGGAGGACTAGCCCTGAGCTAACATCTGATGCCAATCGTCCCCTTTTTTCTTGAGGAAGATTGGCCCTGAGCTAACATCCGTGGCCATCTTCCTCTACTTTATATGGGACGCTGCCACAGCATGGCTTAACAAGTGGTGCATCGGTGCGCGCCCAGGGTTCCGAACCTGTGAACCCCGGGCCGCCGCAGTAGAGCGTGCGCACTTAACCGCTTGCGCCACCGGGCCGGCCCCCTCATGTCCTCCTATCTTAAGATCAACTGTGTCATACCACATAACACAACCACAGGAGTGATGCCTCGTCATAGTCAGAGGTTCCAGGGACTAGGCCATAGAAGGGGAGAGGGGCACTTTTAGAATTCTGCCAAGCGCAGAGGTGACTGAGACCTAGAGCCTGAGAGGAGGTGAGGATGTGGCCACTGGGCTTGGAGCATCCCAGACAGAGAGGGTAGCATCCTCCTTGAGGGAGGAAGAAGCTCTGTGCATGTGAGGCACTGAGAGGCCAGTGTGGGCTGCAGGAAAGCAAGTGATGTGGAGCGTGGCCTGAGAGGAGGTAAGTGAGGGTCCGCCAGGGTCCTTGCAGACAGATGTGGACAGGATGGAGCTGGAAGTGTACCAGGCCCAGGACACTTGGAGGAGACTGCTTTCTAGAATCAAACCCCTGAAATCGCTTTTTAAAAAATAGCTTAATATATAACGTACAAGTGACATGCAATAAACAGCACTTATTTAAAGTGAACAACTTGATGACTTGTCACTATGTATACATCCGTGAAAACATCTGCACAATCAAGAAAACAAACATATCCATCACTCCCAGAACTTTCCTCGTGCCTTTTCGTCGTCTCTTTCTCCCACCCTTTGTGCACTCCCATCCCCAGGCAGCCACTGATCTGTTTCCTGTCACTATAGATTAGCTTTGCATTTTCTAGGGTTTCTACGTGTTGTTATGGGATGAATTGTGTCCCCCCAAAATTCATATGTTGAAGTTCGAACCCCCAGTACCTCAGAATGTGACTATATTTGGAGAGGGTCTTTAAAGAGGTAATTAAGTTAAAATGAGATCATGAGGGTGGACCCTGATCCAGTTCAGCTGGCATCCTTATAAGAAGAGGAGATTAAGACACAGACACACACAGAGGGATGACCACGTGGAGACACCAGAAGATCCATCTACAAGCCGAGGAGAGAAGCCTGAGAAGACACCTGACTAACCAATGCCTTGATCTTGGACTTCCAGCCTCCAGAACTGTGAGAAGATAAATTTCTGTTGTTTAAGCCACCCAGTCTATGGTACTTTGTTAGGGCAGCCCTAGAAAACTAATACAAGTATGTATGTTTTTGATCTTCTTTCATTCAGCATAATTATTTTGAGATTCATCTACGTTTTTGCATGTATCAATAGTTCATTTCTTTTTATTGTTGAGTACTATTCCATCATATTGATATACCACGATTTATTTATCCATTCACCGGCTGATGGGCATTCAGGTTGTTTCCAGTTTTTGCTTATTATAAATAATGCTTCCAGGGCCAGCCTGCTGGCATAGTGGTTAAGTTCTCTCGCTCCACTTCAGCGGCCCAGGGTTCACAGGTTCGGGTCCCAGGTGTGGACTTACACGCTGCTCGTCAAGCCATGCTGTAGTGGCGTCCTGCATACAAAACAGAGGAAGATGGGCATGGATGTTAGCTCAGGGCCAGTCTTCCTCATCAAAAAATAATAATAATAAACAAATAAATAAATAATGCTTCCATGAACATTCATTTACAAGTCTTCGTATGGACATATATTTCCTTTTCTTTGGCGTAAACACTAAGGAGTAGAATGGCTGGGTATGTTTAACTTTTTAAAAAACTGCCAAACTGTTTTCCAAAGTGGTTGTACTGTTTTATATTCCCACCAGCAATACATGAGAGTTCCAGTGTTCCACATCTTCACCAACACTCGACATTGTCATTCTTTTTAATTTTAGCCGTTCTAATAGCAGTATGTCATTGTGGTTTTAATTTGCATTTTCCAACTAATGATTTTAGCATTTTGCCATATACTTATTGGCCATCCAGTAAGAAAAATATAAGTTTATTAAACAAAATAAGCATTTGTTTGTTCAAATATTTTGCCCATTTTTTAAATGGGTTGCTTTCTTATTATTAACTTTTGTGAGTTCTTTATATATATATTTTTTTTAGTTTTTTATTTTTATTTTTGTGTGTGTGTGTGAGGAAGATCAACCCTGAGCTAACAGCTGATACCAATCCTCCTTTTTTTTTTTGACTGAGGAAGATTGGCCCTGGGCTAACACGTGTGCCCATCTTCCTCTACTTTATATGGGATGCCTCCATAACATGGCTTGACAAGCGGTGCATCAGTGTGCGCCCAGGATCCGAACCTGCGAACCCCGGGCCACTAAAGCGGAGTGCACGCACTTAACCGCTGCGCCACTGAGCTGGCCCCGTGAGTTCTTTATATATTTTGAATACAAGTCCTTTATCAGATATACGATTTGTAAATATTTTCTACCAGTCTGTGGCTTGCCTTCTGTCTCATAACAGTGTCTTTCAAAAAAACAGAAGTTTTTAATTTGGATTAAATCTAATTTATCAATTTGTTCTTTTATGAATTGTGATTTGGTGCCATAGCTAAGAAATCTTTGCCTAACCCAAGGTTACAAGGTTTTCTCCTGTGTTTTCTTCCAGAAGTTTTACAGTTTTAAGTTTTACATTTAAGTCTGTTTTGGGTTAATATTTTTATATGGTGCAAGGTATGGATCAAAGTTCTTTTTTTTTTTTTCTTTTTGCATATGGATATTCAGTTGTTCCAGAACATTTGTTGAAAGACTATCCTTTTTCCACTGAATTGCCTTTGAACTTTTGTTGAAAATCTGTTGTCCATATTTGTGTAGGTCTATTTCTGGGCTCTCTCTTCTGTTCCATTGATCTATTTGTGTGTCTTTACGCCAATACCACACTGTCTTGATTACTGTAGCTTTATAAGTCTTGAAATCAGGTGGTGTGAGACTTCTTCCTCTGCGCTTCTCTCTCAAAGTGTTTTTGACTGTTCTACATCCATTACATTTCCATTTGCATTTTAGAATCAGTTTGTCAATCTCTACCCAAAAAGTCTGCTGGAATTTTGACTGTAATTGCATAAAATCTGTAGATCAATTTGGGGAGAATCAATACCTTAACAGCATATTTTTAAGTTGAGATATAATTCACATACCATAAAATTCAACATTTTAAAGTGTACTATTCAGTGGTTTCTAGTATATTCATGAAATTGTGTACCACCATCACCACTATCAAATTCCAGAACACTTTCATCACCCCAAAAAGAAACACCATACCCATCAGCAGTAGTTCGCCATTCCTCCTTCCCTTGGCAACCACTAATCTACTTTCTGTCTCTATGAATTTGCCTGTTCTGGACATTTCATATCAATGGAATCATACAACATGTGACCTTTTGTGTCTGGCTTCTTTCATTCAGCTAATGTTTTCGAGGTTCATCAGGTTGTAGCAGCCACCTTACCAATATTGAGTCTACAGCATCTAAATACATAGAGATACATACCAGCCTGGGGCACTCTCCAGAAAAGGCTTTTTAGAATTAAATCCTTGAAATCAGCTTTTGAAATATATATATTTGCTTATTCTTCCTCAAAGGAAGCCCTGTGATTAATTTCCAGTTAACTGAGAGGATGGCTGGCTAGAGTTTGTAAAATCCTTGAATTTCAGAATTGACAGGAAACTTAGAAATTGTGTAGTCAAGAGGTTGCAAACCAGTTGCCCAGAGGCCAACTTGGCCATCCAATGTGTTTGTGTGGCCTATACAGGAAGTTCTGAGCATGGGAGCCAACATTTCAGAATTTTGGAGCTTTCAAAAATTCTTTAAAAAATCAGATGTCTGGCAGCCCAGGGCCCACATCCCGCCTGGTGGCGGTGGGCTGGGTGAGGACAGGGGCCCTTTCTCCAGGTCTCCTTGGTCCCTGCCACCCCTGCAGGGCGCCTGAGCCCTCACACCTGCCCCCTTCATTGTCAGGTTAGCTGCCCGGCCTGTAGGACGGCTTGATTTGCATCTCCCTCGGTAGTGCAACCTCTTCCTTTTACGGATAAGCCCTGGGCAGGTTTCCCCTTTTTCCTGGGGGAAAACCATGAATGCTGACATTGAATTCTGTGCTTTTTCCTACTCTGTGGACGACATCCCCTCCCACTAGAGTGACCAACTCATTCTGATTTGCTTGAGACTTTCCCAGTTTTAGAACGTGAAGTCCAGTAGCCTGGAAACTCTCTCGGTCCCAGACAAACTGGGATGGTGGGTCATCCTACCTCTCACTTCCCACCCTTCTCCTCCACCAAAACAACAAAAAATAAAATAATGAAATTTTTTAAAAAGTGGGGTTTTGTTGACCTAAGAGTTCATCTTTTCTCAGGCCTGCTTGCTAGGCCTGACGCTGTATTTGTCGGCACGACTGTCCCTGGCTTCTTTCTGGTCCTGGGGTGCGCCATGCCCTCCTAACGGCAGTGACCGGGTGGGACTCGCCATTCTGGGCTTCCTGGGGGCCCGGCCTCTGACACTGGGCCTGGTGTGGGAGGACGCCTGGCACATGAAGGGGCCTCGGTCCCAGCTGGCGGCCGCGTGCTGACACCTTGCTGCCAGATGGCAGGGCGCACCGCTGTTTATGATTAGGTGGCTGACTGCTCTGGGAAGCGAGCAGGCTGATGATGAAAGCTGTGAAAAGAACATTGTTATATGACTTTTCATAGTTTCCCAAGTAAATATTAAACTCGCTGCTGCTTGAATTACTAATGCTTTGGAAGTGGAGGCCGAAATCTGTTCCCAAACAGACTCCTCTTTTTTTCTCTGTCACCTAGGCACTCGGCAGTGTTGTCGGATTGTTTTCCCTGCTCCCCCGTTCTCACAGCTCAGTACATTCCCTCGGAGTGATGCTGGCACCTGTGAGCCCGCATCGCACAGCCACCTCATTTCCCAGTTCCTCCACACTAGCTCCTGAGCCAGCAGGCAGCTGGCCACAGGCAGGTGACCCCACGGTCCTGTGAGATAGCTACCGGGGGTGCCGTGGGCAGGCAGCCACGGCTCCGTTGCTCTGCACAGACAACTGCAGGCAGACAAGGACCCTACCGGACACGCTGCCTCCAGGCCCCGCTCTGGGACACTTAACCTCTTCCTCGGCCACTTGGAGACGGCCAGAGAAAGCGCCTGGACGAAAGGACTCTTGGGTCTTCGCTGTCTTCATTACTGCTTATAAAAGCTAGTAAACAGATGGTTTGGTTTAGAGAAAATATGCAGCTGGGGTTATTAAAAAGAAAAAAAAGAAAGCAGAAGAATGAGGAGAGGAAAGGGAAAAGTAAGAAGACTTGTCCACAGTGGGAACGGTGACAGCTTGTAAATCCCGACACCACGGGCTCTCTGTGTGTCTCTGGTTGGGGTGACGCTGTCCTCACCGAACTGGTCTGTCCTGAAAGAAGACCAAATAAACCCAACCTCATGCAGAGACGCACTCCGCCCGCCTCACCATCCCCCTTCCACACGTACCGTGACGTTATGGTCAGATGAGTCGGGTGGCACTCGGGGCCAGAGGGGGCAAATGTGGGCTGTTGTTTGGGGAGGCTGGTCACACAGTAGATGGCCACAGAGGAGATCACCTGGCTGTAAGGGGGAGGAGAGATATGCAACCTCGGAGATCTCCCTGGAGTCAGAGGAGCCAAGACCGAGGATTTCCTCTGGGAATACAGAGGGCACTGGGGGTGGGGACTTGGTTACACACCTGGTGGTGGCCTCAACCAGAATAAAGCTGCAGACCCACTTGGGTCCTGAGAGCCTTCCCAAAAGGAAAAGCCCAGAACGTGTGGGCAGAAATGCCTCACTTCAGGGACCCCCTCCTTCCCCCAGCATCTCCCTGAGGGTGACACCAGGGTGCCAGGATTCAGTGGGTGTGGGTGAAGGGAATAGAGAGGATCGGGATGTGGCATCATCTTCTTGTCAGCCGTATAATATGTCAACCCAGCTCAGAAGGAACCTTGTCCCGCACCTGAGAGAGAGAAGCCACGAGAGGCCAAGAGAAGTGCAATGTAACTCCTGGATCTATAAGAAACTGAAAAGAGCAGGCTTCTCTGCTGGGGTTCTTATACAAGGATCCTAAAATGGGTGAGGAGAGGTCTCTGTCCCTTTTACTTCAGCTAAAGCAACATATACAGAAATAGGAAGAAGATGGGGCCAGCAAGGAGCTGGGAAGGGGCCACAGGCAGCTGAGACTAGAGAGACCGGCCAAGGCCAGCTTGGGGCGGGGCAGAGGGTGGTCTGAGGCGGTGCTGCTCCACGTGCGGCCCACAGACCTGTGCCTGGTCAGCTCACGGCTTGTCACGGGTCTAGCAGAGTAAGTATAGAAATCAAGGGTAATGAAAACACCAATTTGCAAAGGTACATGCACCCCTGTGTTCATTGCAGCCTTATTCACGATAGCCAAGACTTGGAAGCAACCTAAGTGCCCATCAAGGGACGAATGGATAAAGAAGCTGTGGTATATATACACAATGGAATACTACTCAGCCATAAGAAAAGACGAAACCCAGCCATTTGTGACAACATGGATGGACATTGAGGGTATAATGCAAAGTGAAATAAGTCAGAGGGAGAAGGCCAAATACCGTATGATTTCCTTCATTAAGTAGTAGATAATAACAACAATAAACAAACACATAGGGACAGAGATTGGATTGGTGGTTACCAGAGGGGAAGGGGGGAGGGAGGAGGGTGAAAGGGATAATTCGGTACATGTGTGTGGTGATGGGTTGTAATTAGTATTTTGGTGGTGAACATGATGTAGTCCATGTAGAAATAGAAGTACAATGATGTACACCTGAAATTTTTGCAATGTTATAAACCAATGTTACTGCAATAAACAAAAAATTTAAAAAAAAAAAGAAAAAAAAAAAAAGAATTTCCCCAAACACTCTTTAAAAATTATTTTTTCCATTTTATAAATCCCACCACTCTGCATTTCTAGAAGCAATTAAAAAAACACGAAATGAAAAAAAAAAAAAAAAAGAAATCAAGGGTAAGCACTGAGAAACTTCCATGAGCCTTTTCTCCTTGTTAGGTTTGTCCTGTTCTGTTTTGTGAAATGCGACTTTGTAACTGTTGAATCTAATAATAGAAAAGAAGTAGGGGCTTGAATTTTGCATGGCTTTTGTTTCTTCCATTTCATTTTCTCAGGTATGTCATGGTTCCCGTATTTCATAAAGGCGGCAGTCTGTGATGGATTGGAAATTTTAAAAGCTGGTCCTTCTCTGCAGAGACTTTGCGACTCACTGGCCCGAGGGACATGAAGCACCAAGAACTGCATCCGTCCCCAATCCTGGGACAGAAAGAGTGAAATCCTTGCAGCAGCAGGGGCCACGGCCACACGGGGGCTGCCACACTGGGGCGCTGAGCAGGCAGCCAGGAGCCCAGGCCTGCCCACACCACAGGGACACACAGAGGTCACAGCTGCTACAACCCAGGCCCTACACCGACCAGGCATGCAAGCAGGGGCCATGGGAGCCAGCCCTGCCGTGGGGAGGCCCACTGGCTACAAAGAGGACGCAAGCTCCTCCCCAGCATCCTGCCAGGAGAAGTGAGGGCTCTGGGGGCAAGGGTTCCACAGACCCCGCCCGCCAGGCTTGTTGGGACTCTGTGGTTACCCTCCTTTCTCCATCCCTGCACATCAGGTGGATACCAGCCCAGGAAGCCCAAGTTGCACAGCACAAGGAAAAAGGATGCTGTGCCTATTTTTAAAATCAAGACCCCTTCCCATTCTAAGTATGCTTCTTAGTGTCTGTCTTGACATCCACATGGCCTGTGGGTCCGGGAAGGTGTGTCCTCTCTTCCCTGGAGCTGGCGGTGAGAAGGACCACTCGAGTCTCTCAGTACCTAAAAATGCGGTTGGCCTCGACCCAAGAGTGAACACAGTGTATGATTCCATTTATGTAAAGTACAAAACCAGGCAAAACCAAGCTAGCCGTGAGCAGCTAGGATAATGGTTACTCTGGGGGTCTAGAGATGAGGAGAGGGGACAACAGGGCCTTTGTGTCTTGATATGGGTGCTGGTGAAAGGGCGAGTTCAGTTCATGAAAAGAAACTGTGCCCTTATGGTTTGTACATTTTCTTCATGTAGATTCAGCTTCAATAAAAACTTTGAAAAACCTATTGGCTCCAACCATAACGGCAAAAACAAAATGAAATATCAGGACAGAGGTCTCGCTCGGCGCTGCTCTGCTCGTGTGAAAAGCACTGAGTCGAAGGACCGCAAAAAAGAGCAATTCCCCTGAACGAGAAGTGGGGATCTGTTTTTTGGGTCACTGTTTTCCCAGGTGGTTGGGGGTGGGGGAATGGTTGACTCATTGGCTCCCCCTCCTGCCCTTGTCCCCACCGTGTGGGGCTGGATGGGGGCCAAGGGCTGGGAGATTTGGGCTGTTGCCTTGGTAATGCTTAAATATTGGCTTCAAGTTCTGATGGTAAAATAAATAAGCAGGAGCCTGGGGGAGCTTGCAGTGGCCCTGCCCATTGTTCCCAAGCCCCAGGCAAAGCCCATGCACGGAGCTGGCTCGTGTGCAACGAAGCCTGGAGCTCCCTCCAGCAGGGACAGAGGACAGGTTAGGGGCTGCCTGTGCCCCTGATGCTCAGAGACCCATCCTCCGTACCTGATGTCCTGTCTCAGTAGACAATCCTGAAATTCTTGCTCATAAGATCTGGCAAGATAGTGGCCAAGAACCCAAATCCAGAGCCTGGGAAAACTTTCTCCACCTCTGAAGGTGGGGTGGGCACGGAGGGAGTTCGTAGAGCTAACATCACTGCTGTCAGTAGGTGTCCTTGCTTTCAGCAGGTGAGGGCAAAGAAAATAGAGTTGTTTCTAGAGGCCAGGAGCCACGATGCCCTGTCTCGGGGCACATCCAGGGACCGGGAGAGGGGAGTTGAGGTTCACAGCAGCGGCGGAGAGGATGAGGACCCTGGTCCAGGATGGAGAACAGAGCTTTGCCCAAGATAAATTCTCAGTTCCAATCCCGGCTCTCTTGCCAATAAGCTCTCTGATTTGGAGGTATATGGCAAGTCCTTAACTCCTGTGGGCCTCAGTTTCCCCATCTGTAAGCCATTATTTTTATAGACGGATGCAGGCGAGAATGGGCCTGCAGCCCTGGGAACAAATCCCTCCGCAGCTTATCCCAGCACGCTCTCCCCACGCAGCTGTGCAGCACGTAGTCCAGGGTTTACGATTCGGCTGCCCTCGGGGAAGTGGAAACTGTTCGCCTCGCCCATTCCAAAAGCATCCAAATAATAAACCTCCACTAACGTCTTGGCTCAGAAGGTCTGCTTGTCCTGCTGCGTGCAGGGGAGGGGAGAGCATACCAATCTGGGCAGGGGTGGGGTGGGGCAGCTCCATTGGGCGGTGCTGGGAGGGGCCCTGAGTGTGACAACGAGCATTAGGTCACCGCTGTCCCCCCCCCCCCGGGGGGGTGGGATGTGTCAGCAGGCAGCCATTGGCCCGCGTGCCGTGATTCATGGCGGCGAGCATTCCTCCCGCGGGCCTCAACCCTCAGCCTGCTGCTGCCCTTCCCAGCCGACTCCTTCTTTTCTCTCCCTCCCGAGCCGTCCTCCCAGGGCTCCAGCCTCAAGCAGCCAGGAGGGCGTGGGGTGAGACAGCGCAGAAGCAGGGGCTAGTGCCCCTGGGGATCCTGGGGATGCTCCTTTTGACATGTTGGTCCTCTCCGGGGCCATGGGCAGCACAAGCGACAGAGTAGATGTTCATTGAGCACCTACTATGTGCCGTGCGTCAAATGCTGTAGGTGCTAACTGTCCTTTGAGGGCATGTTTTCATTTCCTACGGCTGTTCATAACAAAGTACCACAAATTGGGCGGCTTAAAATAACAGAAATTAGTTCTCTCACAGTTCAGGAGGCCTGAAGTCGGAAATCAAAGTGTCAGCAGTCCTCCCTCCGAAGGCTCTAGGGGAAAATCCTTCCCGGCCTCCTCCAGCTCCTGGAGGCCCCAGGTGTTCTTGGCTTGTGGCCCCATCACTCCACTCTCTGCCTTGTCTTCGCGTGGCCTTTTCCTTTCTGTGTATGTCTCTTTGTGTGTCTCTCCTCTTCTTATAAGGACAGCAGTCACTGGATCTAGGGTCCACCCTAAATCCAGGATGATCTCATCTGGAGATCCTTAACTAATTACATCTGCAAAGACCCTATTTCCAAATAAGGTCACATTCTGAGGGTCTGGGTGGATATGATTAGGGGGATCCCCTTTTTACAGATGAGGAAACTGGGGACCAGTCAAGTGAAGTGGTTAGTCCAGAGTCCCTCCGCTGGTTAGTGGTGGAATCAGGATTCAAACCCAGGCCCCATGGTCCCGGGACCCACCGTCCTGTCTCTGTGGGAACTGGACACCTTCGAGAATTCCTACCCTGCATGTCCAGGCAGGAGGCGGAACAGGTGGGAAATCCTCAGCCTTCGGGAGCAAAACATGGTCCCATACTGCTGTCATTCTCTAACTTCAGTTGTGGACGGATCTCTGAAAGGAGCTTGTAAAATCACTCAGGTTCTGACCCAGTTGGCTGGTGGGGGAGGGGAGAGCCAGGCTCTGCATCGTAAACACAGCACTGACCCCAAGTGACTCAGTGCAGGAGGGGCCAGGACCGTGTCCTGAGAATCCGTGAAGCATCCATTAAGACCAGACCCCGGGCTGGAGATGAGCCTGTCTCCACTCAAGGTAGGAGCAGAGAGCACAGCTCAGCCAGAGGGATCGGTCCCCATGTACGAGCCAGATGTGCCCAGTGCCAGGCCTATGGGAACCAGAAGTCCTCGTCCCGCTGCCTCCAGCTTGTGCCGAGCAACCCAAGGAGAAGGTTTGGATGCAAACTCCTGTTCCCGAAGGAGCCAATGCCGGCTAACTCTGGGAGAGCCCCAAGGCAGCCCTGGGCTCTGCCCAAACCCCAGCGTGGAGGATTTGGAAAGGCCAGAGAGTGAGCCGAAACCCTCTTTCCCCTTTACAATCCCAGTGTGAATAGCTTTTCCCAAAGACCAGCCCTTTATCATGGTGGCGTCATGTGTGCATCCTAAGTGCCAAGCGGGGTTGGAAATCCAGCCGTCCAAGTGTGTCCGGCCGCCAGGGGCTGCAGTCCTGCGCCCAACGTAGTGAGCGCCCTTCCGCCGCCCAAAGCCGGGAGGAGAACAGGTACAGAGGGTGAACAAAATGTCCTTGGCATCTCCCTGGCGCTCGCTCTATCAGGTCTCATGAAAACACACGAGCTCAGCTTCTGGCCCGTGCCGTGAGCAGTGGCCCCGCCGATGACCATGCCCAGGATCAGCTCTGGCCTACCGTCCACTGCAGGCCCCAAACCCTGCGAGGTCCAAGAGGGGAAAAAGCAGGAAGAGAGGGAGGGAAAGAAGGAGTCACAAGTCACACCAGCCACCAGACCCTGGGGAATGAGGGAGCACCCCAAGATGCCTGGGGGATGGACATCTGCTGTGTTTTTATGTTTCATTGAGATGAGATTCAAGTGACATAAAATTAACCATTGTAATGTGCACAATTCAGGGGCATTTAGTCCATTCACAGGATTGTGCAACCACCACCTCTATTAGCTCCAGAACGTTTTCATCACCCGGAAGGAAACCTCCACCTATTAAACAGTCACTCTCTGTTCCCCCTCCCCAGCCCTGGCAACCACCAGTGTGCTCTCTGTCTCTATGGATTTACCTGTTCTGGACACTTCAGATAAATGGAGTCATACAATATGTGACTGGACGTCAGTTGTTTTTACCTGCATGGCAGCCCCTTTCCCCTTCTCCTGTTCGCAGCACCGAATTTACTTTGGGGAAGTCTCCCACCCCTCCCTCCAGTCCATGTGGCTGCCCACCCCCTGCCTGCAGAGGCGGGCACATGACTCAAGCCTGGCCAATCAGTCACCGTGATTGGTTCAGGGACAGGCTTGTGACTCAATCCCAGCCAATGAGAGCAGCCGCAGGACTTTTGCTGGAGCAAGTGTCGTTCTTTGCTTGGCTCACTAAAATGGCAGAATAGGAGACTGGAATTGCTGGCAGCCACCTTTGCCACCATGCAAGGAGTGCCCACTTGAGAATGAAGCCCATGCAGAGGAAAACAGAGACAAAGGCGGAGGCCAGTTCTTGTCAACATTGTCTGAGCACCTGGATCCAGCACTACCTGAAGGCAGAGCTATCCTTGGACATTTCACTTGTGAAAGCCAATAACAATCTTTTGTGCTTAAGCTAGTTAGAACTGGGTTTCTGTAATATGCAACCAAAAGAAACCCAAACAATACACGTGGCAAAGGTGACTCCATTTCACTCACCTGCCTTCAAATCTCCCCATCCCTTATGAAATAAAATACAGCTCCTTAGCAAGGAACATATGTCCTTCCTGATCCGGCCCCTGCCTCCCTCCTCCTTCATCCTTTGTACCCCCCACATCTCGTTTAATACACCAGCCACACAATTCACACACACACACACACACACACACACACACACGATGCTTTTTCCTTCCTGCCTTTGGGTCTCTGCTCTTGCTGTCTCCTCGGCCCAGAATGCTGTCATCACCTCCACCCCGACCCCCAAACGCTTGCTCATCCTTTATCACTTGATTCAGGCATTACCTCCTCCAAAAAGCCTTCCCTGACTCAGCGCCCCACCTCTCCTCCCGCTGGAAGACGTGGCCCCCAGACTCCCCACAACCCCGGGTGTGGTTCAGGCACAGTGCTTGCCTACACATTGTTTCTAATTATCTGTCCGTGTCTCCTCTCCACCCGCCAAACACCCGAATGAGGATCTCTCAGGGCCCAGTCTGTGCCCGGCTCACCGCTGACCAGCCCAGCACTGGGGCCATAGTAGGGCTTCAGTGTGTGTCTGCTGAATGAATGAATGAATGAAATGCCTTGGAACACTGCTTTAAGAGAGAACTTATTGTCCAAGTTTTTCCCAAAGATACAGAGTTTAAATTTATGCCAGCAGCCCTCGTCCAGGCAAGTGTCAGCTCCATCCTGTCCTGTATTTAAGGATGCAATTTCTTTTTTTTTTTTTTTTTAAAGATTTTATTTATTTTTTTCCCCCCAAAGCCCCAGTAGATAGTTGTATGTCATAGCTGCACATCCTTCTAGTTGCTGTATGTGGGATTCGGCCTCAGGATGGACGGAGAAGTGGTGCCTCGATGCGCACCCGGGATCCGAACCCGGGCCACCAGCATCGCAGCGCGCGCACTTAACCACCAAGCCACAGGGCCGGCCAAGGATGCAATTTCTAATATTTCAGCGATTAGTCTTTGCCTTCGCTGAGATGGGACTCTGGGGCCCTCCCTTTCCTGGAGCCCCGCCCACCCCCACCCGTGTTGGGGGACAGGGAGAGATGGGACTCGCTTGCCAGCAGTGGCTCATAGGGAGCCTCTGACACCCACTGTTGATGGTGGGGAGTATGGAGGTCTCTCCCCCCAGCCCAGAATGGTCCTGATCAGGCACTTAGACACCACCCAAAGCCTTGTCTAATGCTTCTGGTAGCAGCCACATTCGTTTTCTTAAATATGAGCGCCCAGAGGCTGTCAGAGGAGGTCATCCATCACCCCCCTTCCTCATCGGGGGATTCTGATTTTCAGACCAGCCAAGGCAGTGATGTCAGGCCTCTGCCCGCCTCGCCAGCTGGCTCCATGCACTTTGATTCAGAGTCTGGGCCTCCGTGAGCACAGAGGAGCTCGGGGGCGACGTTGGGGTGGGGTGAGGAGACTCCCAGGCACATTCTTCTTTGTTCCTGGGGCTCCCGGAGGGGACCGTCCCCTCTGGCTGCCAGTTAAGGTGTGACAGATGGGGGCTGGTGCCTTGACCAGAATTGTAGGCGAGATTAGTTATGGCTCCGGGGTGGCCTCCTTCCCTACCAATCCCTCCACTTGCTTGTCAGGGAGCAACAGTTATCTCTCTGGACACTTCGTGCCCCTGGAACCACTAGTTTAACTTACCTGGATCAACTGCACACCCAGCCCCTAGAACCCTAACAACCTGTCCATCCTAGGACTTAATGAAGAAGAGTGGGCCAGACTTTTCCAGGCTGTGCTGGGGGAACCCACCGTGGGCGGAGTGTCAACAGGTCCTGGCTTCTCTCCCAGGGTCAGCAGGACAGGGCCTGGCTGGCTGGAAGCCTCGTCCTCTGGGAGCTGCTCACCCTCCACTGGCCTCCATCCAGTGAGCACCAGCACTTCCCATGTTGCCGTGTGCTCCCACTGATGTCACTCAGCAGCCCTACAGGGGCCCAACCAGAGAGCCGCCTGGCAGACGAGCACTGGACTCAGCTTTGCAAGTCTTTTGGGAATTTCCATCAAAGGTTGTTTCTCAGGGATTCATTTTTCCAGGAACAGTCTATTAATTTGGGAAGAAAGGGGGAGTTTCATTCACTGATTCACTTATCAAACATTTATCCAGAGCCCACTCTGAGATGTGCTGGGTAACATGCAGGGCACAGGGATTGAAGGCAGTGCCCACCCTGGACCCAACAACAACAACCTGAGTTAAAAACAGCCAAGTGCTAGGAGAGCACATCGGTAAAGTGCTCTGGGACCGGAGAGAAGACAAGAGAGCCAGGGTCCCTCTGAGGGTCACCCTCCTTTGTTTAGCTTATGTGACAAGAACTTGCAGAACATCCTGTACCAGGCATTGGTAAAGAGCAAATGCCAAGCGATTTAATTCTCATGACAGCTCTAGGAGGTGAGCACTGTTATTGCCACACTTTACAGAAGCTGGGGAAGCAGGGGCACAGAGGTGGAGTAAGTCACCAAGGTCACACAGCCACCAAGTGGCAGAGCGCTGTTTGTTCCCCAGCAGTCTGGCTCAGGTCCCTGCTGTCGGCCACCGCCAAGGCTGCCTCTGCTAATGGAGGGTCTCTGGCTGAGAGCTGCCTGGCCGCTTGGGAAGCAAGTGCCCTTCCTGCTTGGTAGGCCAGGCACAGGCACAACTTTGCATCAAAGGGCACACTGGGGGCCCACCCTGCGAGGTCAGAGGTCAGGCGAGCCGAGGGGCCCTGAGGAGAGTAGTGGGATTCCCAGGCTGGACAGCCCCGTCCCTGTTCTCAAGCCTTCAGTGTGCACTCCAGGGGCCATGTGGGTCCCTGCAGTGGAGCAACAAGAGGTGGCCTGCCCAATCCAAAAGCAAGGTTCTTTGCCTGTCCTTGAATGAACAGTTTGTTCCCAAAGGGAAAAACAAAACAATGAACCTGACTCTAGGTAAAGGACCCCTCATCCTACGCGGGAGAGGGAGCACGCTCTGAGACCATACACTCCTGCAGAAATGAGGCAGTTCCTTCTACGCCTGGAGCACGGACGACGTCATGTACGCCAGCCAAAGAGAATGTTCCGGGAGGCCCATGCGTTCGCATCACCTCTCCCGGAGGGTTTATGAGGGAGCCTCACAGGGAGGGGCCCCAGCCTCAGAGGTCGCTGGCTCCCTCGTGACAGCTGACTCTGCTCTTGGGAAAAGGAACAGGAGAAATTCTAGGAGCAGGAGTGGATCAAGTTCCAAACGGCCTCTGCCCCAGAAAGAGGCAACTTCTCGAGAGGGACAGCCCCCCAGAATGGAGACTGCAGGGACCCCGATTTCCATCTTCCTCCCCACTGCGTCTGTCTACAACACCGTATCCCAGAGCCCCCGATCTTTCTGTAAAGGACCACACAGTCAGCGTGTAGGTTTGCAGGCCACACGGCCGCCGTTGTCCCTACGCCCCTTTCCAGGCCCACAAGCAGACTTAGACACCGCGTGAGGAGCGGGCGCGGCTGGGTCCCAGTAGGTTTATTTCTGGACACTGAAATTTGAATTTCGTGTCACTTCCAGATGTTATGAAATATTATTCTTCTTTTGATTTCTTTCCCCAACCACGTAAAAAGGTGAAAATATTCTTAGTTTGCAGGTTGTACAAAAACAAGCAGTGGCAGGATGTGGCCTGTGGGCTGCCATAGGCCGATGACCCCAGTATAGTGGCCACGACACTCAGGATCACACCCAAGCACCAGGCTCCTCATGCTCTGCCAGTCAGGGTGACCCAACCCCACATAGACCCCATCTAATGCCTGCGCTTCTCAGGCATGCCTCTCTGGTGGGCTTTTCTGGAACATTCTTCCTCCCTTTCCAACGCTTGATTGTTTTTTAAGACTCGGTTCAAGTGTCCCACTTCTGGGAAGCCTCTAGATACCCAGCCGGGTTTGGAGGCTCTTCTCTTTTCTGCTCAAGCCCCAAAATGAGGCCCTCAGCGCAACTGTTGCTGAGTCTGATGATAGAGCTTTGCTCCTTGGTCTCCGCCATCCACCTGGAAGCTCCCTGGGCGCAGGGCCTGAGCCATTCACCCCCGTCCCGGTGCCTCCACGGGGCTCGGAACAGGGTCGGTGCTCAATAAACACTTGGAACATTTATCCCTCCGCCACCTCCCCCTCCTCCCCTTCCCCTCCTCCCCCTCCCCCTCCTCCTCCAGGCCTCTAGGGTTAGGGGACCCCCAGGCCTCAGGCCCTTTCCTCCATCCGCCCTCACATCCTCTGTGAGCTCACCTCACACAAGGCTTTAAGGCCATCTGTGTGGTGACAACTCCCATACGTACATCTGCAGTCCCAACCTTTCCCATGGAGCCCAGACCCAGATATCCAGCTTCCCACTCATGTCTCCACGTGGATAAGGGGCAGGCATCTCGAGCTTTCGGTGTCCCACACCTGCGCCTCTCACAGGCTTCCCTGTCTCTGTCTACAGCAACACCGATCCTCCAGGCGCCAAGGCGGAAAGCCCTGGGGTCAGCCCTGAGGCCCCTCTTCCTCTCCTGTCCTCCTCTAAGCCATCAGAAAGCCCCACTGGCTCTGCTGTCAAAATACATTCCCCGCCTTCACTGGTCCACTGGTCCCAGTCACCAGCCTCTCCCCTGGAGGAATGCAGAGGCCTCCTAACCAGCCTCCTGTCACCCTGGTCTCTGCCTGTCCCTCTGCCTCTCTTCACACAGCAGCCAGAAGACCCCATCAGAACTTAAGCTCTGACGAAGTCACGCCCCTGCTCAGGCCCTCCCACAGCTCCCACCTCACGTGGAGGAGTGCCTGATGGGAAGAGGAGCTGACGCTCCGAGTCTGTCTGCCAGGCACCATTGAAGAACTTCACTCATTACCCCTCACAACAGCCCTGAGGTACAGCCTGAGGAACAAAGACACAGAGAGGTTAGGTAGCTTGCCCAAGGTCACACAGCTAGCAGAGATAGAGCTCAGTTTCCTAACGACGGCCTTCCTGACCACACACCCCCCAGGTCAGCTCCTCCACACCCTAATTGCTCCCTTTGCCCCCGGCACACCTGTCCCCTCCTTGTTTCTTTTTTTCTTTTAAATCTTTTTTATTTTTGAATAAGTAATACATGCATACAGCCCAGAATTTAAAATGTACACAAGGGGAACAAGAAGTCTCTCTCCAACCGCTGTCCCCAGCCACCCACTTCTCCCTGAGGCAAGTTTCTAGAGTTCATCTTAAAACAGACAAGTAAATACATATAGCAAGTTGAGAACACACTGTTCTGCACCTTGCTTTGCTATATTATCTTTATATCTTTCCCCTCCTTGCTTCTTGAACACTCCAAGCACACTCTACCTCAGGGCCTTTGCACGACTGTTCCTCTGTCTAGAGTGTTCTTCTCCCGGACATCCACATAGCTCCCTCACTCACTTTCTTTGGTCTCAGCTCAAAGGTCACCTTGTTGGAGAACTGCCCCTGCCCACTTCCCTTCCCTGCTTCATCTTCTCCTTGGCTCTCATCACTTCCTGCTCAGGGCTCCTTTTGTTCACAGTTGTGTCCACGGGGCCTACATCAGTGCTTGGCACAGAGTAGGGGCTCAATAAATACTGGGGAAGAGGTGGTCCCTCCCAACAGAACAGGTCCCAGGACTTTGATCTTGTAAAACGACAACTATATGAATGAATGAATGAATGAATGAACAAATGAATGCTCAGTATCAAACCTACTGCCAAGAGCAGTGGTCCTCGCCCTGGCTGCACACGAGAGTGCCCTGGGAGCTTCTGAAAACAAGGGGGCCTGGGCCAGTTGAAGCAGAATCTCTAGATGGTGAAGCCTGAGCATCCTGGATCTTTGGGTTTTACAAGCCCCCCATCCCAGGTGATGCTGATGCAAACAGGGTCCAGACCACTGGCTGAAGACCAAACACTCCTGGGTCTCCCTATCCGGAAATTGGAAGGAGCTTCCCCTCTTTTCATCCTTCCAGTCTCACTGGTGCGCAGCCGCACCAAGAAGCAACCCTGACAGGGGGCCTGCGGCAGAGGGGCTTTGGCGTGACGTGGCTTTGAAACTGCCTGTCAGGTCTGTCTTCTTGGAAGTGTAAAGAACAGAGCCCTCATCCTCGCCACCGACGGTGTGGCCCGTGGACCACCTAGAAGCGTCAGCTAGAAGCTTGTTGGAAACGCAGCATCTCAGGCCCTGCTCCATCGAAGTCTGCATTTTATCCATCCCTACTGATTCCTGGCACGTTCAAGCTCCTGAAGCACTGCCCTAGTGCGTGTCGTAGGCGTGGAGTCATTGCACCGTGGTCCCAGCGGTCCACGCGCGAGGTCTGGGTGTGCCAACTGCATCTGGTCAAGTCACTTACCCTTTAGGGACCTCAGTTTCCTCACCAGCAAATAAGGGGACCAGAGAAGACGATCTGAATGTGCCTGCCTGCTCTTCAGCTCAGCTTCAACTAGTAACAATGAATACATAAAGGAGGCAATAGGCAAGAAACTGCCTTGTCAGCCAGAAATGTTAAGGCATCATAACCCAATGGGCAGAGGAACCACGGAAGCCAAAGAAACTGGCCCAGAAGGAACCAGTAAGTGTTTGCTCAGCTTGGACCAGAGGCCAGAAGCCCATTGGTTGTTTACCCCGGTATTCAGAGAGCAGCCCCCTTCATCTGGTCCCTCGCCCATCCTCTGTTCCCTGGGGGATAAAGATGCTCTCTGGCTATCCCATCCATCTGCTCCTCTTTGCCAAGCTCTCCTCGGAGCCCATGTTCCTGGGCCAGAGCCCCGTCTATAGCCCCAAAGACCTGGGCTGCAAACCCACAACAGCGTTTCCAAACCAACTTGTGAAAGAGGCAAGGAGCCTGGAGATACAATGTCCAGTTGGGCAAGAGGTGGCCACTCCCAGCAGAACAGTTCCAAAGACTTTGATCTTGTAAAATGTTAACTGTATCAAACCCTTGGGACGTTATTATTCTCCTAAACAGGCTTTTTGCCCAGAAATCGTCTTGATCCCCAGCCTATCACTTCCTCTTCATAATATCACATCATTACTCCTCCCCACGTCCTCCCAGACTTGCCCAACTTTTCCCTCCATCTGGAACCCTTCACATCTGCCAGACAGAGGCCGTGTCGCCCCTAATTCTGCGCTACAGCCAAGCTGTTGTTTCATTTTCCTCATAATCAGGCCCTCCAGCCCCTTCATCACTTTTATTGCCTTTTCTCCTCAAAATTCCCTCCAAAGTCATGGGTGAAGTCTATACATGAAGATTCAAAAGAAAACTTTCCAGATAAGAAACATCCTCTTACTTCCCAGGGTTCTATTTTCGTGCAAGTGCCTCTCATCGGCCTGATTACAGGCACGGTCTTGGCCGGAGCAAGCGTGTTTGTGACACTCGGGGACCCTGCTCTATCTGAACGTGGGTTCGCCCTCTGCCGGCCCGCTTCTCTGCCCGCCCCGATCCTCTCCATCAAGCGGTGAGAGGAAGCCGTTTCGTGTTATGATCTCTGCTTCTGCCTACAGCACATTCAGCCTGAGGAGCAAAGCCCTGGGGTTCAGCAGGTAATCCTGGAGCCCTGGGCCTATCCCCCCACCTCCGCTGGCCATCCAGCATCCCAGGGCCCCTGCAGAGGGCAGTGGAGCAGCTTGCACGAGCCGGGTACTGCCGGAGGGCTTTGCCACATTACAGCATTTCATCTGAAACAGCCATCCCAGGAGGTTTTATGATTTCCCTTATAGGGAGTGGACGCTGGGCTTGGGCAGGTTAAGTAACCCAACACGCCATACGGTCAGGAAGGAGCAGCACTGGGACTTGAACCCAGGACTTTCCCTTTCCTGTGGAACCTACAATCCCCCCAGGCTCATGCCTGGTCAGCACAGGACACACGGGGCTGGCACTTCTGGTAACGAGAGACTCATACTCCAACCACTGCTACCTCTGACGGTAAACAGCCAACGGGATTCTGGCCTCTGGTCCAAACTGAGCAAATTATACTTCACTGACTGCATTTGTTTGTCTTTCCCCCCAGGAGCTACAGTGAACATTGGTTCTTATTGAAATGGGAATGAAGGAAAACTCCAGATTTTTGTCACAGAGCTTTCCTATCCTATCCCATACTTGGGCAATTTATGTTTTGTTCTTCCAGGAAGGACTTTACATTTATCCCTTTAAAATTAAACATGTCAAACAAAAACTTGTACATGAAAGTTCATAGCAGCACTGTTCACAAAAGGTGGAAACAACCCCAGTGTCCATAGATAGAGGAATGGATAAATACAACGTGATATATCCATACAGCGGAATATTACTCAGCTGTGAAAAACAAATGCTGTTCTGATACACGCCACAACATGGATGAACCTTGAAAACATCATGCTGAGTGAAAGAAGCCAGTCACAAAAGGCTATAAATTGTATGATTCTATTTATATGAAATTTCCAGAACAGGCAAATTCATAGAGACGGAAAGCAGACATGATTTCCAGCGGTTGGAGGGGAGAAGGAATAAGGAGTGACTGGTTAATGGGGATGGGGTTTCCTTTTGGAGTGATGAAAAAGTTCTAGAATGAAATAGTGGTGGTGGTTGCACCATATTGTAACTATACTTAATGCCACTGAATTGTACACTTTAAAATTATTAAAATGGTAACTTTTATGTTATGTGTATTTTACCACAATTAAAAAAAAATTAGACAGGACTCCAGTCTGGCTTTGCAGACCCCCTAGGCTGACACACACCTCGACCACCTTCTGTGGGTAACGTGGCTGGAAGGGAACCTGAGGTTGGAATCATCCAGACCATGTGTCCATCTTGCCCTCCAAGATGTGATGGAGACCCGGGCGTTTTCCTTACTGCAGTGAAATGGAGTTAGAGTCGGGGGTCCTGCCCTTTGTCCATAGTATGATGTCCGAGATTTGCTTCAAATCCCATCAAAATAATATGGGACGGGGATGCAGGGAGTGAGCGGGGATGTCAGTGAAACAAGACTGGCCGTGAGTTGATCATTGCAGAAGCTGGCTGATAGGTACATAGAAATGTATTACAATGTTCTGTCCACTTGTGTATATGCTTAAAATTTTTCATAATAAAAAATGATGTTTTTTAAATTTTTTGTAGAAATTTTTGAAAATATAGGAAAGTTTGAGGACTATAGCAGTCATCTCCAATACCACCAGCTGAGACAACCCCTGGTGGCGTTTTCACTCCATCCTTTCCCAGTCTTTTCCATGTGCATGTGCAAACTACGCTTTAAATACTGCGTTTTATAAGTTTTGAGGCTTCCCATCAGTGTACCTGGCTTTGGCTGTCAGAATCCACCCCATTCTCCCCTCTAAGAACACGGTGACTAAGTGGCTGACACGGTGTGTGGAAAGTGATGCATGTAAGTGCTATGGTAGAAGGAAAAAGCAGAGCACAGAAAGGATTTCAGAAGTGCTGGGGTGGAAGGAGCGGGGAGTGGGGTGGGCTGTGTTTTTAAACAGAGTAGTCAGGGTGGGCCTCATTGAGAAGGTGGCTTTCTGACTGGATTTGAAGCGAGAGAGCTGGCTGTGTGTTTATCTGTGGGAGGGATGTTGCCAGCAGAGAGAGCAGGCAGAGCCAAGGCCCTGAGGCCAGCACATGCCTGACCAGGAGGAGGCACCACAAGTAGGCAATCACGGGAGTGAGCAGGGATCAGGGCTTAGGCTGTGAGGTCAAAGAGGTTAGGAGGGTGTGCTCATCTCCTGATGCTGCTGTAGCAAATTACCACCAATTTAGTGGCTTAAAACAACACAGATGTATTCTCTCACAGTATTCTGGAGGCCAGAAGTCGGAAATGAGTCTGATAGGGCTAAAATCAAGGTGTCAGGAGGGCTGGTTCCTACTGGAGGCTCCAGGGGGAGTCTGTTCCTTCCCTCTTCCAGCACCTGGCGGCTGCCCGCGTTCCTGGCCTGTGGCCCCCACCCCTCCAATTCTGCCTCCACGGTCACATCGCCTTCTGCTTTTCTAGAGTCAAATCTCCCTCTGTCCCCCTCTTGTAAGGACACCTGTGATCACATTTAGGGCCCAACTGGATAATCGAGGATAATCTCCCCATCTCAAGATCCTTGACTTAATCACATCTGCAAAAACGTTTTTACCACATAAGGTGATGTATTCACCCGTTCCAGGAATTAGGACGTGGCCATCTTTCGGAGGACTCTTATTTAGCCCACACGAGAGGTCAGATCCTGGAGGGTCCTGTGAGCCTTGTACTGACTTCAGGTTTTTATCTGAGTGAAATGGGGGCCATGGGAGGTTCTGAGCAGAGAGTGACATGATCTGATTCATGATTAAAAGAATCAATCTGGGTGCTGTGTTGAGAAGATTCTAGAAGTGCAAAACGGAGACTCCAATAGGAAGCTACTACCATAATCTGGGTGAGAGAGGGAGTGGGGGAGGTGGTGAGAAACAGTCCAAGTCCAAACACCTTCTCATGTTGTGTAGAACTGACAGGATTTCCTGAAAATGGGATGTCAGGTGTGAGAGAAAGAGCCGGGGGCCGGCCCCGTGGCTTAGCGGTTAAGTGCGCACGCTCCGCTACTGGCGGCCTGGGTTCAGATCCCGGGCACGCACCAACGCACCGCTTCTCCGGCCATGCTGAGGCCGCGTCCCACACACAGCAACTAGAAGGATGTGCAGCTATGACACGCAACTATCTACTGGGGCTTTGGGGGGAAAAAATAAATAAATAAAAATTTAAAAGAAAAAAAAAAAAGAAAGAGCCGGGAACAGCCCCAGTGTCGTTGGCCCGAGCGACTGGAAGGATGGAGTTGCCGTTCGCAGGATCAGGAAGTCTGGGGGAGGGGCAGGTTTGGATGCGGAGGGTGGACATGGTTTTGCAGAAGGCAGGTTTGCACCTCCTGTTGGGCATCCCGGCAAGGTTGAGAGGCAGCTGGACGCAGGAGTCTTGAGTCAGCGGACATTTGGGACTGGACTGATGGCTGGGTGGCACCTGGGGGGGACCAGAAGAGAAGGGGTCCAAGGGCTGGGCCCTGGGCACTTCAGCATTAACGAGCTGGGAGATGAGGATGAACGGCAGAGGAGCCTGAGAAGGAGCCATCAGAGGAGCGGGAGGAAGACGAGGAGGGCGTGCTGTCCCCGAAAGCCAGGGAAGGACGTCGGGAAGAGGAGCCCTCGTCAGTGGACAAGGACCGAGGTGGGGCCATCGGGGACCTGGACGAGAGCAATGTCAGTGGAGAGATGAGGGCCAACGGCTGCCGGGAGCAGGTTTCACATCTTGCTCTTCACCACCGTTCTAGAATGAATCCTCAGATGTTCTGCCCACCTCCCTGGCTGAGAGATGGCCCCTCAGTTTTGGACTTTTTTTGTGTGTGTTCTCACCATTTTAACCATTCTAAAGTGTGTAATTCACTGGTTTTTAGAAAGTTCACAGTGTTGTACAACCGTCACCACTAACTGCGGAACATCTTCATTACACCAAAAATTAGTCCCATACCCTTTAGCAGTCCAATTCTCGCTTCCCCCAGACCCCCTGGCAAACACTCATCTACATTCTGTCTCTACGCATTTGCCTATTCAGGCCATTTCATATAAATGGAATCATACAATATGTGCCTTGTGTGTTTGGCTTTTTTCGCTCAGCATAATGTTTTCAAGCTTCATTCATATATCAGTACTTCATTCCTTTTTATGGCTGAATAGTATTCCATCATACGGCTATACCACATTTTATCTATTCCTTTGTTGATGGACATTTGGGTTGTTTCCACTTTTGGGCTATTATGAATAATGCTTCTATGAACGTTTGTGTACAAGTTTTTGCACAGACATATGGTTTCAGTTCTCTTGGGTATATACCTAGGAGTGGAATTTCTGGGTCATATGGTAACTCTATGTTTAACTTTTGAGGAACTTCCAGCACATTTTCCCCAGGGGCTGTACCATTTTACAATCCCCCCAGCCATGTATGAGGGTAACTGGGGCCTTTTTGAACTGTAACTGCTCTTCATTCTGTTCTTTGCCCCCCCCAAACCCCAGTAGATAGTTGTATGTCATAGTTGCACATCCTTCTAGTTGCTGTTGTGGGACGCGGCCTCAGCATGGCCGGAGAAGCGGTGTGTCAGTGCGCACCCGGGATCCGAACCCGGGCCGCCAGCAGCGGAGCGCGCACACTTAACCGCTAAGCCACAGGGCTGGCCCTCTTCATTCTGTTCTAATTCCTTGTGTGTGCCCACGTGTGTGTATTGCAGTGGACCCCAACTCTTTAGACTCTAATTTTGGAGAAGTCAATCTCATCGAGCAGCCTAGAGATTATCATGGCAATCTGCAATTTCTGTGTTCTGGACCAAGCTGGCCGAGAGAAGGGGCAGGAGGCCACAGGGGCTCCCATAATGCTCTCACTGCCAGGGTGGGAGAGAAAGAAGCCTGCTGGCTCATCGAAACCACAAGGGAATGTCCAGAATAAAGAAATCTAGAACCAGAAAGTCGATTTGTGGTTACTTAGGGCTGGGGGCAGGGGACGGGAGGATGGACAAGTGATAACTAAAGGGTACAGAGTTTCCTTTTGAGGTTATAAAAACTTCTAACATTAACAGAGGCGATAGTTTCTCATATTTGTGAATATACTAAAAACCATTGAACTGTACACTTTAAACGGATGAACTGTATGATATGTGAATTATAGCCCCAAAAAATTGTAAGGAAAAAAAAACTTACAAGGGAGACTGGAGAAACTCTGGGACAGAAACCAAAGAAATAAAGTTCTCCAAAGAGACACCGGGGTGAGAAAACGGTAGGAAAGCTCAATTTTCACCTACAAGTTTTCAGCACTCTTGGCCTTCGCCTTGACCTCATGCACATCTCTTAGGTTTGTGCCCAAACTCTCCCCCGTGGAGGAGTTTGAAATCTCAGTCGATCTCAGAGGGGGTCAAGAAAGGAGCAGGGAACATCCGGTAGAGCCCTGTCCATTCCCTGGGCCCTGGGTCAGTTAACGTGGTCTCGGTTGCCCCCTGGCGGGCACTGAGCACTAGGCATCTGGAGGGAGCTGGCGGCTAGACCAGTCTGACTAGCCTGGCGCTCTCGCCCAGCCCACAGCCGTACCGCTCAGTGATTTGAGTCCCTTGGCACCCAAAGAAGGTCAGTGCTAGCCCGTGCGTGACCCCCTTTTTGATTTTTAAAATCTTTTTATTATGGAGCGTTTATTAAAGAGAATTTCAAACATATAAAAAAATAGAGAACTAATCTAACGAAGTCCCATGAATCCACCTCTCTGCTTCAACAATTACCAACACGTGGCCAACCTCATTCTCATTTCAGCTTGACCTCCATCCACTCTCTTCAACCGTGTTATATTAAAGCAAATCTCAGAGACTATGTTATTCCATCTGTAAATATTTACACATGCATAAAATATAAGGACTCATTTTAACATCACCACAATACTATTATCACACCTAAAAAACACTCTTCAACATCATTAAATTATCAGAGTCATATTATCTAGTCTCATCAATGCCAAAAATGTTCTCTTTTTTTAACAGACCGTTTGAATCAGGATCCAAGATTGGTTGATCTGCCATTTAAATTTCTTTTCATCTATAGATATCTTTATATCTTGCAATTTATTTGTTGAAGAAACCTGCTTTTCTATTTTTTCCAGCTTTATTGAGGTATAATTGATGAATAAAAATTATATAAGGTGCACAGTGTGAAGATTTTATATATTTATACACAGTGACATGACTCCCACAATCAAGCTCATTAACACACCCATCACTCCACACAGTTGCCTTATTTTGGTGTGTGTGGTGAGAACACTTACAATCTATCCTTTTTGTGTGTGTGAGGAAGATCAGCCCTGAGCTAACATCCATGCTAATCCTCCTCTTTTTGCTGAGGAAGACCGGCTCTGAGCTAACATCTATTGCCAATCCTCCTCCTTTTCTTTGCCCCAAAGCCCCAGTAGATAGCTGTATGTCATAGTTGCACATCCTTCTAGTTGCTGTATGTGGGACGCAGCCTCAGCATGGCCAGACAAGCGGTGTGTCGGTGCTCACCCGGGATCCCAACCCGGGCCACCAGTAGCGGAGCGCGTGCACTTAACCACTAAGCCACGGGGCCGGCCCACTTACAATCTACTCTTAGTGTTTTTCTATTTTAACACATAATTTAGATTTGCAAGGCGGCTGGGCTTGCAGCTGTGTTAATGAAGAGAGGGAACCCAGCCGTGTGTGTGGACTGTGTTATGTGGGTGGAGCTCGTGGGAGATCAGAATTGGCCACCTCAAAATGTCTCTTTACCTTGATTATTTTCTCTGAAAGAAACTTTGACCCTCCCCCGCCACCCCCTACTAACTGCCTAAGAGAATTTAACTCTGGGTGTGGACAGACTGGGAGGGTCCTTGCTAAGCCCATTCCAAGTAAAAGTAGAAGTTATCCTTTGTAAGAGACATTTACATTTGTAAGGGAAATCTCCATTTGCACAGGTATCTCTCAGGGCTGGCCCCGTGGCACATCGGTTAAGTGCGCATACTCCACTTTGGTGGCCCGGCGTTCGCAGGTTCTGATCCCGGGCGCGCACCGACGCACCGCTTGTCAAGCCATGCTGTGGCGGCGTCCCATACAAAATAGAGGAAGATGGGCACTGATGTTAGCCCAGGGCTGGTCTTCCTCAGCAAAAAGAGGAGGATTGGCATGGATGTTAGCTCAGGGTTGATCTTCCTCACCAAAAAAAATGGTATCTCCCTCTCTGTACCGGGAAGAAGGGGGGATGACCTCATCTCTAGAAACTCTTAGTGTGGAAGGCGAGGACTTAAATCTGCATACTCTTGTTCACTGTGCTTTCTGGTAATCTCCCATAGCTGACTCCCCGCACCCCCAACATCCTCCTTTGTCTTTCCATTTAAGAGGAGAACCTCCGCCATCTTGTCGAGTTACCCAGTGGGTCTCTCCCACGTATACATGTGGTAAAGCTTTGTTTGATTTTCTCCTGCGATTCAGTCTCATGTCAATTTAATTTGTAGCCCAGCCAGAAAGGACCCAGGGTGGGTAGAGGATAGTCTTCCTCCCCTTCAAGCTACAGAGATTTTATTTGTCTTTCTGTCCCAGTTTCTCCAGATCTCTATGGTCCTATTACTTTCATCATAGAAAAATGATTTTTTTAACAGAAAATGCACCTGAGACACTGTCAGAGAAAAATGAAAAATACTGCACAACTGACCTCTTTCAAATGACCAGAACCTAAAATTTGTCGAAGTCCTTCTGAGATTTCTGAGCCTATGAGGAAGAAAGATTCTGTCTGTGAAGAAGGTGATGTGAAGTACAAGGAATCAGAAGAATTTGAGTCCAGGGTTGAGCAGGTGAGGCCCCCGCTCGGCTCCCCAGCTTGGCCATGTCTACACTGGGAGTCCCTGATCTCTCTTAACCGCCCTGAGCAGGATGCCTTACTCTGCTCCTTCCAGAACAGTCTGCTGTCCTCAAGCCTTGATGGCCTTATCACATAGCCTGTTTGCTGGCAGCACCTCAACTTCCGAGGCAACATCAGTGACATTAAACTTAAATAGTGTGACCGACTCAGATGTCACTTTGGGCCAACGTGGCCCTTTAAAATGTAGACAAAGATGGCTCTCACACCCTGATTTCACAGCCTGCTCAAGCCCAGACTAGAACCCCAAACACGGCCACACGCTTTCTCCTAGTTCTGCACTCGCTGCGCCGTGGTTCCCACTGTGCTCTCCCAGCTGGGCTGTGGCCTCCATTCAGCTTTGGGTCAGCAGCCCCGTGCCTGTTGCCAGTTTCTCCAGAATCCAAGGGCCGCCTCTGCTGTCAGGGCTCTGCCCTCAGGATCTGCATGCTTGAACTGGGGGCCGCCCCAAACCTTATTCAACAGAGCAGGGGCCTAGGCAGGTCTGGATCACCTTTCCGCCGACTCCACACCCCCTACATGCTGAAACCCGGCTCCATGCCAGAGCCCAGGCGCACACAGCGCCTCCAGCTTGCCTTTGCAGCCTGCCTCCTCTCACCCCTCACTCCAACCGCCGGCCCCTTAAGCTCTGGCTACAACAGACAACAGATGGACAGGTGGTATATTCATCCTATAAATATTTACTGAAAGCCCCTTGTGCCAGGCCTTATGCCTGGTTCTGGGATACAAGGCGAACTAGACACAGTCCCTCAGGAGTGCAGTGGGAAAGAGATGTGAGTGAACCAACCACTGTGACACAGAGGGGTCAGGGCCAGAACCGGGGTGGCACAGGGCCTTTGGAAGCTGTGCAGTCTCAGGCCTCATCCTCTGTTCCTTCTCTTCTACGTTCTTTTTTAAATGTTCTTCCTGCCTTCGTGGCACAGCATACTCCTATTCATCCTGCAAAGCCCAGCTCAAATATTCCTTCTTCCATGAAACTTTTCTTAGTTGTCGCTTCTGCCCAGGCAGAATTAATTGCCTTTTTGTCTTTGCTTTTGTAGCACTTGTACATGCTTCAAGCTCCACCTTCAGGGCACACTATGCTGGATGTTTCTGACTCCAAGTGCAACTCCCTAGGATAGCATATGGCTAGTCTCCAGAGGCCCTATGTGGCCACCACATCCCACCAGGCAGCTGGGGCTTCTGCTTTCAGCTACAGCTGCATCCCCCCATTCCTCCCTCTGGTGCCAGCCTGAGAACTTTCCCACTGCCCCCCTCCTTTCTGCTGCAAGCACTTCAGTCACTAGTCTCCTCCCAGGACTGGCCTATGACCATTAGATTAGGAACTCCATGAAAGCAGGCAGTGGCGCTGGGGCTCTTTGGAGGCCTGGACAGGGTGACCCTGTACGGTTGGGCAGGGTGTGCACATCACACATGATGTTCGCATCATGGACATGATGGACATCATAGATTTGCATGTTTATTGCACTAATTTCCTGACATTCTAGGGTCTTGAGGAAGTGATGCTTTATCTAATTCTCACAAGGTGATGGCCCTGAGCCTGGGGTAGTCATGGCTGCAGGGAGCCAGCTATCGCGTGTACTGGACAACACTGAGGGTGCCGGGCCCAGCAAAGACGAGGGAAGGGGTGGGAAGGCAGAGTATGGCTCCAGGTGCAGCCGCAGCCCTGTGGCTCTCTCTCTACTCTGCTTTCTGCTCCTGGTAGGGCCCACTGGGCCGAGTGCACGTGGGCTCCTGATTAATGGAGGCCTCCGGGTAGCTTTTACCGTGAACGGTGGGCATGCAAAGTTTTCAAAGTCAAATGTGGATGAAAAGGCGTTTAGCACAGATGTTAAGAACAAGGTGGTGGGGCGTGACGAGCCGTGGGTTCAGCCCCAGCTGTGCGTGACCTTGAACAAGTTACCTAATTTCTCAGCTTCTACATCTGTGGGTTGAGGGTACCAAGGGGACTCACCCCATGGGCCTGCTGCGGAAAAGAAATGCGACTTTGCATGTAAATCGCTGAGCACACTAATCCTGGGTGCCAGAGACCACTAAAGAATAAAACAGCAGTGGGAGGGGGGCCCCAGTGACTCCAGGACAGACTCATCCTTCAGGCCCAGGAACCCCCAGGCCCTGATACTTTTAGGAGCCCACAAAAATGTTTCAATTACTTTATAAAACGGAAGAAAAAAGTGAAGACAATAATAGTAAATATATAATGGCGAATCCAGCTTGAATTATGTTTGTCTTTATACCAGAGCAGTTATAACAGAATTTTTAATATTTTTTTACGGAGGAAAGGACCCACAAATGCACAAGTGCCCAGGGCCGTGGAAGTCCTCGCGCAGCCCTGAGCCCCACAGCAGGTGTTGTGGGGGCCCTTGTTCCAGGGCCTTCAGTCTATGTTGTAAATAACAACGAGGCTCTGATATGTCCCTCTCTGAGATGGACACAATCCAGGACAAATTCTAGGCAAACCCTCTTGCGAGCACACCTCCCGCCCCCCGCAGCCCCACTGTTTCCTTCCCACCGTAAAGGGACGTGCCCCGGGGAGAGTGGAAGGCGAACCTCACACGTGAACCTTCGAGGCCTTGGCA